>NC_087449.1:3072500-3672500 GCF_036321535.1 Camelus dromedarius | reverse complement strand
TAGATCTTGCTCCCAAGGTAAAGTGTTTTCTTGTGAAATTAATTTTTCTGCTCTGAATTTAGTTTTGTATAGTATTTACTCTTAAAATTTAGCAGTAGTCTGCCTATCATTGTTTTACATTTGTATTAGAAAGTTGGTCAGAGTAAACCATTTTATAAAAATATGACAGGTTGAATTTTTTTCTTTTTTTTACTTTGGTAAATACTGAAGATGAGGCTGAAGCAAAATGGACTAGAAAATAGATTGTGACAGGAAAACTGTACTGTGAAAAGTTTTCCCACAACAGAGGAAGTGTGAAGCTTGGCCAAGGATAAGGATTCTTTGACTTTTAATCCACAGTGACGGGACTTGTATAATACTTGTGCCTCAGGGACATCTTCAATGCACACAGCTACTTACTGTGATCATCATGGCCTCTTCCTGGGGCCTTACAGTTCCAAAACTACGTAGCATGTATCTTTTTTTTTTTCCCCTTGGACACTTTTTATTTTGGTATCAGACAGTTGTGAGGAAAGAGGTTTTTTTTTTTTTTCCTTTATTTCTATCTCTGGTTCTGCATTAAGACTAATAGTTGAAATTATAGAAATTTAGAAATTAAAATTCTGTTTCTCAAAATCCACGTTATAAAGAGATTTCTCTGTGTTTTCTAAATTATCTCATTACGAGTATATTCAAAACTCTTCATCTAATTGAAGAGTACGTTTTCCCTAAAATAACAGCCAGCTCTCAAAGTAGACTCCTAATAACAACAATATGATAAAACCTACTTCAGAATTCTTTTGTATTATAGTTTTAAAAAGTAGGTGCAGTCCTCGTGTCCCATTCTAAAACTTCAAGTTTCAGGTATTTTGTAGTATAGTTATTTACATACTCATTTTATAGCCCCTGCATCAGCATACACCGCTAGAGATTAGGGAACGTAATTGTGCATTTCCTGGAGCACCGAGAATAAGGTCTTAAATGTAAGAAGCATTTTATTATTTTTGAATGTGAATGCATGAAGAGACATGGAATTCTGCATCATGCTGCAGGTACTATAACATGCACACTCTGTCATGATGAAATCTATTTGATGGTACAGGTAATATAATATGCGTACTATGTCATAGTGAAATCTATTCAAATTCTAAAAATATGACTTAAATTTCTATTCCCTTTGTTTAGGCTGTAAAAGTTCAGTTGTTATGAGAGGAGGTATGTCATAAATGCCAAGGAAATAGATAAGAAGTATATGAGAAATAGGAAAAGGTTACAGTCTGTTTTTCAGTGTCCACCAACTGTGAGCTTAGAATTTGAGATGAAAACTTTTTAACCTTCTTTTAGCCCTCTCTCATGTTCCATTCAATATATCTTTTCAAGCTATATAATATCCTTAGAATCCTGACCACCAGTTCTTTCTCTAGGTGGAAAGCTGATGTGTTAGGAACTTTTAAAATCTATTTTTCTCTCTCTCTAGTAATAATTTGCAGCGTTCAGGTAGGGAGAGATGACCATGTTCAACTGAGTGACTTAGAGTGACAAAATTTAACTCTTACTTATAGTGGTATTTACAAACAAACAGTTGTAGAGTAACACAGGTCAGCAATATTGGGGATATACTATGAACAAAGGCCTTTGTTTTATATGTATGTTTTATATATCATGTATTTTGATATTTTTATAAAACTTGCTGAAGAATAATATATATACTTTCATATGTAATTTATATATTTTTACATACATAATAAAAAGGTAAAACAGAGGCTTTCACTCATAGTATATATATCCCTAACAATACTGATACAGCCCTTATCTATTATATATGAATGCTGAAATATATATATTTCTCCACATGCCTTGTTATACTTACATTTTCCTTTTTTTCTTGCCTGAAGCTTGTACTTGACTAGTCATGTCTCATTTTTTCTTTTCTTCCTCCTCCCCACTTTTTTTTTAATGATTTGCCCCAAACCTAATATTTCTTTGCAGAAAACACTTCTTCAGTGTCTGTTCTTTCAGTCCATCTCATTGTGCCTCTGTGAACATGTTTAGTTACAGCTTTCTGTTCACTATGTGTGGCTTTCACTCATGAGTCATTGCCCTTCAGAATTACTTTTGTTTTTATTCCTCTTTCTTAGAAGTAGCTGAATTTGAACAATCATTTGTCTTTAGCTTTTTGGCGAATGGAATAGAAGTAGCTTATACTGTTTGCTGTTCTAACTCATCCAAATAAGATACTGCTAAAAAGTAAACTCTCGTATTTCCCCCATGAGAGAGAATGCACACATATATAAATCATGCAAGCACATTTCAAAATATAACAATTACTTTAAATTTCTTAATGTTAGTTTTTTCAATAGGACTCTAAACAATAGGACTCCAAACTATCAGGGATAAGTTTTTGTTCTAGATCATTTTGGTCAAGAAAGTCATCTAATGGATACCATAATGTTTGTATAATAATCAGTGAAGGGTAAAGAAAGTAACATTTTAGGACCCCTGAGGTCATCTCTCATAATCCTCACCCCATGAGAAGATGTAGGTTGGTAAATGACAGACCCAGAACTTGAATCCATATGTGAATGACTCCAAAGCCAGCGCTCTTTGTGTTAGATCATCTAGGAATGGGGAATGTTATAATTACT
This sequence comes from Camelus dromedarius, assembly GCF_036321535.1. Taxonomy (NCBI): domain Eukaryota; kingdom Metazoa; phylum Chordata; class Mammalia; order Artiodactyla; family Camelidae; genus Camelus; species Camelus dromedarius. The sequence continues at coordinate 3,669,876 of NC_087449.1, read as the reverse complement.
TTATTCAATTTCATATTTGTTGTTCTTAAAGCTGTTATTTTCTTCTCTAGAAAGTCCAGCATCCAAGATTTGCAAAGCCAGTTCAGGCCTGGCAAGAACCCATGATAAACAGTAAGTTATTTGAAGACTGTCTTTTTGCGTTTTCACTGATGAGAAATTATAGATAATTTCATCTACCATACCTTGTTTTCACTACAGCAGAGGCAAAAGATGGTGTTTTGAAACCAGGAACTAGCACCTTCTTTGAGGACAATAATTCTAATAATGAAAATGAAGATGCGGTTACAACCTTTTCCCAACCATCAACCAAAGTTCCAGGCTTTTCTCATCCTGCCTTCCCAGCACCGGAACCTCTCACGTCTTCAGCAGTCCTTGGTGTTACAGAGGTAAGTCGTTTTGTTTTTAACTTTTCCTTCCTGTGCTTTTTCACTTACCATCCCCCTGATTCTCATGGGGATGAAAAGGATCCTACACAGAAATGGAAGTCCTCAAGATCACAATAGAAAACAGTGTGATAACAAGAGAGGTACACGTGCAGGACTGAGATTTGTAAAGGTTGGTGGCAGTAAACAGTTCTCAAATATGCCATTAAGAAAAGAAAGAATAAGAAAGCAACTGGAAAGAACAGCTGGATGAATATGAAGATGGGCAAGGGTACAAAGGGGAAGGATTCATCTAATAAGGACAAGATGAATATAAAGATAAACGAGTGTCAAAATGAGAGAGATGATTATACAAACACAGCAGAAATAGTGGGGTTAAGTGAGAGCAGGAACTCTATAGCACACATTGTGATAGAAATCATCTCAAATTCAAATTAAGAGAAGGAAAAACCAGGTCATGGAAAAAAGTGCTCAGACTCTTCTGAAGGACATATAGCTGATTTTACGAACAACAGAAAGAAAATTTGATCCTCACCTTTTATCTTTTTGATTACAGAAGTTTGTTTTTTTTTTTTTAATTCAGATGTAATTGATGTACAGTATTATATGAGTTACAGGTGTGCAGTAAAGTGATTTGGTTATACATATATATGTACATATCTAATTCTTTTTCTTTCTTTTCCATTATAGTTTTTTATGAGATATTGAATATAGTTCCCTATGGAAGTTAGTTTTAACTTGAAGTTAATTCTTTTTTTAGCACATTTAAATTAATGAAGTGATGTCTTACATTTAATCTAGCAAATTTTGTCTCTCCATTCCGTTCCCCAGTAACTGAGTTCTAGTTTTCCATGTGACTTCTCATGCTGTTTCACACCTCGACCTTCGGCTCCGGCTGCCCTTTTTAGAATCCCCTTCGCGTCTGCTCTTTGCACCGGGTCTGTCTCTTAAGACACAGTCTGGTCTTCCCAGCGTTCCATGAGCTATTGACACGCAGCAAGTCTCTTCTCTCCGTTGTGCCCTTACTGTATCTGTTCACTTCAGGTGTAGAGCTGTTGAATGATACTTGTCTGTGTTGATTCATTTTCTTGTGTGTCTGCCTCCCCTAGAATATAGAGCAGAATCTGTCTTTTATATATATTGCCAGCTTCTCCCAGGATAATGCCTATGATCTGATGGATACAGTAAATATATGTTGTCTTCCTGACTGATTGAATGACCAAGTGTGGGAATATGATGTCTTCTGAAGTTGGGTTTTTGTTACATTTTGTTTTGTTTTTATAGGAAGAAGCAAGAAAGCCGAAAACTGGGGGAAAAGAGAACGGCACTCGGACTATTAACAGTGTTCTAAAGGAGCGAGCAGATCATACCAAATTGATTTCTGTTGATGGAGCACACAAAAGTGACAAAGGTGGTAAGTCAGTGAGCATCTATGGATTTTCTTCTCTGCTTAAAAGCTAGTATGGTTGGAGGGGGGAGGGTACAGCTCAGTGGGAGAGCGCATGCCTAGCACGCACGAGGTCCTGGGTTCAATTCCCGGTACCTCCATTAAAAAAAAAAAAGCTAGTATAAAAAACCTGAAGTGTGTAGATCCAAATATGACATCCATTTCTTAAGTGTTTTTCTTTTGCCATCTTCCTTCATAAATATCCCAACTACGACCATGTTTTCTTCCAGAAAATGCTTCAACCCTCTGAAATTCTTTTCTTCCACTTTAACTTATTGACATATTCATGAATCAAGATAGACTTATATATGTATTTAAACTGCCCAGTGGTATGTGTTCTCATTAATGTATCTGTGACTGCATTTTGTAGACTCAACATCAGCATTAAGATTCGAAGAAAAGGAAGATGTCAAATCACCCTGGGATTCTGAGGTGCTGCCTTCTATTTTCATTTTCAAATATAAGCATTGTGTGATGTTAAAACATAAATGGAGGGATGTTTTGACTTTGCTTTCTCACTTTTACATTTGCCCAGCAAAATTATTTCCTCATTTTAACCTACGCTTAGTAAAATCATTCTGTGCTACATGTCATACCACTGCAGAGTGCACTTCTGTTAATTTTCCAGACTCGCCTAATGGAACTGGTGTATGTAGTGCAAAAACCAAGGCTTAGAAGTCATAGGGAATCGGTTTGGGTTCTGAAGTTACGTTTTCTAAAAACTAAAGAAAATAATTCTTGGTCAGCCTGTGACCAGATGTTTGTTTCTTTGTTATAAACGAATGTGTAAAACCCTTAGTGAGATTTAGAGAGAAACAGGTTGTACTAAAAAAAACACACACACACACACACAAGAAAACTGTGTTTTTGTTTAACCACTTTGACCTTGAAAAGACAGTACTTGTGACTTGAAAGTATTATTATATTTGGATTGTCAATTAGATCTGCAACGAACATTTCGGGAGAAGCGAAATCATGGGGAATAGTAATAAGTATGTGGGGTTAAAATACCAGCAGTTTGGTTTAGTGATGTTTTAATGAGGACAGCCCATTTTGGGTAGGGAAAATAGCGTGCACTGAGTACCTTTATGGCGACCGAACTTGAAGGAAGCTAAGTACAGGGTAGTGATGACCTATTCCAAGGTGATAGCCGTGGAAAGAGGTCAGAAGAGCCTGAACTCTTGGATCCCAGCAGCTCCTGCCTAGTGGCACAGCACTGTACTTGAAGTCAGGAGATGTGGTAGCATCCTGGTTCTGACCCACTGTGGGATCTTGGAAACACTTGTCTGACTTGTTTGAATGTCAGTGACCTCGTTCAAAAACATGATACTGATACCTACCTCTCAGGTTATGTGTCATGAACAAAAATGTGGTAACAAGTGTGAAAACACATTGTCAACTGTAAAGGGTGCTATAGAAATGTAAGACAGAATGATCACAGTGGCCACTAGTGACCTACTGAAATGTTGAGGACACTTTTTTAAAATCTGAAGGATAATAAAATGGGAAAGTTAGAGCGGGCATGGGGAGTTCTCATTTGGGGTATGTTAAGTGTCAGTAAACTATTACCAGACATCTCCGATAGGTATGTAGTGCTTTGGTATTTGACGCCTCCTGGGGACTTTAGATGTTTTGACCTTAAATAAATTCCTGTTGCTGAACACCGACTAGCACCAGGCAGTTAGACACTGAATGTAGCAGTTGAGGGGTTAGGCTGTAGTGGCAGGAACAGAAGAACAAGTAAACAGGAACCCTTTATCAGGGACAGTAAGTCCTTCATATAAGGGACGTGGAGAGCGTTAGGTTAGACAACAGTGGGGGAGTTTGTAGTTAGGACAGGGGTGGAGTAAGGGTGGAATTTAGGTAGTCAGAAAGGAGCTGAGTGTGACCAAAGCTGCCAGGTGACGGACAGGAAGGAGCCAGTCACACGAAGGTCCAGGGGAGGGATGTTCCGGACAGAGAGAACAGCGGGTCCCATCTGCTCATCACGGTGCTCCGGCATCTTGGAGTGGCCAGGAAGCAGCAAGTGGGTAACCATCCTTAGAATCACTTTTACTATTGTGTGTAGAGAAGAGAATGTGTAGAGAAGAGAATGTGCATGATAAGGGCCTGGCACATGCGGATGGTCACTAAACAGTGTTCTTATTCTTCCCTAAGTAAAGTAAAGCTTACGGTACTTTTTTGAAGAGCTGCATAACTACATTTAAAATTTTTCTGCTGTTAATTTAAACATAAATGTTTTTCTTTCTACTTTGGTACTTTATTCAACTATTTTTCCTATCAATAAAAGTTTTACCAAATAATCGTTAGATTCTCCTAAGCCTTTGTTTACTGAAATGTAGCAGTTTCCACAGTGTTCTGTTAATACTCAACATGACAGACTCCAAGGCTTCTTTTCATGCCAAGTATGTTATTTTAATATTAAAAACAGTATCTGTCCTAAGAAACATTTTAAATTTATAGCACGTATACTTATTGAAGGATATGTTTAAATATGTATATTTTTATTTTTTATTGAAGTGTAGTCAGTTTATAATGTTAGTTTCAAGTGTACTGCAAAGCAATTCAGTTATACATATAAAAATATGTATTTTTTTAAATGTCCTCTTCTTTTGTCGAGGAATGCAAAATGGAATTAGGTGTTTTGAAGTTAATTCTTTGTTGAAATCTGCACGTAGGTCAGTATTTTGTCTATAAAAATATTTGCTCTGGCTTTCCATGCTCAGTTTACAGAGTCAAAAGCCAACTGAAGATAAAAGATAGACTTGATCTAGAGAGTGTATATGAAATTTTCTATTTAAATGTTTGGGTTTCCAGGATATGCTTATTTTGTTTTTAAGTCTAATTGCTTTTAAAGTAGGAAATTAAAAAGTAATAATGTAGGAAACACAGGTATTTTCTTAGAAAGGGATCAGGAAATCTTGCAACTCATTATTAATATTAATTTTAACAGAGTACCTCCAAGATTCAACTACCGAACCATGTTGATCATTTATCTGGAGCTGCAGGTCTAAGAGAAAAAAATACATTAAATGGACAAATAGAAAGTAAGCACTGTATTTTATTAAAAAGTCATTTGACAGAATGTTGATTTAAAACAAGGATTTGGATCTGTTCTCTCAACCAAAGAAAATCACCTGTTGAACGTATAGTGAGAAAAAAGAGGAAAGGAAGTAAATCGTATATCTTATCGGGTGTCAGCAAGAGATTAAACTAGAATGCTGTTTAAGGAGCTCAGTTGTTAGCTTTCTTTCAAGATGTTCTGTGACCTGAGGACAGTCAGGAAATCAGGAGGAGGGAAGGAGGGAGCGAAGAATGAGAGAGGCAGGGAGGAGGGGAGTAAATGAAGGAAAAGGAGGGGGGTCCCTGGCAGGAGGTGGTAATGAATGTAGAATAGTTCTTTAGAAGAAGGAAGAGGAGTGTTTGAAATGAGGTGGGTATGAAGTGAGCTTCTTCCAGCACCAAAGCTTGTCCGGGAAGCACAGCAGAATGTTCCACTCCCCCGTCCCCTGACCGTTAGGAAGGCAGTGAGGACTTGCGGTACCTGATCATACAGAGCTGGGTGTGCCTGCCGTGGGTGAGCACAGGCATGTGTGGTCAGCTGTCAGTGTCTGGACCTTCGTGTCATGCAGCGTGCTGCTGCCTTATAGGATGGTGTCTCATAGGCCAACAGAAGAGAGTGGGAAAGAGGAAGAGGGCAGGTGCATTCCGGGGAGGTCAGGGGCGCTGGAGCCTGGTAAAGAGTCCACTGGAAAGTCTGCAACTCCTGATGCAGCTTTTGGGGAAGTGTTACAGTGAGACGCGTGCGGCTGGATTTCAGAAGGATCAGTTAAGTCCGAGTGCTGTAGAAGCAGACTCGGTATAGACCAGAGTTTCTCACATTTTACTCAGTCACCTGGGGACCCAGTGAAAAGTGCACATTCTGAGAAGTGGGTCTGCATTTCTAACAAGCTCTCAGGTGATGCCCTTGTTGCTGGTCTTCAGATCACGCTCAAAGGGTAGACTTGTGTTTAGGGGAATCTAGAAGAAGAGCCGCTGGGGAGTTAAAGACATAACAGCATCAAGGAAAAGCACGATTTTGTTTTTCTTTCTGAGCACGTTCATAGCCAGAGCGAGGCAAAGAGTTGAAGTAGAAATTAGAGATGTAAGATACTGCTGCTAAGCAGAGAGGGAAAAGTGGTGGGCATCATCCGTCCAAAGAATAGAGAAGGGGAAGAATTAAGACCACAGATCTAGAGGTACCTTTGAAGAGGAAAGTGAAAGGACGGAAGGAGGGAAAAAAGGCCGCAGGTAGGTGATTTTGGAATTGAGGGGAAACTTGCGAGAACTCCTTTTCGATGGCGTCAGTATATTTACACAGAAGCAAGGTTAGATCGTTGCCACTCCAGAGAATACTGGAATCAGGAGGTGGCCTAGAATTGGGGTAAACCACAGCTACTCCTCCTATCAGGCTTCAAAGATATATGTTGTATTGGTATTTGTTATTGAAGTGAGATTAATTTGAATATGAAGCATTGGCTGTGGTTTTTTTTTTGTTTGTTTGTTTTTTTACTGATACCTAATTTTTTGATAAGATAGTTATTTCACAGAAATGCTTTTAAACATTAGCCTGATTTACCAAACCAATTTTGGAAATAAAAGAAATTAATAGAATTCATTCCATAAATGCTAAAGTTGTTATTTTCAGTGAATACTACACAGGTTTTGAAATATAAAAGACTTTTAATGTCTAATAATTCTGTGGCAATGAATTTTTTTTTGATCACCAGGTTTCAGTATTGAAAACTCAGTATACATTCTTTCTTGCATGAGTGGATCAAGAAACTTTGATGGCTAGAGGGTCCAAGAAATGTAGGCATACCAACAGCCCATGTGGGTATGGGAAAAAATGCTTATGAATGATTATTCTACAAGTGTGTATCCAAGCTGATCAATTCATAACACTTTCTCTGACGAGAAGTGAATTGCACATTCAAATGAACTGCCATCACAACTGTGGACTTCCTAAATCACAGGACGAATTGAAGAGCATGATAAATACTTGTAGTCTAATGGTGTCAGTCGCATGAAAGATGTGCTGTTGCATTTTACCGTCAGCTTTCACATTTGTCTTCTTGGAGCCGTGACTTGTTCCTCTGATTAAAGATCGCTTTTCTCCTCCTCAGGCAGCATGTTCACATTTGTATATGTGCACATTTCTAGTTTATAAAGTCATTTGAAGCATAATCGTACTTTTGAAATCTTAACTGCATGTTTTGTTAAACCTATATTCCTGCTCTTTATTCAGTATCTATAGTGGATTTCTATTTCTGCCTTGTTGCTGTCCTAACTGCCCCTGAAAAACAAAACACCGAAACCTAACGTGTTCATTTCCAAAGCAAGCATGAGGATTGCGCTCAGTACTAACTGCATGACTGGATAGTTGGCTTTCATATTTACTTATAATTGATTATGTGTCCCTTTTGGCTTTTAGATTCTACTGAAAAATATCCTCACCTGAAGGTAAAAACTTTTATATTTTTATCTTGAATTTTTTTTTTTAATGAGGGTACTGGGAATTTAGCCTAGGACCTCATGCACTGCTAAGCAGGCACTCTGCCACTGACCTAGACCCTCCCCCCTTGAATTATTGCTACAGATCGTATCAAATGTACATTATTAATCAGTTTGTTTCAAAAACCATTCAGCCTGCAGTTGGAGTGAAAGATTCTGTTCCTAATAAAACAGGAGAAATGAAGAATTTACAAAGATTGAAATCAGGTAAATTTTGCAATACAAATTTAACTCTGAAATGAAGTACAGTGTTCTTATTTCTAATTCCTTTTATTTTTTCAAATTTAATTGAAAGATGACATAAGTAAGGCAGATGTTATTATTGGTATCCATGTTTGAAAATATATATATAAGCATAAGAAATAGATTTTTAAAATGGTAGCTTTGACTTGGATGTTTCTATTGATGTTGGGAGACACTAAAGTGCTCAGTTTGGAGTCCCTGTACTTCTCAGGGATTCTGAGAGATTGATTATTAGGTTCTAAGATTTTTCCAGAGTTTTAAAATGCTTAATTGAATTCTGGCCTTTACGTAGGGTAAAGCTTCACTTGCTAACATGTCAGTCATATTTCACTTTAATTATTTCATCTAATGCTATCACATTGATGATATTTATTTCTATATTTATTTATTAATGGAAGTCCTAGGGATTGAACCCAGAACCTTGTACATGCTAAGCATGTGCTCTACCACTGAGCTATTTCCCTAGCCCAAAGATCTTAAGCCAACTGAATGTTTTGATTAGGAGTGTGTGTGTGTGTGTGTGTGTGTGTGTGTGTGTGTTGTCTTTGATTATTAAAAATGATGGAAGTTATTAGTCCTACCTTAGTATTTGGTAGATATGATCTTTTAAAACAATAATCCTAAAAGTTCTGGGGCTTAGGATTTTTTTTATAGTATTAAAAATTATTGAGAATTCTGAAGAACTTTTAAGTGGGTTGTATCTATTGATGTTTAGTATATTAGAAAATAAAACTGAAAGATTTAAAAAACAAGCACACACAAACATTCCATTAGCCATTAGAGCTATGATGTTATCACATGTCATGTATCTGGAAGCCTCCGCTGCACACTTAATGGAGAATGAGAATGAAAATAGCGTTCAGTATTATTATGAAATTAGTTTTGACCTCCTGGACTCCCTAGATGGAGGGAACTTGGGACTTCAGGGCTTGTCAGATGACACTTGAGAACTGCTGTTTTAAACAGGGTTCATGGATGTGAAATGATAAAGGGGCCCTTGTGATGAAGTGGGCTTTAAAGTTCACTTCTACATTTCTTGCCTTTTTTTCTTTAACTTGTCTCTAAAAGTTTACATCTAACAACTTAATTCTTTTAAGAAAAGGAAAACATTTTTGTTATATATTCCCTGCCTCGTGGCACTCTGTACTCTTTGGATCTAGTTTGTACCTAGACTTATCCTATCTTTATATGGAGAAAATTAGTCACTCAAGGCTATCCTTTCTTATATAAATTTATGATGTTTATCCAAGGCTTCAGGTAAGAATTCTGAAGATATTGGTACATTGAGGAAAGACTGTCTCATTGTAATTTAAGTAGTACCATTCAGTAAATTTTTCTTAAAGCCCATGTGTCTAGGACACAATACTGTCATGCATATTTAAACGTCTAGTAAATGGCTGGTTAGACATACATTTTGTTAGTGAAAAAATTCATATGTTGAAGAATCATAATTATTCATAAAGCTCTTATGGAATATAGACTGTTTTATAGAGAGTGATGAGTGAATCCAAATAAGCAATACTAGGAAATTAAAAGTAGAAAAAAGGGAGACAGTGGTTCCCTATGTGAACAGCAATGACATGTAAAGTACAACCAGCTGGGAAGGAGCAGTGTGTATAGGGGGAGAGGAGGACGTGGGGCTGCTGCTCTGGAAAGAGAATTTGTACAAGTTAGTCAAGTTTGTATTGTTATTCACATTCTAATAAGTGGAAACTTTGTTTTCAGATCCTTCAGACTGGGATTCTACTAGTTTGAGCCTCAATAATGAGGCTGGTCAAAGAGCTGAGCATTTGAAAGTTGATAAATGTCCTTTGGTATCACAATCAGTGACCACAAACCAGTCAGCACCCACAGAACTGAGGCAGACTGCCATAGTAGATAAAGACCGGATGAATATTGAAGCCATGTCTCTGTCAGAAAATTCAGCGCTCCATGGCCTGTGTGAACCACAGCTGCCAGAGAACAGAAGCAGCCAAGAAGGTAATAGAGCAGCATAGAGAACTAGCCATAGTCTACCTGTGCGTGGCTTCACCGTACTCTGACTTTGCAGAAATCACTTTGTGGCAGGATCGCCTTTGTGTTTACTCCTTTTATGCAACCTACAACCAGACAGTACCTTTTGGCATGACATTTACATTCATCCTCTGACCAAAGCAACATATTAAATAGCAAAGAGAATTAGGAGAAAGTAAGTTCGTTCAGACTAGTATTTAGCACGCTCCTGAGAGCGGGTAGGAGGATGATGTCCAGAGCTTTGTGACTAGTTGGGAAACCTAGGTGGACATCCAGATATACCCTTCTGAAAATATGGTTTCTTAGCTTTATTTTTATCTAGCTCTGAATTTATAAATGTTTCTTATAGCTATATTCAGTGTAACTGAAAAAGCACCTCTGCAACTAAATATCAAAATATTTCTAGTGTATCCTCTGCCTTTCTGTATTTTAGAAGTGGCTTTCCCAGCGGTAGTGGCAGTCATTGGGAATTTGCTACACAGGACCTCCTTCTTAACTGTGTCCACGTAGTATATCCGCTTGTTTTATTATTTTTAATGGATTGACAGGGCGAAAAGGATATTGGTTCTTAAGGAGTGCTTTATCACTTAAAAATAATATATGGAATATCAATTCTAATTCTTCTAGGATAGCCAGTCTGTTGATTAACCACATCTAATATGTGTTCTACTTTATATACCAATTAATTTAGTGCCTTAATGAGTGATATAATCAGAGCTGTAGTAGTAAGTCATACAATATTTTTCTGCTCCTATAGTTTTTTCTTTTCTTTCCTTACCTGTAGAATTAATGTCATATTTACAAAAGATTCTCAGTTATCTCCTACAGTAGTGACTACAAGCTATAAACTCAAAATTTTTCTAACAAATACTGTTTATACAAAGATACTTTTAAGAGTTTGTCCTCGGCAGCAGAGGAGCAAAGAGGATAGACATGTAAAGAAATAGTTTACAATTCAGCTGGTGAAGACACACTAGAAAAGTCTGTGAAGTACCAAGGTAGCTCCAAGGAAAGAGATCCCTGTGTCTCTGCAGAAAGACAGCTGCAATCAAGGAGGACTTCACAGAGCAGGCTGAGTCTTCAAAGAGGAAAAGGAACTTGTCAGAACAATAGAGGGAAACGTTTCAGATTAAGGAAAGATAAAAGCATAAAAAGTAACAGTAATTTTGGAAACCATGAATAACATTGCTCTTGAAGCTTGGTATGTTGTTAAAAAGGTACTGTTAGGAGAATAGAGTCTATTGTGACTTTGTATATTTCTACTGTATTTTTAAATTTGGTTTTATTTCTCTTTGTTTTGTTCATGTCTGGTGAATCAATTTGTGAGTGAAACTTTGAGTTGTTTGTATGCCTTTAATCTGGTAACATCTAGTATTTCCCATATAGTTTGTTGAAGTTTTAGATAATTAGAAGTATTTCTTAAAGAAGTAAATATCCAGCTAAAGATTAAGCTTAATTTAAACTGTCAATTGATGAAATGTGTTTTATGTTTTTATAAAGATGATGCCTTTTATCTAGCTGTTCTAAGTAGGGAATTTTAACTAAGCGTATTCATTTTTTCAGCAGACCTACACTTAGAAAGGACATCTGAGGAAGAGCAAGAAAGACTTGATGGAAGTGAAAATAACCACTCACAGGTATGTACAAATGTAAATTTAAATTTCTTGTTTAATACTGTTTTCTGTGCTTTAATAACACAGTTCAAGAGAAATTGCCTTTCAAACTAGACTTTTAAAGTCAATAAATAATTATTTAATATTTAGTTTTTAATAGCATTTTATCTAATTACAAAACTTAAAGTATTCTTAGGATCTATAATAATTTATAGTTAAACTTTATCCTTGGAATTGAGGCAAAAAACCTTCCTGAATATTGTTTACTTCTTCCATTTTTATAACTTCCTCACATGATAAAGAGGGTGATATCAAATATTAAATCATGTGATTAAGCAGTTGAAATTGTAAATAATATAGCAGTGATGGCCACCAAGTTAGTTTCATGTAAGGAACAGTCATTCCCAGTGGTCCAAAATTTGCAGTTTCAAATTGCAAGTCATTAATGCCAAGATGAAAGATTTCTTCTGTCTTGTGATCTCTATGTAATCGATTTCAGAATCTACAATCAGGGAGAGAATAGGGGTCATAGAGTCAACCCAACTGCCTAGTAAGAGAATCAAACCTTCCAGGATTGGACCTTTGCTGTTAGGGAACAAACAAAAACTTTCTAACTTATTTCATTTCAGGGTAGGAAATCAGTAAGTATTATTAAAAATTCTTTTATTCACTCTCACTAGTGAATGTTAGAGTATAATATAACTCGGTGGATGCAGAGAATACATATTGAGATAAATCACTATCATAGTATATTGTTTGCATTAAAATTCAGGAATTTGTTCCTCTTTCTGATTGATGTTAATTGATTTTGGCACCTAATAATTCACAGTTTGCTTATTCTCCAGTTATTAGTCCTTTAAAAAAAATCTTTACATGCACTGGAGGGGCTCACTATTTAAGGTATGAGAGGTGAAATATTTTTTAGTGAGGAAATCTTTGTATTGTTAAAAATCTAATCTCTAATTCTTGGTAGATTTAACATGTGTGAATTGTTTAGTTCAAACAAACAGTGACAAAGTTAGGTTTCTGAGTTCCTGTTTTTCTCCTATTTCAAGGCTAAGGCAAGTTATGTTTTACTTCTTAGTTTGTGAGTAGCCAAACATAGATTGGTTTGTTAAATTTTAATTATTTTCTAATTTTTCTTTATCCATACTTGACTACTTAAGGATAAATGTGTTTTACAAGCATGTACTGTGAAAGAAAAGAAATCTGAAGATCAAATCAAGCAGAGTAATCTTTCACTTGTGCATCTGCAAAAAATGCCTAGAGAACCAGAAATGAATATGGAACGTGACAGAAAGGACGTACGTGTGTCTTCAAAACATTCTTGTGTGGAGAAGCATGAGGACATGTGGGTCAAAAAAGGCAAATTGGACTGGAAAAATACTTCCGAATTTATCACAAAGAAGGCAAATCAGAAAATCAGTAAAATCCTTGAAAAATGCAAAATTATTTTTCATCGTAAGGGAGGGTCACTACGTGACAACTCTGAACTACATGGTGATTTAAAGGAACTACCTTCCAATGTGACAGATAATATATTTGACAGTGAGGAAAAAGATGCACCTGGAGCCTCTGACTCTGTAGGATCCCAGGCATTCTCTGAACACAAAGAGCCCAGTCTTGAAAAAGTTTTTCCATCCAAGTCTGAGTCAACAGAGTATGGTTGCCAGCCATCTTCAAAACTTTATTTAAATGAAAAGAAGTTAGATGAAAGTGATAAGCCGGACAATGAACACGTTTTTAACAAAAATGAGAGTTTTTATAATGATAGAGAAAATGAAGTAAGGAACCGAGTTCCATTTAAAGTGAAAGAAGACCAAGAATTTGATACAAAAAGAAAACAAAAAAGGAACCAAAATACTCACTGGAAATCAGACATTGGCCGTGCACCTCAGGTAAGTGATCCTGAAAGCCTTTTTGGTTTGTGGCTTGCCCGCTCCAGTGAGATGAAACACACGATTCAAATAAAAAGTCATGATATGTCTGCTGTTTCAAGTACAAGAAAACCAAACCAATACAAGACCAGCTCCAGAAGCCATTGCTTGCAGATAACTGCGGTGCTAATAACTAAAATCATGGACCCTGAATTAGGAAATGTGAGTTCTTCTCCATCAAATGGTAACAGAACATCCAAAGTATATCTAAAAGATTTACACCAAGATAGGCAAAGGTTTCAGAATGAGGTAGGCATGTTACAAGTAGAATTCCTGGCTTTGGAAAAAGAAAATTCAGCTTCAGAAAGAGGTAGAGGTTCCTCTGCTGCTACTCTGTTTTTTCTCTTTATCAATAATCTCTTCCATTCTGATCCATATTTGATCTGATTTTCCACTTATGAAAATAGCCTATGTATAAAACGGGGTCATCTAAATATGTAATCGTGTAGAAACAGACTATTTCTGCCATCTAAATAACAGGAACTCAGGGAAGTATTTTCCTGGGTTTTGTTCTTTAATCAACCTAAGTCTGTGCCAGTCTTTCGTATGAAGTGGGAAAGTAATTCGGCTGTGTGCCACGTGACCTGAGCCAGAATAAACGTGAGTGAAATGGCTTAGGAAATATAATAAGCTCAAGGGTTTTGTTTTTTTTTTTTTTGTTTTAATCTATTGGCTTAAATGTAAGTTGCACTTCCATAGAATGGGAAGGAAGCAGTGACTGAGAGAAGGGATACAAGCACACACTCCCACTAAAGTGATCTGTGTATTGTGCTTTAGTGAGTGCGGGCTTATCTGTCTTACTGATCACTGAACACTCAGAATTCCATCATGGCCACTTTGAGATCTTCTTAAGAACAAATACATGTGCTCCCACATATTCTTGAATCACCACTTTCGGGTGTTTCTGTTGAGTCAGACACTTACATTGTATTATGTAATAAAATGTAGTAAGTTTTGACATGTATGATTTTATCATATAGGTAGTATGAACCCTCAGCCAAAAAAATTCAGTATTTATCTCCAAAGGAGAAAACTTGAGTTTTGAGATGCACTGAATGATTTTTTTTTACTTCTAGTAATAGATTTTTAAAATGTGTGTGTTCTTTTGTGTGAGGTGCGAAGAGTGTTAAAGATAGAAATCTGAAGGTGTTCTCCTTTAATAGAAAAAGGAGATGAGCCCTGCCCCCAACTTTGCCAAAGTCACACTTTTAACTTATCTGATCAATTTGATGAATTTATTTGGTAGCTTATTAGATTCAGTGTTACAGAATTGTATCATCTCTTTTGACACTGTAAAATGCTGGGGAATACTGCTTTAGGGAGTTTGGACAAATCACTTAACCTTTCTTGGTTGTGTTCCCGTTTTCAGTAAACAGTGGGGCTAAAGTAGATCATTCATTACTCCTATGCCATCGAGCTATAAAATGGTCATGGTTATTGAATGTGAAATTGGGAAGCAGCATTCCTTTTGCAGAATTCCACACTTAACTGGCAATTCATCAGTTTCACTCTGCTCCTTTCAGTAAACTTGGGTTTATATATTTTATTAAACACCACTTTTTTGATACCCCAGGATCCAAATGAAACAAGAATTATAAAAAGTAGTGGGGAAAGGATAGCTTTAGCACAGAAAGAAGAATGTTTCCTTTCTGTTACTGAAGCACCAAGGTGTGACATCTTCTAAATCTGGCTGTTTAATACAAAATCTAGGTGGTAAAGACAGGAGAGGACAAATTTTATGCCTTTGTCTTTTTATTTCTTTGTCTCTGCCATTCACCTGGGGAAGAGTGGATGTAAGAGCACAACACTCAGAAAGTCCTTTTTGAAATTTTAGAAATTCTGTTTCTTTTCCTCAAAGAGAAAGAAGCAGAATTTACAAACATTTCAATGACTTGAAATGATAAAATTAAAATAAGCACAAAAATATTTTGATCATTGAAATCAGAGCAAACTGAGTCAAGTGATAAAATGAATGAAAAAAAGTCTTTATAATGAATGAAGTAATAATTACCCTTTGTATCAAACTTTCACTAAAGGTTGAAGTAGAAGAGAACAGGAACAAAAGTAGTGAACTGAAAGGATCAGAAACCATGTGTGATGGCAGTTATTACAAAGGATTAACTCAGCAGAGGAAGAGGGGAAAAACTGATGACCAGCAGTTTCCTGCTCTGCAGAAAGGAAATTCTGATAGGTAAGCCTAAATCAGTATTCAACAGTAGGTAAGTATTATTTTCCTAGATACTGTTCACAATTTCTTCCCAGACTCATCTCTCTACTTGCTTCCATGTATTTTGTACTCTTCCTTCCAGGTTCCCAGGACACACCTAAATGCCATGTGCCTAATCTTTGTGCTTACGTTCTAATCTCTTAAGTAGAATAATTTCCTCCTGTCTCTTCTGCTCATGACCTCCTGTTTATTTTCCCTCTTCTTAAAAGCCTTCCTTATGCTCACTTTAGCTGCTACATGTCAGCTCTTGCGTATCACATTGTATCATAATTGTGTATCTGTCTTTGAAGCAAGAATTTGTGTTTCCTTGCATATGGTTGGCACTTGATAACCATTTTGTGAATTAATAAATGATTGAAGATAGGTAAGAGTTGGAATTTTACAAAAATTGTTTTTTAATTTATCAGTAGAATTATTTTTTAAAAATTGGCTTTTTTATGGATTGTTTTACAGTAGCTGTCCTGGCTTGTGTATGACGGAAGTAAAGAATAAAAGTGGAAAACGGACATTAAAAGCATCTGTGACTTCACGTGTATTTGCGAAGACTGCCTCGCTGGCTGGTGGTCTCCTACACGTGAATGACAACAGCAGTTTAAGTGAAGGAGATCAAGATTGTGGCAGGTAAAATCTACAAATTCTTTATTTCTAGGTGAAGACGTATTAGCAGTGATTACCTTCTCTGGAAATAGAACAGCAGCATATAGTGCAAAGGCCAAGGCAAGAGGATTCTCCACTGTGTCGGAGGAACTCTGCCGAAAGGCTAAGATGAGGACAAGTGCCTTTGACTGAAAGTAGTTTCAATAATACGTCCCCATGGAAGCCGGGCTGCAGTGAGTCAGTGTGAACAGCCCCTCAGAGGACATTTCCTGGGAAGGCAGGAGAGGACTAGGCGATAACTGAAGGGGGAACATGGGGCTCGTGGGGGTTCCCTTTCTTTTTTTAATGATGACATGGTAGTTTGTAGACCATGTCTGTATGCTGTTGGATGTGATTCCATAGAAGACATGTTTTTCAATTTCATCTTGTTTGCATTTCTGGTATTAGAAAGTGTATTGATTGTACTGTGTTATCTTTAAAATACTGTAGTAAGCTTCTATTCATGTATAGTTTTGTTGTAAGGTCTTATTCATTAGTTCTGAAGCATAATCTTACACAATTGAATATTCAGATAATGACTTTAAAGTTACACCATTGTCCATCGATTTTTAAAAATTGTATACTCATAATAACTATACAAACACTTAGGCCATACTGAATAGGGTTTAATCATTCCTTGATG
This sequence comes from Camelus dromedarius, assembly GCF_036321535.1. Taxonomy (NCBI): domain Eukaryota; kingdom Metazoa; phylum Chordata; class Mammalia; order Artiodactyla; family Camelidae; genus Camelus; species Camelus dromedarius. The sequence goes on along the minus strand of NC_087449.1, from coordinate 3,653,181 downwards.
ATTCTAGATTTTATAGTGTCCTTGACAGTATCATCATGAGTGGCTGTGGTTTTGTATGCTATTGTAAAATACCAGATTCTATTAACTTAATATTTGTTTAGATTCTAGGAAGAACGGGAAGGTTTTGTTTATATACAATAGAATAATAAACTGTTAACAATCTATCACAGATGATTACTTTTGGATTACTAAGTTCTAAATTAAAAAAGCCATCATGCTCCATAAGGACATGTCAAATGCATGAACAAACAGCTGAATGGATAATGAATGCCTGCTGATTAATGTCTTTAGCAAAAGCAAATCTTTATTAAAAGTAGATTTCCAGTATTGCCTAGTTCTAAAGTCTTTTTATTTTTAAAAAATAGGTGTTAAGATTCAGAAATTATTATTTTAACATTTTTTTATTGAGTCATAGTCGTTTTGCAATGTTGTGTCAAATTCCAGTGTAGAGCACAATTTTTCAGTTATACATGAACATACATATATTCATGGTCACATTTTTTTTGCTGTGAGCTACCATAAGATCTTATATATATTTCCCTGTGCTATACAGTATAATCTTGTTTATGTATTCTACATTTTGAAATCCCAGTCTGTCCCTTCCCACCCTCTGCCCCCTTGGCAACCACAAGTTTGTATACTATGTCTGTAAGTCTGTTTCTGTTTTGTATTTGTTTTGTTTTGTTTTTGTTTTTAGATTCCACATATGAGTGATCTCATATGTTTTTTTTTCTTTCTCTTTCTGGTTTACTTCACTTAGAATGACATTCTCCAAGAGCATCCATGTTGCTACAAACGGCGTTATGTTGTCGGTTTTTATGGCTGAATAGTATTCCATTGCATAAATATACCACATCTTCTTTATCCAGTCCTCTGTTGATGAACATTTAGGCTGTCTCCATGTCTTGGCTATTGTAAATAGTGCTGCTATGAACATTGGGGTGCAGGTGTCATTTTGAAGTAGGGTTCCCTCTGGACATATGCCCCAGAAATTATTATTTATAATTATACCTAGATACAGGATAATAATAGAGATTCATTTACTCCATTAGTTAAAAATACTTAAATATTACTTTCTTCGCATACTGTGAAGTGCAAGTATTGAAGCCAGATTGCCTGGGTTGGAATTCTGGGCAGACATAGGGGCTTCGACAAATGACTTAGCCTTTCTGTGCCTCATTTTCTTCCTGGGTAAAGTACCTAATGTATTACCTACCTCCCAGGATTGTTGTGAGGATAAAAATGTCTTTAAGACATGTAAAGTGCTGATAATAATGCACAGCAGTTGCACACTAAGTCCTCAAAAAAGCTAATACCATGATTGTTAGAAAAGGGTTTCTTTCATATAAGGACTTAAGTAATACTTTCCAAATGGGTTTTATTGTCATAAAAGCCAGTTTTTATTGAAAAAGACAACAACAATAAAATCCTGGTACATTTTTTCCTATCAAATAATACAGGTAATGTTATGTTCTTTCTTTTCCTTTGCTTGTCCTCTTGATCTAAATTTAATACTTTGTCAATAATATAATTGATATACTTTCTTTGTCCTTTAATGTTACTGTTTCATTTAATCCCTTTTATTGAAAATTAATTATCAATGCAAAGATTTTTATATAAAAAATAATGGGTGTACATATTTCTTGTATTTTCAATATTTAGTATTTGGCTTAAATGAATTTTGCTTTTTTCTTTTTTCAGGTCTTCAAAGAAAACGTCTACTAAAAAGGACCAGGTATAGTAAAATATTAATTATAAAAGTATTTTCCTGTAGTAAAATAATTTATAAAAGAGTGGAAAAACAGAAAATCCTCCTTTGTTGTAGAGACATTTACTTAAAAATAATTTAGAAACGCTATAGATTAAGTTAGCCTTTTGACAAAAATCAGTTCTTTCGAGAAGTGTCTGTGTGTTTGCTCTCATAAAAAGATGGATATCTATCACCTCTGTACACTGAGCATATTTTATAACTATGTTGGAGACACTGTGAAATAGCATTATTTATTTGTAGGTCAAAGAGCAGATGAATTCTGTGGATGGCCTCGATGACTTAACTCTGTCACCAGAAACAGCTTCCAAGGATTGCGAGTCGCTTTTCCCTAATTATAAGAATACCCTGAGGCTAATCGAACAACTTGGTCCGGAGAGTAAAGGTAGGACCCCCGTATGACTACACAGCCTTTTTAAGTATCTCGTGGTAACGTGTGCACACCTAGTACTGCCCAGGGAGCACGGCTCCGTTACAGTCCGCTGCGTCTCAGAAACCTGCTTTGTGTCAAAGCAGAAGCAGACGTGTTGTGCGCTGCCAGCCAGGGGCTGTGACCGTTCCCACTCCCTGTGCTTTCTGTTGACTCTGCTACTCCTACGCCTTCACCCAAGGTCAGGGTATCACTACTTCCCTCCTAGAACGCTGAAATCACCTCAGGACTTTCTTCTCCGCCATTCCGCCTCCTGGAACCTTGGTCTACACCGCAACCATGATTACTAGATAGTTTTTAAAATTCAGATCTTTGTTACCCCCTTATTTAAAATCCAGCTACTGCTTCTCACAGCTCCATGGTTAAAGGCCACAGTCCTCTGGCTTCATCTTGTTTCCTTTTGTTCCCCTTCTTTCCACATGAATTTTAGAATTGGCTTGTCAGTGTAAAAAAAAAAAAAGTCTGCTAGTGTCCTGGAAATGAGATGTAGATTATGTTGAATCTGTAGATTAATTTGGGGAGAATTGACTTCTTAACAATATGGAATTTTTAACCCCGAACAAAGTTTATTTCTCCGTTTACATAGGTCTTCCTTGATTTTCTCACTAATATTTTAGAGTTTTTAGTGTCTGGGTCTTTCCGTCTTTTATGAGTTTACCTGTATTTCTTATTCTTCAGTGTGGTTATAAGTAGTATATTTTTATTTATTTGTTTGTTTTAAAATAATGTATTTTAAGTTTTAGTTTCTGATGATAGAAATACAGTTGATTTCTGTATACTGACTCTGTGCCCTCCAACCTGACTGAACACATTTGTTAATTCTAGTAGCCTTTTTATGGATTCTCTCAGATTTTCTATGTAACCAAAGGTGGTCAAGATTTTTCTTCTTTAAACTACTGTCTTACTAAAGATAGTTCACATTTAAGACTTGCAGCCAGTAAATACATTCTCTGTTACAGCTAGTCAGCTCTGTCACCGTTGCAACAAGAGTAGCCATAGACAATACACAAGTTAATGGATGTGGCTGTTATTTCAGTAAAACTTTATTTACCAAAGCAAGCAACAGCCCACAGGTTGGAGTTAGCTGGCTCGTACCATGTAATCATATTCTCCGCTGATTAGCAGACAGTTTTACCTCTTCATTTCCCATCTAGATGTCTTTTGCTTCTTTATTTTGCCTGATTGCACTGGCTCCAGTATAGTGCTGAATAGAAGGAGTAAGAGAAGCCATTCCTGTCCGGTTCCTCACCTTCTGGGAAAAGCGTTCCGTTTTTCACCATTGCGTATGGTGCCAGCTGTAGGCTTAGCACAGATCTTTGTCATAGTGAAGACGTTCCCTTGGTTCCTAGTTTGCTGGAAGTTTTTATCAGGAATAGATGTTGAGGTTTGGCAAGTGCCTCTTTTTATCCACTGACATGATCATATGGTTTCATTTTTAGTTTGTTAATATGATGAATAACATTGATTTTTACATGTTAAAACAGCCCTGCATTCTTGGGATACACCCCACTTGGTCACGATGAATTATCCTGTATTGTTGGATTTAATTTGCAAATGTTTTGTTTAGAATTTTTACCTCCATTTTCATGACATTAGTTTTCTTTCTTGTAATATCTTTGTCTGGTTTTGGATTCAGGGTAATGTCAGTTTTATAGAATGAGGACATATTTCTTCCTCTTCATTTTTTGAGGATTTGTGTAGAATTGGTATTAAATTTTCCTAAAGTATTTGGTAGAATTCACCAGTGTAACCATTGGGACTGGAATTTTCTTTGTCGTAAGGTTTTTAAATAGGACTTTTGTTTTGGTTTTTAAGATATAGGGCTTTTTAGCTTATTTGTTCTTTCTTAATTGAGCTTTTGTAATTTCTCTCTTTCAAGGAATTTTACCCACTTCATCTGAATTGTCAAATTTATTTGCATAGTGTTCATAATATTACTTTGTCATTTTAACATCTGCAGAGCTTAGAAGAATATCTTCCACGTTATAGATGCTCAATATCCATTTGTTCAATGTATGGGTGAATGAATGTGAAAATGCACAGTCTTTTATACACAAAAATTATTCATGTATTTTGTTTCTATTTTTGTTTTCTTCCTAATGCAGATTCTGATAGGTTATTGAAAATTCAGGATCCAGTTGATTCATTCAGATCAACAGAACATAAAGAATCTGACTGTGCACTACTTAGAGGGAAAATTAAAGAAATGGAAAATAAGGTGAACTGGCTACACACAGAGCTGCTGAAAACAAGAGAAGCAAAATCACAGTTAAAACTTCAAAATGTGGAGTGGGAACGAGAGCTCTGCCGCATGAGGTACTGAATTTCTTGGTTTTAAAGAAATATTTGAACTCTTTATATTTACTTTAATGCTGTAGGTATGTAGGAGAAGTCTTATAATTGTTAACTTACCTTTTGGGATTTTACAGGGGAGAAAACTTCATTAATACTGTGGAATATGAGACTCTTGGAAATAACAAGGCAATATATGTATATGTATCTCCTCATTCTATATTTCTTTAAAAAAAAAGTCTTTGATCCTTATTTCTCAGTTGTCCTCCAGAAAGTTTATAGTACTTTACATTCCCACTTGCAGAATTATGAAATGACCATTTTTCTCAAGGCAGAAACTTTAAAAAAAATTTATGCAGTTTGATTCTTAACATATGAATGGATGGACTAAAAAGTAAAGTGGAAAGTGATTACTGGTTAGTTTATTCAGCATCTCTCTCATACAGAGATAAGATTAGTTCAAAGGTCTATGCTGAAAGCATGGATTACTCTTTATTTTTTAATTACTTACTACGGATCCTGCCTTGTACCAAAAGGGATTTAAAAATGATTTACTAAATAAATAATATTCAACAAGGTAAGTTCAAAGTGTTGCAAAAGAAGAAACAAAGTGTAGGGCATCAGGGAGTAGGCTCCCCAGCCTCGCCTTGGATTATGCTAATTAGCGGGTTTGTGCCCTGGGAAAGACGCCTGTGGATGTCACCTTCTGCTGGAGGCCATGTAGGAGTCCCTGTAATACTTCAGGAAGTTGAAATTTTCTCTCTCATGAACTTGCAAACTTGTTTCTAAATAGCAGCTTCTCTTTTAACTAGTAAATCAATTCTCTGTCCCAATGAAGGAGTAATTTATGACTATGTGGGGAAAAAAGGGTAATTTTCAATTCAAACCCTACTGAATAATTGCAAAATTTCTTTCCTACACTATTGACAGAGTTACTCTTGACTGAAACTCAGTAGCATTGTCTTTTCATTGCTACTTTTCAAATTGTGTGTGTGTGTGTGTGTGTGTGTGTGTATAGATCTATCTTTATGAAGAGATTGAAGTGAGGAATTTAAAATGTGAGACTTAGAAATGAAAAAAAAATTGAGACCATAGAAACTCCATTAGGGTAATAAATCAGCATGTGAAGAACCGTATCATAAAATGAACTTTTTATTTTCTAACAAAATAAATTTTAAGGTAAGCATATTTCACTGCAGACTGACATTAGAACAAGAAACAAAGAAGAAGAAAAATGCTTATATATTATATGAAAAATCTAAGGATGACTTAAAAAGAAAAGAGAAACAATACAATGAGCAAGTTTCCATGAACCAACAACTTGAAATCACTGCCCGAGCACTAGAATGCAAACTGAAGAGCATAAGGAATAAACCAAATCAGGTAAATTAGTCTTAATGTGAAAATTTCATATCTAACACTGTTTCATCAGTATTATTTATAATATTCTTTTGAATTAATCTATATTTTCATTTAAAACAAATAAAAGTTATCTCATCCTAAATATGAACTATGACATTTAGAGCTTAATTTACTAATTTCTTGGTGTTCTCAGCATCTAATAGATGCTCTGTGTCTTTTCTGAATGAAGGAATGGAAGTTAAATTGAGCTTAATCATCAACATAAGGATTGATGGTTTTGGTCCATTCAACAAAGTAACAAGTCTAATTCTTAATTTTGGCTTTTTGAAGTTAAAATCCAGGCTAAATTGCCTTGAGACTATGATGGAACTGGTTAAATGCCTTATAAAGAAATTTTCTCTCACTGGGATTTCAAAATTTGTAGATACTGACAGGCATATGCAGAATAGATAAACAAGATTATACTGTATAGCACAGGGAAATATGTAGAAGATCTTGTGGTAGCTCACAACAAAAAAAGTTACAATGAATTTATATATGTTCATGTAAAACTGAAAAATTGTGCTCTACACTGGAATTTGACACAACATTGTAAAATGACTATAACTCAATTTAAAAAGTGTTAAAAAACTTTTTCTTTCACAATACTACATCCCTTGTGTTTTTGCTCTGTGATGAATTTAGCTGTCACGTATATTAGAATTTGAGTTATTTCTGTGCATTAGAGATCCCTGTGCTTAAAAAGACTACTTCTTTTTAACAGGTTTAAAATTTTTTTTTAAAGATTCCCCTCCTAAGCTTTTTTTTGACTTTTTTTCATAGTATAAAACCCAAAACCTAATGAAATATGTCTCCAGGTTTTAGAAGAGCGAAATGATGCTCAGAGACAACTTTCTCGAGAGCAGAATGCCAGAGTAATACAAGATGAAATCCTGGCCCATCATCTTTCCCAACAAAAGGAGGCAGAAAAGGCTAATAAGAAAATGAATGCTGAGGTATTTTCTTTAGTCATCTTCAAACATGTGTGTGTATGAATTTGTATACTTACATAGTTTAAAAACCAATACTGTAGGTACAGAAAGTATAGAGGGTTTTAAAAGCCTATATATGTAAATATATTTTCTGGAGGTTTCATTTCTGGTTCATTGGATAAAGCAATATTTTGAATTCAAATCCATTTGCCGGCAACAGTGACGTAGTAACATTCACAATGGCCTCATCCAAGGAGGGGCTGTTAATATTGTCCATAGGAATCGATGAACTTTCCATTATTTCAAAACTGTTGCTACTAACAGCAGGCATTCTAGTTTCTGGCAGTGATCTCACTCCTTTGATAGATAAATGATTGGAGAGGTTACTTTATCATTTCCACTGATGGTAAGGAGGGGAAAGTATAGCCAGTTCAGAAACCGTAGTTTGGGTGTCATTCTCCTACGTGTGATAAAAGTAACGCTCTGCTCCATGTGGTATCCGATTTCAGTACAAGGAGCTTTTGAATATAGTGATAGATATGCCGTAATCTGTACTTAGTGATAATTTATTGATCAGTATTTTATTTTTAATAAAACACTCCACTGTATTTCCCTGCTATTTCACATCCGTTACTGTTATAAACACCATGAAGAAGAAAAAAAATTATTGCAGAAGCAAATAGTCTCCTGATTTTCTAAGAAGAGCTCTGTAAATTTGATCTTCTTTACCTTTAGTGTATTCACCATTAGGGAAATAGAAGGTTTCTCTTGTGTTTATGTATTTATCCTAGAGAAGTAGCTTTGGTTTGGTGTAAGAGTCAGAGAGTCAGAAGCCCTGGGGGAAACCCTGCAGCTTGCTTGTGTTTTTAACCCTTTATTCCGGAATTGTCACAGCTAACTGAGTTAACTGATGTTTGTAGACGTGCTCGATACAGTGCTTAGATTTATCACTTATCCGTAGATGTAATTCTTATAACTCACTCTAAAGATGTTAGAAAGGGAGAATATTTATGGAATATTCTCAGGAAAAAAATTTTTAGGAAATTTAACCTGTCCCAATATATACAGAGCTAAGGCACTTACTTTGGGGGTAGCTGTAAAGGCTAGATGTCAGATACAATTTTTAAGTGTAGTCAGATTTATTCATTTTTTATTTTAAGCCTTTTGGGTTTGTTGTATTTCAGAGAAAGAAAGGCCTTTCCAGTTCTGAGCTTCTTAAACATCGTTTTGTGGTTTCTTTTTTACTTTCATGGATTCACTATCTTTAATTAAATTTTTGAACTTTTGGGGATTTCTGCTTGTTTAAAGTTTGAGATTTGTATCTACCTTAAGTTTTTCCAGTTGGATACCCAGTTATTGCAAACTTTTTGTTGTGTAAACTTAGAGACTAGTCTTTCACTTCAAAGGAAATTATGATATGTCAGTTTATTGCGTACAGTTCAAAGAGTAAGAGATGAGGGGTTTCACTTACAGGACACAAAGGATTTTGAGCTGTCTGACCCAGGAGATAACAGCGAGGTGCTTCCTCAGCAACTTCCTGAAGCTGGAAGTCAGTTCCGTGGCCAAGAAATGGAGCTCCATCCCAAGAGAGATGCTCTTAGACCAATGACATTGGTATTACAATGTGTGCATAGAGACCGAGGCCAAGCCCAGCGTTCAAACAAGGGAACTGAACCCTTGTCTCAGAGCAAACAAGGGGAAGTCAACAAATACATTGGAAAGCAGGCATTCTTGGAAAAGAGAGTATATGAACTACAAAGTGAAAACATGTTGCTTCGACAGCAACTGGAAGTTGCTCAAAATGAAGCCAGAAATAAAAAGACAATACTTAATATCCCAGAGCCGTTTCCTGATCACATGGGAAAACTTGAAGCCATGAGCAAACGAGTTCTGATGCTGGAGGAAGGAAACAAGGAATTAATCAGTGAATACAAATGTTTAAAAGACAGACTGTATCAGTATGAAACTGACAGAGCAGAAATGAAAGTAAGTACCCAGAAGGAGAACTAATTTTCAGACTTCCTCAAAGAAAATTCAAAGTAGTATCTGATGAAAGCTAAACGTTGAAACTAGTTGAATATAAAAAAATGTGTGGGCTATAAATATATACACTAAAGCAGCCTAAAAGCATATCTTGTATCCAGCAAACAAAAATTAGACCTGAGAGGTGCTTTGCTTTGAGTAAAGATGCCGTGTCACCTGAAATTCTAAGAGATTAAGCTGTAAGTTGTTGACGGATACAGGCAGGTTTTAGTAATTTACTCTTAAAGTGCCCAAATCATTTTAATGTCACCACATTTTAGTATCGTGATGAAGCAGGTAAATGCTCAGACCTAAAATGAGTATTTTGAAATTAAGATTCAGTTGTGTGAATAAAAAAAAAGTAAAAGAAAAAAGAGAGAGAAAAGATTCAATTGTGTGGATTATCTTGACAGTCAAATCCAGATTTCCCAGATGAACTGATGTGTAAATGCTGTATCTTGCAGTACTTTTCGTTTAGTAGCTTTTCATATACTTTTAATTTAGTTGATATAATTTTACTTTTATTCATGTCAATTGAAATTTAGAAATATTTCCATCTCAAATCATGTGTTGTTATGACCTCTCCACTCCTTAAAGGCATCTACTTTTCATTCAGTCATAATTTGGGGCAAATGTAAATTTTAGCAAAACTGTGTTTGACTATTTATAATTTACTTTGAATATTTTTTCAAATAATTTGCTCACAATTCTCATTTCAAGGCTCAGTTACTGTCATTTGGATCTAAGTTTGTCCAGTACAGAGGAACTGGAGCGCTCTGTGATGTACGAGTTTGGCAGTGGGGTCCCATTTTCAGACTGAGGAGGAAGCAGCCAGAGTCCTGGGTGGCAGGAAGGGAGTGAGTGGGAGGGGTGGGGGGAGCTGTAGGAGCTGCAGTCCAGGAGGCAGGGGAGACCAGGTTGTCTTGGGTCCCCAAAGGCCACTGGAATAACCTCGTTTTTACTGTGAGATAGGAGTCTATTGGAAGGATTTAAACACCAGATTGAATATGTGAAGAACTCTGAACTTAAGCCTCTAATGAGAAAGAGGGAGAATGTTCCACAGTGTGGAACTTACCACCACTCATCCCACCCACACACTCGTTTCTGTTTGAGACTTCAGTGGGGGTAAAGCTCGGCCACTTCCTGGGAGGGGCAGGGAATGGCTGGAGGGGCTGCATCCATTGTCTAAGTTAACTTACTGTCGGTAAGGCAGGAGGGTCACGCCTTCTGTGTCTTTAATGGAATTCAGTAAACAGGAATGTGTGCCTATGAGGAAAAGAAGGCGAATTGATGTCTGTGGGGATATTTCTCAAAGTCCATATATTGGAGTTACATATTATTATTGTAACTTTATGATAAGGTGACTTAAAAATCAGTAACAGAGTTATCTTTTTAGGCCCGTATGAGACAGCTTCAAGAAGAACTGACTGACACCCGAAAGAAAGTGTCCATGTTGGAAGCATCCCTGGAGGTGACGGCACATCATCAGACTGATGTAGAAGCTGAGACACAGGAGTCAGAGAGGAAATCACATCAAACTGCGAACCCAGTACGTGTGAAATTCAGCATGTCGGCCGTGAGTGTGCAGCGCAGAATGTTGCAGGACACTAGCTTTTCAGGGACAGCTTTCTTTTGCATCTTCATTATAATTACACTTTTATTGTCTTTATGATGCACTTGTTTCTTAAACTTTGACTTTCATCCTGCCATTTCTTTGTATATTTTTTCTTACAATATTTACCCTTAGAGAAGTTGAAAACTATACATCTTTCCTCACAGAAGTTAACTTTTTTTTCCTATTAAACAGTATTTTTTAGTGATCTCTCACCACAATGAGGCAAGCTAGATAAAATCAGAGGATAATGTTTCATGGCATGTTCCAGAAAATTGTCATGTCTCGTCTTCACTTTTGTGAATGGATATAGAATCTGTGTGTATTTATTTCGTGGATTTCAGAGTAACTTGTGCAGAAAGGTCATTATACAAACCAGTTGAAGTTAGGCATTGCCTTCATTTTCTCTTCATTTTAGACATGTCAAAGCATGGAGAAGTGCAGATCATGTCTGTACACTCAAAATAGAGAATTAAGAAACTTTTCTAGATCCTGCCTTTGGATTTTTTTTTTTTTACTTTATTGAGATACAATTCACATATTATAGGGGGGATTGCATAACTCAAGTGGTAGAGTGCATGCTTAGCATACACAAGGTCCTGGGTTCAATCCCCTGTACCTCCTCTAAAAATAAATACTTAAAACCTAATTACTTCCCTCCACCAAAAAAAAAAAAAAAATTCACGTGTCATATAAGTCACCCATTTAGGATGCATAGTTAGTATCTCCTAGAATATTCAGAGATGTGCAGCTGTCACCACAGTCAATTTTAGAACATTCCCATCACCCTGAAAAGAAAGCCTGCATCCCTTGGCCATCACCCCCAGCCCCCCATCTCCCTCAGCCCCAGGCAACCACCAGTCTGACTTCTGTCTCTACAGATGTGCCTGTTCTGGGTGTTCCCCATGAATGAAATCACATGCTGTGTGGTCCTTCATGATTAGCTTTTTTCATTTGACAAAACGTCTTCAAGTTTCATCCATGTTACAGCACTTGTCAGTATTTTCATTTCTGTTTATTGTCAAACGTTACTCAGTTGTGGGGCTAAACCATTTATCCATCCATCAGTTGATGGACCTTTGGGCTGCCTCTGCTTTTTGGCTATTGCTAACAATGCTGCTGTGAACATTTCTGTCCAAGTTTTGGTGTAAACATGTTTCCATTTCTTTGGGGAACATAAGAATGGAAATGCTGTCGTATGGGTCATATGGTAACTCTGTTTAACCTTTTGAGGAACTGCCATACTGTTTTCCAGAGTGGCTGCACCATTTAACATTTTTATCCAAAGTGTGTAATTCTCTCAATTTCTATGCATTCCTGTCACGAGACTGGTCATCAGCTCTCCTGGTAGGTGTGAACTGGCATCTCATTGTGGTTTTGATTTGCATTTTTCTGATGACTAAGAATGTTGGGGGTCTTTTCATGTGCTTATCTATTTGTGTATCTTCTTTGAAGACCTGTCTGTTCAGGTTTTTGCCCATTTTGAAATTGGATTATCTTTTGATGATGGAATTGTAAGAGTTCTTTTTGGATCCTGGGTGCAAGTCTTTGATCAGATGTAGGATTTTCAAGTATTTCCTCCTGTTCAGGAGCTTGCCTTCTTACCTCCTTGATGGTGTCTTTTGAAGAGTAGAAGTTTTAAATATTGATGAGGTTCAGTTAATCTATTTCTGACTTTTATTGTCCTATCTAAGAAACAAGTGCCAGATCCAGTCATGAAGACACACGCCTGTGTTTTCTTCTAAGAATTGTGCAGTTTTAGCTCTTTCATTGAGTTAATTTTATATATATTGTATGAGGTAGAGGTCGAATTTTGTTCTTTTGCATGTGGATGTCCAGTTGTCCCAGTACCACTTGTTAAAGACTATTACTGTCTCATTCAGTTATTTGACACTCATATTGAAAATCAATTGACCGTAAATGTGAGGGTTTGTTTTAGATTCTCATTGGTGATGCATTGATCTATGTCTGTCCTATGCCAGTACCAATTCAGATGTTATGAGAACTCTTTCCGAGTCATCTTGCATATTACCAGTTGTTTTACATAATAATAAAAAGTCAGTGTCGCGGAATGTCTGTAACTCTACTTCTGTGGAGATCTGCTGCTTCCTGAAGGGGCCTGTGGCCAGCTTACGCCTTGCTGACTCTGTGACATGACAGAAAGTAGGCTTGCAAAGATAAAAGTCCATTCCTTCCCCCCCTCATTCAGACCTTTAGTTTCTCGCCCAGTGCCTCCCACTTCACTCCAGTTTCCATGAAATCATGGTCACGGGATCTGCTGACTCAGTCTGCAATATACTTCATTATGTTGCACTCATTATAATTCATAGACTCACCCATAGATTTCTAGAGGCAAAAGATTAAGCCTGGAAAAGATTAATTCAACCTTCCTCTTTGGAAGCCTCTCTAATCCATCATCTTGTGGTTCACGAAGAAGTCCTCTTTTGGCTTGGTTCTTGTGTGTAACACTGGTGCTGATCTTGTTCTTGGTGTAGATCCTGCATTCTCAGCTCCCTGTGTCTACCTCCTTTTACTCAAAAAGAGAGATGCCTAGCTGTATTCTATAGCTTAATGCATAATTAATGAAATAAATATTTCATCCCATCCAAGGAAAATTATTCAAGTACAGCTGTTAAAAATTAAATAATATTCAATCAGTTTATCAGAAACAGGTAACAGATTTGTAATTTGAATTTCAAAAGTTCAAAGCCAATCTGTGTGATATGGAGAAGCATTGTACTACAACATGAAGCTGAGACAGTCTTACCTTCCCTTACAAACAAGCTTTTAAGGTAAAGGAAAAATTGTATTTAAATACTGCCAAAGGACACTATATTTATGGTTCCATAATATTTTATTTTCTCTCTGAGGAAAGGAAAATGAAGAGTGAGTGCTAGATTAGTAAGTTCTCAAAGCTGCCTGTCTCTTGGAATTTCAGTTAATTGAAATGAGGTAAAAAGGCTGGTTTTGATAAACTGACTATTTCTAGTTTTTCAATTATTAGACTTCAAATCCTATGTCTCCTTGCTTACCAGTCTTCCTTATCCTCAAAGTTGAGGGGAAATTGTGAAATACATGCCTATTTGTAAGAAATTGTAATTGGAGGGAACTCTAAAGTATCTTCCTTCTCGCTAGTTCTTAGGTCTTTCAGTTATCTGCTTCTTCTCATCAGCATTTTGTCATTAGTAAGTTAATCTCAACATTTGTTACATTCCAGTTTATAGGAGACCAGTTTCTACTATATTCAAGTTACATTTCTTACTATCTTTTTTCATCCACTTTCCTGTTTATCTGTTTTTGCCTAACAAACTCCCCAAAGTTCAGTGGCTTAAATAAGCATTTATTTTGTTCACAACCTACACTTAGGAAAAGTGTGGCCAAGACAGCCGGCCTCTATTCCTCTCAGCTTCAGGTGGGCAGCTCAAAGGCGAGGGGCTGGAATCACTTGAAGATTCATCCATTGATGTCTGATGGTTGATGGTGGGCTGTGGCTTTGGTGGGGCAGGCAGGTGGACCACCTCCCCTGGAACACCTAAGCTGTCTCTGTGGCCTGAGCTTGCCCACCTGAGACTAGGTTCCAGGGTTAAGAGCGAGGCAGAAGCTGAATTGCCTTTTCAAACCCGCCCTGCAGTTCACTGGGTGCCACTTCACTGTTTCTGTTCATTAGGAGCAGGGCACTTAAGGTTGGCCCATATTCTACCTTTTTTATGGAATTAATTTTGAAAACTTATGGAGACATTCAAAAACCAGCATAATCTACTCACTAGCCACAATGTTTTCTTACTGCTTCCATACAAGAAATCCACTTATCCCTACTCAGTTCCAGAGCAGGTCTCTGTCGCTGTGGTGTTAGGCTCAGGCTCCAGCCCAAGGTCTTACTTTCCCATCTTCACCAGGTCCAGGTGGGGCTGAGGTTCCTGGGTGTGGTTTCTGGAGTACAGCCCCTTGGGTACACTCCTCTCAGTGCTGAGGCTTGAGGATAAGAAGACACGGGTTATTTGCCACCACAAACCCAACATTCTGCTAAATCCTAAGGACTCCCTCACTCACAGATGGAAGATGGGAGGCACACTGGTCCATAGCAGTTCTGAAATGCAGCCTGATGCTGCCGGCTCTTTGATTAGGACTTAGTCCTAACCCTGGGGGGGGGGTTCTCCTTCACTGCCCTCTCTGAGCTCTTTGTTCTGTCCCTTTCATGAGCAGTGACCTGTGTTTGCAGCTGAATAGTTCTCTCAAGCCAGCTTCCTCCTTGTAGACCTTCTAAGAAAAACCCAAAGGCCTCTTCCCATTTTGCACTGTCTCTGTCTCTTTCAGTCCAAACTAGCAAGCAGTATTTTTGCTACCACAGTTCTCTTTAAAGCTTTGAGTTTCCTGTGAATTTTATTGGTGTTCATGCCATTGGAAAAGCTACTCTCACATCTTTTTGAGATAAACTCTTCACCTTGGACTTCCTGTGAAGCTGTTGTGGGACCATGCCTTTAAAATTCTTATGCTTTTAAGATCTTTAAAGGAATTTGAGGCAGCACCTTAAATCTTTCCAAGGTCTTAACAAAGTCTTGGCTTCATCTTTAGACTGTTTTCCTGGCAGCACCCCTACATTTGATCTTAGCCTGGAAGTCATTTCTCTGCTTACCAATTATGTGACAATTGGGCATGTGGAGATGCTTTAAATGGGATACAGATACTTGAACCCAGTGAGTCCTGGTTCCTTTATATTTAATAATCTTTTTGTTTGTTTTAGCTTATCTCTCTCATCAATTTTACTTTCAGCTGTTCGGTAGCAAGAGTCCCGTTTCCTCTGGTTTCAGCGTCATTTTCTTCCCTGGCCTAGAAGCCTTCACTCAGCCCTTCAAGGGCCCTCAGGCTTCCACTAGCAGTCTCGTGGACACTTTGGGTTTTCACTCTTACTCTTGTCTACATCTGTTCAGGTTTCACCTACCTCCAGGTGCAAAGGCATCCCCACATTTTGAGTTCGTTTTTAATGGCTGTGTCCCATTTTTAATATCAATATGTGTGCCAGTTATTTATTGCTAGTAATTTATATAATAAACTGCCTCAAAACCTGGTGACTCAAAACAGCATTTGCTTGGTTCCCAAATCTGTGTTTATATATGACTCAGTGGAGCCAGCTCATTTCTTCTCCACTTGGCATCAAGCAGGCACTAGAATAATCTAAAGGCTTGTTCATGCACATGTCTGGAAGTTGGAGCTGGCTTTGGTTAAGGACATTCCCTGGGGTCATCAGCTGGGACAGCTGCGTGTACAGAGTCTCAGTAGGTGGCCTGGGCTTCACAACGTGGTGGCTGGGTTCTAAGGGTGAGCATCCCTATGGAGTGAAAGTCAGAAGCCATTTAGCCTTAGAAATCACACAGCAGTGCCCCCACATTCTGTCCCCTAGAAACCAGTTGACTGAGGCCAGCACATATTTCAGGGGAGGGAATTTCACAGGGGAAATGTCAAGGAATTTGTAGAGATGTTTTACAACCACCACCTCCACCTGCCTTGTCTCACCAAATGATCCTTCTGTCTGAAGGCAAGCAGTTCTTCCCAAGTCAGTGTCACTGAAATTCCAGCAAGTTTTTTTGTTTTTGTTGAGTATGTTCTCTTGTTTTGTGGAGAGCCACAAAGGATTACAAGAATTAAGGCTTTTTTGTTTGTTTGTTTAGAAAAATGTATGGGTCATCTTACTAAACCACTACACTAGGAGATGGATTTCTCCTTAACTCTGTGAATCATTCATTGCTCCTCGGAATGCAATTCAAACTAGCATAAAATATTTGTAGTTCAGAGAAAGGCTTATGGCATTAGAATCCATATTTGTAAGATGTATTAATTGCAGTCTGTTTTTCAAAGTCTTGTTTTGGGAGGCATTTATTAATGCAGCCCTAAGTAACTCAATATGGTCTCCCTAAAACTTTAAAAATCATGGAGTTAAGGCTTGGGGGAGGAAGGGGTAAGAGACTTTCTGCTAACAGGTGCCTTATAGGCATTTTATGTAGGAAAGACATGAAACAATTACAGGAAAATAAGAGTGTAAAATCAAGTACAAGTGTATAACAAAGATGATGACAATAAACAGTATATTTTTGTGACTCTTGGTGGTTTGAACTTTTTTCTTGATTTTCTGAGTAATTTGAGTTTCTCCATTCCGCAAGGTAGATATACCATTTTATTGTAACTGAATTTATTTCAACCTTTGATGCTGGGTTAGAGTTAGGCTGTTCTCAGTCTGCTAACCTCATTACCAAACAATTTTATCTTTTTCTTGCAGAATGCTGATCTTCCAGCAAAAGTGGAATCTGCATCTTCAGTACTTCTCCATCTGAGTGCAGAAACTCAACTTCTTCTAAAGGAGTTATATCTATGAAAGAGATGCAAAAGAAATGTGAAACACTAGGGGAGGAGAAGAAGAAATTGGAGGAAGAAGCAGTAAACCTGAGACGTCACCTCGAAATGAACACAGTGGAACGCAGTCAAGTGGAGCAGTACAAACGGGAGACTAAAAAGTGAGAAAGACGGGATGTAGTAGAAACACTGAAAGAACTCAGCCAGTTTTTAAAGGTGAAGCATTGATCTGTAACGTGCTCTAACTCACTTCGCTGAGAACTACAGTTCGGATATGTACATTTTATGTGTTTCCTCTACTTCCCATATAGCAGTTTGTTTTGTAGATTTCTGGAAGGAAGGCCACATTTGTTACTCCCTCTAAATAATTCAGTTTCCATCATTACTATCACTAAATTGACCTTTCAGAACAGTTCTCACTAGAGAATCATTTTTAAGAGCAATTGGTGTAACTCAAGACTACTAGGAGGAAAAGAATATATTGTGATTTAAATATTGTACCACACTCTGGGATTACTCTTAGGTTGTATTGTTCAATTTTTTAAATTTTAAATTGATCCTATTATTTTTTGAACTATCACATTATATGAGTACTAATAAAAGAGTGATTCAACTTTAATTTCTTAATTCAGATTTAATTCACTTGACATTGATGATAAGTATTTTAATGTTCGGCTTTTTTTCCCACACTTAAAATTGCTCTCTCAATCATTGACTCAAAACTAAAGGGAACAAATATACTGTAATTACTCAGGTTATAATTATTTTTAAAATTGTATCCTTTTAATTTGCTTTAGGTACAAGCAGCATCTCAAGAAAACTTGTTAAGAGAGTATAAACGTGCTTCAGTAAGTCAAATGGAACACAGTTAAAGATCTGGAACCTGAACTGAAAAGTAAAACTTTTCAGTTTGATTCTAATGAAAAAAAATTGGAAAAATACAAACGACTGTACCTGGAAGAGCTAGAAAACAGAATGTCATTGGCAAGTCAACTCACCTCGTAAGTCAAAACATAGAATTATAGAAAATAATTTAGGTCATTAATTTGCCTCTAAGGCATGATTTTTATTGAACCAGGTTCGTGAGGTGAGTAGCAAGTGAGAGCTGACCAGATAGTGTAATTTTGGGACATGGTGTTAGTAAATGAACTCTCCTTTAAAATGTCAGTCCAGAGCAGTTTGCATCTCCCTGCCTTCTGTTGCTTTTACATGACTTTATTTTTTATATTTGCATATATTTAACCTGATCTAGTCTTTAAGCTAGGGGTTTTGCTTATAATTATTTTTTTCTATTTAAGCAATCTCCAAGTTAGGTCAAGTCTCTAAAAGTATTTACTTAAAGGCCACATTTCATAAGCTAGTTGTCATTCCTATGACAGTGTTTCTTGTTTAACTTAAACATTAAAAATAATATTTGACTTATTTCAGATGCAGAAGAAGTTGGAGAATAATATAGATAGAGAATTAAAAGAAGGTATGTTGCCAACATTTCTGAATTAAATCTAGACATTGATTTCCGAAATACACTGTAAACAGTAAATGGCACCTCTTTCTATTGTTTGAATAACAGATAGTATGTTAAATTTTTTTCTTACACATATCTAATGAAAAATGTGAAAGCATAATTTCATTCATAATGATAAGTGTACTTATTCCTCATTTATTCATCATGATCCATAGCTTTAAAAAAAATCTCAAGAAGTCTGTGTTCTCTATTTCTTGCTGTGCCCTTCCTCTTCTGCTGTCCCCGTGGGCCTGTCATCTGCACACGGCACGGACCTGTTCTCACAAAGCATGGAGGTTATCAGCTTCTCGAGTTTGGTAGTGACTGAGGCCAAAAACCCAGACTCAAGCAATCACAGTTCATGTAGCTGTGCCCTGGTGGATGACAATTAATTTCCTGTCATTCACTTTGTCAGTGGTTAACCTTTTGCCCTCAGGAAAAATTCCAAATTCCTTAGCTTGGAAGAAAAACATCCACATCGATTTGGCTCTTGCCAAAGTCTTCAGCCGTATCTCTTTCCTCCCCTGCTCTGCCCCTGTGCTCCAGCGGCTGGGCAGACTGCGTCCAGCTCCGCGGGCGCCCTTCCTGCCTCCGCTCTTTGTGTTTGCTTCTTGCCTCTCCCTCCCACACTTTCTCCTCCTCTTTCATGTATCTGCTTACACATCACGGCCACCAGAGAGGGGACAGTGTTGACACAAAGCTGGACGTCCCTTCTGAGTGTTCCAACTGTGCCCTCTTTTATGCCTGTCATGGCATTTATGTCTCTGTACCGAAACTGCCTGTTCATCTATTTTGCCAGTTTACGGTACATGATCTTTCAGGGTGGACTCTGTCATCTTCATCTTGTGGTTCCAGTGCTTGTCACAGTGCCTTAGCACGTGGTTGCTGAGTAAATGAATGAAAAGTGAGAAAACCAGGCGCTCTGATCCTTAGCCACAAGAGCAGTTAATTCAATGTGCAGCCCTGGGCAAAGTCTAGAGTAGCAATCTTGTGTTTTGTGTTGTAATCATTCTTCTTAAAACTTAGAAGAGTCTCAGCTTTTCTTAAAAAATAAACTGACATTTAGTTACCTATGAAGTATTTTAAGTAAAGAACCTAATTCTTTCATTTTCTTTCCAGCTATTACTGAACTTGAATCTAAGTCCTACAGACTCTCTTGTAGGCTCAATGGACGAGTCAAGTCTAAGTCCAGATCTGGTTTCAAAAGCACGTGAAGAATATGTGGAGATTTTGAAGAAAAAGTATATGATCTGCAAGATAAATAGTAAACATTTAGCTGCTGGGCTGTTTGCCTAACATTTTATTTACTTCTTGTTATGTAAGATACTGACACTGTTTATTAAGGGAAAATACTCTTGCATTCTATGGGCATGATTAAAATTGATGTAGTGTTTTAAACCACATTTCTCTGCAACTCATTGACTTTTAAGCAGATTTTGGGAGTAAAACCCAGCACTTTGGAGTATTACATACTCAAACTGAGCCCGGATGCCAGCTGTTTAAACAGCACCCAACCACCCACCAAACTTGTCGTTGATACTGAGCCGTGTTGATAGCTTTTTTGAGTTTTCCAGCGTTAATCACTGTCTATAGACCTAAAGATTTTAGACGGACAGCGTTTGGATCTGCTGTGCTGTTTCAGTGTTCTGATGGATCACAACAATCGTTACAGTGCCATCAAGCTTTCTATATGTTACCTTAAACACTGATTCACAGATGTTTCCTCATGGAGAAACGAAATCTGCCTCAGGTTTTTCATTTTATTTATTTACTTTTTGGAAACACTCTTAAAATTAGAGACAAGTTCCGAGCACCAGACTCAAACGGACATTGTCCCAAACCTGCCATCTCTCCCATACATTCTCCTAAGGCGTTAATCTATCTCCCTAAATGTCACTTGTTCTACCATAAGTGCCCTTTCTCTCTCCTCTCACCAAGAAGTCATTTGTTTTTCAGAAAAATGCCTTTCTCCTTTTCCTATCATTTATTAATTTGTATATAAGCCCCCACTTCTAGCCACCCCTTCAAATCCCATTGCTTTGTGAACTCTTGCAGGTATTCATATGTAATTTTTTTCTCACAGTAATCTGCTTTAGTCAATTTAATTTGCAGGTTCCCAATCACTGAATGTAAGAAGGTAAAGGAAATACTCTCCTCAACAATTTCCAGGAGCTAAATTTTTTATAACTCCTACTTAGATCCTTTATTCCCTTTTCGGTCTTTTCAGTGTGCTTACTTGGCAAAACTCCCCAACTGCACAACAGACTGATTATCACTTTTCCCCCTTACATCCCCCCAGGCATCTAAGTGCTGCTGAAGAAAGTCACGCACTGCCCAGCGATCCTGCTACTTTTATTTAGTTAATTTGCACCTTCTTCCTTCGCAGTGATGATTTCAAATTTCCCTCTCTGTGAACACCTCCCTCTGTTTCTTCCCTCTCACATGAACCAGACAGTCTTACTTCTGACGAGAAACTTCCTGAAGGATTTGCATGCTTCCCCACCAGCAGTCTGTCCCCACCCACTCTGGTGTGTGTTCCCTTCCTCCATTCCCACGCAGCGAGTCACTGATGACTCCCACGTCTAAACCAAAGTGACACCTTTCCGGCCCTTGTCTAACTGAGCTTCTCATTCCTCTGGGCATTCCATGTAACTGGTCTCTGTAACTGACCGCTGCCTGCAGCTTCCTCTTCAGTCTTTAGCTGAAGAGGATGTTGAAGGTGAGGGCTTCAGCATTCTTGGTGAGTTCACTCAGTTTACCCTGGCTGTCTCCCATGGATATACACAGGAAGTATACGTGTTATTCAGTTTTTATTTTTCTCCTGTTAGTCTGCCTCATGTCACGCTAATCTTAGACCAGCCAGATGAGCCTAGAAGGGTGGAGGACCGCTCCCCGCCCCCACCCCAGCTCAAGCCTGAGCACAGGTAGCTGTGCTCATTCTCAGCTGGCGTGGGCGCTGCCGCGCCTGCAGGGAAGAGATCGATGGCAAACGCTGCTCTTCCTCCAGCACTAGCCAGTGAGCTGAAGCTCACCTGAATGTCCTCCAGGCTGAGCTGGGGTCACTGCTCCCGGCAGCAGAAGACTGCCTTTGTGAAAGAATAAAAATGGAGTCTGCATTGCTCGAGAGGGCTCACGAAGGAGGTGTGACTTACGCACATCTCAGCCCACAGAGAATCTGGCCCTGTGAGCATTTATTGCCCTAATGAAGTCATCCCGGAACACCTGCCGGAAACTTCAGCTACTTACTAAGCCCCCACCCTGAAGTGAGCTGTGATTCCTTAAGGACACATGTTTCCTGACTGGCTCACGTCAGTGTCAGTCACAATTCTCATCAGGCAACTTTTGACAGCCTCTTGGCTTTTTGTCTTTATAAGCCCCTGACTCCCGTCCTTGAAACACTCAGTTTTACCCAAATCTGTGTCTCCCAAGTCGCAATTTATTTCTTCCAGTTTTACTGAGAGATAATTGACATGCAGCACTGTATTATAAGTTGAAGGCACACAGCACCAATTTCACACCGCCCTTGGCCGAGACCCCCAGCTTACCAACACAGGTGAGGCAGAGCACCGCACAGGCCAGGGGCAGGGGCTCAGGGCTGGAGTGGCAGAAAATCTGAACTTGTAGAGATAGGCCCAGGGTCAAGCTGGTTGAAGCCAGGAGCCCTGCCCCCGAACAGGTCTTGGGGGATCTGGCAGGGAGGGGAGGGGGTCTCGGGAAGCTCTGTGTGCTAAAGTTGGGTTTACCACCCTGACTCTTCCTTTAGCCTTCTCTGTGCCATTTATTTTTCCACGCCTCAATTGCCCCATCTGTAAAATGGAAACTACATGTGAGGGACTCCATGGAGACCTGCGTCCCGTTGCTGCCGACCACTGTGGGGCCTGGGCGAGCCTCTGCTCCCCTTTGGGGCTCCATTTCACCAGCCATAAGATGAGGGGTTTGGACGGGGCAGGCTTTAGGGATTCTGTCTTCACGGTGGGATTCAGATAAGCCTCAACTTGAGCCCAGGAAATGTGGGTTTTGTGACCTTGGCCAAGGCCCTTCACCTTTCTGAGCTGCCTCAGTTTCCTCACCTGCAAAATGGGGACCACACAGGTCCCCACCTCAGAGGATGGGCGTGCAGCTCTGAAACAATCCATATAGAAGACTGATCCCACAGGAGCTGCCCAAGGACTCCCAGTTCCTGTTAGTAGAGGGAGTCAGTACAGAGCTCAGGAGTCAGCCTGCGCTGGGATTCAGAACCCACCAGGTGAGGACATGCCTGGAATTCAGTTGCTGTTCTCACTGGGCCTCAGTTTCCTCAGCTATAGAGTGGGGATGATAACATTTCCAAAGGGTTGATTTCAGGCTATGAGGATGAAAGAACCACGTGACATGCCTGTCATGGTGCCTGGCCCACAGCAGGCACCCAGTACCTGCCAGAGGTGAGGCTGAAGATGTGGATGATGAGAAAGCAATTCCAGGCAGATGCAGCAAAGCCCCTTTGTCCCCCGGCTGTCCACACGGACATTCCCTCCTGCTGTGGCTCCCTCAGCTCTCTGGCTCTGATGTCCTCATCTCAGCCAGAAGGTTCAGGATCTTGTAGGGGCCACACACCCCTCAGTCCTGGGAGCCCCAAAATCCTGTGGTTATTAGACCCCATGTGCCAAGCCCCAGCAGTGATGTTCGCCACAGGCAATTGCTTGGATCTTGGCCAAATGTGGGTGGAGGAACTGAGGACCCCTCTGACCACCCTCTTCAGGCCCTGTGATCCTTAGGGCCAAGGAACGTAGAGCACTCGGGGAGGAGGCCGGATTTGGTGCTGGAATAGGAAAACTTGGATCTGCTGCAGACTGGTGGAGTGCCTCCAGGGGCCTCAGCAGCCTCACCTCTGAAGTGAGGAGATGCTGCCCTCTAGCTTGAATGGTCAGGGAGTTCTGGGAAAGGGCTCGGCTCACAGTAGGCGCTTCAGTCACGTTGGCATTCTCCACTCCCCTAGAGGGGGAGAAAGGGGAGTCAGCTCATGTCCAGAGCTCTGCCCTGGTGTGTGTGCCCGGTGGCACTGGGGATGTTGGGGAGGACCAGCTGCCGGTCTGAGGTAGGTTTGAAAGAACATCACGGTGTATCAGGAGCTGAAACTCTGGCCCTGAGCTCTGCCTTCAGAGCCGCTCATGTGGGTCAGAATCCCTGCAGGGTAGCTGAGCAGTGATACTGAAAATCCAGGAACACAAGCCACCCCATCGCCCCCTCACCTTGCAGGCAGTGCACGTGCTGCTCCGTTATCTTGGTCATCACAGTGCAGATTGTCCCTGTCACAGCTCACCAACAGGATGGCTCCACACCCACCAAGCCCCCAGACCCACTTCAGCTGCCAATGGCAAAGCAGAGCTGGTGGTGGGGTCCCAGACCAACCAGCACCCCTCCCCAGTGTCCCCCTGGCCATCCTCTGAACCCCATCTGTTCATCTTCACCCCACCCTCTGAGGATAGGTCCGCTCCTGCTCAAGAAATGGAAATGGCTCCCTAGTGCCCACACTGTCAAGTCTAACTACACGGCTGTCTTTCATGTGTGTCCGTGCTATGTCTCCAGCCAGCATGTCTCCTCCCGCCTCACACACGACTGTACTGCGCGGGACGCAGCTGTCTCCTGCCACCTCACGCCCAACTCCGTGCTGCGCGGGACAGAAGCAGGGGCGCCAGACCTGCCGCTGCCGCCGTCATTTGAAGAGGCCTCTGCTACTGCTCCTGCCGCTGAGCCAGTGAGTCTCGCCATGCGCAGGAAGCTCTTCACTCCACCTTTTAGCAGGTTTGCTTTTTGCGGTTATTTACTGTTGATCCCATCTTGTATGTTGTGTGTGTTGAGGTGGGGTTGAGGGGGAGTAGATAACTTATCTCTATAGTTCGTGGTGTCCAGAACTATGGGAATGATTTTTACTCAAGGAACTATATATGAGTAATGTCATCTTCAAGAGCAATTGATTTAAATGCCAAGATTGCAGGCATCCCATCTGAGACTAACAATATAATAATGGAGACTTCTGTGGAGTCATTAGAGAGTGAGTGCATTTTGATTGTCGGAGCAGATTGGGGCCAGATTGTAGACTGAGATGATCTTAAACACAACAACAAATTACTTGATATTCCTCTGAATAAGAAGTCAAGTCTGTGTCCCCCACACTTAAATCTGGGCAGACTTGCTACTGCCTTGTAAACAATAGAATGAGAGAGAAACAATGCTGCATGATTTGAGGCTAGGACTAAAAAAGCAATGTAGCTTCCAGTTTGTTGATGGACCATTTGTGCTTGGAATACCTGGCTGTCATATTAGAGATCTTGAGATTCCTCTCTACCCTGGGGAGGAAGAAATAGAGATTCCTCTCTACCCTGAGACTACCATGTTGGAGAAGGCATGTATAGGTATTCGCCCAGCTGAGATCACATTTGACAGCTAGCATCAGCTCTCAGCCATATATATAAGAGAGACTATAAGCTCTCAGCCATATATAAGAGAGACATCTTGGACTTAAGAAAAAATGGTAATTTTTTTACACAGCAGTAGAAACTGGAACAAGACTTAAGGACTGGAAAGGAAGAAGTAAAACACTAATTATTCACAGAAAATCTAACTTAAAGATGTCTAAGTTGTCTGTTCAAAAAACTATACAGTGTCAATAAGAGAAATTTTAAAAGACTTATTTAATGGTGGGTTATACCATATTCTTGAATTGGAAAACTCAGTTCTATTAAAAAAAAAAAGTTATCCTAAATTGATTTACCTATTTAGTGAACTGCTAATCAAAATTTCACTTGGCAATCTTTTGGAGGGTAGGGGAGCTGACTATGAAATGTTTAAGGGAATATAGTTAACAAATATAAATTCCCTCTTTTAGCAAGAGAGAAAGAGTAGAGGACTAATAAATGTCAAGTTGTTAGTTGACTTAATGATGGAAATTTGAGGATGTTCCTATCTAGAGATATTTTATTTTCTGTGCCTGGGGAAGTGTTAGATTTGGGAATCAGAATGTGATGAAAGTAGAGACTTTTTGAAAAAGCCAATATTTGTAAGCCCAACTGTGAATGATGACTAGAATATTTCATATTTAATGTGAACTTCAGATTAAATCATCTTCTAAATTTACTTTAGTCACTGGAATAATATTCAGTCCTAATTCACCCAGTCATTCTGATAGCTTAAACATTCCATTGTGAGTAAGAAATGGAGGTTTGGAATAAAGCTGACTAGCTTTGGGAGTATGAAAGCAGTATTTATATGCCAGATAAATCTTCTTTGTTAAAAAAGTGACATTCTGCAATTAGAGGGAATGCTTTAATAATGTGCAGTAAGTATTTGTATAAGTATCTTATAAGCCATAAATTTCAAATATACCACCTTTAAAGAAGTGAAAGTTCTTTTATTATTACTGTATTACTATTATTATTATGAAGAAAAGGTTGTAGAAAGGATGAAAAACGTATGTAACCTTGAAATGGATAAAAGCCAAGTCTGGTTGTAGTGTGGATTTTCTATGAGTTTCTGCATCAGTGATTAATATAGTTTTACATCAAGACAAAAGCCATTACTTTTCTCTTACCTCCTAGTTAAATGTAAAATTATATGTCAAATAACTGTATTATAGATGAAATCCCTACATTCAAATATGTTTGTCAAATGTAACCTATTGAAACATGAACAGATGTTCTAATGAGATATTCTTTTAAATAGTACCTTCATTTCAAAATTATTCTTCCAAGAAACAATGATTATGTGTGAATTACAAAACAGAGAAGCTTTGTAGTAAGATCAAATTTGTATCATTTCTTTCTGATTGGTTTTTGCCTCTTTTTTTCTTTTCTGTTTGGTTTCAAGCAAATTAATCTCTTCAAGTTTGTTTCTTCACCTGGAAATTGTGGATAATAAAACATATCAAAAGGGATTGTTGAGGGGAACAAATCAGATAATATATATGGTGGAATCATTTTCAGCATAGTGCCTGTATTGTTTTGCTTTTTTCTCCTTTTATTTCTTCTTTTTTTTTTTTCTTTCTGTCATTCAAGTAGTTTGTATTCTTTTTAAAGCTTCTAGGAAGGATGACCAAAATAGTAGCAGAAAATATTCTCAAATGCTGATAATGACAAGAAGAAAAACTATCCAGACTATCCCCATCCTCTGAAAAATCGGGAAAATGTCAGTAAAGAAACTAAGTTTTTGCCCCATCAGTGGCAGCAGTGGCAAAACAAGTCATATTCCTTTCACAACTGAGCTTGTGGAATGAGCTCTATGCCTAATACATACATAAGATCCCTAGCAGTGGGCCTCTGAAGAGATAAGAGCAAATGATAAGAGCTGATCTATTTCATTACAAATATCTTCTCACAACCTTAATTTGTAGAATCTTAAATAAGAAAAGCAATAATTTTACACTAGATTTTATATCTAATATATTGTCCTGATGAGTTGTCCAAATGCTATTTGTAAATGCCATGTATTTGGAAGCCTAAATCTTTGCTAAAAAAGAGTAGCTCAAGTACAAAAGGGTAAGTTGCAAAATGGGAGTCAGAAGGTACAGTTTCATAAAGGAAAACACTTAAAGGTCTCTCAATAAAAGAGGTTGCCCCTAGATGTCACTTCAAAAAGGAAAATAAAATTCGGGTGGGAGGATTCTATCTTGTCCTCTGACACACATCACTGACTTTTTCAGAAAAGCATCCATGCTGACACCAGAAAAGTGTGACTTTGTTTTTTTGGAATTTGGTTTTGGTTTTGGTTTTTCTGATAGGTCCCAATGTCCACTGAATACTAGTAAGCAAGATAACTGTTTATGTGAAAAATAACTAAACATATATATACAACTTTAGATAGGTAAAATATGCATTATACGAAAAATATTACTACCATTATATTTTTAAACAAAAGTAGTTTAAACTTTTCCACAAGGTTGAATAACTACATTATGAATTTAAAATGAAAAAAAAATTTAAATTTAATACAAAAACAATTATGAAAACTAAATGCTTAATGCCAATATATTAAAAAGCTGTGTGTTACTTGTATCAAAAGAAAGTCAAAATACTACAGTTAGCCTTGTTTAGGGACATGTAAAATATTAGTATACTAGAGTTCTCTTTATTTGTTTCTCTAAAGATTATCAGATATCAGTCATTCCAGAGCTTAAGTAGTCATTTAATGCTTTCAGTTTACTGCAATCTAACATATCGGCTATGTATTATTTCTGTGACTTGGATTGTAGCATCCGGCTACTCACAATAAGCGACTGAATTGTCTCTGGACAGTGGCCAGAATGGCTGACGCACTGTCAGAATTCCTGCTTAACTCTTCCAAAGATAATGTCATGTTAAAGTTTAGTTTAAATATATTGAAAAGTCTTATTACTGAAGAAGAAAGAGGAGTAGAGGAGAAGAAGAAGGAAGAGGAGGAGGAGAGAAGAAGGGAAGGGAAAGCAAGATGGGGAGGAAGAGGAGGAATAAAATTAAAAAAAAGGAGAAAGAAGTTGCTGTCAACAAGAGGATAGTTACTGAGACAAAAGCAAAAATCTTCAGAGCTATGCGTACCTTGCCTTCTCTAAGGCATATTTTGAGGGAAGAAAATTGAAAGAAAGAAAAGACCTGGGAAACATTCTCCAAAAAGGGGAGCTATTCAACATTTAGCTCATAAGCAAAATAATTGAGCAAGACTTTGTGAAGTAATCAAAGGCAGTGTGACCTACTCCACTAGAGAAAACATCTTATGAACAATTAGGAGAAAAAAATATTTTGTTCCAGTACCAAAATCTTTCATAAATGGCTACACACCTGTGCATATGTGCACACAAGCATGCATAAAACATACATGCCCCAAACAATCAAAGAAGCAAGGGTATAAGGGGGCGATACTCAAAGATAAGAGATAAGAATGGAAAGAGAGGGGCAGGGAAGATGGAAGTGTAGGAAGATCCTGAACTCACCTCCTCCCATAGACACAAGTATACAGCTACATATGAACAATTCACTCTGAAAGGAATCTAAAAGCTAGCTGAACAGCTCCTCCACGACAGAGGATAAAAAGGGCCACAATGACATAGGTAGGAGGCAGTCTTGTTGAAGACCCCACTACAGCAACCCACAAGAAGGAGAGTTCTCACAAATACAGAGCTTCTTCCTGAGGAGTGAGGGTTTGTCCCCACATCAGCCACCCCAATCTTTTAGAGAGGAACTCCCAAAACATCTGATTTTAAAGACCAACAGGCATATGTCCAGGAGAACCATAGGGCTGTAGGAAATGGAAATTCCACTCTTAAAGGGCTCACATGCAGACT
Source organism: Camelus dromedarius (assembly GCF_036321535.1). Classification (NCBI taxonomy): domain Eukaryota; kingdom Metazoa; phylum Chordata; class Mammalia; order Artiodactyla; family Camelidae; genus Camelus; species Camelus dromedarius. Next base: position 3,624,587 of record NC_087449.1, on the reverse strand, counting down.
CATTCACCCCGGGATCCAGCATAACAGCAGCAGTTTGAAAAGCACTATTGCATCTGTGAAGGGCACTCAGTGCTAATCTTCAAGTGTGCATTGGAGGAGCAGGAACCTGTTGGGACTCTCTCCAGGGATGGAGGCTCTGGCAGGCACCATTTTGTACTTTCCCTCTAACTTGCTCATGTCAATGGGTGTGCTCTGCCCACATTCTACTCCTGTGACCCCACCAAAGCCCACGGGCACATGCAGCCCACACCAGGGACACACTTAAGTGATCGGCTCTGGTGGCTAGAAGAGTTTGTGTTTCTGGGATCCAGGGGTCTAAAACAACAGGAGAGACAGTTTTTGGCATCATTAACAACCACAACCTATCAAGAAAGTTACATGCAGATTTTTGATTTACTGTGCTGTGGTTGGCGCCGCTCACCCCAGCGTTGTTCAAGGGGCAACTATAGTACCTAAGGAAGGACATAAAAGGCAACAAAATCCTACAAATAATCATTACCTTCAAGTGATTTACATGAATTTTTAAAAGATAGAAGGAAAATTTTTAAAAGCTTTAAAAAGATTTTTCAAATCTTGTTAAAGTCAGTTAAGGCAGTATTAAGTAAAACTTTGTTACATGTGTAAATGCCATTAAAGGCAGGGTACTTCACTAAACACATCTTTGACCATTAGAAAAGATGATCATCTTTGCTTCAGACAGCGTACTTTGTGTCTTTGATTATCTTTCCATAACATCTTTTGAGTGGCAATTAACCTTTTACCTTGATTTTCAGATTTAACAGTTTTTCCATGAGGTAGGATTATTAGTTCTTGTCACCAAAGTTAACACGTAAAATTAACCATCATAGTAAGATGACATTAATTTGCATTTGACTCTCTTGGAAACTGAGAGAATCCCTTGCCAGAATATCAGTTAATTATACTTCAACTTAACATGTGTACATACTTACATACTTACATACATATATACAATTTCTTCATTTCTATTTTCTTTTAAACATGGATTCCTGTAAGGCCAGGAGAAGTTGCTGAAACCTACTAAAAAGAGTATCTATACCTTCTGTGAATATTGCAAGTTGGAGAGCAAGGATATAACGTCCTAGGATTTAATAATCTAGTGAGCATATGCATTAATACAGGTGTAAGCTCCTGGCCTGATCTTATTCACTATTGTCATCATCATCCCCATTCTCTCTGATGTGGAGCTTGAAGGAAATTTGCTGATAGTCTTCAAAGCCAGAAATTTTTCACCTAAACTCTGAAAAGCTTTGACATCTCCCAAGTGCATATATCCATTACTGATACTAAAATATAAGTTAATGACTTTAGAGAGGAACTGTGAGGTATTAGTACAAAGAGTTAAACTGACATCTTCTCTTACCAACAGATGACTTATTAACAACAAAACAACACCATGTGCCACAGTAAAGTATTATCTTTTAAGTAGCTGATTCATTTTGCATAGCTTTTCTTCAGGGAACATGTGTTGGTTCTGAGCGTTAAGTTATAAACCAGGTGCACTATTGACTTCAAGACAGACTAGAATAACCATCCAAGCATTAAATATAATTGCGCCCTCTGAATATAAAGACCAACTTTTCAGTCCTTACTCAGGAAAAACTATCTTTAGACTCAGTGGGAGTTCTTACTAAGTTAGGAATGAATTGGATTTAATAAACCCACAGCTGTGTCCATTTCAGCATTGCTTTCTCTCTAGGATTCATCGTATTTTTTTTAAAAAAAATTAACGAATGAAAAACTTTTGTATTACAAATACGATGAATAATTAAACAACCAGAGGCTAATTTTGACCGCTCTATTTCTGAAAGTTTTCTTGAAAAGATATCACTAGAGTAACAAAGGACACCCCCCCAAAAAGCAAGGGTTTCATGCAAAATCTAATATTTTAAATTATATTTACTTTCTGCTCCTATGGTATCATCTTATGGATGTCTTCTGGATGCAAATAAAAAGAGCCTTAATTCTACAAAATATTTCAAATAAATAAAGGGAAAGGGGGGAAAGGGAAACTACATATAGAAAATCTGTCAAAAGAACCAGGTTCAGGTTTAGAATATTCCCATTCTCCCCTCTTCTTTTCAGAGGACATAGAAAGGGAAAATGCCATAATAAAACATGATTGCTTCCTATGATTATGAAATTCTAAAGGGAAAGCAATTTTTGCATTAGTATTGTGAAACATTCTCCTGAACTACCCAGTTAAAACAGCTGTTTTAAATTCATCTGTAGCAACTGTAAAAGCAAATACTTCTATTGAAATTGTGATGATAAAAGGTTCATCTCACCAATCAAGCCATATTTCCCCTCTGCAAACATTTGTGTGTGGTTGAAATTAGATAGCTTTCCCATCCCTGAACGATAGGAAGAACCACACCGGCTCCCACACAGAGATGTAAACAGAGTAGTTACAGCTGCAGTTGATGCTTCATGCAGGATTAAGTAATGCCTTGTGATCTATTCACAGGTAGTTTAGTTCCAGGCAAAATGGACTGGAAAAACTCAACCACCAAAACGATTCCAAAGCCGACTTAATGCAATAATTACATAGATTTGAAATATTAACAACTACTCCTTTCAATGTTACTTTAGAAAATTTCTTAATTAAAAATGTGTCCTGTAGAATTTCTAAAATGAATCTAATATATTTCTTCCAAAATTTAAAAGCATGGGTTTAAGACATGTGCTCTATATTTTAAAAATCTACATTTGTATTTGCTTATATCATATTAATAATAAAAAATGAAGGCTCAGTGTCTGTAAATAGTTTATTTATAATAAATAAAGTACATAATATGATATAAAATAATGTGTTACCATTACCATGGCTTAATATGTAGCAATAATGACAAATTTAGATATACTTTAAAACCAAGGTCATCTTCAAAATTGATAAATAAGGAAGGAAACTATCTATATAAGATCTAGTATAAAGTGAATACATTTTTTTCTTTTTTTATTAGAGAGAGTATAGAATAATCATGATTAAGAGAGGTTTGAAGCTCAGCATTAGTGAGAGGGTTATTTGAATGATATCATGCATTTTAAATGAATTGTGTTGAATTATGTCCCTGATTAATATAACAGCTTGCAGATATCTCCTTACAACCACGGTCATCACCTGATAAATCTCAAGGATAAGAGGTGGTGTCAGGAACTGTACATGATAAAACCATCAAACTTCAAAATAAGGGGGAAAGTAGGTTCCAGAATTATAAGAAAAAAAGTGTTTGACATGTAACAGAAGTATGAATCTAGAATAGACCTATTAATTCTAGTCTGAAGATATTCATTATACATCTATCATTTTAAAGAATTGTGTCTAATTCTGACACTTAGATTAACCTAACCATAAAATGTACCTTCTTGTTATACTCAGTATCATAGGCAGACAGACATGTGATAAGGGTTTGTGGACAAGTGCTGTGAAGCTTAAAGAGGTAACACTAACTTTATCTAGGGAAGTGACAGTAGACTTTATATAGGGTGTAATTTTTAATTTCAATGTTAAGGAGGTAAGTAAGAATATTAAAGAGACATAAGCCATTCAGTGAATTTGAAAAAAAAAAATGTAAAGTGCCAATTACAGTTTACTAAGAACAAACAAAGTAAAGCACAGTATAGTGGACTAAATAATGAACCAAGAGTCAGACAGTGTGGTTTTAGGTCCAATGCTAAGCTACATAAGATCAGTGTGTATATATATTTCCATAGATATATGTTTGTGTACAAACACACACACACACTAAGCTTATGTATATAGAAACTAGGCCCTGAAAAAGGTATATATGAAAAGAAGTATATTTTTTCAGGGCCTAGTATTCTTTATATAAAATAGGGATGATGTAAGTTTTTTTTCTGTTGATCTATTGTAATTTACCGAAAAAGAATTCCACAAAGTGTATTTCTTTATTTAAACAACAAATTTTTAAGTATGATTATTAGGGCAGCAATCAAAGCTGTCCATTATTAAGTGCTTATTTAAGCTATGATATTTTATCACTGATGGTGCATGTATGGCTAATTTGTGGACATATGAACTGGACAGTAATGAATTGCACTTGCTTCAAAAACTGTATATAAATTTTCCATTATTAAGTTTATGGTAACCTGAATAATGGTGTCTAAGAACATACCACAATGCTCCATTTTGGCCTGTAGTGTTGAACACATATAGCTAATTTGTTTACCAAATTAGTAGACTTCAGAAGTTAGAAAAAGTGGCTAATTTAGAATTTAATGAGACATATGTGCTGGAATAATAATGTGGGAATAAAAAGTAAATTTGAAAAGAATACAGATTATCTTTATTTTTATTATTATTATTATTATTATTATTATTATTATTATTATTATTATATCTTCTAATGAAATTAAAAGCTAAATCAACAATGTTTCATGTGAATAGACTAGATGTTATCACAAGAGAATTTGTCTTTAAATCCCTTGAAGGAAAGATGTATCTTTTCTACTGTAGAACCCAGTTCAGGGATTGGGATATAGCGAGTCTTTCATACATAGCTTTGGAGCTGCAATTAACTGAAATTTACATAAGCCAACATGTACAATAACTTTACAACACTGCAGTTAAACCTGCCTCAACTAAATTATAGTGTCTAGGAGGAAGACACATAAAGTCTAGATGTCTTTGCACTGCATAGATCCAATCTGTAGTATCAAGGTAAGATTCAAGGAGATACATTTATGAGATTCATTGACCATGCTTTTAATACTGGACATGTTAAACTTTATCAAAGCTATATCATAAATACTTTATTATAAAATCATATATTTTGTTAATTGTAAAATTTATCATAATTATTCATGTCTGTATCTGTCTCATAGGTGCACTTTGAATTCAGGGTTACTCACAGTAACACTGTGAGTTAGCATGTGGTATGATGACACACAGGGTGTGTACAATGTTTGCCAGTAAAATGGCTATTAAAAAAAAAAAGCTGTGGTTTGTAGTATTTGCCAATTTTAACAAAGTAAATAGTCCCATCAGGGCCAATGTCCTGATACAAATGGACTCTCCACTGAATCAATAAATCTGAGATCCTGAGAAAAATTGGGAATATATTGGTAGCTAGTCTAGAAAAGAAGTAGCATCAGCAATTTGTAAATAGTTACAACATTCTCACATGGATAAGGATTAGATTTATTCTAAGTAGCTCTTTGAAGTACACCTAGAACCAAAGTTTAAAGTTATAAAAGAAAAGATATGTTTTTAAACAATTAACCAGAGCTACTTTGTATAGGGAAATATTTAAAATAGTTAACCAGAGTTACTTTGCAAAAATACTACCAAAAATTTTTTAAAACTTCAAAAATTGTAAACAAATAAGAAATTAACCACCTGTCTTCAGGAATTCTATAGGGACATTCTATATTAGCGAAGAACTGAATCATCTAACTCAGTGGTTTTTAAATTTCAGTATATCTGAATATGAGCAGCAGATTTTTTGGCTAGCTCCTCAACTGATTTTAATGTATAGGAATGAAAAGTCATTAATGAAATTATTCTGTGATTTATTATTACAGTGTTACAATTACAAATAACTAGGCATAAATAAAAAACAATCCACAAACTTGAAATTGTTTTCAGTAGTTGAAGGGTGTAGTAAGACCTTCCTTATGAGCTCAAAAATTAAAGAAATTAAGTTGCTAAAATTCAGTGACAGGAGTTGGTTGACCCAACAGGGTTAGCAGAAGACTAAAACAATAAATAAAAGAATAGATTCAAGAATTTCTTTCAAATAGGCAGTATAGAGGTAATTCTAAACAACGGGAGCTGCATTCTAGAATTTTTACGTAAACAAGGACATTTCTGATCTAAAGAGAAAATAAGATACAGACTAAAATAGAAATGAATTTAAAGGGAGCAAAGAAGCATGTACACAGTTACCATGCCTGCATTTCCACATGATGTAGAGAGAATATTTGCAACTAAATTTCTAATTTTTCTGGGCCCAGAGCCAACAGTGAGTTATTTTGAATAATGTTGCCCAAATGGGACATTTTGTTACATTTTCTAAATTTCTTGGGTTGCTTTCTATTTTTGCTAAATCAAGCCTTGGTTTGCCATGGAGCTTGACTGCAAAGAGAGCTGCACTGTAGTCACCTTCATGAGAGCATACCTTGGTCACTATTGTATATTCATGCCTAGCATAGCTCCTGGCAAATAATAAAAACTCACATATATATATATAAAATAATGAATTATCACAGAGATAGTAGCATTCCATGATCTTCATGACACTCATCATTCTTAGTGTGAATAAATAGATTGGAATTCTTTTGTCAGCCTTAATATTTGATGACATTTAGTCACTCAAAGCACTTGATCTCCTGTGATACTGAAGAAAGAAAATCTCTAGACCTGCAATGGAGGGCCAGATATAGCCTGCCTTATCCCCAGGCAAGCTCACCCAAGTCCTCTAGTTAAAATAACCATAAGCAAATAGGCAAATAGATTTCACTATTTGCTATTTTCTTTGTTTATGCATTCATTATCTTATATCCATTATCATAGATGCTTATATTTTCTCAATATTCTATACATAACAAATAAATTCTCACATACAAATGGATATTGTTGGTTTATTGTTATTTGCTTGATTTTGTGTTTTATTTTGTAATTAATATTATGTATTTAAGATAAATTCTAAGTGCCAGGGCTCCAGTAAATTCTGTTGTATTCCCTTCTCCAATACCCACATCGTAGGCTGATCAGGAAAACTGTGTACGTGTGTCTACATTTTCTCACCATCTACTATCTCCTAAATTCCTTTAGATTGATTTATGCCTCCACCACTCTACTGAGACAGCTCATTACAAGGTTATTTATGAATGACCAAATCCAATAATCCTTTTCAAGTGCTCTTTTTCCTCTAATCTTTAATGTCTTCAGTATTATACATCTTCCCCTCCTGCTTGAATTCCCTTGTATTCCCTTCCAATGAACCCTCATGGCTCTCTTCCAAACTCTATCGATTGTTCTTCTCCATCTTTTTCATTAAATCATCTCTCACTTTCTACTTTTGGAAATGAATGATCTCCAAGGCTCTATTATTGACATTTTACTTCCCTCCCCGCCTTTTTTGCACTCTTCACACTCCCCGTTATTCAGATGTATTAAAAAATAATGGCACACAAGAAGCTTCCCAAATGCAGGATTGCTGTGAGGATTAAGTGAACTGATATGTTTAAAGAGCCTTGAAGCTTATAATATGCATTCAATAGATGGTACTAATTATTATATTTTCTTAAAATCTAAACACACTTTTTTCTGTTGTTTATTGGATATCAATAAAAATGTCTTACTAGCATCTCAAACTCAATCTCTAAAAATCAAGTTCTTTATCCTCCTTTCCCCAGTAAACACCCTCCTCTTCTGATTATCCTAGCTTTGTTATTATTATCACTATCCTTTTAACTTAATTTTCCATATGCAAAACTCTCCCTCCTAAAAGTCTTACTCTTTGGAAAGTACATAGTTTAGTTAAGGTAATAAGGTCAGTATGTAGATATATTCAATCACTATGCAAACATAATAATCTGGTCCCAATTCTTCCTTTTATAGAGAAAGCAAATGAGGTCCAGAGAGTTTAAGTAACAGAGGCTAAGTGATCTGCTGGTGTTCACAGAGCTGGTTCCAGACAGAATTAGATTTGTATTTATTGTCTTATATTTCTTAGAACTTTTTATGGAAAGAAGCATTTTGAATGTATAAAATATAAAAATAAAATGCTGTGAAAGAGAAAGTAAGCCCCTTATCAAATCATCTCTTACAAAAGCGCAGTGATATGTGTAATCATTTTATTATAAGAATTCATGTCAGGAAAAATCATTTTAGTTTATGAGAGATTGCTGATTGTCAAGCATGGAATCTTGCTCTCTGGCTGCCTCTTAACAGTCAATTGATATCTTTTTAAAAAGGCTTCAACCACCCGACACAGAGGCCAAAGTAAACTTAGGAAACTGAAGTTATGATTTGGGTGATATCACCAAACCCTCTTTGTTGTTCATTCTTTTCTGACTTGTGCCCCAGATCAAATAACTGGATCTTCTTTTTTAAAACTGAAACACCTCATTAGTAAAGAAAATTTTATATTTCTTGAACTCAATGGATAGAAAATAGATATCATTACATTTATCAATTCTGGGTTATGATGGGATTCTTTTTAAAGCTGCATACTTCAGTAAGTAGCTTGGTTTGTGAGATTGAATCAGCTGAGCTAGCTTTTCTCAAAATTAGGACTCAATGCTTCTTAAATACATAAAGGCCTAAAACTAATTATTCATCCCCTGTGTATACAGACTTTGTAACACTCTAGACCAAAAGAAACACTAGCCCTATATTTCCAAAGTACCATAATAACTTAATATGACAAATGATACTGAGTTGTTGAACTAATCCTTCATTGGCAACACATACATGGTGCTGACAGCTTCAGAGTAAGATCCTTTCAGTGTATTAGTGCCAGTTTTAGGATGGAAAAATCTTTCTCTTAAAATTCTAACAACTGCAAAAATTTTTTTTTTAATCTGTAGCATAATAGTTATGACTATGGACTTTAGAAGCTAAAATGTACAGGCTGAAATCCTATTTCTACCATTTATTAGCTGTAGATCCGGGCAAGTTACTTAGTCTTTCTGTGTCCCAGCTTTCTTATTTATAAAATGGAGTGATAATACATATGTCACAGTTTTGCTGTTGTGATTAAATAAGCTTATAGAAGGAAACTGTGTAGAGTGTTTGATGTTATTATTGCTATTATACATGAGAGGAGGCACCTTTTGGCACAAGAAGTTTTTTTTTTATTAAATCTATGACAGTTTTTATAAATGAGATGATTTTATTTCTCAGAAGTTCTTATGCTTGCAATTTTGCCTTGTCTCCACTAGACAGAACTATTAATAGTAGACTTAAGAGAGTCAAGGACCTGAGAAAGCTAAGGTAATTGAATTTTTCTGAGAACAGTAACTCATAAGCAAATTTCCTTTTTATAAAATGAAATAAGTTCTTTACTTGAAAATTTGTTAATCTGTGGTTGATCTGGACTTTCCTGCTATTTTATAAATTGAAACATTCAAGCTCAAGGTGAAACCGGTTAATAATGAAAGATCATATGTCAACTTGCATAATTAAACACATGTGCTGGGGGGAGATCATTCTTTCTAATAGAAATCACTGCTTTCCTATCTGTATCTTTTTCATGTAATTCCACTTAAAACTACAGTATAAAAATGTTTCATAGTAATGTGTCTATCTCCTTAAACATCCCATCTTCCTTCCTTGTATTGATGTACTGTGTTACCAAACATTTTTGCCTGACATGAATAACTGTATTTAATCCTCACCCCAACCTAGGAGAAAACTTTATAGATAAGAAAATGAAAGCATAGAAGTATTAATTATCTTGCAAATCAGGGAATCTGAAGTAAGGCATACATGCTAGCCAGTTTGTCTCTCACATCATCACCCACTTGGGGACCAGGGTAGTCACAAATGGAAGTGAAGAAACAGCAACACCTTTTGGATTACATAAATTACAGAACATGATAAATTAACTACCTGTGTATAAATTATCACCATCTACCTTGATGTTACATTTATTCAATTACTATCAAATTTTGATTTAATTACAAAATGGATTTTTGTTTGGCTTTAGATTTACAAATTGTGTCCTAAATGTACTGAAATAGCTTTCCCTTGCCTAGCAAGATCGGCAACTTAAAGATACAATTTCATATATTGGTTTGTAAAGACATATAATCCCTTTTCAACGGATACTATGTCTTCTTTAAATAAATTCTAAACAGATAATATTTTTATTAGATCCTATTTTTAAGTTATTTCATTCAAATAGACTCACTGACATAGAAAACAAACTTATTGTTACCAAAGAGAAAAGAATGAGGGAATAAGGAATTTGGGATTAACAGATACACACTATTATATATAAAATAGAAAAACAAGGACCCACTGTATGGCATAGGGAACTATATTCAATATCTTGTAATAACCTATAATGCAAAAGAATCTCAAAAATAATATATATATGTATAACTGAATTACTTTGCCGTACACCTAAAGCACTATAAATCAACTATACATCAATAAATTTTTTTTTAAAAATATGTTTAAAAATTAAAATATAAAATTTTAGCATACATTAAAAATAAAATTATTTCATTTAACATTATACCTCAGAAATTGACAGCATTCTATACAAATTGTTTTTAAAAACACACAGGTTTTAAAATTTACGCTGATAGAAAATCTTCCATTATTTTATTCTTACTATTGCAAATTGTTCTCATCTGCAGCATAAAAGAAGTCTAGATATTTAAAATCCATAGTTGCACAATTAAGCTTCACTGTGCATGTGCTCTGTTCTAGGTCTGATGGGAACTCTTGTTAATAGAAAATTAGCACGGTTCCTATGCTTCCAAAACTCAGAGCCTTGTGAAATGGCAAATATTTAAAATACCAGAATTTAAAGAATACTATAAAAAAGTAGAAAATGAGGGGGAAGTTATAGCTCAGTCGTAAAGTGCAAGCTTAGGGTCCTGGATTCAATCCCCAGTACCTCCATTAAAATAAGGACGTAAGTTAAGAAATAAATAAATCTAATTACCTCCCCCAAACAAGCAAACAAAAAACAAACAAATTTTAAAAAGCAGAAAATTATATGGAGCATAGTTATTTAGTCCCCAACAGGTGGCATATACCATGTTTGAAGAAAACATAACTTGCTCTGCATCTTCAATAGTGACAATGAATTAGAAGTTGAGAACATTTTTTTCCCATTGAAAAGTTAATAGGTCGAAACAGTAAAAACATATGATATTCTTAATGAAGCAACGGAGATTCTTTATTCATTTACGCATTCTTTTCAAGAGTTTTAATTTATCATCTTCTATGAATATTGATGAAAATGCTAAGGTGGCAAGTGGGGCTATATCTCAAAGGGGTTTGAATGTCTTCAGAAGGCTATTGGGAGCTTTGAATGGTTTGTAAATGAAAAGAGTATGAAAGGAATATTTGCCTTTTAAAGCTCTTACTGTGACAGTCATGTGGTTGACAATAGAGGGTAGGGCACCAGATAGAAAACACTAGCAACAGTCTTACGGACAGAATTAAGATATTGGCATTGAAGATGAAAGTAAGGGCGTTGCTTGGGAAAATCTTTAGAATGGTTGGAAAACTCACAGAATGAACTAGAGCTGTGCTGTCCAATATGGTAACCATTTGCCGCGTGTACATACTGAGCATGTGAAATGTAGCTGGTGTGACAGAAGAATTGAATTTTTAATTCTACCTAATTTTGATTAATTTGTTTAAAATTTTTAAACGGAAGTGTAAAAAGCTTTTTTTTTTTTCCTGTTAAATATAGCTTTATTATTTTGGTGGGACTTCCTTTTACTTTGCTTCATCATATAAAAAGCTATTGTTATATCATAGTCCATTTTTCCAGGGTGTGCATCATGTCTAGTATTAGGGATAATTTATCAGTGATCTGGTCGGTATCAAGGGATGGACACAGTTTGTATTATTTTTTTTCTATGCACCCTTACAACATTTTAAGGTGTTTATTTTAGGCAGAAAGCACAAGGTACAGTGAAGTCTGTGAAAACTGTTATTTGGTAATTAAATTAAAATACTTATTTAAACATAATATAATTTAATTATTTCTCTATATGACAAATAACTAGTAACAATTTTTTCAACTTGAACCAACAAAAACTGCTATTCACAAAAAATCAACTATGATGAAGGAGTCAGTACTACCTTGGAAACAGTTGAAAAGAAAGCCTGGAAGTGCCATGTTACAGTTTGAATTATGAAGGGCAGTTGTAATTTGCTGCCTCAGAGAAAAATGAAAAAGCTGTTTGTAAAATAAAAAGAAAAAAATGATAATAAGATGTATGATATCAAGATGTTTTCAGCAAGTGTATAAATTTGATAAGCAGTTTCTTCTTAATAATAGAAAAGGAATTGAACAACTTAGTCACTTGAAATAAGAATTAAATGCTCAACAAAAATTTTTTTAAAGTGTTTAAGAGGATCTGAACTCTTAAATTTCGCCAGAAATAAATTGGCTCTGATACTTGCTCATAGACACACGTACACTCCCACAACCAATTTTAGGTGTAGCGATGGTGAAATAAATTATTAATTTAGTATTTTAGTTATGGCAATTTTGATACAAAATAATGAGGGAAAAACCTAAACCACTAATTTACAAAAAGTAAATTATCTTCCATTAAAGAAACAAACAATTGCATGTAGTGAACAAGAATTTCTAATATCAAATTTCAGTTGATATTAAATTGGAAAAATTGCAAATACTCTTCTTTACATTTACATAAGCCATGTTATACGAGAAAACTGCCCAAATTAATATTGTGGTATGTTTTGCTCAAAGGACTTCCAAATTCATGCGGAAATGTCAGTTAAAAACCTGAAGAATCAAACTCATGACATATATATTTTAAGAAAATTTATATCTGTTAAATAAATATTTCAGCTAGATATGATTTAATTAGTGTCTAACATGATAGATGGGTTGTTCCATATATTGTAGGTCAAGTATAAGGATTTATTTGAACTTAAAAACAAGAGACCATGTATCATTTCAAAGTTTCTTGGATATAGTTGTTAAAAATCATTCAGTTGTTAAAAATCATACACGCACTAACCGTGAATCATCACGTTTGTGAAACTGTTGAAAGAAACGAGAAACAATGAATTCAAAGACCTATTTTTATTGCCAACGCTTCTCAGTTGAGTTCTGAACGATTTTTATAAATATTTACCATCCTGTTACTTTCAATTCAAGATCCTCTTGAAATGAAAGGAATTCTTGCCAAATATTCAATAATCAAAGAGCAAAATCGGCAGTGTGCTTTATGCTTCCTCGCTGAAACCGTAGCAGATATGCAAGAGCTAAATTTTAAACTTCAGCAGAAGGAAAAGCTAACTTGTTAGAGGGATATGATTATTTATATTGAAAATAAGCATTTTATAATACAATGCGATGATAATTATTTCACATATTTTAACATGGATCAACATGCATAATATTTCTGTTACTAGTTAGCAGTGGTAAGTAAGTTGGCTGCAAATGCTGTAAGAAAAATTTGAATAGTATTGTTGATATAAATAAATTTAGAGTTCAGTATACACAATGCCTCTTTCAAATTGATGTTAATAAAACTAAGATGACATAAAAGTGAATTTACTTCGCTTGGACAGAATTAGTTGTGAAACTTACATGCATTTGTTTTTAATGTCAGATCAAATCTTTCAAGGTTGAACAATTTTGTCAACAGAAATGAATATTTTAAAAAACATTTTTCATAACCTATTCAGTTCTTGTAATTTGTATTATCTTTGGGTCAACTTGCTTATATAAATTTAGTATTTCAATTGTAAATTTTATGATATCTAGATACACATCAAGTATCTGTTTATGAAAGTTTAGCATCTGGATTTTTATATGCTGAAGCTGCAAAATACACACTGGATCATAAATACTTTGTAGGGATAAAAAGAATGTAAAGTATCTCATTACTTCATTGATTACATGTTAAAATGCAACAGTTTTTGATTTATTGGATTAAGTAAAATATTTATTACAATAATTTACTGTGTTATATTTTTACTATTTCAAATGGATATTAGAAAATTTTATATTTCATAGGTAGCTCTCATTATATTTCTATTGGACAACAGAGAAAGAGAGAGAGAGATTGATAATCTCCATTTTCTGGGTCTAGGTAGGTGGAAATCATGTTACTTTTTATACTAAATGAGTTTCAGATATCTTAATAACAGTACATTGAACAGTAAATTATATGTGTATGGAGCTGAAATAAAATATCTTAAGTGAAGATAAAAATTTGATCCTTTCCAGTGAATAATGATTGTATGGCTGATAGAAGAGAAAAGAGCTAGAATGCAACTCAGGACAATCTATAATATTTAAAGAGAAGTCCTAAAAAAAGAGGTTATGATGAATACCAAAAATAGTCAAGATCAACTTAAGAAGAAAACAAAAGCAGGTTTCTTTCTGGCAGGTAAAACCTTCCAAGACTATGAACAGAGTAATTTTTTAGAATTAGGATTTCAAATGCTGTGCAAATAAATCCAAACTACAATGAAGTGTCACCTAATACTGGTCAGAATGGCCTTCATTAAAAAGTTTACAAACAACAAATGCTCGAGAGAGTGTGGAAAAAAAAGGACCCTCCTACACTGTTGGTCAGAATGTAAATTGGTACAGCCACTATGGAATACAGTATGGAGGTTCCTTAAAAAACTAAAAATAGAGTTGCTATATGATCCAGCAGTCCCACTCCTGGGCATGTATCTGGAGGAAACTCTAATACAAAAAGATACATGCATCCCGATGTTCAGAGTAGCACTACTTACAATAGCCAAGACATGGAAATAACCTAAATGTTCACTGACAGATGACTGGATAAAGAAGATTACACACACACACACACACACACACGCATCAGAGTTAGTTATATTTTATGTTTTATTTGAAGCAACACAATGGAATATTACTCAGCCATAAAAAAGATGAAATAATGCCATTTGCAGCAACAGGGTGGACCTAGAGATTATCGTACCAAGTGAAGAGAGTCAGAAAGAGAAAGACAAATACCATATGATATTACTCACATGTGGAATATAAAGTATGATACAAATGAACTTATTTACAAAGCAGAAACAGACTCATAGACAAAACAAATTTATGGTTACCAAAGGGGAAAAGGGGTGGGGGAAGGATAAATTAGGAGTTTGGGATTTAACAGATATAAACTACTACATATAAAATAAACAACGAAGTCCTACAGTATAGCACAGGGAACTATATTCAATATCCTGTAATAAACCATAGTGGAAAATAATATGAAAAAAAAATATATATATACACACACACATATGTATGTGTATATAACTAAATCACTTTGCTGTATACCAGAAACTAACACAACATTGTAAATCAACAATAATTCAAGAAAATTTTTTGTTTTAGAGTTGTCATTGCTTTTTATGAACAAAATTTTCTCCATAATTTTAATACATGATATTGAATAGGTAGTGAAAATACTAGTAAGATAATAGTAAACTTCTCTTTAAGCTGTCAAATAACAATCAAAATCACTTTTCAATACAAAAACAAAGTATAAATGACCTATTAATGTTTATATCAACTGCTAAATTCTGTAGATTCTTCATGTTCCCCAGTATTTCCATGCATCCTAGAATAGCAGGTATAATTTTCTATCACATTTCACAGGATGCAAAAAATAAATACATAAATAAATATATAGGATATGTTCAAATAATTAATTTTTCTATTATTTTTCTCATTACTGTAGTTTTTGTTATACTGAAACATTGTGATATATAAATTAAATCATCAGAATATTTCACTTTTCCCGATCTGAATAAATCTTGCCCCAATTAATTTTTAGTAGATGAAGAAAAGCAATCACATTTCTTAAAAACTCCAGTGCAAACCCTACTATTTCAAAATATTCTCTTCTAGATTCTGTCATTAGTGCCAGTTGTGCTACAGAGAAATAAAGAATTTGCTACCTATATGTCATATTTTTTACAGCTATTTTATTCTGCTTGCCAGTAACTTTGCCATATAACAGCAGTTTTCACTACGTAGTCCTATGCAATCCATTAAATTTTTAAAGTTGAAAACTTGGCATTGGAAATTATGTCACCTTTAAAACAAAATGTCAGGTTCATTCATGCTGTGGAAAACTATTATAATTCAATTTCTGTAAACTATGTCAGCCTTGCAAATAGTCACTCACCTGTTACATCCTTCCAAGCACTGAAGACTGGTTTTAGAACCTTAAAATTCCCTGTGCTTCTGAAGCAGCAGGAGTAGAATAAATTTGCTGGGCTACACCATTTCCAT
Organism: Camelus dromedarius; assembly: GCF_036321535.1. Lineage (NCBI taxonomy): Eukaryota > Metazoa > Chordata > Mammalia > Artiodactyla > Camelidae > Camelus > Camelus dromedarius. The sequence continues at coordinate 3,608,604 of NC_087449.1, read as the reverse complement.
CACTTTCTGCTTCCTTCCAACTTAACCAAGAAGTTAGTTAAAACAGGACAAGTGAAGAGCAAAACCTCTAACTGAGTATCTAAGCACTTTCCCACTTTGTGATTGGCCAAACCATTTACTTGGTAGTGGCCCTATTATTTTTGCTAAAAATATATTTTACAGCAAAATGAGTCAGGTTAAAAATATCTGACTTAACAATATGCTGTCTGTGTGGATTTTCTTTTTATTACACTTCAGATCCAGAGGCAAGCCAACAGTCACGAACCGGCATAAAATATCAACTCGGCAGAATTGATGCTTCCTGTACACCTGTCAGGAAGGCAATATTTTTTTAAATGATTGGTCCTTTAGAAATATAACATCATCATGCTAATATAAAAACACACCATAGGACAATAAGCATCTTTGATAATTATAGTAACATGATTGCTGCCTCGAGACAAAAAGAAAATAAAAAGAAATAATAGTGAAGCAACTTGAAGCAGATAACACAGCAGGTAACAGGCAATGGTGTCTCTCAGAGCAAAGCATGTCATACTACTTTCATTCTTCAAAAAAATTCTCATGCTCAATTGAACTATTGGAACAAGAAATAGAAAAACCATGTTCAAATGTTTAAATCTGAGGAAAATAATTTGTGGAGTAAAAATTGCAACAACAAAAGAAAGGAACAATTTTGATGAGTCAAACAATAACATAGCTTTCAAATTGCATAGAATTTTAAGTATCTGCTTCAACTTCCACAATTTAAATATAATAAAATGGAGACACAGGAGGAAGTAAAACCTGTGAGAAAAATCATGGTTGGAAAAAAATGTTTGTTTTTAATTATCTGAAAGATAATTCAATAGAGGTAGTAGGAAGTTAGAGAGTTTTTGGAGGCAACTTGAAACATGTCTTGAACACTATTATTGTTTCATATGTCCAAGAAAAATATAAGTTCATGAAGATAGGGGTTAATGAATGAATTGTGATAACACACCTTGAAGCAGTGGAAATACGTAAGAGTAATAGATATAACAGAATTGCATGCTATAGTCTGTCTTAATGTTTCTTTTTGATAAAAGTAAGAAAACTGAAATGGTGTGTCCCTAAATTTTCAGAAATAATAAGTAATGCTTTAAGAGACATGTCAAATTGTAAAACAGATAAAAAGATAAGCAAAAGAAAATTAAAGCATTAATGAAGTGCAGGTTAAGTGGCATAATATTAAATCAAATGGCAAATTAAAGAACATCATAGGAAAACTAAAAATTAAAACAAAAGATTAGAGGAGGAAGAGAAAAAAATATGAATGCATTGATTAATTAATAAAAATTATATACAAAATAATATTTTAAATGTCAGAAAATGATAAGTCAGTTAATATTATGTTGCATTTTAGTATAATTTAAAGCAACCAGTATTTATTAAGTCTCTACCTCTAGAGCATTGTGCAGATTCCTTGGAGATATAAGATTGCTAAGTACTCAGCTGTTAACCTCTCATATTTCTCTGTAACATGAGGAAGCTATAATATGCATAAATTACTGGATACAAGGCAGATTGTGCTAAGAATTATAATTCTGATACGAATGAAATTTAAGGTTGATGTCAGATAGGAAGAGTTTAATTTCAACTAGAGAGCGTCCAGAGAAATGTGTCTGAGGAGGATAGAATTTCAACAAGGTGAAGATGTTTGGTGCATATTTTAAAGTAGGGAATGGGTTTGTTTTGTTTAAAAAAAATTATAATTCACTCCAGGAATAGCATAAATAGAATAAGAAAGCAAAATAAATATCCACACACAAAAACTCTCATGACAAACATATATATGGTAGACGAAGAATACTAAATTCTGTTACACTGAAGTATAAATTGATTAAATTCTATTCTATTAAGAACCACTGGTTCCTCCATAGGATTCACAGGCTTCTGAACCACTAAGAAGTCTATGATCATATATGGAAGCAGTTTCCTCTGGAAACAATGATCAGCCTCAACAGGTTATTATCAGATTTAGACTTGTTTTAACAACAATGTCAGGAAGTCAAACAGAAGACAGAAATCATCAATGGTCAAAGAAGTATGGTGATCATTTTAATTAGAATTTCCAGATTAGTATATTTGGAAATGTCCAATAGAGGACAAGTGTACTTGGAGAAATTTGGCCAGCAGCAACCAACTGAAGAATTACAGAAAATAACATTAGCACCAGAGCTACTGTGTGTGCTGGATATTTGGGGCCGGCTTGATAAAGATTGGGTTGGTTAGGGGAGTAAAACAGAATTTCCCTGTATTAAAAAGTAATTAATGGTCTAAAGTCTGTTATACATGTAAAATCACAAAAACATAAAGTCTTATCATGTAGTCAGATTTAAATATATTTCACAGTGAAAGCCAAAGAAATGCATTTTTTAAAGTTTACTTTATGGAGGCAAAAGATATGTTTACTAGCAACGTCATTTGGCGATTTGTTGGGTGGACTGCTTTGCACACAAAGCTCTGCTTGGTGATGGGGGCTGATTAAGGGAGAGGAAGATAAACAGATGGTGCCTTCTTGGGTCTGGAGTGCCACCCTTTCCCATGGCCCCCATTTTCAAAACACCAGCACAGGGCTCAAATCATGAATCTGCTATGAAACTTTCCTTTTCTTTCTCAAGCTAGCTCATCAGTCTGTCCTGTGACTCCCAGTGCTTTGATCTCCCTTTATAATAGTGTTTATTAAAGTATATTAAAATTATTTGTTCATTTCTTTCCTAGTAGAATGAATTATGAATTCTTTGATGGCATAGAGAGACCATTATTCAACTCTTTCTGATTTTCAAACCCACCATTCTAAACTTAGAGTTAAATAGACTTAGAAAACAGGAGCTCAGCAAAAGCTTACTGAAGTGAAAATGTCCCCCCCCAAAAAAATGCCCACAAGGCTTAAAACTTACATTTTCATATTTCAGATAACATCCTAAAAATACTTTCAAAACCAATAAAAAGTAGGAATTAAAAATAGTAGAAATTGGAGATTTCCAATAATATTATAATATTTAAGATAGAAAAATTAATAACATCCTAAATAAGAATTACTCAACCAATGAGACTGTATTAAAATTGATCTTACTCAGCTTTACCTAAATTTTCAAAAATGTTTATATACTGAGTGACATAGATATACATAATAAATGAAAAAGCATATCAAGCAATGCAATATGTTTTGAGATTACAAATAACAAAAAGTATGTAAGTATAAAATAAATTCTCATGTGTACTGGCTAAATGAGGGAGGAGATTCAGAACCAAAAATTAAAATATTAGAAAATAATCTTTTGACGTAGTGAGGTTAATCATACTTTCTCAATGGAGTATTTGGAAAAAATGTTTTACACGCCATAGTAAGACGTAAAGAAAAGTTGAAACAGTGAAATGTCTCTTCCTAAAAGTTCAGAAAACAGAAAATCAAATAAAAATGGAAGTAGTAAAACTAAAAGTATAATAAAATTGGGGAAAAACATACTATTTATATTCACATTTCATTCCTAGAAAAATAACAGAATACTTAAACTATGGGTTCAACCCAAAATAAAAGAAAATGGTTTAAAAAATAAAATCAGGAATATAAATAATAAAATGAAGATGACTTATGTGAACATTATCAAATCATTTGGAGAAATATAACAGAAATGAAAAAAAAACTGTAATACCAAAACTGAGGCAAAATATGATTAGAAAAAAAACAGAGTATGCAAGAAAATAATTTAAAGAAATAGCTTTTCATACTCCAAATTTCTAAGAACAAAAAGGTGTTTATTAATGAATCCAGAGATAAAATGAACCAAATACTGGCAAATAGAAGACAATCACAGATAAATGGAAGTCCCGACTAAGGTTAAGCAAGGTTTAACCCAAGATTGCAAGTCTGGTCACCATCCAAGGGAAATGATTAATATACCTCATCATTTTAACAGAGAAAACTAGTAATTATATAATTTTTATATAATTAGATACATAAATTCCAGAAAATAATCCATAAAGTTTAATATCTATTCTTTAATTAAAACTTTTAAAAGGTACAATGACCATATTTAAACTTTTTCATAGCAAAGAATATACATTTAAGCAATTCCAATATAGCATTGATTTACAAAACCAATTATTTGGATTTAGGGTGTGATTACTTACTTTATCAAGGAGCCTGCTGATTTACAGAAAAGAGCATCTACTCCCTGGCTTATCTTAAATAGCTTATCTTAAACAGTAATATATAACAAAAGGTAATTTAAAACCTGAATTATCTCATTAAATGTTTAAGAAATGCATCTTCTTTTATGTTAATATGTTATTGAATAAATTGAATTAAATATGCTTTGGCATTTTCAAGTCAATAATACAGTAGTCATTGTTGTAATAGTCATTATTTGTGGCAATGTTTACTTCATAAAGCAGTTTCTCATGCGGATCTATTTGGAATCATGATAATGTTAAATTTATAGAGAATATAAAAGAGAGGAGGAATCTGAGCCTAAAGGAAAGATGGCACTTAAGGTCATCTGGCCAGTATGTAGCTAGTATTAGAATCCATGTTCTATCAGATTAGAGATTGAGAATAATCGTAATAAATGTTCCAAAATTAATTGACTCTCTGATGTACTGAATATTATTTGAAAATACATGCTGAAGGGGCCTCACAATGAAAAATTATTTCTGGTAGCAGTGGTAATTTTATCAGGGCTCAGTCATTCTTTGGGTTCTTATTGTGATGCTAATGGAAGTAGTGATATTTTGAGCTAAGGGACTTGAGTACAGACCATTCAAGGAAAAGCAGTTGGGTTATAAATTCAAAATGAAAGTAACAAAGGTGACTCATATTTTTATGCACTGAATACAGATATAGTATTTTAATATATTCTCTTATTTCCTAGAAAACATTGGGTATCCAAATAAGCATGGCCACCATTAACGGAGTTAGAAACATTTGAAGTGTTTAACAACTGAAAGATTAGGGCAGTAGAGATTGATTTTTCTGAGTACAGGTTGGACCTAAACTACATTAATGAATTCAATTAACCATAATCCAATTCAAGTCTCCAAATATGTATTGAGCGCCTATTCTGTTTATAAGGTACTTATGAAAGCATGGAGATCCCGTGCTGGGGATTTAAGATTTTTGACATATTCCATTTTACTTGGTAAGAGTCATGAGTTAAGGAAACATGTTTCATTTCTTTTATACTTCTAAGAAATTAATTCACAGAAAGATTTCCAGGAAGTCTGGGCTACTGAAACTAAAGAATATAAGTAGATATGAAATGAGACTTTATACACACACTATTTTACTGTGTGTAAAAAATACAGGAAAAAAAATACAGTTTCAGGCAGCAGTAAATATAATTCCTAATAATAGCATCATAGCACCTAAGCTTTCCCCACGGAATATATATATGTATATGTATTTTTTTTTATTCTAACAGCAAACTATAACTTAATGAAGGATTCAACAAAGCATGTCCAAACACTAACATGAGGCCTGTCCCTCTGACAACATAACGAGTCTGACCTTTCTGAATTGTTACCCCTGACTTCCTCTGTTTCCATTGCCTTCCCTTCATCTTGCAGCATGCAAAATAAATTGCTCTGTTCAGAAATACTCACTCCAGAAAAGAAATAACCTTACATATTAGAAAGAATTCAAACTTCATCTCAATCTCTGGAATTTTTGGTCTCCCCTCAAAGTCAATGAAATCCCATTTGGTGTGAAGGAAAGAACAAGGGTTTTGAGTTGTGCAGGCATGGTTTGAACTCAGTTTTCTCCACTTGCTAGCTACTTTCCTCTTTCTAAGTTGCTTCCTCAGATTTAAAAAGGAGCTAAGTCTGTCACTCAAGGTTGAGGTGCTTGCATGAGAGACACTCACAGTCTACAGCAGACAATGAAAAGATGTCTTTTCCTGTCCTGAAGATGAGAAAAGAAGTGAGGAATCAGAAGTAGAAATGCTTAATAACTTATCTGACTGAGGGAAGTGTACTTTAGAGAAGAAAAGAACTATTATAAAAATTGAAATAACAATATAGGAGGCAAAATTCATAAATTATGAATATTTGTGCTTAAATATATAATTCATAAGAATGCATATACTTCTTATTTAAAATTGTGTTTATTCACTATCAACAAACTTTTGTTGACTGCTTTTAATATGGGGTTTAAGAAATACTTGAAATATTTGTAACACAATTGCTTCTTTTATCAAAACACCCTTCTCAGAACTTGCTGAATAGGCAAAGATCACTTGTTTCAAACCCTGACCCAGTCTAATTTTATCCATTTTCATAGTTTTCGTGAAATCTGGCTGTACATCTTCTAGGTGGTTTCTCTGAGATTCTCTCGTATACTAACAATAATCAAGCCAGCCTGAGAGCCTATCCACTGCATTTTACACAAGGAGTCTGTGTTATATGACCCTATCCTTATATGTAAATTCTCAGTAATAATCTGAAAGAAAAAAAGAGTTGGAACTTGAGAATTAAAAACCAAATGAATGGAAAGGCCGTGCAGGTTTGTTTGTTTGCATAATATAGTTTTGAGAAATGTAAAGTGAACCCATTCTTCTTTGTTAAAATGAAGAAAGGAAGGGTATTAGACATGGGTTTTGAGATGTTGATGGAACCTTGTCAACACATCCTGCAAATTATCTCTCATGTATTAGTTTGGGATTTCAATAAATGGCGCAAATGGAGAATGTATTGTGGAGAGTGGTGAAAATTCACCATGATGTACATAGAAATACCTTCCTTCAGTTGTACCAAATTGAGTAAAACAACTCATGTTACACAAAGCTCTTTTATCTCAAGCTTCTAAATTTTTTTTGCTGAAGTAATCAGAACAGAGAAGAAAGCAGTTTACATAAACAATGGAAACATTTGGTTTTGATCTTGAAGCTTAGAAATAGGAAAAAAACATTAATATTTGTGTATTCATATAAATATTAAATCTGATTCATACACATTAAATCATTAGATCACAAAGAAATCAGCTTTATGGAATGTGGAAAGGGACAGGGTGATGGCCATTTGAAGTAGGATGTTGGTTCAAATGTTAAAATAACATGAATTATCAAAGTAATTAATGTGAGGGGAATGAGGAAAATGTAAAATACAAGATAAAAATTTGATGAGTGTCTTAATCTTGTAAAGATACATCATTTTACTTCCCTCCTGTGTAGCAAAATTGGCATTAATCCAATGCCAGCATTTCATCAAATATTCAGCATTTCAGTATAATCATTCATAGATCCTTCTATTGCTCTTTTAATCACATATTAAAAAACAATACAAAAGAAAACATAATCTACTTACTGAAACACTGTTTCCCTAACACACATCTCCAAAAAAGACAAAGATATGAAGTTAAAAACTATGACAAAATCTGTTATATTTATATTTAGTTATTTCTTTTACTCTTTGCATGTGTTGACCTTGATAAGTTAGCTCAAGGTTTATTTCATGTGAATCACTAAATGAAGGAGCAGAGATTTCAATTTAAATTTGAAAGTATTTAACAAGCCAGTGAGGAGTTCTGAGGCAGGAACTAACATGAAAAAAAGAATGGGTAAGGAGCACAATTTGCTGATTATAAACTATTATGTAACTGTACAAACACTGTTATAGAAGTACATGTGGGATCTTCATTAATACTGGATAAACTACTTTATATCAGTTGGCTGTAGACATGGGAGTCAATAAATATTTTAATTGAAAATTAAGGGCAAATTACATGAGATTAGATCACAAAATGATGCATTTCATTGGAAAGTTTCAAACAATATCTGTAGGACGTTAATACTTACCTATGATAGGATAAAGATTTAATATAGAGAATCTGTAAATAAACTAAATTGATATTTCATGATAAAAGAATCACATTGAGAGAGCTAAACAATTGCATGCTTTTCTTTGGTTTTATGTTCACAGAAATCCTCCTTCAAAATGAAGTCTATCTTCTCTTACAGTAGTGACTAGATATTCGTCTTTATATTTTCAAAGTTTAGGTAAGGGCATGACACACACTTTCCCTCAAATAAATGATTGATGGCTGAAGGAATGTGTGGATGACTCTCAGAACTGAAATGTAAGCCACTGTTTTTTTCTTCTGTGGAAACGAAATCTACCGACCACTGTATGTTTCATAACTCCTAACCTAAACTTGTCAATCTCATAGTAGTCAATTCAAAATAATACTGTTCTAATAAAAGGCGTAATAAACCAAACTTAACAAAGAGAAAATGATAGAAACAATTAAATATTTACATGAAATAGCACAAGATGTAACCTAATATGTCTAACATCTTTCTATTTATTTTGAGGCCTTTGAGAATTTTGCTTTTGAAAGAACTTTTTAATTAGAATGTAGTCTTTCTAAGATGGTGAGATTGCAATAATCTATGCAATGAAGTGAGCTTCAAAATATTGAAAAATGGCTGATTGCTAAGGACTTAAACACTGATAATATTTAAAAATTAGGTTCAAAATGTCATTTCTGATTTTCATCTATTAATATATTAATGAACACTGCCAAGCTAACACAGATATTAAAGATTTCCTAGCACTTTGCTAGAAAATTGATTTTAAGGGTTTCTCTTTGACCTCCTTTAAAAAGATTTAACAGATAAAAGGGCACTCAAGTACTAGTAAAATTTATAGATGAAAGATTTTTTTTTTAAAGCCATGAAAAGAGCATTGAATATGAATTCATTACAGGTAATCATGGGCCTGTCAGCATTTCCATTGCAAACTTCATTTAGTAGAGTTTATGATCTCCATCATCTTCTAAACTATTAAGCTAGAAGTTGGCACACAAATTAACAGCCTGGATGCAAATTTGTTTACACAAAATATTTGAATCAGTTCAGCTGTTTTGATTTAGGCATCAGCCAAAAAACCTTAACTCAGAGTTTCTCCATATATGTGAACACTGAGTAAATATTTTTTCTAGACTACATAGTTTAGTCAGTTAGAGCACAGAGCCAAGAAATTCAGGGTACTGCATTTCATCTCCAGGAGATTCAGTTATATTTATTCTGCCTGTTCTCCTAACTTTGATCCGTTATCTCACAAATGCAGCTTTTAGCAATGCAGAGCTCAATATTAGAACATACAGATAGATCAGCATAAATTCATTATCAACATTTGAGGGAAATTCAAACTACAAACCTCCAATAACAGGTTCAGAAGAGTCATATCTGCATATAAAAATACAGTTTCAACATTGAAAACAAAACCATTCCTAAAAATTACAAATTACCTGAAGTTAAAGTCTTTTCACAGTATGTTATTTTGCTTTCATAGACTAATAACAAAGTAGACTTATTTTCACTTCTCTATATTAAAATTCTCATAACTAAATACAGTTTAAAATTGTATTTTATTGACTCAGTTGATCAGCCCCAGATATTATAAAAGAAAAGGAAATTAAAAACATTTTTTCTTCATGTTTTTCACATCAGACAACCCTCATTGTGTAAACAAACAAGGAAAGAAAAAAATATGTCCCCGTAGAAAACTAAAATAGACATTTGAGAAATTAGAATAACATCAAACAATAAAACACAGCTGATAATTTTATTAAGTAGCTGTGAATAAATAAACAAGTGGCTAATGGGAATGTGAACAAGCACAACAAAAAAGGCATTTTAATTATCAGTCCTTTTCCCTTTTCCCTCACCAAGATTATGAAAATAAAACATCAAGTCAACTTGTGATTTAAAATTTCAATAAACTAAAATAAATCAGTACAATTATAGGATCAATTTTAAAATGGAGAACTTGGCTAACATTTAGTCAGTTTTCAACACTAAATGAAACTGTGGAATGTATAATTGTAGGAAATGGACTTTGAGATGTATTAGAGGCATACATTTATCCCTGACTTTTGGCAACCTTGGAGAGATCTACATCTAGCTGTTATAGGAGGCAAGACTATTTAAAATAAGCCATCCCATAACAAAATGTCCAATGTAATAAGCATATTCTATAACTAATACATACGGTCATTATTAGAATATTTGAGCTTTAACATTGAAAATAAGAGTTAAGATAGCTCTAAAAATATACCCACAAAAAAGTTTTAATAATGCAAATAGAAAAGGCAGGTTCATTTTTGGGAATCTGAAGTTCAGAAAAGATGAAAGTACGATAGTACTTCTGGTTGCATATGAAAATACATTTTATCATATTAAAAAGAAAATGAAATGCTAATTTTGAGGACTTAAATATAATTTAATGCATCTTTTTTTTTCTTTTGTAGACAATGATATATGGGGACAATGCCCCCATTTAATTTTTAGTTAATCTTTAGATTGCATGGTAAGTTTCTTATTTACCAATATTACTACACTCATGCATCTATGTCTTCAGAAAGTATTGTTTTGAGTCTGGTCAGGATTTGTGGATAAGGACCGTTGTCTCTATTCTCAAGGAGCTTTACTCCCATAAACCAGTTAGGATTAAATAGAGGCTCATAACGCAGTACCCAAGAGAAACATGCACTGAGCAGAGAATTGAAAGACTATTTTGCACTCTCTTACTTGGCAAGTCTCTTCATCTCTCTGAACCACCTCTTCTTTATGTGAAGATGCACAGCTACATCTGTACTTTTAACTAAGGTGGAAAGAAGTATGGGAGGGAGTAGACCAAGTGGATGAAGCTGAAATATGAATGCTTTTTAAAAGGCACCTTCCCTTGCCCCCACAAATAAATCTAATGTACATTCTCTGACTAATAGACACTAGACAAATATGTTACAAGGGCTTTCCTATTCTTAAAATTCTGTAGAAGCAAATGGAAGATTAAAGTACCAAACATAACAAATTTATTTGCCAAGGTTTATAATACAACTGGTAAATGATTTTTATACCAGCGTGTTATTTCATATGTGAAGTTCATAAATTCATCTGCAGTCATACACTTTAAATTTTCCTCAGGAGCAGTGGTTTAGAATCTAAGGGTTATAAGTTTTGATTCTGTTGTTTTGCCCTTATTGCACTAAATAGTTTTATATCTTATAGAGACATATTTAACTTATGTATTACTGTGCATTTACTTCACTTACTATTGCTCATATAACTGGAAAATATTGTTCATATCTATCTTACAGAATCATTAAGAGAATGAAGTTCGGCAAGTTAAGTAAAAGATGTTGAAAATTTTAAAGCTGAGAAGTTATGTATTATTGTAGCCATAAGGTTATCTATATACACACACATATATACTGCACAAGAATATTAATTTTAGGATCTCTTTTAAATACATTCTCAAGATCTCAGTTTTTCTCTTAAAAATGAAGAGTTTTAATTAGTAGCTTAGTCATTTATAGTTTTAGCTTTTGATGAGTCTATGAACTAATGAATCTATTATCATTTCAGATTTCACCCAAATACTAGCTAACCATATGATCCTGGAAAGTCACTGCACCTCTCTGGCCCCAGGAAATGTGGATAATTTATAAATGGAGATAAGAATCTGTACATAAGAGATAACAGCTATCTTACAAGATGCTTGTTAGAATTCAAAGCAAGAAAATGAGAGAGAGAACCATTGTCTGAGATAACACACTCTGTACAGAACTCCCCACTGCTCATATTTTATACAGTAAATGCGCATGCCTATTTTGGTACCACTTCCCCAAATGTAATAATGTCTTACATCCTGTCTATATATGAAGCACCTCTGAGCAGCCTGGAGTCAGCCTTGCATAATGCACTTGTATAATGGAAAACTATAGCATAACTGTTGCTTTTTCAATGTTATTTAGGATTTTAAAAATTCACTTTGCAGAGTCTATTTCCATTTATAAATTTCCTTTTAAAGTGCTATCCAACCGTATTTTTTAAATTGTCATAGTTAAAAAGAAAACCTCACTATTACTTTAAACTATATAATCATAAATATTCCTCTAAAATTTGCTAACATAAAGCAAAGGAAGGAAGGACTTTATAATCTTGAACATTACAAACTCAGCTTTGAAGAGAATCATTCATTACATTTTATGTATTTCAATCACTTTCTAAACTTTTAAACACTTCAAGTTTAGCGGCATTCATTATTTTGGAAATTTTACTGCCACCTTGGGGTGAGTGAATGGAACCAATGAACGTTGCTGGCAGCATTCCCGCCTCATGGACACCGAGAGCCTTTCCAGTAGTAATTAACCGCGGGAGAGGGTGCGAGCTCCGCTCTTCCAGAAGAGCTCTGTGGCAAGAGTAATACCCAGAGCACAAGGAAAAGTAGATCCTTCTCGAAGTCCGGGGTTCTACGAGAAGCCCTGAAAGCAGCTCTGGCACAGGGTGGGAGCGGCTGCCCACAGGCTCCCTCCAGCTGTGCCCCGAGGTCGGTGCCTTCTGTACCTTCCCTGCACGATTTGTGCACTCCCCCGGGAGCTCCGGAGAAGCAGCGTGGGAAAGCACCCCGCGGGTGTCTGTTTACGTGGGCGGGACATTTAAGCACGACTTGGAGATTCACAGTTTCTATCTGATTGAAACCTAAAACAGACGCTGCAGCTGCAGGCTGCGTTTCAGAAACCTCAGCTTGCTTCTGTGTGTGTGCGTGTGTGTGTTTCAGCCTGAAATAGGTATGCGTCAAGTCTAAGCATCCCCTGCCCTGCCTCTCCCCACCCCCCAATTTACTGCCCTCTATGGCCTTTTATTTCAGATGGTGACAGTGGAGATAAAATGCCCAGATAGGGCTGCGTCTCTTTTCAACCCCACTGGAGTTGTTCAGGCCTACTACTGAAAGCCACTTTGGCTTCTACTCTGAGGCGTTTCCTCCCATTGAGCCTTTTTGTCATTGCTGTCGCAGGCAGAGGTGAAACGGTGGAGGGATGAAAAATGCGGACAGAAGGTGGAATTCTTGGGCAGGAGCTGTTCACCTGGAAAAGCGCGTACCTCCAACTTCCTGAACCCCAGCACTAGTCTGGATTAGGACCTGCAGAGCCCTTAGAAGGACTCCCCATCCTGAGCTTCCCCGTGGGCCTGAAAGACCGGAACAAAAACAGTGTGGAAGACAAAAGAGTTCATAGACGTCGGGGGAAGCAATATTGGAGCCATTGCAGCAATTTCAGTTTTAGGAAAAGTCTTGAGACTCAGGTGAAATTAAAACAAATTAGAGAGAAAGGGAAAGAGAAGAAGAAACAACTATCAACATTGGCACCACTGGTTGACCAGGAGCAGGTCTATAGCAAAGAGCCTCTGTAAGTTTGCGTCTCAGAATTTGAGGACAGCGCTCCAAGTTGTAAAATATAGGAGATGCCTTTCAAGTGGCAGATAAGTGGCAATGAAAAACCTTATTTACCATTAAAAAATTTTAGTGGTCTGTAGAAAATTGATTTTGGACGGGATCAAAGCAGAGTGTGAAATACTCCTTCTTCCCAATGTCCTCGAAACTGGAATATACTCAGGGGACTGATTATCTCTGTCCAAAGTACAGGAGAAGAATCCCATTTCCAGTGCCATTCAAAGCAAACCAACATGCCATTCTTTTCTATCGACGCGTCTTATCGAGAAAATACGGTAGGTGCGGGCAGCCGGGCTGTACTTGCAGGCGGCGCGGCTCGTGTTTGTCAGGCTGGCGTGCTCTCCCTGCTTCGGAGACCCCTTCTCTCCATCTGCCCCCTGAATGTGTTTTGACTCAACAGGTGTCACATGAAAACTCCCACTTAACCCTCGGTCATCTTCTAGCAGGGCCACCTCAACGATTTTCTTGCCACGAGCTGTTGCTGGCTCCCTGCGCCTCCCCCACGCGGAACGCGCGTCTAGCAGGCAGCCCCAGGGCCATCCATTAACCACCGGCTCCCGGAGGTAGGCGAACTAAGCAGAAATGTGAGGCTCCTCACACGTCGAGCCGGCGACGAAAACCCGTTGTAAGCAACTACTCGGCAGTGTAGTTACGCCGTTTAGGACAAGCGTTTTGGCTTAGAGCTGCGCTAAGACTCTAAGGGGAGAAATCAAGCAGGTTGGGATTACAAGGCAGTTGCTGCCACAGAGATCAGGGACGAATTCTTGGCATTTAGGGATATAAATTAAAATTCGAGACATGCCACCCATCACTGGTCCTATTAGAGGAAGAGGTAACCCCTCCAGCTCCCTCCACCCAAAACATGAATTATCATTTCCGCTGAATGCAAATGGGCTCCCTTCTGTGGGGGGACAGCCAGCTGCAAGCTGGACAGTAAACTGTTTCATAGCGATGCGGCCCGATTGTGGTTCAGAGGCACTCCTTTACAAAGGAAGAAGCGTCCAGTTTGCGTTGACAGCGGTGGCGCGCCTGGGCCAAACTCGCTCCCCCTCCACCCGCCAACGCACACACACCGCCCACCCCCGACACACAGACACCCGGGGTTTGAAACTAGCTCCACTGAAAACGACATCCGTCGCGTCGATGTGAGCTGCCGTGAGTATGGGGAGGTGATGGTTCAAAAATGATGGCATGAGTCATAACACCTCCTGAGTATTCTTTGCAGCAATTAATGGGCAGCAGGGTGCAGGAGAAGTTGTAGAACAGAGCTGGGGATCTATTTTCTCCCCGAGGACAGCTCTCCTTCCAATGATCCTGACTGTCCCTTGCCTTCCTGCTTAGGAATAAATTTTACATCCCACGCATTCCCCTCCCCTCCTTGTCTGTGCATGTGACACTCACTCTCTACCTGTCTGAACGCCGAGACTTGCTGGGGATTTTTTTTTTGGTCGTCAGCTAACGACTTTCCTCCTACCTTCATTCATCCCCAAAGGTGGCTGTTTACACTTCGTGGCATCTCAGAACTTTTAAAAGCCCCCATTTAAACCCAAACCTCTACCACAGGACCTAGGGAAGCTCCCCTATCATTTATCAACACACAAGAGGCCACGTACAAGTAGTTCATATATGCATGCACACATTCATGTTGGGGGGAGGGAGATGCTTGGAAGACCTCTATGTTCTAAAGCATTTAAAATAAGCACATTCTTAAAATGCCGGTAACTTTCCTACCTGAAAGGGTTAAAAAGCATTTAAACAAGCGTCTTTAATACAAATATTCCAGCCAAAGCATCTAACCTCACTGGTTTGACTAGAAATCAAGGTAATCCTCACCACCAACAAAGTCTTGCAGAGGAATTCTGCCTGGATATCCACTAGTTAGAGGCTATAGGAACCAACTCACGTATTCGGTTGAGCATACTGCAAGAATATTTATTGAGCACAAGCTCAATCACTGCACTGAACGCCAACTCTGGCAAGCAAAATGCATTTTCTATCTGAGGGGGGAAAAGGAGCTGTGAATCAACCCCTTCTTCAGCATTATCAAGATTATTTTATCGGTGCAAATTGCAAAGTAAGCGACCTCTCTCCAGCGACAAGTCAGCTCACCTCCATCCAAAGCAGAGGGGACCCCCGAAAGCAAACCTACCTTTCACACAAGACACCGTCAATAAAAAGACGAGGTTCCAAAATGTAAATCCACTTTTAATCCCCATTTTCTTCATCAGGAAGAAGTCTAGGCGGCCACATCTAGCGCATTTTCTCGTGCCAGGCTTCGGGGGTTTGGATTCCTTTGCTCGGCTTTCCCCTTTGCGGATCCCTTTCATATTATTCACGGGCTCCTAATTCCTGCTCCTCGGCTCGGCGCAGGGGAGTTGTTGCTGTTGTTGGTGCGCGGGCACAGCTCGGAGTGAATGGTGTTTCGGGATACCACAGCAACCTTGACGAGGACTCAGCCATCTCTCTCCAACGGGGGCACAAAGTCTCCGCTACTCTGGATTCTGTCTTTTCTTGTGCGTTTTTCCGCTCCACCAAAATCTACCCCAATTCTAGCTCGTTATAGCAACCACCAGACACCACTAGTGAGCGTCTTAGAGCCCGGCTCCTCTCTTAGACAAACTCCCCACAATATTTGAAATTAAGGGGCTTGATTTTTTTGCCCCCGAATAGATCAATTCTGCCTGTTAAAGAAGCCCAAGAAATATTATATTAGTGAGCTCTCCTTTGCAGCCTGTGAATATAGAAGCACGTTAAAGTAGTATTTTAATCGGAGAATCTGTGTTGCTTTTGGGGAAACCGTGATGATAATGAATCGGACTCCATCGATGCCCACGTAGTTTTAAGACGACATGTGTTACTACTGTAGTTGCAGCGTATTTCAGGGAGGCGTCTCACATTTACCATCCTGTGATTTAATCGAAAAATGGGAGATCACAGGGAAAAATTTATTTGCACACGTGTATTTACATATTCAAGTGCCTACATGTAAATGCATAACCAGTTTTTTTTTTTTGATTCATTAGGCAAACCGATTTCATCCGTGACCAGGGCGGACGTGAGATGGGGAGGGAGTCAGTCATCTCCCCAAAGAGTTCGCCCTTTCATCCTCCCTACCCCATTTTCAGTTGATGTGTGCCGCAGTTAAACTACTTTATCTGTGGTGCTTATCTGGAACAGACCCATTTGTCTTCATTCTGAATCGTTCCCAAATATTTAAATGGGAGGTTTCTTTCAAAACGGGTAACATACGTATCTATACATCTGGACCTGGCAACGCCACACACCACTCAAGGGTTAACGTCGTACAAGAGAAGAGTTCTCGCGCCATCTACTGGCCATGGCTAAGCCTCCCGCTTTTCTTTCTATTAAGGTACCCTACTTCTCTCATCCCAAGGTGTAGGGGAGCTTCGTCCGGAGACCAGCGTGTTTTGATTTCCTAATCTTTTTTTGGCTGGACTTGGCTCAGATCTTACAACTCACAAGTTCCTTAGACTAGGTGCCAGATTGGCGATCTAACCTTTTCGGGAATCTGATACCATCTCAGGAAGGGGAGGGCTGCAGCACTGGTCCTGGAATAGATCTTTTGCAAAGGCTTCTGTCTCCATTTGCATGCTGAATGCTATCAGGGGGATTCGTATTTGTCTACAGGGCTTGGTTCAGAGGACTGCCCAATTTGAGTCTGCAGCTCTCCACATTGCCCACAAACGATGGCTCCCTTCCCATACACCACATGATTACCTTGATCACCTTTTGTCTCAGGGCTCAACTTGGAGCTGCCCGCTCAGGAGAGCAAGGCTATTGCATCTGGAGGGAATTCTGCTCTGGGAAGTGAGCACAGTGCGAGCGTCTATAGGCTTGTGTGGTGTGTGGGTTCAATCTGCAGGCATAGGAAGGATTCTGAGATCTCCGGGTACGTGGCATTTTGTGTGGGTCTGTGATTCTCCCAGGGAGTGTGTGTGTGTGTGTGTGTGTGTGTATACACACACGCAGTATAGTGAAGGGTACGTGTGTGTTTATGGAAATGATGGAGAGTATGATTTTCTACGCATGGGTGTTTTCCCAAGTGTGTTTGTGCAGTATATATGCGTGTGTATGAGAGAGAGAGAGAGATTTCTCTCCCGGGTAGGGAGCATTAGCAAGAGGCGAAAGCTGCAGACGCCCAGCTGACCTCATTAAATTTGGAGAGGTACTTTCACATGAGATGTGGCAGAATACTGTTTGTTCTTGCCAGTGCTTTCTTTTATTGTCTGTATATGCAGATTCCAAGGGAGTGGGCGACAAGGTTGGGACTAGACCGAGATTGGGAGGATCAACACTGAAAACATCATTAGCCTGCTCAGCCACCTTGGTGGCAACTCTGGCAGTGATTTCAGTCAAGATTTCAGGGTGTGTTGCTGCTGCTGCTGCCTTTTCTCGATCAGACAAGGAGTTAGATGCAAACAGGTCCTTGGACTTAATGAGGACACTCAACAAAGTCCTCCTTACCAAGTGTACAGAGGTTAGTCACCTCAACTGATTTTACTTTTCATTAAAAAAAAAAACCAAAAATATTGGGTGTATGTAATCTATTTGAACACGTGGGTATTTATCCCAGCAGGAGGACTTTACATCCCAAAACTTTATTTCTCATCAGTGAGAAACATTTTGGTAATTATTGTGCAGAAATAAACTTTGACTATGGGACCATCATGACTACTACTAAGATACCAATATCTAACATTTATTGTCAGACATACTAATCCTATAATCCGATTATCTCTCCCTAAAGGAATCCTGCCTATCATTTCAATGTGAAGTTGTTAAAAGATTTATCTGGTAGCTCGTAATACATTGAACAATACTGTAGTTTCTACTTTCTACAGCTCATAGTAAATCACAAGCTATTTTTTTTACTTGCATCTTCCAGCTTCTGAGACAGGATGGAAAAATCATATTTCACTGATGGGAAAAGCTAAGGCATTGGGGAAATGAAGTGCTTTATCCAAGGTCATCATCAGAAGCCCTGACATTTAGTCCAATACATTTAGTGCTGGGTCACACTCTCGTCTTTCATGCTAAACAGCCTCCTCTTCAAGGGAGCATTTCCAAAGGTATTCTGGAAACATAACATTATCAGCCAAAATCCTGAATGAGAAATTCCTCAATTTCTCTTGAAAGAAAAATAGTATCTAAATTTGGGTGGGAGAAATCATTTATCTCAGCTGATCTGTAGGAAAGCAGCACAGGTGTACATAGATTTATTTAAGACTGTTAGAAAAAAAAAAGACTGTTAGAAAAAGAAGATTAAAAAATAACGAACATAATAGCAAACATTGAGTGCTTACTGTATGTCTGACATTGTATTATATTTACATGATATATCATATTCAATCTGTTTACAACTTGCTGAGACAAGTACTACAATTAGCCTCATTTTATAGGTGAACAAATTGATACACAAGGAAGTTAACTATCTGCCTTGCCTGAGGTAATATACTTAAGAGGAAATATGAATCTATGGTGTCTAATTTTTGGGTCAATATGCTTGCCCACTGTACTGTCCTATGCTAGCTCTCAAAGATGCTTGTTTTAAAATAGTCTAGTAACAGAGAAATGATTTTTATAGTAAACGCACCTGGATAATTTTAGATAAGCAAAGATATAAAAAAATTTACAGGTGATCAAATTTTATACACACACACACACACACATGTGTGTTACATATATGTGCTACACACACACAAAAACATTTTTTTCTTTTTAAACTTGTCAGTTACTAAAATTCCCCCTCCTTCCTTTCTATCTTTCTTTCTATCTTTCTTTCTTTCTTCCTTCCTTCCTTCCTTTCTTTCTTTCTTTCTTTCTTTCTTTCTTTCTTTCTTTCTTTCTTTCTTTCTTTCTTTCTTTCTTCCTTCCTTTCTTTCTTTCTTTCTTTCTTTCTTTCTTTCTTTCTTTCTTTCTTTCTTTCTTTTCTTCTTTCTCCTTGCAATCTACTGATCTGCTCACATACAGGTCAAGGGGAAAAGTGGCTTGGTAAGGATCATCAAGCCAATCACAGTGATGAAGTACCTCAGAGAGTTCTTAACAAGAGTTTAGATCAGAAACATACAGCTTCTTTAAACTGGAAGTACCAGATTCCCATTCCGTTTCAGTGGCTCCCCAAATACCTATGGAATACAATAAAATGTGATCTTAAAATAGGCTTAGTTGTCACTTAAAAGGGAGAAAATAAGCACCATTTCCAAAATTGCTCGATGTTAAACCAGGTCATTGATATGTATTTGTTCCGTTTTAGCATCACAAGGGCAATATCCCACAGAAAAGTGAACGAAACAGAATGAGTACACTGAGAAAAAAGCCAACATAAAGACTTGGGAAGAGGTTACATTTAATTTTGAAAAGACTTGTATGTACTTTTGATATTTGTCAACTTATAAAGTGTTTTTCTTAATTCGTGTCATGGATAGACAGATTTACACAAGGATTATTGTTCAAATACACAGTAAAATAAAACGTTGATTTACAAGTAATGAAGCAGGCATTTTCCTATTTGTTCCCAGTTTTTATTTAGAATTTGTTGCCAGGAGAGTAGGAGAAAAAGAGGAATTCATTTTCTCATTTTTCTGTAAATGCCCATTCTTGGGTCCATCTCTCTAACCTCTCCAACTCTTAGGAAATAAAGCATTCAGATTTAAATGTTGAATCTAGAATAATGTAGGAATTCTAAAGCAAATCTATACATTGCCTTGATTTGCAACAGCCCCTGTTTGCTTGAGGAGAAAAGAAAGAGATCTAATATTCATGATAAAGTAACTTTTCTTTAAACAATCTTGTTTAAGAAGATAAATTATCAGGTGGCTAAAAGTGTCTGTCCTGCTGTTAATCAGGAAACACTGTTGAGACTGGAGATGAGCCTCTTGGAAGTGTTACTAAATGTGCTCTCCTAGGCGCTCGTTCCTCTTAGGCCCTGACCCCTCTTTCAGTTTAATAGTGGGGCTTAACAGGCATTTCAGTCTTTTTAAGTTTTACCCACATTAAGAAAGTCAGAAATTGAAGTTTCTATGCCACAGAAGGGTAATAATAGTGTATTTTAAACAGTGAGAGAACAGAAAAGCCTTAAAACTGAAGGCGGATTTGCAGCACATGGACAGACTTGGAGGGCATTATGCTAAGTGAAATATGTCAGACAGAGAAAGCTAAATAATGTATGATATCACTTATATGTGGATGATATGATGTACATATATATGGAACCTAAACATACAGCAATCTAGTGAATATAACAAAAAAGAAGTAGACTCACAGATATACAGAACAAACTAGTAGCTGCCAGTGAGGAGCAGGGAGGGACAATAAAGGGGTGAGGGAAGTCCACACTATGGGGTGTAAGACAGGCTCAGGGATGTATTGTACAACATGGGAAATACAGTCACTATTTTGTAATAACTGTAAATGGAAAGGAACCATTGAAAGTTGTATAAAAATAAAAACTTTTTTAAAAACTGAAAGCAGTATCTATGGCTGTATCCACACAAACAAACTTATTTCACTTATTTATTTTACCTACTCGGATGCCAAAAAACTTATTTTTGACATGAGCCACATATATAATAAATTTAGAACATTAACATCCCAAGACTTTTAGCTGGTGCCTTCTTAAAAATAGACAATATAATATAAAATACATGATAATTTAGTATAAGCTGTGTGAGCACGTTTCCCTGAAAGAAGAGAACCCTGGTAAATAGTTGGGGAGCATGTGGTAATGATGCTAAAAGGAAGGAGACAAAAATGGAAAGAATCTTTAAAGGCTATGCTCTCTGTCCTGAAGTATATTTCACTCTCCTGCTAACCCTGGGCCTTCTATCACTTAACTTGTCTCTGCGTAGAAAAATAGAAATAAAAAGTTAAACAAAAGATAGCTTTGCTAAACAATCAGGATAATCCAGGTCTCTTCTTTTCATAAGTAATAAAGTTGTTTTGCTGACATGATCTGAATAAATCTCAATTCCCAGTGTGGCAGATCTTCTTATCATCATTTCTTTAATATAGTTATGTGGTATCAGCCTCAGATGCACTTGAGGATACATAAATATTTAGAGAACACAAATCAAATGCGTGGATTTCAAAAGATACCAAATCTATCAACATTACTATCAAAATGCAATGCATATTTGATTTCATGCCCTGAAGTTATCTGCCAATAAACTCATTTTTTCTACTTTTTTTTTTATCATCTACTAATCTGCTAATCTTTTTTATCAACTGCTAATCTTCAAAATAGGTTATAATATCTTGAGATAAATGCATATGTTCAAATATTCAGAGTTCAGGAAAATCACTATGCATTTTATTTTGCAATTTGCTAGTCTATCATAGATTAGGTAACATGTGTGAGACCTTCTTTACATTTTCTTTCATTTATCTGGTTAAAATATCAGTTTTATGAAGTTTTGCTGAGAAATCTAAATTTAAAAATAAACAATTCTACAACTGAAAGTGAATTCTGGGAAGGTGCAAGCTTTAAATTGTATTTGATCACAATCCCACATGCCCCAACCAAGCAGAACACGGCCTACAGGTAGAAGGCGAGTACATGTCTCCTGTGCTTGGACTTTCCTTCTACAAGATGGCAAAGTGATTTTGTTGGTGATAAAGCAGAATTTATTAACTTTTTATAAATATAATTGTGAGATTATTCTTCCCTAAATATTTGTAAACTTAAAGTAGAGGAATTATTAATAGTAGAACTGTTGGAGGTTTCAGAAGTATGAACTCTATAATCCATGTATATGGATTCATATGCCAGTGTCTGAACCATATTAAAAGCATAAATATTCATTACTGCATAATTTGACCCAGTGTTTAAACTTCTCAAATGATCACTAACAACTCTGTTACTTCCTTGGTTTTTCAAATTTATCTAAATTTAACAAATGTTGAAATATTTCTCAGAATAAAAAGTACAGTAAGCCAAAAAATATAAACGTCCTTTCTTCAGGGGTAGCTAACAGTGACCTTGACTTAGAAGGATCATTTTGGCCACCAAAGGAAATGAAATCAATGCAGCTGATTTGGTCTGGTTACACATAATCCAATTTGGTTTATAAGTACTAATAGCTGCCCCATCTGGACAGGGATCAATTTCATTTTTACTCTTTGTGTAGCAAGTATCATTTTTCACCTCTGTGTTCATTTATTTAAGAAATCATTTTGAGCTCCTATTACAAGGAAATGAAATCAAGATCTACACAGTATTCTGAAGGAGCTTTCAATGTAATAGAAGGGATAGAATATACTCTTAAGTAACAATAGTGAATGTCAATAGTATAACCATTTTAAGAGATATGCCTGTAAAACACCAAGATGGTGGGAGATTATTTGTAGTTGGGGGTAATGGAGAAAACTTCAAGGTAGAGGTATACATTTGAGCCATTCTAGAATCATCTGGGGATGTTTGGCAGAAAAATATCTTGGTGGAGAGGTTATTTTCCAGAAATATTTTAAGTAAAGCTAGAAACTCTATAAGCATATTTAGGATTTGATCAGTTTGTTTCAGACATGGCAGATGAGGCCAGAGAAGTAAAATTAGCCAAGGAGAAGTGGGGATTGGGAGACAATAAGTGTTCCTGGCAAATATTTTCTACACTTTCTCTCTCTTTAGTAGACCCTAATGATTGGTCAACTCAAGTAAATTTCCAGGGGCACATTTTTAAAACAACTCAATCAATGGATTGTTTCACTGAATACACAAATCAATTTGTTTTGGTATTTCGTATGCAGTGGTTTATAAACAGAATCAATTTAACCTTTTAAGTTGATTGAAGTCATCAGGCATTTATTATTAACATAGTAGATAAGGTTTAATAATCATTAAATAATATATTATTTAATATTAATATAGCATACAGTAAATAAAATATATACTATATAATATTAGTGTTAATAAATACATAGTATAAATCAGTAGATAGATCTGGAATTTTTTGTCTTTGTTTATTTATAGTAACACTGAACAAATACTGTATTTGCAAATATGTAGAGAATTTACCTCATTACCCAGAATATGAATACCAATCTGAATTTTGGGAGATTTCACATGTCTAAAATGGACAATGAATCTAGAGCATGAAAATCAAAAAATTGACTTTCAGTGACCTGGTTTTTGATGTCTGGTAAATTGGCTTTTTTCCTATACAACTGATCCTTGAACAACCCAAGTCTGGGTCCACTTGTATGTGGATTTTTTTCAGTACCATTCTTTCTGTACCATTCTCAGTTGGTTGAATCCAAGGATTCAGAACCTCTTGTGCAGAGGGAGGGCTGACTGTAAAGTTATAGGCAGATTTTCAGCTGCCAGGCGGGTGGCCGCCCCTAAACCCTGTGTTGTTCAAGGGTCAACTGTATTTCTATCTGGAGGAAAAAAAATGACCCTGAAACAAGTTCCCTCAGGTCACAAGAATAAAAGAACAAGGCAGTGGATATAAATTTAGAATTCATCATTGAAGAGGTGACATTTATTTATTCATATCAAACTAATTTAATTTTATGCACCCATTATGTGCCAGATCTTAATAGAGGTGGCATGTAATAAGTGTTAATAAATGTTTCTTTGTGTAAAAGAATAGATGAATTACTTACCTTGATGATAATGCCTCCTAAATAGATATATTTCATGTTTTCTTTCCTTAGTAAGATGAGAGGGTATTTGTCAAGATCAACAAATGATTAATGAATAAATTAATGAGTAACACTATCCTTATTCTCAAGGGGCCAAAGTCATGAAAATGGGTGAACTTTATGAAAGTTAAGATAGAAAGAAATGCTCAAGTGTAAGAGCTTTATTGGAAATAGCCAAGGAAAGAGAAAGAAGAACCAGTGAAGAACACAAGAGAATATCAGGACAAAGGAGGGAAAGAGACCATGAAGTGCGTCAGTTACCTAAAGGCACCATAAAAAATGGAGCTCTTCTAGCTCCACTCTAAATGGTCCAAATCAGAAGCTCTGCTGCTGTGGCCCCAGGAGCATGTGTTGCTAAGCTCACACTAGTAATTCTGCACATTCCTAATATCTTGAAAAACAGAGGAGAAGTTTGAAAGGAAAGGTGGAAAAATTATCTAAAAATATAAGCACTAAAATATCTGAAAAACATGAAGTGTACCACACATGTGAGAAAATCCTTCTGATTTTCCTATTTTTAGCATAAAAAGATACTGATGTAAGCATACACCAGGGATGGTGGAACAGAAAGCCGTAAGCCTGGATTCTTGATGGCTATGTTCAGCAGCTAAATCGATCATACCATCACCTACTTCTGAACTTCTGTTATGAGAATAACTCCCTATTCATTACAATAAAGTAAGTAGGGTAAAAATGTCTATTCTTGTTTACAGTGCATTGACTTTGTAATAAGGGGTAAAGAATGAATGCTTAAGAATAATAACAGTTATTGAGCATTTACTACACACCAAGTGTTCTGTTCACAGTTTTGTATAAACAACTCACCAAAACCTCACGATAACCTCCTATTAGTGGGAAAATACATGAGTCACTCGTGGAGGTGAAGGATAACAAAGGTAGTAAATATATATTTCATAGATCACGAAAGGATAGGAAAATAGATGTGGGAAACTTGCTAATTCTCAGGTACATCTGGCATTTCTCCTGCCCATCTTTTGCATTAATTTATATCTTATATCTGTTTTGCGGCACAAGTCAAATCCACATCCTCCTTTAGGAAATCTTCCTTAACAACATTTAAATAACATCTTTCCCTTTTTTTGACTCTCTGGAATTTAGATTTAGAGCCATGACCCTATGACCTAGATTATACATTTGGTGGTAGAAAAAAATGCCTTAGACCTAGAAGAGTACAGGATGTTAAATAATTCCTGTCAAATGATGACATTTAACCGTTTTCCATTTTTCACCTATAAAAATTTTCCATTATGTGACTTGAAAATTCTTAATTTAGGTTTACCTGTAATCATCTTCATTTAAGTCAGCAAATGTAGTTAATTGGTTACTAATAGATAACAGTTCTTGTGGTTTTCAGCTAAGTTATGTTTCTCTTCACATCTCTCTCTGGTGATCCAGGTTAAGGGAAATTTGAGAACATACGTAACTACTTTTTATGAAGCATTAAATATTTTTCTTCTTTTGCCTCCCTACACAAGTCAGTTCTCTTTAGCTTCCTGCAGTGATTAGAACTGACACATTCACATATGTATAAATACATATTTTGGAAAATATGGTTTTAAAAATATGTTGCTGTTGGTATGTCTCTATTTTGTACTATTGCTAGAGGCACGTGACAGAATTCTTGAGGAAATAAAGATCCCAGTGTTTCCCTTTACACTTAATTACACTGAGAATTTTAGAAAGCTATCTCCATGAGTTATACAGGGCTAGTTCATATTGAATTGATCAGCTTATCAGAAAAGATGTCAGTAGTTTAGATTTATGCCCCTAAAAGGAATATACTTTAATAGTTTACAAAATACATTACTCTGAATACATGGCCTATCTTCAAACAATGTTAACATCCCAAAGAGTAACTGGCCGTAGGATTTAAATACGTTTATAAATTTGCATTGGAACTAAAAAAGATATTCAAAACTTATTAAAATACATTTGCATTAATTTATATCTTATATCTGTTTTGTGGCACAAGTCAAATCCACATTAAAGATTAAATATTTAAAAATAAATTGAATTATTATATTATTATTATGCAGTGATACATCACTGGATCAATTATATCCATAGAATAAGTGAGTTCTAAGATTAAAAGGATTTGGTTTTATTATATACAGTGGCATCTTCAAATTTAAGTAGTTTCATTTTTTTAGGAAATGCTAATTAAGCAATCAAATATTTTCTTGATTTTTACAATGAAAAATATGCCATTAAGATTTCAGTGCTAAACTTCTGGGAGAAAAAAATGAGTTTCCTAATGTAATGTGTACAGTTATTTATATATTGCTTTCTATTTGAAGAATGAAAATATAAAAATCAGACTACACAGTACAATAATCTTGACTATGACAGCAAAAATATCTTATTGTATGTGACTCACATTTCATTAAAATGCATATAAATATGTTCTGGGATATATGTGTATATAATCTACATAAATGAAAACCCTATTGAAATCATGTTCTGAAATGAAAACGCTGAGTAATTTTTCATGACCACAACAATTTAAGAGAGTATATTTTATTATTTGGAACTTCAATAAACCCACAAAGTGAACAGATTCTAGTTTAATCTATTATCCATTTTGCTAGTGCACTATAGCAATGAGTCATATATTACGTGAATGTCAAATTCTTGATTAAAGTAGAATACATTATTCAATTTTCTACTGCGACTTCCTTGGAGGAAAAGTTGGACGAGAGCCAGTGATTCTTAAATGTCTCTAAGCCGTTTTGAACAGTTAATCTGTTCTTCTGTTAAGATGTTTTGAAATAGTGTCAGGAAGGGCTATTTTACCCACCGACCAATTTCTTAACAGTGATTAAAGAGTAAAAATGGTGCTATCTTGCCCGGTGCTAATTTTGCATGTCAAGGGCACAGCCCCCTTCCCCCCCGCCCCCCTCCTTCCCCCCCCACCCCCCTCCTTCCCCCCCCGTCCCCTCCTTCCCCCCCCTCCTTCCCCCCCCCCCGCCCCGATACGTCATGGAAACACGGACGTCAGAGCCTCTCAGCCAATCCCTGGCAGCGGCCGGAGGAAAGGTGCGAGCGGGAGGGGGCGGGGCCAGCGGCCGGCCGAGGCGTTAGGCGAAGGAAGAGAGGGAGGGGCGCGCGGAGGCGCGAGTCCCCCCTACCCTCACTCGGGCCACCCTTTCCCCACCCCGCGGCAAGTTCTAATCGCCGGGGGCGCGCTCGACTGCCGGCGGCGCGCTCGCCGGGTCCTCCCCTTAAACGTCCTCTCCGCGCCGCTCGGCCCCTAGTCTCCGTCCTAGCCGCGCTTCCTCCGCGCGCGCGTGCCTGCCCGCCCCCAGGCTCCCCGCGGGCCGCGTCACGTGATCGCGCCTAGCCAAGGCGGCGGCGGCGGCGGCGGCGGCGGCGGCATTGGCACTTGCTGCGCTGCCAGCGTGGAGCGGGAGACGTGAAGGTGTGGAGAAAAGGGAGCGCCAGACCGGAACGGGTGAGTTCTCCTCCCCTGTCTCCCCCGGCAATCTTGCGGGCCACCCGGTGCAAACGGGGCCCCTGCCCGAAGCTTCGCGAAGCCCCCTTGTGCTCGACTGTCCGCTTCCCGGGGGCCGCGGGCCTCTCCTGGGGCGGACCGGGCTGCGGTGCTCACGAAGGGGCTGCACCCCGCCCGCTGCTGCTGTTGCGGACGGCGGCGTGAGGCCGGCGGAGCCGCCCGTGGTGAGCGCGGCGCGCCCTGTGTGCGGCTCTGCGGAGCCCAGGAGGCGGGTCCTGCGGGGACTCGGGCGGCCACTCGGCGGCTGCCGGGCTGTGGGCGCGGTCCGGGTCGGGCCGGCGCCGCCGCCGCCGCCGCCGCCGCCGCCGCCGCCGCCGCCGCCGCCGCCGCCGCCGCCGCCGCCGCCGCCGCCGCCGCCGCCTCCGCCTCCTCACAGTGCAGCGTGAGTAGGGAGCCCCGGCTGGTGGACGCCGAGCCTCTCGGCTCCACGGCCGCCTTATCCTCGAGGTGCAACCGAACCTCCGCGTGGCGCCCGGAGTCCTGCGAGCCTCCTTGCGACGCGCGGAGGACCGAGCCCCCCTTTTCTGCGCTTCCCGCTGTCCTCGCCGCCCCCTCTCCCGACCCTCCTGCAGCCTCCCCTTCCTTTCCTCCTCAGAAAACGGTTCCTGCTGCCCGGCGAGGTGAGTGTCGGCCGCCGCCCGCCCGCGGCGGGGGCGGCGGGGCAGGTCACCTGCGGGGGAGGCCGGGCGGAACGCTGAGGTCGGGGCGGCGCGGCGGGGATCCTGACAGCTGGGTGCTCCGCGGACCGCGCGGTTTCCGGAGAAGTTGGCGGGGGCGTTCGGGGGGCCCCTTGCAGTGGTCTCCCGCCGTGCCTGCCCCGGGAAACCGTAAAGGTGAGCGCGTTCTTATGCGTGCGCCCCAGCGCTGGGTCCGGCCAGTAGTCTCCGCCCAGGGCCCGAGGGACGGGGCTCGGTGGTGGGACTTCGCGTCTGCACCCGCAGTTCTTTGGCTTCTCCCAGCCTCCTCGGCCGCGCCATAGCCCATCCTGCCGCCGGTCGCCCCCGCCCCGGCGCCTGGTGACCTTGAGGGCAGCGGTGCCCAGCACTGTTTCCCCGCGCCCCGGGAGGGTCACCCCTCTAATCCCCGGCTTCGGCCCCACTGGCGCTCCGCAGGCGGAGAGTGGGGCCCGCGTTGGCCCCCGGCCCGGGCCGGTTGATTGATGAGTGTCACACCGGACGGTGATTCCCCGGGAGTTGGCGAATTGCCTCGCCTTTCTCCCGGCGTCTCCTGTCTGGCCCCCCAGGATGTTCACGGTTGCTTCCTATTCGCTTTTTTAGACTTAGTTTAAAAGAAAGGGAGGAAAAAAACCCCTGCGTCCTCCACTTCTTTTTGGGAAGGGTCAGTGAGAAAGAACCGCGTTCCATTTGCGGTGTTGTGGGGTGTGCTCCCTTTATTCCTTCCTGCGGGAGAATCCGGTGGCTAAGCTAGTTAGCGACCCCTGGTCTGCGCCGCGGTCACTAGCCGGGTTGGTCTCTGTGCGCATTTCATTCACCAGTTTTCTGCGGGACTCGCAGCGCTGGGAGTGCTCGCATCCTTTGCGGTGCCGCGGTGCTTGGCGCTGAAGGAAGGGCGAGAGGTGCAGAGGGGGGTCTTTAAATCTGCGGAGGGGTCGACCGATCTCTGCGGGCGTGTATTTGCCTTTCCTGGGGTTAGAGCGCAGCAGACAGCCACCTTTCGCTATGCATAAGCTGTGCATGCTACTTTTCTGGGTTTCTTAATCATTTAATGGCTTCTGTTGGTATCGACTGCTGTTCATGATAAATTAGTTATATGGATTTTTGTTCATATGAGTGTGGATATCTGCATATATGTGGACCGTCCGCCTTTCAACATGGAAGCCTTTGTTGTGTTTAACCTCCCCCACCTGAAGACAGTCTTATTTTAAAATAAAGCTCTTGTTCAGCGTGGGTGTATTTTATAATAAGAAGTACTTGTAAGGATCTGCTTTGTATGAGGCTTTCTTCGGGGAGAGGGTGTGTAACCCTTTGGATGGTGGCCCACGTGAGTGAATGAAGGGCCTTCACTGCTTGCCCTCCTGCCAGCCTTCCCCAGACTCCCTGCCCTTGTGTGTGGCAGAGGCGAATTGGGGGAATTAGAGGGATTGGAGGAGAATCTGCCTTTTGTACTTGAGCGTTTCACTTGGATCTCCCTCGCCCTCTTTTTCTTTTTTTTTTTTTTTTCTTCTTTTTTGTCCTGGTGAGTTCAAATTTGAAGTAAATGAAACATTTTCCTTAAAGGGCATATTTGAAAAACTAGTATATGAAATGGGTTTGATTTGGCCGTGATTTCAGGGGGATGTTTTAGTAGTTTGTACCTTACTTCGCATGAGACAGTTAAATTGCTGTAATTAAGGGTGGATCTCTCTTGATTTTGGCTTGGGTGTAACTTTGAAAAGTAACTGTTGTTTCCTACCATATAGTCTGCAAAAGTGACTCACAATCGGGTGAGTTGAGGACAGAGCGCCACCTTTAAAATTTCGGCATTTTCTTTTATTAAAATGGTGAAAATTACGCCTTCTTGATTTTTATTGCAATTGTCTTTACTGGCACCCCCATTTAGATGCATAAGGTGAAATTGTCTTCATTTTCTTGTATTCTGTAATTCCTCACTCTGAAGGTGGGATTTCTGCATTTGTATGGGAAATCATGGTTTTTTTAATGGAAGCTTAGAATTTAATCTAGAACTCTGAGATGAAGCAATAAACTAGATTTGATTTGTGCTTATAATAAAATAGTGGGGGCAAAGATAGTGTGGATCTACTTAGGAAAAGAAGTAAGGAAAGTAATAGCTTCATCATAAATAGATGTTTATTTAAAACTAGCCGTCGCCACTAAGTTAGGGTACCTACCAGCATGATAGTGGTTTTATAAATGTTTTTAGCTTCAAGTGCTATTAGCAGATTGTAAAGTAAACATGCAAAAAATTAAGCTTGTTTGAATAAGGTATAGTAATTCTTTTTTTGCTTTTCGTCTCCTGACAGCTTTCCTTTTATGGTTTGCGAGTTTTACAATTGTTTTTAAATAATACAAATGAGGACTTCCAGCTGGAGTATTTACACTCAAAGCTGTTGAAGACCATATTGGAAAAAGTGGTTTCTGCGTATGGCTCTTCTCAAATGTGTCTCATATAAAAATAAATGGAGTTTTTAATGCTTAGAAAACAAATGCCGTAGTGACAGCTGAATGGGTGAAATTTCTTTCCTTGCCCACTTGTTCTCTCCTGCCCCCCTCCCCCCTTATCAAAAATTTAAGGTCCTCTAACTCTTTAGACACAGGGTACATTTTGATGATTATGACTGCAGGTGTAACATAAAGAAAAAAAGATTTTCAAGTAATGAATAAATTAATGTGTGGATATTACCCAAATATAGCTTTAATTACAAACCACAAGATAGTACCGTTTCTGTCTGCATTTAAGTTTTAATTCCGCACTTGCAGTTTTTACATAGACGTTTGTGCGCATAAGCTATTGAGCTATAGATAGTTTTATTAAACTAAAAACTCCGCTTGAGATGAAAGGTGGTTTATGCTCGTCAATCTGTAGAATATGGTCCCAGGTTAAAGGACATCATTTGAGCAATTAGGTTGATGTATGCAGAGTGATTACATATCATTATGCATACTTTGATAGAATCCTTGTTTTGTGGGTTATTTTTACCAGTTTCTTCTGACAGATTAACTTTGTTTTGGATGAAACATTCTCTTACCATGTGAATTGAATTGCTTAGGTCAACAAGTTTTAAGAGGAATGGCTAATTAGACCATTGGTGGTCGTTAGTAACAGAAAAGTGTCCCTTTTTTCCTTACGTTTTTACACATGCATACAATTGAAACTGGTCATTTTCACTTTTTAAATCTGGAATTTTGTAATGAATGAGATCAGGAAGCAGAAACTTAAGAATTAAATTTTTGCAGCTTGGGTAAGAGTATTGCCCAGTTGAAAGGGAATAACTATTTTCTAGTAAGTATCATGATGTATAGAAGGGCGCTGTGAGAGTAGCTTATTTTGGAATATATACAATCTGAAATAACGTTGAAGGAAAATGATACAATAGTTAAGGGAAAAATTTTCCCCAAAAACTTTAAAAGATTTATTTTTTAGCTTTTATAAACGTTTTAGGTACACACACATACATCATTGCCTTGTTAAAATTTTTATTGTGGAAATTGTACAACATGTCAAAGTAGAGAGAATAATATACTTACTGACCAGTTTTGACAGTTAACAATTCATGGTGCATCTAATTTCATTTCTGTTTTTACACAAGAAATAGGTCTTTATAAATGGGAACATAGGGCAGATAATTGAATTGAATTCCTATGTTTTATATTTGTAATTTATAGGATTTACACAATAATGTCCAATATCTAATTGCATCCAAAAGATCGATTTTTATGTTCATTGTTTCTGTGATAGCCTGTTTTACAGCAGGCACCTAAAGACAATGCCTCTTAAATTTTAATGATAATGCCTTTGATTTAAAAAATGCTTTACAGTATTATAGAATGTATTAAATACTATCTCATTTGATTTTCACAATAAATATTTCTGTGAAGTGAGTAAAATAGATAGCTGTGCCTTCCTTTTTCTTAGGTAGGTGAAATAATTTGTCTAGGCCCTAAGGTCATAGACTCTGGCCAGCAGCTGGATTAACCAGAACTGAGCTCTAGGTGGCTTCTAGGTTTTGCTTCATTGCTCTTTCCATTACACATGTGTATGTTAGTATATGAAAGTTATATAAGTTTATGAAAAATCAGTTTCTGACCAGAGTAAATTTAATAGTAGATTATAAACAGTTTTGTTTGGATTTAACTTTATAAATTTAATCATTGCCTCTATTTGGTATAATGTAAACAGTTTATACCCTGATTTTGTTAACAGCCGAGTAAATGAATTTGATCGTATTTGAAATACTGTATTGTTAATATGATGGATTGGATGATCTTTAAGTTAAGAATTTCATTCTGAAAGACCTGTTGGTCTTTGAAATGATTAGAGGATGTTTTAACTTGAGTTAAAAATAAAGTGGCCTGTACTTAAAAGTTTCTTCTTTTAATTTCTGCTGTGATTTTTTTTAATGCATTTGTTTTTCTGCCACAGCATATTTATTACCTAAGTCTTTTTGAAATATTAATTTGGTATGTAGTGAAATTTAGTTTTAAAAGGTCCCAAATGAGATTTTAGTTTTCAAAATCCAAAGCCTTGTTATAAATCTCACAGGGAAGGTGGTGGTTCTCCTGTATGTGTGCACGAGGACCGCCTTGGGGAGTTGCTGAAACTGCAGGTACCCTGGCGTTGCCCCTGCAAATCTGATTCAGCAGATCTGGGGTGGGGCCGAGGAGTCGGCATCTTGAGAAACACTGACCCTGAATTTATATCTAGGTTAAAATTACGTTACATAGTAGAGATGCCTTTATAAATGGGAAGGATGACATAGATGTATTTGATTTTGAACGTGGGAGAGTTAGTGTTTTCAAGTAATTTTGACTGTTATAGCCAAGTTTGATTTGGGATTTGGTGACTTCTATGACAGTTGTAAAACTGGCAAATTGAAAATATTTTTGTTATCTGTGTGCAGTCTTTCAAAAGATCCATCTACAGTTATTTATTAAGTTAGTTATTAAGTGCTATAAAGTCCTAGACACAGAATGTTCTTCTCTTTTTTGTGCCCCAGTGTCTACCATTTCGAAATGACTTGAACAGGGGGCTCATTAATGTAAACATAATGCATGCTGTATCAGTACAGTACTGTACATTTATACCTTAGTCTAGAGCTTAATTTTTGTAAGAAGGGAACACTTTGGATATTCCTTCAAATTAAAAAGACATAAATTGATGGATAAGTAGTATACCTTATTAATTTCAGTTAACAAGTAGTTATTCTTTCCAAAAACAGTAGGTTTGTCCTTAATGACCTTTCAGATATAAGATAATGATATAAGACTAATCGGTAATTTATCATCTGTGCAAGAAAACAGAAGTTAACTGCTATTATATGTAAATATTAAATAACAGTTTATGTACTCCAGTACAAATATACTGTAGGGTCCATTTGACGTAAACTGATCTGACTTTTTTAACCATTTTATCTAGTGCTGTGTACCCCATATGGATTTCTTTCTATTTAAGAGCAGATTTAAAATGCAATTGTTTTTGCTTTACTTATGACACTGTAGTAAATAGCCTGCATCTGTTTTTAAAGTACATTTTATGATGAAATTAATTTCAAAACAAGTCCATCTCAAGACTGTGCTGAAGTTTTTTGTTCATTTTTTCCAAAAACTTAGGCTTGTTGGTTATGCTTTAGGATATATTTAGGAATCATAAGTTATAATTAACTAATGCTTGTGGAAATCTAAATAAAGTTTTCTGGCAGAGAGATCCAGATAAACTGTGGAAGAGACTTTTCACCATATTCTTTTAAAGCTATTTTACATATAAAAACAGGACTGGGACTGTTAATTATTCTAAACAGTATGTAGTGTTTTTAGTTACCTCTTCGGTAAGAATATTATTTGGTATTTCTAAGTACAATAACTTCCAACACTGTGGAATCTCAAAATTCAGGATACCTGTTTTGTATTAATATCGAAGTCACCTGGGCCTCTGGAGGAACGCGTAAGGATGGTTTTGAACGGACCAGTGCTTGCTTACATTGTGAAATCTGAGATTATACCCTCTAACTGTAAACTGGTATCACTACTGTAAAGACCTGATAAATTTATGACTGAAAGTTGTATTTTCTGAAAAGTAGCTCTTAAAAAGAATTTGTTTAAAAGGTGCCTTTAAAATAACTTGATTATTAACAATGTGAATTTATTGTTCATTGGGTTAACTAAGTTTGCTCCCTGAAAGATGTTAAGCAGTGTTTCACTCTCAAAATTCTCAGATCTGCTGCTTTAATGTACTTTTGATATTTGTGCCAGATTTTTGTTTTGTTTTGTTTTTAAATAGCTTTCCTGCTGTCATTTCTTCAGTAAAAGCTTCAGTGGTTCCTCATTTTTCTCTTTATCAAGATGCAACTTGACTTTGAAGACCTTTTATAAAGTTAGCTCAGTATTTTCTAAAGTGTGTTTTAGAACCCTGATTCTAAGAAATATTAATAGGGATTTTATGGAGGGGAGGAGAAAACCCAAATCCAAGATATGCTGGTTTATGCAGTTTTCCCATTTGGGACTTCTCCCATACTTTGGTATACTAACATGGACTGAATCTATCTAAATGTGTTTAGCATTTTGCTCCCTTATTTCACAGAATCCCTTTTAGTGAAGCATCCACTTGTTACTTTGTATATTACTTAACCAGGGTCACCACTTTGCACACCTCCAGGAGGTGCTGTTCACATAGGACACAATATAAATCATGTTTCCTGGAGTTGAGAGCAGTGTGCAGGACTGTAGTACTGTTGACTGCCCGCTGCATGACAGTCATATCTGACAGTCTTCTCCCTACACTCTTCTCACATCTTTGGCTTTGACTTCATAATGTTTTTCCTCTCACCTGATAGGACCCGTGATCTTGTCAATCCAAGGGTGGCCATCCGTCAAAACTCCACATTAGTCTACCTTTCCCAGTCATCACTCATTGATTTCCTTGTCTGAATTTCTCTACATTTATAGTCTGGCCATACACTTCCCATCTATTATATATCCTTTTTGTCTTAGTAATTTCATTTGGGGATAATATAGGAGTTCAGATAAGAACATGGGTTTTCGAGGATATGTAGAGTTTTATCCCACAGATGTTCAATCAGTATTTTTTGGACATATTCACTTAAGATTTTGACATTGTATAGCTTGCATAAAGGTAAAGAAGATAAAGTGGAGGCATTTTTCTTAGAGCATTTCTAAAGCCTTTTTTCATTTGAAATTTTAACTTTCCTCAGTTGGATTCATAGGACAGCCTGTTTTATTTCTGGAGGGCAGCTACATTTCATAGAATGTTAGGACAATAGAATTTGGCGTCTGTATACAAAGTGTTCTCCATTTCTTAATTGCAGTGTAGTAGCTGGTCCGTTTTAGATTTTATCCTAATTGTAATTAGTCATTATAGTAGCTATAATTTTTATCTTAAAATGACAAGTTTCACTTTTCCTTTAGCTTGTGACATCTTTTCCTTTCATCAGGATTGATGTTCTCAAGATATGTGTGTTACACCTTTAATTCATTATCATACTGTGTATAATGTAAAATGCCATAATTTAAAGCATATATTCTGATCTAAAATTTAAAATATGATACCCTTGTAGTTACTGTTTATCAACAGGAAAGCTGTTGGAGCCAGGTTTTTAAATGTCTGTTTGCTGCAGGTTCTGATTTTTCTGAGAGTTCTTTTCCATGAAATGAGCGTGAACAGTTGGCTCATGACCAACAGGATCATGGTAGGCATCAGGAATGGGTTTAGGTGTATGGTTTTCGTGAAAGTTTAAAGCATAGCAATGTGGTTATTCCTCTAACTGCTTTACTTAGGTCAAGAAAGGAAAGCCTGTACTTGTATCATTTCTGTTGAATGCTCATGGAGTCATAATTTCAGACATTTGAGCAGTTAATGCTTCCTGTAGATTTAGGATGCAAACTGTTACATATCAGTATGCTCAAAAGAAGTTGCTCTCCAGAGATTACTCCCCAGTGATCAGCACAGCCGAAAGCGCACAGGTGCATCGCTCTTGAGTAGTCTCCCAACCCTGTTATATTTTATAGACCTAATTGTTGCTAACATATTATAGAAGGACTTAAATGTTGATCAAAAGAGAAGTGTAGAATGGTTTTGGTAGTGAAAAGAAAAAAAATCTGTGAAGGCAGAAATCATTGGATCCAGCAAAAATGAGATGGGTTAGAGGATGATCTTTTCTACTGGATTTGGATCTTTTCTTCTTGGGACACACATGGGTGACACTGGCATATAGTCCATGCTCCCTTGCTTATACCTAGGGTTATGAAAAATTTTCAGTTCCTTTGTTATAATTCTGTCTTTTTCTCTATTTATGCCCCAAATCAAGTGAGTGATGCTTTAACTGCTGTTTGTTTAAAAAGATATATGGAGATAAATCAGACGATGAATTTTTATTCATTTCCATGATGAGAGAACACATAATGTGTAGATGGTCCAGCACATTGTAATACCTTAATATGGAAGGTCATACAGCCTGCAACTACTGAAATAGATAGCAAATATTCTTTAAATGTACAGTTGGGTTTGCAAATACCCACAGGGGCCAGAAACTGAGACAAAACCCTGGCAGAGTTGGGGAAAGGACTGTTAGTGTCAGTAACCCAGAACTATAGTAGTTATTCCAGAAGCAGACAAAAGGGATGAAGCCAGGGGCAAGCAGAGTGAATTAAATCTAAGTTCCACAAAAAAGCTAAGAGCAACCAAGGGTTACTACTTCAAAAATTGGTGGACTTAAAAAAAAAATAGATGAAGATGACCAGCAGCAGAAGGAAATTTGTCTCTCTTGGGTTGGTCTTGACTTGCCCTGAGACTTGTCCCGTTTCAGGGCTTTATTGGTGAAACATTTTTGTAGTTAGACCAAGAGCATTTCCCTTTGGAGAAGTTCTGAGTTTATTTCTGTCCTGCGTCCAAACTCATTTATTCATCAACTCTAGACTGCTATCATCATGTATTTTTTTCAAGTTTGAGTTTATGAAACTAGAAAATACATAAGTTAACACTTTACCTTGAACAAATCAATAGAAACAACCACCATGATGTAGTGGAACTTTAATAGAACTTCTTCCATGAAGAGACTATTAAATAAGACAGTATGAAATAAGACCAGTCAGTTTGGAAAAAAAAAATTCCAACGAATTTTATAATAGTCAAAAATACAGTCTTTGAAATTAAACACTCAGTAGAGAAATTAAACAGTAGATTAGACACAATTAAAGTAAGATTTAGTAAACACCAGAGAATTCATCCATCATGCAATGTAAAGAGACAAAAATGGGAATTTCTGAAGGGTCAATTATAAGACATGGAGGATAGAATAACAAGTTACAGTAAAATTTTAATGGAACTCTGATAGAAGCAAACAGAAAATAGGAAAGAGGTAATATTCATAGAGCTATGTTTTTGAATTGATGAAAAACATGAATCCAGACTGAGTCTCAG
The DNA here is from genome assembly GCF_036321535.1 of Camelus dromedarius. Taxonomy (NCBI): domain Eukaryota; kingdom Metazoa; phylum Chordata; class Mammalia; order Artiodactyla; family Camelidae; genus Camelus; species Camelus dromedarius. Next base: position 3,571,049 of record NC_087449.1, on the reverse strand, counting down.
TCAGGAGAAAAACACTCAGACACGTTATACTGACACTAGAGGACACTGGAAAAAAAAAGTGTAAATGCAACAAGCAAGAAAAAATGTGGTTTAGTTGCAAGAGAAGTCAACTAGATGGACAGCAAATTTTGTAGCAGAACCAGTAAAAGCCAGAGACGATAGAATAACCTATTTAAATGACATTTGAACAAAATCTTAATGCGGATATGTAAGACAGCCTTGTGAATTTCAGAGGGAAGGGGTGGGAGAACATTCTGGGCCAAGGTCATGGGGCTACAAAGTCCCTTAGACAAGGAGATGACTTGTTCAAAGAAAAGGTCAGAATGGCTGGAGCGTACTGAGAGAAGAGGACAGAAGAAGCAGATGAAATCCAAGAAGAAACAGGGCCAGGCTCCATGGAGCCCTTGGGGCTGTGAGTGAGTGAGGTGTAAACAATTGCAGGGTTTTGAGCACAGAAGTGACAGGATCTGATTCACACTTTAAAGTGATTACAGCGAGTTTTGAAATTAATCTGTTAGGGAGCAAGGGCTCAATTAGGGAGACCACGTAAGAGGCTGTTGTCCAGGTAATCCAAGCTTGGCCCTTGGTATCGGAACAGTAGACATGGTAAAAATGGTTCCGATTCTGGGACTATTGTGAAGGTAGAGTCAACGGAATTTCCTGATTGATTAGATATAGAGTGAGGCAAAAAGGGCGGAATCAGAGATGATTCAATGACGCGGGGCTTGAGAAACCTGAAGTCTGAAATTGCCTTCAACTGTGATGAAGAGGTGGCAACTGAAGCCCATCTGGGAGAGGGAATACAACTGCGATTTTAAACATATTATGTTTGATAAGAAAGTTCAAATGCAAGATGAGGTTGCTAGAACTGAGTTGTTTCACCACCTTTTGCTCTTATCACTTAACCCTGCCCTCACCTTAGGGGGGTAATTAGTCCCTCCATTAAACTCTCTTCAATTATCTTGTCTGAGATTTCTGTTTCCTGCTACAACTGTGAATGATGTAATTATTAAATGAGTAACTGATTAAGGTAATACAAACTCTTTCACCTGCTTGGGTCCCTAATTCCCCAATCTTTTAAAGTGTATGTTTTGTCATAAATGGATTTTTCAGAACTAAAAAGAAAAATCACTAGGCTTAATTAGTAATAATGTATTTATCTTAGCCAAATTGTAAATAATGAAAATAAGGTATGTTACTTTAATGAAACTTTCATAAATAGTAAATAAGGAAACATTTAACAGATGACCTGGAGTGTCCCATGTTTAATTCACCTGCTATTGTCTGCTACTGTAGGAATAATTATGGACAAGCGATATGTGCATTTGGGATTTTTGGTTTTGTTTTGCTTTGTTCTGTTTCTTTCCCAGGCTGAAAGTCAACAATGATGTGTCCCGGCAAAGTCCAGGAATGCTATTGATCATATGTCTATAGAAAGGGAAAATACATAAAACTCTGTCCAAAGTTGTAATTAACTGACAGAGATTTTCATAACAGAAAACATTGGATATTTGGGGAAAATGGATGCAAAAATATGGAATTTGTCAATTAGTTCTATGGAGATGTGAAACAAAATACGCTTAAAGCTAATGGAGGTCTAGATTCTCCCAAGGGGAGAAACTAGACCCTTTATCTTTTCTGTTTAATTTCACTTGTGAATTAATACACATCTTCCAGGCTGGTCTCCCTGCTTCATGCTTGCGGGACAGAGCAGGATGGAGGAAGGAGTGCTCCCTACAAAACCACCCTGATCCAAAACAGATGCCACTCGTGTTCCAACACCTGCTCAAACAACGCCCCTTGCAGGTGTCACGCTCAGTAAAACATCTGCTCTCCAAAACTCAGGATGAATTAAAGAGAGAAAGAAGTAAAAGCCATACTTTTTAGAACTACATTTATATTGGAATTTAAACACCCAAGTGAAAGAGATTTACATAAAAGAATATGGCTTACATGGTATCATGTACATGAGTGAAAATTGTTTCTCAGTTCTTCATAAAATTTCAGCTTGACTGGCAGGCACAGTGTAAAAACAATATGCACACTCTGCTTTCATTTAGATCTTCACTCTCCCATGTCACATTGGATTGTATATATATATATATATATATATATTTTCAGTATTTTACCACAGCAATAATCACTTCAAAGCATATTCGTGCTGTGCCCTTATGTGACATAAACAAATATGTGCCAGCACACTGAATTCTCACTTTAACCCTTGGTCTAGCATGGCTAAATATAAGTGGCATTTTCCCTATTTCTGTGGAGAATGTAAAGTAGTGATTTTGCATGCTGCCCCCTCCCCCACATATATACCCCACAGCACATCATATCAGGTCAGCTACTCACACAGACTAAGTCAACAAAATTTTATCAAATATGTTTCATACTCCAAGAACTGGGAACTAGTGTGTTTACTTAATAATGTGCATTTAATTCTCATACGTGAGCTCATAAATATCTACTAAATCCTTAATGCATGCTAGTCAATATACTAAATAGAAGGGAAACCAAAACATGGATAGGTTTCCTATAGCATAATGGTAAAGAAAAAAACATTTTTACATCATAAATATAAAATATGCACATGATGTTACATGTTAAAATAGGTACAGGCAGGGTGGGACGGGGGGGGCCACAGAGGAGGCTGCTTATTTAAACCTGAAACTTCAGAGTAAGTTTCCTGAAAGAGATGACTTGATATTATTGGCCAAACGTCACACAAAAATAGACCTAAGGTACTTTGGAATCCAAAAAAGTAATACTTATCATGCTAGAATGAGGTATCCCAGTTTTTAATATTTTAACAATTTATTAGACATGATTCTTTTAGACAATTTACTCTTTCTTGAACACCGTAACCTAAGAATTACTGTCTAGAATTATTTTCAATGATATATAAACTCTTTTAGCTTTGCATTTTTTTAATATTTTATTCATTTATTTTTTGTTTTGTTTTATTTTGTTTTGTTTTGTTTTGGGAGGAGGTAATTAGGTTTATTTATTTAATTATTTTAACGGAGGTACTGGGAATTGAACCCAGGACCTCGTGCTTGATAAGCACATGTTCTCCTGAGCTGTGCCCTCCCCTCACCTTTGCGTTATTTTAATGATGAAATTTTTTTTTATGGATAAGTAGATACGGTACTTCATGGGCTATTGTGATATTAAAACTGGATATTTCCAGCAAGGATTCCTGTAAGGGGCTGCTAGAATAAGGAAAGTGGAATAAATGATAAGCCCTAAGCCAAACAGTAAATATGTGTGTGGAGCTTGGATGAAGTAATCATTTGTGCTTCCATGGTACAGTCGGCAGGACCTACTACATATGGCGGGCTGTGCAGGAGTGAGAGGAAGGGCTCTGAGCGGCTCCCAGGATTCTGACTTGGTGGATTAGATGTGTGGTAGTGAGGAATGCAGACAAAAGAGCAGTTTTAGGCATACTGGAGTGAAAGTGGATGTGAAAGTTCCAAGTGTCCTTACGGTCTAAAGCTTAGACAAGTCAGAGCTCAAGAAGCATTTGAAAGTTATCTGCATGCAGATGATAATTAAAACTATGAGGACAGATGAGACCATCCAAAGGGGACATACAGAAGCCAAAGATAAAAACCAGAGTAGGAACCCAAAGCAATAACAATATTTAAGCAAGAGGCTGGGAGAATATCAGTGTTCACAAGGGGAGAGAACAAGAGGAAAGTATCAGTGACCTATGGAAAACCTGGAGAGAATAAATAGTGCCATGAAAGTCAAGTGAACAGACAGTTTTCAAAAGAAAATCAGTTGTATCCATTTTGGTAGAAATATCCAGCAATGCTGTAGTCCCAATAAGGGACTATACACTTCAATTTCCAGGAATTGAAAACTAAGGAATTCAGATCAACCTCCTGCTGGGGAGAACCAAAAAATAAAAGTAAGAAGGTTGGACTAAACGAAAGAAAATAAAGTCATCAGAAATTTAACAATATATTGAAGAAGATACAGAGGGTAAATAGAATGATTTTCTCCATTTTGCTTACATTTAGTAAATTGTGAACAGATGCAAGTAACAAGTTTCCTTGTAGAAGGAACGACTATCTTATGAGGAAGTGTGAGAGAATTTGAGAATTGAAGAAAACTCACACTGATGGGTTACAATGAAAATTGTGAAATATTGTCACATTTCCGTGTCCTTAGATATTTCTCCATTCTGTTTCTCTGAAGTGCGGGTAGTCTAGCTCTCACACATTGCAACTTATCTGAACTGTCTTCAAATCTAAAACTCTTAAAGAGGAAGTTTTCAGAAACAAATCATGTCAGAGCAGGAAGAAAAAAAACCCTTTTGGGTGTCTTCAGAGATGGTTGTAGACGACATCAACTCCTGAAATTGTTTGCAAACGGTTTTGCTCCTCTTTGTTGTTTTTCTGTTTCAGAAGAATTATCTTTCCAAGGGGACTATTTAAAAGAGGGACTGTGAGGACAAAACAGAACACGCTGGAAAGGCTACCTCTGAGTATAACATAGTAAACGAGCGAGCTCTGGCTCTGGCTAAACAAAGATTTCTTTTCCCTTTGATTTTGAATGCAAAATTTGAAAAAAAAAGTTATTTTGTTATCTTAAGTAATATTTTTTTCCGGAGGCTTTAAGTGTTTCTCCAATTTAGTTTGTTTTACAACATATGAAATTACTCGTTAGGAGTAATGAATTTTAACGTCCTTAAACAGTAACATTTTTAAGAACAAGTTGGTTGTGATGCCATAACTGCCCTCTAATAGCTTGCACAACTGTATATAAAACATGAATTTACATAAGAAACACATTTCATGATGGCAGAAAAAAATGAATTTAGCTTTAAAAAAAAAACCTTACTTTTTGGAGTGTATGAAGAGCTGTGAAGGAGGGCAGTTATTTATACAGTATCAAGAAAATGACAGGAAGTAAAAGGAAAAAGGAAAAAAGATGTCTGTAAAATCTCATTGATTCATCAGAAACTTTTTAACTGGCATAATGAACTTAACAGTCTTGTCTATATGAGATGGCATACAGGGAATGAATAGAGAAGACTTCTCAATATGTGCCCTTCCTTTACTTCAGTTCATCCCCACCTATGGCTTTAATTACCATCTAATTGCCAACGACCCTCAGATCCACATTGTATATTCTCCATCTCTCTGATGGTTAACTCTTTTTTTTTAAATTGTTTTGACTATTTTAGATCATTTGAATTTCCATATATGTTTTATTTTATTTTTTATTTTTTGGAAGGGGAGGTAATCAGGTTTATTTATTTATTTATTTAATGGAGGTACTGAGGACTGAACCCAGTACCTCGTGCATGCTGAGCCAGCACTCTACCACTAAGCTATACCCTCCCCTCTTCTCCTATGGTTAACGCTTGCATTTGCCTGGCTCAGAGGTACTTCAGACTTCACCTAATATCAAACACATGATCTTTCTGTGTAGACTGACTCTTGTCCAAGGGCTTCTATTTCTGTGAATGGCACAACCATTTATCTAGCTTAATAAGACAGAAAGCTGGAGTCATCTTTGACACCCTTCTTCCCTTTTCTATTATTACAAAGTGTTGTATCTACCTGCATTTCTCGTTTCAAAAGCTATTAATGAGTTTACATTTTGTCTTGGATACATGTAAATAAGCATTAGAAAATTCTGTTCCAAAAATTTCAGCTCTCAGTGCCAAGCCCACTTCATCCTTGACCCCTCTCTGTCTCCATCTCCCCCCTCCTCCTCTCCACATTCTTTTCCTCCATTTTCCTGCCTTACTCTCTTTCTTTCTTTCTTCTTTTTTTTAATCTTTGAGGTGGCTGAAATTTCTTAGTAGTTACATTTCTGTGGATGTTTAATGTGTCCATTCATTAATTTAGACACTCATTCAACAGGTTTTTATTATACACCTCCTTTGTTGATTGCTCTATGCTGGGGGATTCATGTCTCAGTATAAATTACATAATTTCTCATTATAATTTCCAGGAGTTATTTGGGCTCTGTTTAAAAATTGGCTTTCAGATAAGACAAATGTGCGCCATCATCCTATACTATTTTTAGATGTTCCATGGACATGCCTATGAATTGTGTTTGCACTGCCTTTCCAACCACATTGTGGATTCATTCATTCAACAACCATAATAATAAAAATTATGTGATCAATCCTGTGTTGGGACTAGAATACAAAGATAAATACAGCGTGATTTATACTTATACTATAGCATAGAGAAACAAAAAAATTTTTTTAAAGAAGCTAGGACTTCAACTATACCATGATAGAATGGACAATGTAAAAAATTTTAAATTCCCTGGAAAGAGATTGTCTGGAAACACTTCATGATAAAGAATGTTTTTCTACTCATGACATGTAGTTATTCAGGAGATTTTTGTTTCTCTGGAGTAATATCACAGTACTGACTTTCCCAGCCAACTGAGCTTCCTATACTTAACCTTGGCACTTAGGGCGGGTATATGGTGTTTTCAGAAGCCTCTCTCATATCACCGAGTGAGTCGCTTAAAGGAAAGAGCCTCACCTAGTTACAGCAAGTGGTGTGGTGGGTCAGGAAATAGACACTGAATTTAACCTGTTGTAAATTTCTTCTATGAACATTACTAGTAGTCACAGTAGTAGGAATAGCAATAATTATAATATTATTATCCAGAATTGGAATTTTCCAGGTTAGAATTTTTTTCCTTTCTCCTAATTCACTATAGAAGAATCCCTTGAAATCTGGGAAATAGTTGTTAAGTTTTCATTATGATTAGAAATATGGTAGTCATGTTGTGATAGGGCATAGATACCAAGAAAGCAAACTAAAAGGGAAAAAAAGGAACCAGAGTAAATGGGTCTGGATATCAAGCCAGTCAAAGTCAGGCCCGCATGAGAAGGTTGACAGGGTGAACAAGCCAAGATAAGAATACCTGAGACCAGTGTGGAGAGGGGCAAGGAAACCACTCTGGATCAGAATCATAGGTTCAAAGGAAGAGCACACGTTGTCCATCCAAATGGAGAAAGTGCCTGAGCAATCTGCTTCCTAACTTTAAAACAGAGGTTCACTCTCGTGGAAAAGCCATTTGCCCGTTAGGTCTCAACAAATCTTGTCCTGAAAGCAAGCAGGAAAATTTTCCTAGTCACGATACTTCCTAAACTAGTTTGCTATAACTAGACAAACTTCTAATTTTAGACAGATAAATAAAAGATGGACATTACAGCTCTAGATACGTGCCTTTATGTTAGTATTGTGATTATCCATCATTGGTGTTGATATCTGAGAGTAGTTAAAACTGGAAGAGATCTTAAATTTTATCCCCATTCCATTATTTTACTGATGGCGTAACTAAGTTCCAGAAAAGCTGAGTGACATGTGAAGGTCACCCTCGTAGTTAGTGTTGAAGCCAGGATTAAACCCTTGACGCTCTAACTTCCAGTATGGTACGTTTTTCTAATGTATTACTTTACACCTAGGTGCAGTTATTCACACACCGGAACGAAATCTACAGTAAAACATATGAATAACTCTGTCCTAAAAAGTAATTATAACAATGATTAAAATGATTTTTAATTAATCTGTGTAAAAACATATAAATGTGTCATTTCATACTCACACATGCCACAAAACCCTAGTGGGAAACGTATATGCAAAATTATAAACTTTCATTCAATGACCTATCCAGAAATTGTAGATTTACATAGTTTCTTCATAAATATTGCTTCAAACTATATATCTGTTTTATGCAAAGAAATACCTCGCTGAGCAATGCCCTAAAACACTAAAAGTAAATAATATTTCCACTACAAAAAAAAAAAGAATAGAAAATGATGATGAAGAAGAGAGGGGTAAGGCTTCAATCTGTTAAAAGAGAGCATTGTGTTCTTCGGTAACTCCAAGTTTGAAGGGGGAAGGATAAGTACAGAGGCGTGACAAAGGAACCTCTCCTCTTACCTTGCTGTCATCTCGTACCTTCCTAAAATACGACCCCCTCGGTTGCAAGCAGCTCTCGTGAGAGTAGACAAAAAGGGCAGAAAGATCAGCAGCAGAGCCCTCCTCCTTGACAGGTGAATAGAAGTGGCACTTCTCATACTGTTATTAATTTATTAAGTATTCCAAAGTTAGAATTTAATCGGAATATTTTTGTCACATTATCCATCACCAACTCAGAAGAGATGGAATTTTCTTAAACAGCTTCACAGAGCAGTGCCTTAGGCAGGCTTTTAGTCATTTCAGTTTGTCACAGTGGACGAGTTCCATTTTAATGATTTAGTTAATTGTGTGACAAGCTATGAAAAATGTGAGTGACCCAATACCTAGTCCAAGGAATCTGCCAAGGTCTAAGCGGCTAAGTTCCTGAAAACCATTCTCATTTGCAAATAACCATTTTTTTCCTTAAATTCCCACCTTTCCCTTTTCCTTTTATAAATTTCACATGTTAAGCAAAAGTCAAGTTAGAGAATAGCATTTCATTTATATAAAGACAAGATGAACATTAAAAAGTCACTAACAGTTTAAATGATTAAGTTAAATAAGACACGATTTAGGTGAAAAGATAATTAAGTGTTGAAAATGTAATGATCCATTTGACAGTGGGAGAATAGAAGATGCAGAGAATTCCAAATACAACCGCCCCATCTAGAAATCACATTTAGTATTCCTTACAAGAGACTATGAATCTGATTAGTACTGTGTTAGTTTAAAACTCAACCTATCATTTAATTAAGGCAAACTCATATTATATAAAATATACACTTTATAGTCACATAGAGTCAGGGACAAGTATCTTTTCTAAAACTCATGCGTCATAGGAACATCAATCAACAGAAAATAAAAATAACAATATGTGTCTCTACTCTGCTTTGATTTTGTGTGAGAGTTTTATTGTTACCCTAGACCATCCCGCTAATTCCTTCTTTCAAAGCATTTAAAGTTTTCACTTCACCTTGGCAGCAAAGTAACAAAGAGAAGAATTCTAGAAATAACTCAAAATATAATTAATAACACACCTTCACATTCAAATCAAAACATACTAATCTCCATGACATTTTGAAACTAAGATGTTCTTTTGAGTCAGAAGATCTAGGTTCAAGTCATCGATAGACGCATCTTGGTTAATCTCCCTGAGCTGTGCTTTTTGCAGCTGTCAGTTTGGACTAATATTTACCTTACATGATGATTGTGAAAAGAAAATGTTAATCTGTGTATAAGCAATGATACAGGTGTTTATTAACAAGACTCTGTGTTATGCTGCCATAGATTAGGCAGTAAGAAGGCAAAAGAGCAAATTCTATGGCACAGTGAAGGTCTCCAGGTAAGTACCACAACTACAGAGTGACCATTGAAGGATTCCTGGCACCATTCAGGAAAAAAAAAAAAAAATATATATATATATATATATATATATATATATATATATATATATATATATATATATATATATGAAATAGAACCCATTCTACAGAAACAAACCATGGCATAGTGTAAATAAAAAGCAAATTACAAAATGCAGTATTGAACTCCCTGTTAAATGGATCAGGTGAAGTATTGCATCTTTTGCTTCTCTGTTTTTGTAATAGCCATTCTATGCTCCCAGCACTTCATCACCATGCTCTAAAGACTTTGAAGTGGGATATATGTGCATTGAAATGCAATGCTAAATTGTAGACAGTCACCTGGTCACAACAAACCAAATGTGTAGCCATTCTGTGACAGCCACCATGTCATCAGTTTACAGTGGGTTTCAGGTTCACAGACTGCAGTGTTGTCTGAATGACTTTCTAAAACACCAGACAGAAGACATACTAACACTCTTCAACCAAAAGATTTAGATGAAAAGGAGAGGGGCTGATGGCATTCATTTATAGTTTCTTTCTTTAAAAAACTAGTGTGTTTTTTAATTTAAAAAAACTTACACACAAAACAAGTTTTTTTTAAATCTAAAATAAAGCATAAAAATCACTATGTGAGAGATTTTCATTGTTAACCTTTAAGCCATATGATTAGACTAAAATATTTAAAGCTCTGTTGCAAAAGGAACATGTTCTTTAAAAAAGGGATGCAAGATTATTTTTATTTTGGGGAGTTTACATGATGCTCTTATAATATGATTTAGCTCTGTGTACATGATCCATTAATTCATCAGAATGTTCATATCTCCATGCACAATCTGTCTTCCTGCATGCCTACCAAGTCTCCAGTTCTACCACAAAAACTACGTTAAAACTTAATTCATTAATGACTCAATATTGCAGCACTAGTCTCATAATCTATTTACAGCTGACTTCACTTCCAAATTAATTCAAATGGCCAAATGTGGTCCATTATTTATGATCAATCAATCAGCTCACTGTATACCCAGAACCTTCCAGATGTGCTTGTTTATGCCTCATTTATGCCTACTGACCAGGAATTCTGTTTGTGTACCAACTGGAGCATTAGTGTGTAATTATTAATGATACCTCTGCTTACAGTTGCTTAAGCCCAGACATCTTCTGAAGGATCCAGTCACCTTTAGTGGTAAGTTAACAGAATTTTGAAAAACTTTCTCTGTGGGGGATTTTGCATTTCAAATTTATTTATTTAGGTAAGATCATTAACGGTTAGATAAATAATTTCCTGCAGTATTCATTTCTGGGAAACATATCTGTTCCCATGTGTTTTGCAATTGATCTAAAACTATCCCTTAGATGAGGAATCAGGATAAGTAACCTCCAAGACCTATTTAGTGCAAAATATTTGACACTCAGCCTGGAACAATCACTGATAATTAGTAGGACAGAAACTCTTCCCTAAACTCTGAAGACCGGGGCACCTACTTCATCTTTCTCCTCTTCTCTGACTTTTGTTATTCCAAACACTGACAACGTGTTTGGAATTCTCACACTCCTAAAAGAGTTCTTCACGTGGTACCCAGATGACTGAGTGAATCCATTGGTAAGAGGAATGGCTGTAACAGAAAAAGATGTCAGGAAGGTCCTTTGCTTCTCCTCCCTAAATGGCATAGTATCAGAGGAAGAAAGAGGTGGTAAGCAAATGCCACCACCAATATCATGTTATTTCACCTTTCTTATAGTTTAGTTTGCTTCCTGATTTCTGCACATAATGTCTCAAGTTCTCAACCTCCTGAAACAATGTTTCACAAAGGGAAAATTAAAAAAAAATAGAACTTTCAGCACTCGAAACCTGACAGTATATGAAATCAGCTAAGCATATATATATATATATATACTTAACATTGCTAATCATCAGGGAAATGCAGAGCAACACCACAGTGAGATATTACCTCACATCTGTCAGAATGGCTATCATCAAATGGACCACAAATAACTACTGTCAGAGAGGATGTGGAGAAAAGGGAACCCTTGTCCACTGTTGATGGGAATGTAAACTGGTGCAGCCACTGCAGAAAACAATATGAAGACTCCTCAAAAAACTAAAAATAGAACTCATAGAATCCAGCAATTCCACTCCTAGATACATATCCAAAGACATCAAAAACACTGATTCAAAAAGTTACAATCACACTGATGTTTATAGCAGTATTATTTACAATTGCCAAGACATGGAAGCAACTTAAGTGTCCAGCAACAGATGAATGGATAAAAAAGCTGTGGGGTGTGTACACACACACACACACACACACACACACACACAGACAAGTATACATATGACAATGGAATATTACTCATGTATAAAAAAGAATTAAATTTTGCCATTTGCAACAACACAGATGGAGTGTATTATGCTTAGTGAAGTTAAGTCAAACAAAGAGAACAATACTGTATGTTATCACTTTAATGTGGAATCTAGGAAAATAAACAAACTAGTGAATATAACGAAAAAGAAATGGACTCACAGATATAGACAACAAACTAATGGTTACCAGTGGGGAGAGAACAAAGGGTAAAATAAGTAAGCTATAAGGATATATTGTACAGCACAGGGAAATATAGCCAATATTTTATAATAACTACAAACGGAATATAATCTTTAAAAATTGTGAATGATTATGCTGTACGCCTGAAATTTTATACTGTAAATCAACTATACCTCAATTTTAAAAAACAGAAAGAAAAAAGTATTCTAGCATAAAATACAAATTCTATTTTTTTCTGTGACAATGGGGAAAAAATCAGAAAATTATCAACAAGATGGAAACACAAGGAAGCTGTGAGTATCGTTTCTATCCATATCACTCTGCCCCCTGGAATATTTTTATGCCCCCCCATTTTAAGTCCTTTCCCTTTTTCTCTCACCTTGAGCCCCTTCTCCATATGTGTTTACTCAGTGATTTGCTCCCATAAAATCCATCTCCATCTTTCTTTCTCTCCTCAGAGCACCCCTCCTCATAAGCAATTATGGGTGATTCATTGGCAGCATCCAAATCTTCTTAACTCACACCTATGAATGAATGTCCCATTCTGCGCCTTACCATAAATATGAATTTTTCCCTTTCTCATGCTTTCAGAACCTCTACTTATTTTTAATTTGGAGGAATAGGAAGATCGATTCTGCATAACTGTTTTCTAGGTCTCACTGTACCAAGGAAGTTGGAAACCTTGATAGAAAGTGTCAAGTAGTTGATGGTGACAATAATACACATAGGCCAAACCATGAGAAACCAGAAGTTGAAAAAGAAACAAACAAACAAACAAACAAACCAAAGGAGAACTCAAACTCAAAACCTAGCCCCTCGCTTCTGCAGCACACTGCTACCATTTGGCTTCCATGTCCCTTTCCCATAATCTTCCCACACCTTCCAGATGGAGTTACCACTCCACTTGTGCATTGGGGCTGGATCAGTCCTCCTCCAGAAGCCCCCATTTTGGGAGTTAAAGATGAGGAGAGGACAGGCATTCCCAAACTGTTGCCAGGAATCCAGCAGAGGAAAATATTCTCCCAGAATCCCCAGGTGAACTTTTTGATTCATAATCTGCAGAAACTTCATAATACACACTAGATCATCCATGTAATGTCATTCCTACAGAACTCTACTTTCGGTTATATAGTCCTTTAGGCATATTTGGGCTGTCCTGGGATCCAAACTCCATAATCTGCTTGTCAGTTCCAGACAACCATCCAAATGACTTTTGAGAATCCAATGCATTGGCAAATTTGGAGTTGTTTATTCCTACATTCACTACAGGATCATCAGGAAGACTAATGGGTCTTATATTTGGAAAAGCTTTGAGAGCCTACTTAGGAAAGCATTACGTGAGTGCAAAGTTTTGTAAAAAAGCAATGGAGGAAAATGTATTGGCTGAGGAAATAATTGGCAACAGAGAGAAGACAACACTTTTTGCAGCTGGACAAAAAATATTGTAAGGCAATACTGAGCCAGGTGAATGGAGAAAGGATTTAGTTTTATTGGCAGGATTTGACAAGTGCCAGTAACTTGAAAAGACATGGAAAGCAGATTTGACTGGAGAATATTCTTCAAGAGAACCTGAGTACATATAATCATATGTCTATCATGAAAATATATTATTTTCATTTATTTTTGTATTGTAAGGTATGTGAAGGGCTGTGTAATCTTCTTGTACTTCCTTCCATCTGCTTATACGTTACTGAAATGTATCCATGTTTTTCTGTTGTAGACACTTTTGTGCTGCATATTTCATTTACAAGGTTGTATCAGAGTTCTTTCATCCACTCTTCTGTCATTGGGCAGATGGTTTCCAGGTGCCTGGCACCTCAAATTCCTGAACTTCTTCCGGGTTCTGTAGGGTGAGTCAGCTGTGGCTTGCTACCCTCCTCCCTTAGAGTCTGATGTGCAAGTTTGTGTCATCTGCTGAGTTCCTCCACCCATCGTCTTCCACCGTTCCCTCAGTATCATTTACCTGCTCTTAGAGCCTCTTCCATTCTCTTTCTGCTTAGTCTGTTAGATCATTTTAACTCCTTTGATGCTATTTTTGAGGAAAGACTATACAGAAGTAAACACATTTTTTTCCACCCTATTTACTGCGATTTACTTGGATCTAGTCTTCCTAGATGATTTCAAGAGATGTATTTTAGGGAAGATAAAAGATAAGCCAGAGGATTCCCTTTGGACATGATGCAGTGAGGAGATGAATACATTCTCTCCTCAAAGAGCAACTTTAAAACTGGCCAAAACTGTCAAAAGACAATCATTTCAGCACTCTGAAAAAATCAATCAGAGGCATCCGACAAACTGAGGAGAATTTATGAATGAAAACTACTAAATTTGGCATAGAAGGAGCAGGAGTGTTTGGTAGTCTTCCCGGAGGCTGCTCCTTTTCCCCTCCCCTTGCTTTGGAGAGTCAACCAAAGCAGGACAGATCTTGAAAGCCCACAGGTCAACCCCACCGCAAGAGCATTTGGATCCTTGTCATTTAAAATGGAAAGCAAATAAGGAAAGCAAGCAGCTCAGCTAGCCAGAGGTGACTGTAAGTACTACATGGGGCAAACAATGGACCAACAACATTGTGAATGATTTAACAGGGAGTTCCAGGAGGTGTGACAGCAGAGGGGCTTGGTGGAGCTTCCTATCGATCCCAGGTTGACCCCAGTCTGATACACTGCAGAGGTCGGCGTGGGCCAGTGCTGTCCCCACAATCCTTGACTGAAGGTGCCAGCACATTCATTACAGGCACCCAGCAGCACATAAAAGTGACAGACTCTAAAAATGCCCTGGACTTTGAATGCGTTTCTTAACCTATTGTTTTGTTTCCATTGGTTTTGTTTCAGCTGCTTGTTTATTTACTTGCCTGGGTCAAATGTGTGAAGTATCACTCCTTTCTAATGTATAGTCACTGATGTTTCTGCTCTGGGATTTTCCCCTTCTTGATTTTAGTGTTTAAGCCCAGCTTCCTAGGGGTCACCTCTGTGTCTACATAGCTTAGTGTTCAGCCAATGGTAGGTCTTAGATTGCATTCAAATATCTTGAGCCAGTAAGACTTCTATACTTTTATACTTTTACTCTCAAGTATTGGACATGATAGAGACAGACTGGAACACTCATCTACGGCTGATGAAAATAAACAATTATACAGCTATTTTGAAAAACAATGGACCCTTTCTTTAAAAGTTAAACATAAACTTAGTATTCAACTCAGCAGTTCCACTCCTAGGAATCTACCCAAGAGAAGTTAAAACATGTCTATCCAAAGATGTTTTTGTAAATGTTCAAAATAATGTTATTCATAGCAGTCCAAAACTGGAAACAATCCAGTTGTCTACTAAGCAGTGAATTAATAATCCGTATGTAGTATATCCATACTGTGGAATAAGATTCAGCAATATAAAAAGAATGAAATGTGGATACATGTGGAAACATGATAAACCTCAAAGATGTAATCCTGTGTGAAGGAAGCCAGATGCAAAAGACTAGTTGCTAATTTAGGGTCTTAGTTGAAGTGTTTTTAAAAACAAGGTTTTTACGATCATATAAGGAAGAAAGGGTAGTAGTTGGCAATATATAGTGCTTCCTATTTCACTAAAATTCTACGGGGAGGGGGGTGTATAGCATGCATGAGGTCCTCGGTTCAGTCCCCAGTATCTCCATTTTAAAAAATTAAAAATTAATAAATCTAACTACCCCCTCCACAATAAATACAAATAAAATAAATAAAAATAAAATTCTATAATTTACCACAAAATCCTTACACCTATAAAATTATGATTGGTTATAGTAATAATATAAAAAAGCCAAGATCTTTATTCCCTTCTTTTTTTGGACCAAAAGACAAATGATTATTGTAGAATAGAATATCAAAACATCACAGTGAAGGGATATTGATATAAAATTAAATCGCTCTGTTTTGCTGTAATGTTAAAACCAAGTTACTGAAGGTGATAAAGGTCCATTTCCCTCACCAATAAAAGGTTCATAATACTTTTAAAGGAAATACAAAATTTAAGGAGGGACAATTTACACATATGAGAATACATTTGATCTCAATAGAGACTTGTGAAGGTAGGAAAAAATGATAAAAGAGATTGCACTGCTATCACCATACATGGGGGACAACACAGGGTGACGAGAAAAGAGAGAGATGATTTATAAGATAATGGTAGGAAGATTATGAGCTTTAATACTTCAAGTGTGTATATCCATTTTAACTTTATAACAGGAAGGAAGTTATGAATTTTAAGACACACATGAAATCTAAGAGGTTCTTAATTGTCTATGCTGTTTGTTTATTAGATGAAACTACCACATATAAAGGCATAATCTTTAAAATAAAGGATTCTAGATTATTTCAAAACATGGTACCTTGAAGGAATTCAACCCAGGAGAGACTGTCTTTAAATTGCATCTGTGAATATGAAAATCAGGATATATCTGAGAATGAGGAGCATCAATTACCTTATAAATTAGAGCTGAAGACTGCCTATTCACTCATGTTCTATACATTTTAATGAATTAGTTATCTAGGCTTTCTCTTCATTAAGAACATAAACTCCAATTCTGTTTCAGGGCTAATTTAAGGCACTTGTTTCTTCCTGTGAGGAAACTCAGAGGGTCCACGTATCTGTGACGCAAGCATAAGACCTCAGTCATGCTCAGGGAGGCTGCTTGTGAAAATAACTGACTCTATTTTTCAGCGTGGCAGGAGTGGCTTGTGGAATAAAGACACGTGGCTATCCAGTGAGTTTCCCCGAGAAGTAAACTCTATGCCCAGAAAACTGTAGCCCGCTCAGCCTCCGAGATAAAGTGATTCAACAACATAAACTGGCTTTACTCATTTTGTTCTCCAAAAAGGCTGCAGATGGGAGAAGAAAGTCTTCTCTTTTTTTTTTTCTAACTCCCTCATTTCCATCTCCTGTAGTGTAAACCTAGTCTTCAAATAAAGGACCATCCTTTCCATAAGGTTGTGAATGATGTGAGGTTCTGTTTAAAACAGCCTAGATTAGTTTTAACACATTCCAGACACCTCCCTGAACGTGCACAGGAGCTTTATGCTTTCCTATGGGCCATGCGGCCACTCACCCTTTGATGTATGACATTAGCTTTCTCTTGGTCCTCCGATGTAATCTTACTAGTGTCAGTGTGAAGACTTTCTCTACTTCTTCTGGAACTACTTTTTGGAATCTCTCTGCCCCAATGATTCCCTTTCCCATTTCAAATGTCAACCAAATGCCTTCTAGTTTTCATTCCCTGTGGTTCTTAGTCTTTTTCCTCCTGCTCTTTCTGTTTTTCACTATGTAGCTATATTACTTTATCTGCAAGAATTCTGGAGACTCTGTTTTTGTGTAAAATAAATGAATTTTAAGAAATAAAGAAAAAACAAACAAGAAACCCTCTAAAATGTACCATTGACCATTTCAGCTCTCAGATGTACGTTGGAACAGTATGTGGCAGCAGAAATCTGAAATTCAATTAATCTTATATTCAATACGATTATGAATTCTCCCAGTATAAAGTAACTGAAGTGAGGTACATCAGGAAAAAAAAGTGATTTTTTTAAAATATGTCACAAAGAATTGAGATACTTTTAACCCTTTACTTTGATATGAGTTTTAAAATGAAGTACAAGGCACACACACTTGCGTACCTGCAGAAGTCATGCTCATAACTAGAAGGCAGATGTACTAGCTTGGAATATAAGCCCTCTGAACAAACATGTAGACTTACTGAGCAGTACTTGAATTCTTGTACTAAAAGAAACTTAATATAGTATCATTTATAATTTTCTTGCTGATAAAAATCTTTTTGCTGATTACAGATGTAAGATGTTTATTTCAAATATGTGAGGAGATATGTATTTAGCATAGGATAGCTCATATTTGAATAGATATTAGAGATGGAAACAGAGAAAAATGGTTTGCATTTGAATTCTATACTTTGCTGCCATAGTCTCAGCCTGGGGAGCTGTTCCTCTAGAAGGTCCCATTGCAGAGATTTGATGTGCTGCCTGGATTTTCAAATGATGTTAGTATTTCTCAACACACATTCATGTACCTTGCTAATTATGGCTCCACAAATATGCATTGATTATTCTGACGATCATCAGAGAAGTGCAAATATTTACTCATTTCAAATGGTATAAACTCATAGGGGGATGAAAAAGAAATTCTGACATGAAGAATGAGAAGGGGATGCTGATCGTGGAGAAGAGAGAGGGAAAATTGCTAAGAAAAGATGTCATTCTAAATATGTACATTAAATACATTGTTTCTAGTATGTTACAGCCCCAAGCATACCTCTGGCTTAATCCCTTCCAAAATGAAATATAAATATATTTCAATCTATTAAAGAAAGTTGTTTCTTGTAGAAAGTATTTCTCTTTTTAAAATGCAAGTTTAAAGGTCAGACACATTATAGAACCTCCTTGACAGTTAACCTTGCTGGACACATGTTACTCCTTCAAACAAGGGCACCTGTCATCCCGTATCATTAAAAATGAACAAAAGAATAAATAACACCCACAATCTGCTGATTCTAAACATGAAACAGTTTAAAAGTTAACCAGGCTTACTTGGTTGTATGGTATGGCTGATAAGAAATGTTAAAATGCCAAATATCACTATGCTTAGAAGATATATCTCTTAACTAGGTGGGGAAAATCACCATGTTTTTACATTAGCCATGATTTTAAAAAGAACACATGAAATACAAAAAATGCAGGAAAGACAATCTGTGTTTTGCTTCTTGATCTTCCTCAAAGAAATATTATCAGAGAAAGTTACTCAGGAGATACATGATGTTGCATTGTATATCCGCTTGCATTTAAGAAGAAAAATTCAATGAGGATTTTTTGTTTGTTTCATTTAAATTCCAGTGGTGCTCATTGTAGTCAAAGCATCATTTTCATGGAGTTACACTTACCTAAATGCCAAGCATGTTTATTTTACCCAACTGTATACTAACCAGTGCATTCCTCTAAATAATGCATATTAATTTAGACAAGCATTTCCAATATGGAGATAGCACAGGCACAATTTTTTACACACGTTTTCTATCACAGGCACAATGATGGTGCGATTTGATACCACTAAGGAACTTACTGCTTTTAGGAGACTTTTAAAGCTACGTGAAGATATTCAGTATCAAGCAACCTTCCATTAATGAAGCAATAACTGGGACCGGCTTTTGCTGGGGTGTACAGTCAAACACACGGCTTATAGAACAACCTCTAGCCAATATATATGGCCAGGGAATGAAAACAGGACCTGCTTTGAAAATTACATTATTTGAGCGGCTCTTAGTCAAACTAAGAACACAATTAACTGTGATGATAGAAAATTGTCTTGACCCTTGGACTATGGCTCCATCAATGTCCTACACGTGCTTTTATTTGAATGATGCTGTAAGCCAAGTATGTGGGAAGTGTTTAGTCCTGTAATTTCCTATGCCTTAGAGTAGTTATACTGGACACAAGTCTAATGATTCCTAATTAAAAATTGAAATCCTTACCTAATGCAAGTTTTAAATAAAGCAAAGCTCTCAAAATCAACATTAGCAGTTATTTGAGACGAACATTAAAAATCATAAGTGAGATTTGCCTAGTGCTACATGTGTTTGCCATGTGTTCTCCCATATATTGTTTGATCCATATATTCACTGAGACTCCTTTTTTTTTTTTTTTTTTTTTTTTTTTGAGAATTCCAATGAACTGAAATCAAGCCCCATTCAAGGCAGACTGGAGTCTTCCCAAGATCACTACAAATTTCCAGGTGGAAGGGAAGAGCTTCAGTTTTCATGATCACTTCTTGCTTTAATTTACAGTTCCCCTCCATTCACTTTTTCCAAAACTGGGAATTTGTATGTAGGTTTGAGGGGTAAGGCAAAGAACCTTAAATCGGACCGAGTTCCCTGCTCTAAAGACTCCTGCTAACCCCCACTGGTATTTTCCCGGCCACTTCTCTTCTACTTATGTTACTTAACATCTCGGCATCCTTCAAGGCCCTCCTGTCACCTTTGTTTGATACCCTTATTGATACTCATTTGATAACCCCACTGACTCTGGAGCTAATTTTGTGTATCCAAAAGCTCATTATTAATCTGTTCTGTTCTCACAGAAAGGCTGGCAGAGACACTGAAAGAAACTACCTGCCCACTGGCAAAATGTATCTCCTTCTTTACGTAGAAGCAAATACTACATAGCTACCAAGGTAGGAGTAACTTCTTGTTCCCACAGAAAGTAAAGATCAAAAGGTAGGGCTTGAATCCAAGACTTCTGGGCCTATATGGGCCTTTCTGGCATTTCATATATTTTCTCTCTTTTTTAGTGATGGGTTACCATCATCCAGTTTCATCAGATAGGGGATACTTCATAAATTAATATGTGCATCTTTCCTTTTGTTCTTTTCATAAAGTAATATGTACAGAGCCTGGAGCTTCCTCCATCAAATCCTCACTGCTGCCTGGATTCTGTCTTCCACCATGGTTTGTGTGTGAGTGCATGCCAGGCATTGCACATGGGATGTGCACCCTCCGTTATTTTTCTTAACCCCCCAGCAAAGTGCTCTGGTCATGCTGACACAGATCTGCGGTGGGACTGGGAGGATGGGAACATGAGATGAGCTGAATGATTCCATAGTTGTCTGACAGTTCTGCAAGCTTGGACCCCTTCTCACTGAGTGCACACAGTGTGTGGTGCTTCAGCAATCACTGCCTCCCTTTGGTCAGGAAACATGATAGATTTTTAAAGTAAAGAGAATTTAACACAGGCAAAATTTGGAAAAGTTGGATATGCAGATGAAGAAGGAACTGAGACTCCAACTGAGCAACTTAAAGCAATTAGTTAAGCCAGACTAGCAAGAGTAGAGACCTGGAGAAAACCCAATGGCTAAAGAAAAGGTGGGATGCAGGGAGGCAGCCAAAATCTGGAAGCCAGGCCATGTGGCCGGGCTGCCCAGTGGGATGTGGGCCATGAGGGAGGAGTGGCTTCTTCTGCAGGCTGTGAGGCAGAGCAGGGAAGCTGAATTCCCCTCTGCCCTCCAGGGCTCCCGTTACAGAACTAGTCAAACCTCATCTGTCAAATGAGCTTGAAACAATATTTTCCCAAAATACCAAGCAAAGCAGAAGGGTGAAGAGTGGGGCAATGCACAAATGAAAGGCACACTTGTCCCAAAACATCCACAGTTTTTAAATGCCTCCACATTTGCCCGCTGTAAATCCAGTTAATGAATAGCTTTAATGAACAGGGACCCTACAACTCTGATATTTCAAAAAGGATTTCTAGGACATAAGTTTTCTTCTTTATTATTGATATTAGTGATATTAATATGTTTACTTATTAGTATAAATAATAATTACTTACTAATTTTAAGTAAAATCCTCAAGTCAAACTACAAAGCTATTCACAAGTATTTTTTTTTTTTTAATATATCCTCTCCCTTATTTGTTAGTTATGATGTGGTCTTTAATAGCCTGGTTTTAAAGGTCTTTTCTTCAAGACATGCAATGATTCACTTGGAGTGGTTCACCAGTGTTTCCCTCTCTTCCAAGAAGTTTTCTCATCTTGAAACATGTCAGCATGAGTTTTTTGAAAACAGGAGCTAAGGGAGAAGGGAGTCCCCATGATGGAAAAGTGTGGGAACCGGCAGCAGAATGCCAGAGAAGCCATTAACACTTCCTTGGAAATGTTGCCTAAGGCAGATCCTGCCTTGCAGAACCAAATTCAAAAAGGAAAATCTCAACCGTCTTCTGCAGTCCTCAGTGAGACTGAGGGTCATGGAGGCCCTCTGTTCAGAAACTGGAGCCCACTTGCTGGGCTCAGCAGAACGTGGTCCAGGAGATTTGCTGATGAGGTTGTCATTAATGTGAATGGGATATGAGCTGCCATCTCCTGACAGATCCAACTCCTTGGGCTTGCAACTCAGGAGTGTCATAAACCGACCTTCTTCTCTCTTCCCCTGTGCTTGTTCTGACTTAAGAGGCACTGGGATTGTGTTTAAAAAGCAAAAGATGTCTATAGAATGTTTGGTTTGCATATAACCACACAAGTATCTTAAAGGGTTTACCAGTTGAGACAAGTTTTAGGAAAATAAGAATTTATTAGGCTCCATTGAATAATTTTTGATTCTGTAATTTTTTTTATAAAGGGAGTTTTTATTAACCAACACTGCTTAAAAGACAGTCATATTTTATTTTTGATTTTGTTATAAAATATCAAGTTTGAAATGGTTATATTAATATGTCAATAAATTCAGAAATTTGAGAGCTATGTTTGGAATTGCTTGTGTCCTAAGTGATGCAGGTGTTAGGTGGAAAACATTTAGGTAAATATTAGTAATATGTAACATAACTAAACATTCTTAGCTTTCCAGCAATCCTGTAATATTCAGGGTGATAAATGTCCTACATTTTATTCTTTCTTGTGTTGCGCTTAGGTTTATATTTATCGAGGCCTTCCCAATGTACAAATTCATCAGTCTTGGTCAATTGACCATGGTTTTATTTGGGCAACAGGATATATCACAATTGTAATTGTTATGGCTTGCACATTTCTATGGCACTTTTCTGTAAAGACTTCAAGGTACTTTATTAAATCTAGAGATAATTTTTATAACACTCAGTGGAGGTATATCTATGAATTTATATATGAATTCTAATAACTATTCCAATGAGCTTTCCAAATTCTAAAATTTAACTAATGAATATGCATTTTCATTAAAGAAACAAAGTAAATAGAAAGCACAAAGTAATTGGACATTAGTATAAATTATGCCACATTTTCTAAACACTGACTCAAAACAAAATAGATTATTTGGGATATTTTACTGAATATTTTGCCAATTAAAGAGATTAACTCGCTCTTTTATTTGATCCCAAATAGCAGAGTATGTTAAAGGAATTTATTTTCTTGGTCTAACTCTGGCTCACATATCTATTTTTTTTTTAACTAATTATTTTTCTTAAATAAGAAATATAAGAAAATCTCATAAAACAAATGTGTAGTTTAATAAATTACCAAAAAGTGAACATTCCAGTAAATAATACTGATATCAAGAAATAAAACCTCACCAGCCACCCCAGAAATTCCCTGTGTGACCCCCAATTATAGCCCCTTCTCTCTCCACTAAGAATTATTTCTCCTTACTTTCATGGTAGCTACCTCCTTACTTTATCATTCAATTGTACTGCCATAGACACTGAGGTTTAGTTTTACCTGTTATTTTTAACAATGTTTTTGTTTTAAGCTATAGCGTCTTCCACTATCCCTTCTCTCTCCTGAACTCTTATTTGTTTGGAGAGCCTGGGTTTTTCATGGGCTGTGCCTTGCTGATTCCGTTCCAGTGTAGTTTAACCTGTTCCTCTGCTTTTCCTCCATATTTGTTGCTGAATCTAGAGGCTTAATCAAACTAAGACTAGCGTTGTTTTTTGTTTGTTTTTTTTTAGCTGCTTTATAGCCAGTGTTGCATTGCTCATGAGGGACCACAGGAGGTATTTAATGAACAATTATCTCTTTTGATAAAATTAGAAGCTCTTAATACCCAATCCCTGGATCCTTTTAATTCCTTAGAATTCATGAAATGTTGAGATTGTGATTCTATCATTCCTTCTTCATGTGTTTGTTGAAATATTCTTATGAAGAGGCAGTTTTCTTCATCTGCTTTTTGGTTACCCAATTCTATAGCTCATATAGAAAAAGAAGGATACATGCTTGATTCCTTCATTTCATTTATATCCGGTTTATGTTTTGAAGCTGTGTTGGCTGTAATTGTCCTATACTTTGGAACACAAGTTCTATAACTCATCTTTAAATACCACAGCTGTGCCTTTCAAAAGAGAAAAATGCTTATTTCAGTTTTGGCCACATATTCGAGTTATTTAAAATTTGCATTCGAGATATTACACCCTGAGATACATAATGATCCAATGCTATGTACACTCCACTTCTTTCAGAATTCCGCCTTCACTAGATGTATAGTCCAACTGCCACCTACTTTAATTCATCTCATTATGGATGCTCTGTTATGCTTTGTACTTTCCTTCTTGCTACCAGTGTTGGAATTTTATTTTCTACTTCCTGTCATTAGGTTGGAATTATATTAGGCACTTCAGAAATAATCTATTGTATGTAAACTAAAGTTTATTTTTTTCCTGAAACTTTCACATTTTCATTTTATATCTCAGGAGGGAGAAAGTTCAAAAGTGAATGATTGTATGTGTTGGACTAAACCCTTGACCAAGCTGATTGATTCTTGCTTGCTGTGTTTGGTGTGCTTAGTTTGTCTAATAATCTCAGTGTCACAGAGAGATAAATAAGGAACTAGGCCTGATCTGAGGGTCCTCAGGGATTGTGTGTGACTTCTGGGGGAAGACGATCCAATGGGAATGTAATTAAGTTGTTCAAACTACATGCAGCCTGGGAAACAAGCATGTCCATTTGGAGTGCAAGATCTTCAATGCTGAGAAGCATATAGTGCAGTTCCCTCAATGTGAAGGAACAAATCTGTAACATTATTTTGGGTAACTTTCCCTGTGTTCAGTGTCCTGGCTGACACTGTGGTACATGGACATTGTCATTAGTGTCAGCTGATTAATATTCAAAATAATTAGAACAGTTTAGAGTAAGTAGAACAGTTTAATATAATTTATTTTCCTGGAACATAGAGAAAAATAGAGGATTAAAGAGAGAAGGGTGGACATCCAATAATACAGAGCCATATTTCAATGATAGTGTTCTTCATTCTTAGAGCAATGGGTTTTAAGCAGGAGGCATGATGATCACATTCCCGTTTTGGAATCACTGCAGAAATAGAGAAAGACTTACAAGGATCAAGAATGGGCATGGGGACACTTTTTAAGGAGATAATGAAACAATCCAAGTGATAAAGTATGGTAGATTGCACAGTGTTTTAAAACACGAGTGAAATGCCTATATTAGAGAAATATTTAGTGTTCCCTTTTGCATTAGCAAAATTAAAAGCTAAATTTGCAGTGTAACTAGGAGCAAATTTTAAGTTATTTTCTTCTAAAGGAGAACCCTTCACTTTAACTTATTCAGGATCTCTAGGATACTTGTGTGTGTGTGTGTGTATATATATATGTATCTCCATTATGTTTTTATATTTTTCTCCTGCATCCTCACATTTCCTGCCTCTTCCTATGCCTTGGTATAATTCTTAACTTAGAATACTTAGAATTTGCAAATACATAACACAAAACATTAATTTCTCTTCTTTTTAGCTGATAAATAAAGTGTAAGTGGTAAAATGGCCTGATATAGGTTATTCTTGGCCTTTTTTTCTATTAAAAGATCTGGTTGCATATGAATAATTTGTGAGTTTACTATTTTACTGCATTCCATAAAAATTAGAACAACACATCTTTTTAAGAGCTTATTCTGAATCAGGAATGTGTATCTTATGTGTCTCATCTTAATCTTTCTGACAATCCTACATTTTTACTTTTACAGATGAAAAAAGTAAGGTAGAAAACATAAGCAACTTGTCAAATATTCCCTAGCAAATAAACAAAAGAGTTGGAATTCAAGCTAGGTGTATCTCATTCTCCAGCTCAAATGCTACAAAACACAAGAAAACATATTGCCATACACTTTTGATATGTCAAAATGATGCATTTTTGTTTTTTACTTACAAGTGGACATGGTGTGCTTATATTTTTCTTGTATTAGTGACGAAGTGTGAAGAGTCAGTCGCACTCATTTGTCTGCTCCCTTTTATTTATGTATTTATTTATTTATAAAGATTTTACTTTTTAGAGTAGTTTAAAGTTCACAGCAAAATTAAGGGTAAGGTGTATAAATTCTGCTATGTTCCCTATGCCTGTTCATGTACGGCCTCCCCCAGTATCACTTTCCCCACCAGAGAGGTACATTTGTTACAATTGGTAAACCTGCATTGATACATCATAATTACTGAAAGTTGGGATCTGTCTTGGTATTGTACATTTTATGGGGTTACACAAATATATAATAACATGTAACCATCATTACGGTATCATAGAGAATATTTTCACTTCCCTAAAATTATCTGCTTTGCCTTTTCATCCCTCCCCCAACCCCAACCTCTGCTCTTCTGTTGTCTCCATAGTTTTACCTTGTCCAGAATATTATATAGTTGGGACCGTATAGTATGTAGCCTTCTTTGATTGGCTTCTTTCACTTAGTAATATGCATTAAATTTCCCCTCTTGTCTTTTCATGGCTTGATCACTCATTTATATATTTATATTGACTTTTGTACATTAAAATCTTATATCTTGCAAACTTGCTATCACTGCTTATTAATTCTTGGCACTTTTTTTTGTCATTTCTTCTGGATATTCTACATAAAAAATCATGTCATTTGGAAACAAATAATGTGTTATTGCTTCCTTTGCCTGCTCCCTTGTAATATATTCTGGGGAGACTTTCCCTGCATTTAGTGATCTGGACCACACTATGGTAAACTGACAGTGCTGTTAGTGCTAGGCTCTCATAAATACTCAAAATCACGAGTAGAACATTTTAAGATTTTTTTCTGAGAAAAAAAAACAACACAATTATATGGTAAATAAAGACGTAATTCAGAGCCACTTTACCTCTCTACACAAAATTTGCATGTTTGATTGTTTCCAATAGGTGTTATTGTTTTAAATTATTTAGTGGTAAATGTATAACTTTAAATTATCTGTTTCCAGTTTCTATTTCCTTAATACACAACTTTAGAGAATTTTCTATTGATTTTATAGTATGTAAAATGAAGAAATTAACAGATATACTTCCTTGCTCCTCATTTTATTTCATTTTGCAATTTCTCTTATCTGTGTCATCACATTTGTGTTTTCAGGATTGTTGTATCTACTTTCTGGGTTTTATCCCCCCATAATTAAATATTCAATGCAGTTTGCCTAGTAGTTGGATTAAGTCAGGGCACCGGACAGATAGGTGAAGGAGAATTAAAGGAGGATGGTCTGGAAGACGGTGTTATGCCCACCTCCGGCATAAAGGAACTTTACTTCTTCCAAATGAGTGTCAGCTAAAAACAAACAAAAAACGGTTAAAAACCTGACAGCCACAGCTGCTCTGTGGCGAGAAGGACTTAACCAGACATGACCCAGTGCTCATTGTAATATAATTAATATTGCAGTTAGACACCCCTCCACCCTCTGGCCAGTGGGTTTTTCTGTGTGCATCATGGGTAAGGACATGCTCAAAGGGAAAAAAAAAAGTGACTAGGCATTCAAGGGGCCAGAGCCATCGATCAATCAAAAGACCACCTCTAAGCGAGGGTATAAGAGGAAGGGCTAAACAAAGACAGCTGCTTTCCTCCCTCGGATCAGCCACCTCCAGTTTCGGAGGTATAGTTTCCCTTCTTTAAATACATCTTTTAAAGTCTTTCGCTACACAATGCACCATCTCCAGTCTGTAATCTTAACTTTCGGCTATGACAAGAGCTGGGATTTTTTCCCTTCCTCTTTTGGGGTAACTGATTGAATTTTGAAAGCTACTAAACGTTTATAAGTATGCAGATATTTTTCATTTTACAATAAGTAGTACAGTTGGAACCATAGAAACCTGTATTTCTAAAATTTGCTCTTCAAAGGAGGATTTTTAAGTATCAATACCAGATGCATTCTTTAGTCATTTGCCTAGAAACATATGATATCCTAGTTTGTTTCTTTATTAAGATCATAATTGTTTTTATTTCTCTTTTGTTTTTCTTAGCTTTAATTTGCAATTCTGCCTTTTTACTGTTGATAGAAAAGATTCAAGAAGAACTCTTAATAAAATATTTGTTGCATGTATTCCACTTTCTTATTAAGGGTATTTATTATTCATGAAGATTTCAACTTCCTGTTTTAGTGTAAACAAGATTATTTTCTGGTACTATTTGCAGATGTCCTCTTTGGACGTCTTTTTATTGGAATAATGGACTAAGATCACTATTTCATATATGTCATATCTTTCTTCCTTGGGATATTTTGTTCAATATGCTTCAGCATATTTAAGATGTTTTTCTTAAGCTGTATCCAGATGACAAGGTTTCATTCCTATATCTATACATACATAGATGTATTTATTTTGTCCTCAGTCTTTAGCAATAAGTAGTTTGGTCTAAAAATCTATGTCCAAGATAATTTCCTTTCAGATCTTTGATGCCTTTCTCCAGTGTGTTCTTGTATCTGGTGTTGTTAATGCTAATGAAGAGGTTCAGAACTAGTCTCCCAAAACTGCCACTTTGGCATGCACATTATTTTGAGCTGAAGGTGGTAGAGGCACTAAAGTTTCAGGAAGAGCTTTTCACCTCCCCCCTAACTGCTTAGAAGAGTTTAGTTAGAAGGTCTGGTCCAGGAAGAGAGCGATCACCAGAGTCAACTACAAGGAGTGTGGGTGAGGTGTGGTCAGCAGGGGAGCTCTGCGGGACCTGCTTGTTCAAAGCCTTCTCTGTGTTCCATTGTCTCTGCACGACATGGCAAACATTAGTTTACCAAACATATGCTCTTTCCGCTTTCCTGTGAATTGTCTTCTTTCCCTTTGAAGCCCCTTCTTTTTAGCTCAGATTGGCTTATGAGCTTCAATCACCTGGCTGTTGGAGGTACTTCTCATAATCTTTGTGGGGCTTCTGTACAAATGTGAATTTGTGATTACATTCGTTTTCTCCTGTTAATCTGTTTTAGGTTCGTTTAATTATTAGATCTGCCAAAGAACCAAGAAGGGTCAAGGAAAATTTTTCCTCCCTTTCACTAATTTGAAGCCAATGGCAATTGGCTATTTTTAGGTGATCTGCTTGTGTATGTATATTTGCTAGTTTCTTTTGTTTTCATTTAATGATAGGCTTTTAAATTCATCCTTGAAATTTTTAAATTTACCATCTTATAACTAGGTATTTGCTTTTTATTCACTTATCTCACTCATTAAGTATTGAGTGCTTCAATGGTAATGGATCTTTTTGACTAGTAATGAATATCTTTTTTTTATTGCAAAGGGTGGGGTCAGTTATCTTTCTTGGAATTCTTAATAAGTGGAGGTTGAAAATCTTTCATTGTTCCTTCCCTGGTTGTTAAGTTTTTTTTTCCCCTAATTTTAAAATTATTGCTTAAATAATTATTGTAAATTTCTCTTTCCCCTGTTCTAAGAAATCTCCACATCTTGATCTTTCAGATTACTGATTGTTTTTCTGAAGTTTCCATTTTACTTTTCAGTTTCCTACTGACTTTAAAAAATTTCCCAGTCACATTTTAAATTTCCACCAACACCTTAGTCTACTCTGCTGTTTGCACCTTTTCCATAGAAGCATTTATATATTTTATGGGTAAAATTGTCTGTTGAATTTTCTTGATGATATAAATAAAATTTTGCCTTCATTGTTGTTTTCCTTCTTCCATTTTATAATCACTTTCCCATGGACTCATTCATTGGATTCATTTCTCTTCATTCTTCTCTTTTGTGTTGCTGTTGTCTGTTAGTTAATGACACTTTCTCAACTGTCGTATTTGAAAAACTGGGCTGGGATAGCTGGAAATGGGGGTTCTTCTGTAGAGTTTTAGGTTTATTTCTTAAAGTTTTCTTCCCTGTAAAAGAAGGTGAAAAGTGATTTCAGGGTCTGTTGAGAGGCTGTTGTGGGTGTAATTCATGTTTAGAAAATAAAGTCAGGGAGAGTGGAAAGTAGACAGGCAGGCTTGGTCTCAACCCTCCCCCAGCATGAATGGGAAGTAGCCCACAACAGGAGTTAAGGAATTGGCTCTAAAACCAAGTCTACAACCAGGGGGGAGTCAGAGGAAGGATAATTTGGGAATATGAGATTAAATAAACAAATCTATTGGGTTCAAATCCTGGTTGTGACACCTATAAATTACATGACTTGGAATAACTGACTTCATCACTCTGTACCTTTTATCTGCTAACTATAAATAACAAAATCTTCAACAGAAGGTTGTTGTCAGCTACACATGAAACATCTAGACCAACATCTCACACATGTCAAGCACTCAACAGTTAGTTAAGAAGTAAACACATAGTGACGATCTCGACTTAGTATAATATTTAGCGTATTTTTCTCTTGCTAAGAACTATTTTTTACTTGTTTCTGTTTTTGTCTGTTACAGAGTTCTAAAAGTGTATCAATCCTTTTATTGCTTCTCTGGAAGGCACACCCACGCGCTAAACTTCCCCAGGGAGATATGTTGTTATCTTCAGAGTTATTCTCCAGATTGGATTTAACGATACTCTTGTCTGCCTCTTTACATTGGTCAGGAAAATGGGGGAAGAGGAGAGAAGGAAGAAGGGCTGACTGGCTCAGCTGTTTCTGTAATGATAATTATGAATAGTCAACACTGTTTCTAATAACCATTATGGCCCATGTCTACTCTCTCTGAACTTTGAGTTCAGAATTTGAGTTCTACTCTGAACTTTTGAGTATTTCCTGAGCTTGGGCTAGAAGAATGTCTTTCACCTTTGCTGCAGTCCTTCCCTGGATTATATTTTTAGGCCACAGTGTGCTCTAATACATCAATGCAGATCCATCTTCCATCTCCTTTCCTTATTTAAGATGTTAGACACAATGTACAGTTAAGTAATACCATGGCTTCCCCATTTCATCAATTCATTAGTCTCTGAAAAATCTTTATTGTCTTTTTCAGTCTGAAGCCACTGTCAACATTTTCATTCTGGAATTTCCAGATTGGCTTCTGTAGCAACTAAATCCCTTAGTTCACTTTTACGCATGGTAGATAAGCTTATCTACATCTAATTGTTCCTCCCAGTTTCCTGAATGTCTATAGCTTGCATTTTTGTATTTTAAAATGAATATTAGCTTTTGAATTTTCCAAAGTTAATTGATATCATTAAATAGAGTAATGGCTAAATATGTATTTTAATATCGACATATGTGGCTGTACATTTTCATATCATTTAATGTATTAACACAATTCTTTATGTTAATGAAAGTTTTGAATGGAATACACTTTCACCAGAGACAATCTAACTTAATACACATTTTCATCTGTTTTTATTAAATTTTAAAAATCAATTTTTTCCATATAACACATCACAGATATTAAGGATTTAGATTGGTTTTCTTTTAAAAATAAAATCAGTCTAATTTGAGAATGATACATTCATTCATGGACCATATTAACCAATCAATAATTTATGGCCCTTGTTTACACATAAGATATTAAGCATATGCAATTTAAATCTTTTGCTATGAAAAAAGAAATGAATACCTTGTCATTAAAACAGACCTGAGAAATTTAACTAATGGAATATTTTCACTTTTGAGGTCAAAAGGTTATGGCTTAAGTAAAGGAATAGATTTACCTGTGAACAGAAGAGACCATTTATTCAGATGATCTAAAACACAAACTTTTTCAGCCTCCCGACTCACTGTGTGGATTGCAAGTGAAAGTTTCAGTGTGGACGAGCTAGGAATGAGAAGTCAAGGCTCTACAGTATGATAGGGTTTCTGATGGCGGAAAATGATGGCACTGCTCCAGTTTTTGAAATTGTTTCATTTAAAAACTAAGCATTGGATTTCCACATGGTGTTACAGAATTCTCAGCCTCCTTTGATTCAATTTAAAGGAAACATTTATGGAGCTTAAATTGTTCCTGGCAATTCTATGCTCTGTAACATTTTAAACAAATGTATTTTAGATCAAACACTCCCACAGAGTGTAGATAAATCTAAAAGCACACAACTGTATCCCATTCATGAACTGGTTTTAAGTTTTGGTGATTCCAATTGTGTGCTCTTTTAGCCAAAGGAAAGCCAAAACTATTCAAAGTGAAATTTAAATTCTCCACCAAAAGTGTGGGTACATCTCGGTGGCATAGTACAGGCTTAGCATGCAGGAGGTCCTGGGTTCAATCCGCAGTACCTCCATTAAAAAAAAAAAAAAAAAAGAAGAAGATAAATTCTCAGCTGGTTGTGTCTCAAATAAATTGACTACTTACATTTAAAATAAAATAACATAAAATAAATCAGGAGAGCATGTGACACCCTAAGGCTGGACTTTTCCTTTTTTAATCAGATATAAAATGAGTTTAAAGAGCCATGATTTGGCCCATCAACTGCATTTGTCCCCCCTCTTTATTTCCTTTATGGGTATAAATGTAATAAAATCAAGCAGCCATATCCTAATAAGGTGAAATCTAATGTTACATGGATTATTCTGGACCTGAGACTTGACTTGTTTTATTGATTAGTTAACTTACCTCAGTTATTTTTTTTGGTCACACTTTTTTAGCAGTTACAGAATAATTACAAAATGCCTAAGGGGGCCATGGCTTTGAATGATGAATGTGTTCCCACTTCATTCTACTTGTTAGGAGATTTGGGTGAAAAAACATTCCTGGAAGTGTTTCCTGATCTCCAAATTTGACACTGAGTGGTATTTATCAAGGCTATTCTGGGGATATTTGGTTGCTCCTGTGTTGATTTCTGTTTCCTCGAGGATCTTGGAGGAAATTACCTCTTCCACTTGAGGGCCTTCAAAGGTCTTCATATCCATCTCCCAAGTGCCATGATTGGCAGGACCTCCAATTACCAGAGTCTCACTAGTCAGGTGAAGAGTTCCCTTTTATTAGTACACTTTATGAGCTGACTGAATTAAGTTAAACCTGTACATCATTTTTCTTTCTGGAAATTAAAAAGATTTACACTCCCTGTTTTGAACAAGCATGTTTTTGCTTGCAGCTGTCAAAACAAGCTGTCACTTCAATTATCTGGAGTGCCTATTAGTCAATTTTTAATAAAGTTTCAACTACTTTTTCCTGGTCTTTAATGAATCACGTCCCTCACACACCTTACAAATGTATGTTTCATGGCCCCTGTAGAATTCTGAATTTGGGTAGAAAATATTAAATAATTTAATCACAAAATGCTTTACATTTTTCCATGTTGCCTGAAGCACACTCCTTTTCAGCAGTTTTATTTCCTTTTAAATTCCCCCTTCTTAGAAAGCAATCATAGCAGCAATAAAGGTTGTATTGTATTGATGGATTTGAGACACAGTTACTCCTTGTTCAATGGAGCAAAAATAAACAACTAATTGCATGCTCAGACCTCTCTATCTGTCTTATCTATCTACTATGTTAATAGCTTTTCAATTTATTTTCAAAGGTGTGATGTTTTCAACCTGGCTATTAACTCCTAAAAAACAATGAATATGTATCATTCTTCCCTCTCTTCCTCCCAAAATTCAGTAAATTATTTTGAATATAATTTGCTTTCATTAAATTATTCATTAAAAGTAATTCAATAAATCCTCAAGTTTAAATCCCCAGAGTCAAGTACACAACCATTTCCACTCCAGAGGTAAGGAAGTTGGGTCCCAATGCACTTGGCTAGCTGATGAGAGACAGCTAATTCCTCCTGAGAGCCAGAGCACTAATTCTACACTGTGTTTATCCTATGATGCTCACTTCTTCCTCAGTGTGTTCCTGTGAAAACTATCCTTTATAAGCCCAGTTCAATATTCCATGACTGCCACGTGAATATCTCTAAGTCATTAGTGGATACTCAATAGCTCTTTAAAAACATTAAACTTGTCCTAATGGCAAAAAGCTACTGTTTTGTCCTCCCTTAGCCTTTGCTAACTCTTTGACCACATTTCACATTCTCTTTTTCACTGTAGTCCTTTTGGTACACCCTGTCTTTGCCCCTAGATAATAAGCAAGCCTCTGGGTGTTATAGACCAAACTTTGGTCACCTGGTATTCACCACAATTCTTAGCAAGGCTGAAGAGTATACCATGCTATTTATGAATGTGGACTCTCTGGTCGCATTAGCCTGGCGTGAATTTGTTGTCTGAATATTCTGTTTGTGAGATATTGCCCACGTTATTTAATTTGCTACCTGTAGACCTTCATTTTCTAACCTGTAAATTAGATGATAATCATATTCACTTTAGATTTGTCATGAAAATTAAATTATATGATATTTGTAAAACATTTAAGACAGTGGCCACCACAGATAAATTCCCAATAAATATTATTTATTATCTTTAGACTATTAAAGTGATTCAGGAGTTCCATACACCCTCTCAAGTCTAATGTGAATATATATGTTTATGAGCACTTTTTCCTAAGGAAATGGGTCCTAACATTGATATCAGATATTCAGAGGTACACTTGAATTTAAAAATGTTTAAGAACTGATGTTATAAGTAATGGTAATATTCAAATGAGGCAGAAAAATAACATTCTCAACCGTTGGTCCATTGGGAACAGAGTATAGCTTCAGGTGCAGGTGGGGAGGTCGTGGCCACTTGGTTGAATGTGAGGAAAGGAGACAAAGGGTATCCTGGGCCTCATCCATGCAGTCTGACTATTTGCCAGGAGCTTTACTAAGTTATTGGAGCCAATTCTGAGCACTCACTGAAATTGATATATGGTTCCTTTCCCTGCTTAACATCCGTGGTATCTGCCCTGCATCCATTCACTAAGCTTCCAAGTGACCATCCTATTTGGTGGGGTTTTGCTTCTTTTCCATTAAACACTCTGTCAGGGCTTGTAAGCAAGGTGCCCTTCTCTCTTTCTTTTCTTTTCTTTCTTTCTTTCTTTTTTTTTTTTTTTTGAATTAAGGGGCAGATGTTTGATCTGCATAACCTTTTAGAAATTCCCCTTTCCAAGTGGATTTTGAAAAATATTGACCAGTATATTGAAATATCTAAAAATGCTGGAATTTTCTATAGCATCATTGACATCCTGAAGGTAGCTAGGAATAGGTTAGAAGATTATAAATAAAGACTATAAGGATAAGTGAGTCAAGATTCAGGGAAGGGCTCCATATTTGCAGGAGGCTGGAAAATGAACAGCAGACCAAAACAAGCCCAGTTGTCAGGGTGAAGTTAACATCGCAGGATCTGAAGAGAATGTTATGGCTCAGTAACCACAGAGATGCCTGGAGTTTTTCCTTGATGTTCTAAAAAACCGCCTTATAGCAATAAGGATAACTCCTGACACTGATTTTTTCTCCACTACCACTGCCATCATTAACCAGAAGAGCTCATTATGGGCTTCCTTGGTCAGAATTAGTCCACAAATAGCGTGATGCCAAAACTAGAGATTCAGGATAGGTTTCCTAGATGGAGATATGGAGACCCAGAATTAAGCGAGGAAAGACATTACAAATGACTGGCAAGGTCCCTGCCTCTTATAAGCTACTTTATAAACTTTATAGCATTCAGATCTGAACAGGCTTCTGTGTGGCACTATGGTGTCTCACACCTGCCTTGTATGTCGTGGGTCCCTCGTAGCTCTTGTATGAATTGAGTGAGTGAATGAGTAAATGAATCCATTTCTCTTGCATTTTCTTTGGTAACAGGATTATAGAATGGATATCTTGGGATGTCAAACTGTCACTTGCTATTTTTGAGTGTAATTTGGAGTTCGAGTGGCATTTTGCCAAATAAAGGGGAACACTTGCATTTGATTACCCATCTGTGCATTCATAGTGGAATTTACTCTGTAGACACACAGACTTCAATAACCAAAAGCAGGCAAGACCATGCCTTCCTCTTCCATTCTGCAGCGGGTTTCTGGTCCTGAAAATCACTTGCCTGCCATTGAAAAATGAGCAACGGATGCTCTAAAGTCACCTTTTGAGTCCTGAGTATCAAAACACCATTTTATTCATGAGGTAACCTTCTGATTACTTCCACAATGCTGACTGTTCTTAAATGATTTACAGGCCTTGAAATCTTTGGCCTCATTAGCAAACTTTCCACAATCTATGTTTTTCTTGAATTAAAAAAAAAACTTATTTCAAGAATTAGATGACTTTTTGAATCCTTTAGTTCCATTTTAATGAATAAGTTTTCCTTGATTTTAAATTATGACTTATACTACCTATACTTGTCAATTTGTCTTAGACATGATTGTATGGCATTGAGAAGAGGCTTAGCCCCTTCATTCTACTCCTTTTTGGAAAAATTTATTTTGGAAAAATCCACAAACCTTATGTTAGCATAACAGCTATAAAACAAACTATTTAAAGTGAAACTTTAATGTCTTATTACCCTGAATACCCAAGACAAAAGATGTCACATTCTAATCTGAGATGTGGGATCACTGTGCAGGATGTAAAGAAGAAGAAATCAGAATACAAGTTCTTCTCTCTTAGTGGACTACTACTCTCAGTCTATCAAAGAGGCTGGAAAGACTGATAAAGGGCTGGACCCCTGGAGGGATTTGTAGAAAGATCTACTGGCATGCTGTGAGCCTTTACCTTGCCTCAAATGGACAGGGCCGTGTGGAGTCCTTACTCATCTGAAGCCAAGAGAGATGCATGTTTCAAAGGCCACCCAGAGAACAGAACATGAGTGTCCTGCAGTTTTAGGAACACAATGGCTTGGCGCATGATTCGTTCTTGAGAAATATGAATGGTGAGTACAGCCCTGGAGAAAATTTCAAACTTGAGCCAGGAAGGTGGGGAAGAAGGCTGGGGCTCCAGGTGGAAAAAGCAGGAGGCCGACCTGCTCCTCCGCTTTCCTGGCTTCAGGAGGCCAGGCTGTAATAGCCCGAACTGTAGGGGGCAGTCATGCTTTCACTCGGGATTTATTTTAAAATGTGATTATTGCCATAAAATAGGCATAATTTTACTAGGCTGAGTCATTGTTTCTTATGACAGCAAGTGATTGAAAGTATGATAGTATGTGAGAATTATAGGCTGAATGTGTCCCGCAAAATGCATGTGCTGAAGTGCTACCTCCGAGTACTTCACAAAGTGACTCTATTTGCAGACAGGGACGGCAGAGGGATAGTTAAATTAAATGGGGTCGTTAGGGTGGGTCCTAATCCCATATTATTTGTGTCCTTATTAAAGGAGATTAAGACACAGAGAGAGAGCTCCCAGGCACAGGCATTCACAGAGAGGCAACCATGTGAAAACACTGGAGGAAGATAGAAAAGTGCAAGCTACAAAAGTAAAATCAGCTAAACAGAACATCACACTGAGAAGCTTCTGCGCAACAAAGGATAATCAATACAGTGAAAAGGCAACCTGCATAATAGAACATATTTGCAAACCATGTATCTGCGAAGGGGTTAATTTCCAAAATGAGGAACTCCTACAACCTAGTAGCAAAAAAGCCCTTATTAATCCAGCCAAAAATCTGGGCAAAGGGCTTGATTAGCCATTTCTCCAAAGAAGACATGCAAATGGATTACAGTATATGAGAAGATTTGCAATATCATTAATCATCTGGGAAATGCAAAGCAAAACAACATTAAGATTTCACCTCACACCCATTGTGTTGGCTATTATTAAATAAGTAAATAAAAGATAAAAAGAGTTAAAAGAATGTGGCGAAATTGGAACCATCTCAGGTAACTTCTAAAGTTATCTGAAATTGTAAAATTAAATCAAAGTGTGTGTGTGTATGTATGTTTGTATATATGCGTGTATGCATGTATTTCCTGTAGATATCTAATAATTCCAGCCCTATTTATGGAAAAGGTTATCTTTTCTCTACTTCTTTTCCAACCTGAATACATTTTATTACATTTTTTGGCCAATTGCCCTGACTAAATCCTCCAGACAGAACAAATGGTGATTGCAGACATTTTTTTCCTGATTGTAGGGGAAAAACATTTATTCTTTCACCACAGAGTATGATGTTAGCTATAGGTTTTTCACAACCGCTCTTTGAGTTCTTTTTTTTTATCATATAAGAGTGTTGGATTTTGTCAAATAACCTTTCTGTGTCTATTGAAAAAAATTGTGTTTTTGTTATTTATTCTACTGATATGGTGTATTACATTGATTGATTTTTAGATATTAAAGAAATTGCACATTCCTGGGATAAATCCTGCTTGGTCATGGTATATAATTCTTTTTATATGTTGCTGGATTCAGTATGCTAGTATTTGTCAAGAATTTTTGCATATATATTAATAAGATACATAGTTGTATAGTTTTCTTTTCATATGATGTTTTTATCTGGTTTTAATAAACAGTAATACTGGCCTCATCATACAGGATGGTACTTTTATTTATTTTTTTAATTTCTTATTTTTACTTCAATTTTGGGGGAAGATTTTGTAAAGGATGGCTTTAAACGTTTATAGAGTTCACCAGTCAAGTTTTCTTTATAAGAAGTTCTGTAAATTCCTAATTTAATCCTTTTACTTGTTAGAAGTTTATTCAGAATTCCTATTTCACATTCTCTCCTTTTACTTTTGTTTTTGCTTTTTAGATGTGTCATCTATAGACAGCAGCTAGCTGGATTTTTCAAATCTATTCTGATTTTTTTGCAATTTAACTTTTCATAGGCTTAAACATTATAGATTACATATGTTTTCTTCCCCAAATCACCCCATTTGACTACTTAGGGGTAATCATTACAGTCTCCAGAGATGGTGTGTGGATATTCTTCCTGAAATTTTCTCTGCATGTATAAATGTATATTATTTTATAAAAATTGTTGTTAAAAATATATCTAGACATCTCTTCAAGTTAATACCTGGAGATTTATCTTACTCTTTTATTAAACTGGTACATACTATCCTATTGTTTGGAAGTTATATAATTTGTTCTTACTAGCTATTCGATTTTTTAAAAGGTAACTTGTACTTAAAAATAAGCAGCACCAAAGATACAAAATGGTAATAGAAGGCTTCAGCAAACAGGCACACTCCTACTATGACTTAGAAAACCTTTTATAATGGGATTTCCATTTATCTGTCCAGCCTGGGTGAGTGACAAGCCAACATTAAAGCTCAAAGTTCCAGCCAAATCACCTGTTTCCTGCAACCACAATGGGTCACATTCTGTCTTAACACACGAGCTTTGCCCATTGTCCTCATTCTATGCCACCTCTAACTAAAGCTTAATCTCACTCATCCTTTGAATCTCAATGTAGATATTATTTTCTCTGGAAGGATTTTTCTGATTTTCTAGGCACTCTCCAACTCTGGATTAGATGCCCCTACTAAGTGCATCCACAGAAACATTACCTTCATTGTTGCACTTTTAAAACATGCTATAAATAATGACTTCTCTCACGCTTAAACTGCAAGCTGCATGAGATAGGATAAGTCTGTCCAATTCACTAAAGTAATCAAAAGACTTAGCACTTCAGTAGGCACTCAACAAAAATTGGCTGAATACATGAAAGGCAATAAACATTTCTTTCATTATTATGCTTTGGACTTCAACATAGTATGTTCTCCAATCAGCATAGTAATAGGAAATACTATAAATTAGAAAATTAATAATTCTATTGAGGTTAATTGCAATTATTTGATTTTTTGACTTATACAAGTAGCCACTTTTGAACATATTATTTCCTTCTTCCTAACATACCCATCATAAGAGTTGAATTTGTTTCTATTCCATGTCTGTGTGACTCAATTATGATGTTACAACTCTAATAATATAATTAAATTTGGTTAGTTTGTATATCATATTAGTGTTATTTTTTTTTTATCAAAGGAAGAAAATTTTTGCACTAGGGAAAATTTTCTGCTTTACAAATTTCTTTCCAGAAGCTTCTTTTGGGAAGAAAAAACTCATTAGATGGCTTGCTAAATCTTTTCACTCCATTTAGGAATTTAAATTGGGGTGAACTATTTGAAGCTATTGTAAAGCAGTTGATTTTTAGTTGACTATTGCTATTAACACTCTCAAGTCAGTTCCTTTGTTCCCTTTGAGGATAAAAGAAATTTGTTCTTTGTCTTCTTCTCTCCGTTAAAGGCATCATTGTATTGTCACATCTACTCAGACACTGGAGATAACCTTCCTCCAGTTTCCTTAATCCAAACATTCCACTTGACCCCAGGTATCTCCAATCCTAAACCTAAATCCATTATTTTCCTTCCAGATGACAAATGCAGTCAGCTTCTGTCTTCTCTTGTTGGGACTCATGCAAAATTCAAGTAACTGATTTCTCTGTTTCTGTTCTCACCCTAACCCAAATTAGGTTTTTTGACTAAATTTCCAAAGAACAAATATGATCCCCCTTTCTACAACACCTATTTAAAACCTGTGAATAATTCAATTTAATCCCTTTTAGAAGCTAATAGACCTCACAGTCCAATAGGAATATAACTTGATATGTAAATTCAAGACACATGTAATTTTAAACTTTCCAGTAATTACATTAAAATGGTAAAACCAAAGAGGTGTAATTAATTTTAATAATGTATTTTATTTAACCCAATACAATATTGAAAACTTATTAATGATTTATTTTACATTCTTTTTTCACACTAAATCTGAAATCTAGAGTATTTTATACTTAACAGCACACCTAATTTCCATTTAGTTACATCACTACCTTAGTAAATACTAGTGATAGAAGCAGCTAGTGACTCTGTTACAACTTCGGATAGGACAGCTGATAACCAGGCTGAGCTCAACAAGGACAAAGTTTCCAGGGCAGATAATTCCCAGCAAGGCTGGTGGCTCTATAGCCTCAGACTATTAAAAAACAGCAATGAGTGAATAAAGCATTTTTATGGGAATCTTGAAATGGTCTATATATATAAGGGGGAAAAGTAGACCACTTTTCCTGAACCTAGTTGAGACATGGGAATGATGGCCAATTGTGATCATTTCTAGATGAGGCCTCTCTTGTGGACTTCCCAGGACTTGAAAACAACAATGTAAGGCTGTAACTTTTTTTCCTATTTGGGTGACTGTCTTTAGGCAATTTTAACTTTCTCCAAAATTATGTATATTGGGAGTAGAACTTATGGTCTTTCCAGTACAGATTGGCCTCCAAAACTACACTGCACAGATTCATTTTTATATTTTTTTAATTGAAATATAGTTGATGGACAATGTTATATAAGTTACAGATGTACAGTGTATTCACAGTTTTGATAGATTATACTCTATTAGTCATTATTATAAAATAATGGTATATTCCCTGTGTTGCACAATATATTTTTATAGCTTATTTTATGTATAAGAGTTCGTACCTTTTAATCCCCTACCCCCGTACTGCCCCTCTCCCCTTTCCTCCCCCCACTGGTGACCATTAGTTTGTCCTCTGTATTTGTAAGTATGCTTCTTTTTTGTTATACTCACTACTGTGTTATACTTTTTTTAGATTTCACATGTAAGCAAGATTACACAGTATTTGTCTTTCTCCATCTGACTTATTTCACTTAGCATAATACCCTCCAGGTCTCATCCATGTTAATGCAAAGGGTAAAATTTCATTCTTTTTTATGGCTGGGTAGTATTCCACTTCTTCATTTAATAGTTATGAGTCAGGTTGCCACCAAAATCAAGATCTGCAAGAAATAATGCTTCAAGATGAGAAGAATTTCCTTGACAGCAGAGAACAGTAGTGGAGCTCAGACTTTCTTGTTGTATTAAGGAGACATCAAAGAAGCAGAGAGCAGAGAATACGTAGTGCTCATCATTGTGGTATTTTGACAGTGTCACTGTTGATTCTTTTGGAAACATCGCTCAAGAAAATGTGGTGTATTTGTCACTTCAGAGCATAAGTGATTAACATTCTTCCTAACTATTATGTATGTAAGCTTCACTTAAATTCTTTAAGTCTCTCTGGTAGCTGCCACCTCTCTCACTGAGAGTAGTAATCTCCTCATCTGATTTCTTTCTCTTATGCCAGCCATCTTCTACCCTGCACAAGGGAAGTGGCAATCAACTGCTCCAGGGCTCACGTTCACGTCCACCTCCAGCAGAGAGAGATTCACTTGGATACTTCCTAGTCTTACATTCCCAAATCCCAGGGGATGTTTTTGATCAGACCAGAGAGGTGAGGTCTGGAAAAACATGGTGGTTTTGGAGTGATGAGGCAACATCTTCTAAATTGAAGAATGATGCTTTCCCATAAAACAGCGATGGAAGTTAAACAGTAAAAAGACTCCATTTCCACAAAAGGCAGAAAACTACAATTTACTTCTGTCCCTACAGGCAGTGTAGATGGATGCTGCATCAGTTGGCTCGGAGAAACTCGTTTAGATCGCGACTCTGATGTTTTACAGGCACTTTAACATGCCGTAACTTTTCTCCTTCAACATGCCCTCTTTTAGTAAGTGGCTCAACAGATGTCCCTTGCTCATATCAGACATTTGAGACTCATTCCAAAAGCTCTCTGTCTTTCATCTGCCTTATCTCATGGGTTACCAATCTTCTAAATTCTAACTTGAAATGTCTCTTGAAGCCATCAGCCTGTTTCCCATTACCACCATTCTTATGTGGGACATTGTCTCCTGCACCCTGCAGTGCCCTCATGACTGGTCATCCAGCTCCCCATCTTGACTCCCTATGACCCAGACTCTACATTGCACCCTAAGTGATATATTAACAACAGGCATCTGATCACTTTACCCACCATTGGTTCAGTGGCTTCCTATTGCTTATAAGGATTAAGATCTTGAGAGTTGAGGATTTAAGTATTAACACCTATATTCTTAACAAGTCTTCAAGGTGTTTGATTTGGCACCAGCCCACCTATTTAGCCTCCTTTCTCACTATTCTCCTTTAAGTCAAATAGCATATCTTTCAGTGTATAAGTTTATACTCCTGTAACCTATAATACATAATATTATTTATGCCTAGAATACCCCCCCAAATTTCACTCCTATTTGTCCTCCTCTTTCAGTGTAGGCGGGCCATCCTTCCTGCAGATAACCTTACCCAGACACCAAGATGAGATTGGTTCGCATGTTAAATATTTCTGTGGCATGCTGCATTTCTTTTCAGTTGTGCAGAGTGCTTGTAATTTTTTGCTTCATGTCTATGAATTCCATGAGGGTAGGGACCTTGTTGTTCTGTCTCTGTATTCTCAAAGCTTGGTACAAATGCCTGACCCCAGAAGGTGCTAACAAGCATTTGTGGCATAAATGCATGAATGGATGAACAAATGATCACACTGCTGGAGTCTGCTGTTTACAATTCTGGCACACATGGCACATCCTTTACCAGCACATCCCCGAAGAGTTTGTATCCCCACACCTAGTGTAGGGTGCACTGTATAGCAAGTCCTAAACATATGTTGATCGAAAGATTAATGAAAGTAGACAATCCTGCCATGCCAGATAGTTTCAATCCATCGTATTGAATTCAGTTTTCCTTTTTTTTGAGTTATCCGTGTAGATATTAAATTACTGGGTCACCTACTTTTCCTTTATTAGCATAAAATCAGATGACCAAACTAACTGCCTCAGTCAAGTCCCCTGAACACAATCTGTGAGTGAACCTGTGAGGTAAGCAATTAGCATGGGATGCTGGGTTCTGCTGTAACTCTGCAGTGTACAGCTCATGGCAGGTGTTTCTAAACAAACAAGAACCCAGACTCCATATTCCCATTTTCTAATTTCTGTCACCTTGTTAGCTGTTGCAAATAGCGGGCTCACCATGCTCTGCAAAGCTCAGGACGCTCTCCAAACTTAAATCTGACAGGCCAATAGGCAAAGTCATATCATTCCCATGATGAGTAGCTCAAACCCCTGCCCCTATAGGTAATCATGGCAAAAACTCTAGTTAGTACTTAAATCATTTCTCTTTTTTTACAAAGAATTTGCCCATCATTGGGAATACTGTCAAAAACAAGACATGGTCCATGTTGGAAATATTATTGATCCTCTGATGGCATGATTATCATGAATCAACACACAGTGTATCCCCTACTCCCAGTTTCATTGTCATGATCCACACAGGTCAGTGAAAAAATGTATTCTGAGTTATTCTATTTACTACCAGTTAACGCACCAGACCCACTGTTGGCGGGGAGGAGTGGTTAAGGTAAGGAAGGATGCTAGCCCAACTGATGCTTTGGAAAGACACTCTAGAATAGAGGAAATATCATAAAGGGTTGACTTTTCAACTATCTCACAAAGCGCTCATATTAGCTTGACCATAGAAATGGAAAGTAATACATTATAGAAAATAAATCATTCAAAGTATTATTTGTAATAAAAGGGCATAAAATAAAGAATGAAAGGAAAAAGCTATGTATCATATAAATGATACTAAAGTGCACTAGCATTGCACTGTTTGTGCGACTGGAGTCATAAAATCCTACGGAATCACACACACAATCGACAGAATTGTTCTGTGTTCTTTGATTATGATCCTCTGTCCATCTTTAGTCCTTGGTTGAACTTAGCTTTCACAGCCTTGGTGGCCCTCTCTAATGCCTCATCACTGTTTAGCTTCCCAGACGTCAGGAGGACATCCCTCATTCATTTGATCAGGTGTTTAAGGCTCTCTCTAAAACAACAAATTTTGTATGTAAATATATATATATTATATATATCAGTGTTTCAGACAACCTCGTAGTCAAAGGCTGCACAATTCTTTAGCACAGCATACTAGCTTCCTAGTGCTGCTAGAACAAAGTGCCAGAAATCAGGTGACTTAAATTTATCCTCACAGTTCTGGTGGCTAGGAGTCTGAAGTCAAGGTTTTGGCAGGGTCGTGCTCCCTTGGATGGCTCTGAGGAAGAATCCTTCATTGCCTCTTCCAGCTTCTGATGACCCTAGGCTTTCCTTTGACATGGAAGCATAACTCCAGTCTCTGCCTCTGTCTTCACATGGCCGTCTACTCCCCCTTATGGCTTAATGTGATCTGAATCCAGTATGACCTCATCTTAGTTCATTGCCCTTGTAAAAATCTTATTTCCAAATAAGGTCACATCCTGAGGCTCTGAGTGGAAGTGAATTTTGAAGGAGGCACTATTCAACCGACTAACATGGTATAAAATCCCCTCTACAACCTAATCCTAGCCCATCTACTTTTAGACTACCCTTTCAGTAAATGCCAGTTGCCCTCAAGTAGTTTGCCGGAAAGACGGAACCTGAAGCAACGAAAGGAGCCAGCTAGGACAGTGCTCATTTGCAGCTGTCGTGCCTTCCAAGGACAGATGTGCGCATTGGAAGTAAAACTCATCTTTCTCTAGAAACAGCAAATGCAGTTTTGGGGGAGTTTGTTTTCCTAAGAACTTATATTCCAAAGAACCGCCATCAGTGGTGCTGCTAGTGCTACTTTCGGTGTCTCCTTGGAGGGCACCATGCCTTGCATCTTATGGAGGACTCACTAGCACAATTTTTATCTTGTAAATCAAAAAGCACATTAAGTTTCTGTTAAAATCGATGAGTTTAATATCCATTGATAGTAATACTTTGAGAATTTTCTCTTCAGTGGGTGGTGGTGAACTGTTATTTTGAGAA
This sequence comes from Camelus dromedarius, assembly GCF_036321535.1. Taxonomy (NCBI): domain Eukaryota; kingdom Metazoa; phylum Chordata; class Mammalia; order Artiodactyla; family Camelidae; genus Camelus; species Camelus dromedarius. Next base: position 3,526,059 of record NC_087449.1, on the reverse strand, counting down.
TTATATGTAAACAGGATGTGTACAATTTGGTTGGAAAAAAATGCCACACAATAGCTTTCCATCTCCCAAGAAACTCAGGCAGAATCTGTATGAGATTCTCCAGTTGTATTGTATTTGCAGGTCAACCTCAGTCTATACCTTGGGGTACTCTTTTCCATCATCCTCGTCTCTCTTGGAATTTCTCCAGAGCAGAATGTTCATCCAAAGCAACAGCAATACTTCTCTATGGACTGAATTGTGGCACCTAAGCAAGATGTGGACTCTGTCCCTTGGGATGGGCCACTAGCTAGTTCAGGGCACTGAACTCCACCAGGTCTTAGAACCATTCGAGCATATTGCAAATTAGGACCAAGTATGTCTTACTTCACTGCTGTGTTTTCTGTGCTTGCACCATACCTAACAGGTAGTAGGGACTTCATAAATATTAGTTAAATAAATGAATTAATGTTCAAGTTTAATAATTAAGTGCTCAAAAGAGAGTGGATATTTGACTGTCTGCCTTTCTGGAGGACAAAATTGTGCAGAGGAAATCTCACTCTTGCCTACAGTGAATTTATTATATTCCTTCCCTTTGAATAGGGCAATTTGCCCACCTGGATAGAACTTTTTCTTATTTGTAGTACTGCCCAGTGCATTTCCTCTCATCTGAGAATATTTTGTAGTTCTCTCTTACTACTGGAAAGTAGCTAATTAGAATTGAAATCATTACTTCTCTATGTGATGTAAGATCTATTGAAGCTTAGTACTTGAATGTCCCTTGATGTTTTGATGTTGCATGTGGAAAGGACTCATGCCACTTTTAGAAATATATACTGGGACAAGATATATGGAGGGTGCTGAGCCAGATAGTGACCTGTTAAGGGATGATTGGCTGCTGCTGAATATCTTAGCACATGAAAAAAGGAAAATAAGCAAACGGGCTGAGACCTTATGGGTAAATATGCACGTCCCTCTATAATAATAGCCTTACTGCTTATTTTAGTGAGTTTGTATAATTAAGAGTAAAAGTCTATGAAGTAGGAGGGATTATAAGTCATATTTCAATGGGAGAGAGGTTTGAGAAATGTGTTCCTTTGAAAAAGTTTATTTCTATGCTCAGACTTGGAACAACTTTCTCCTTGTTGCTATTATGCATCAAGGGTCATAAGATCTATAAAACTTCTGCATATGAGATTACTCTGTCTTTATTATGGTAGCCTGGTGACTCCAGAGAAGCAATATGACTGCATGAGGATGGGAGTTATCTGGGTCTTGGGCTGGGAGCCTTATGCACGGTTGCTGAAGAAAGCTATGAAAGAGTTACATTTTTGAAAGTTGATCAAGTAGAGTGGAGTTTTGTTATGCATAAATTTAAATTACACAAAATCAGCTATATATATATATATATATATATATATATATATATATATATATATATACTTGGGAGATATACAAAGAGAGAAATAGCAATTCATATTCATACAATGTGGTCAATTTCACTTATTGTGCATCTGTCCTGAATGAGCAAGATGATGCTCCTGGTGCTTAACCACCTCCCATCCATTTCCATTCTCAAAGGCATCCCAGATTGGGGCCATCTTGCTACACTGAGTACTACTGTAAAGTGTAAAGGAAAAAAAAAAGTGTATCTTTATTTCAGAATGTCCCCAAAATAGAAATCAGCTGTTTCATCTATTACTCAGCTAAATAGTTTCTCTCAATGCCAAGGGAAAACCTCTTCTTGTTGGACTTTTTGATAGACAACTCTTTGGTCTTTAATATGGTGGATTTCCTTAGCTATATGTGGTTCTACTTAATTTGACCTTACATACTGACTTCAAAATTTACAACCACATAAAATCATAACTACCTGGAGTATGACTTTAGTTTTAGATAATTAGGTTCTTACAGGACCCACTACTTATACAAATCCAGAAAGTAACTTTCACGTTGTATTCAGTCAAATAGGGTGCCCTGGAAGGTGCAGATGGCCATACTATGAACATCACAAATCTTCTTGCCTCAATTTGGACAATGATACCTGAAATATAACTTCAGAATTTGTTCATTACATACATGTTAACCATCAATTATGTTTCAGGCAGTATTCTGGACACTGAATACATTAAACATTTTGAGGAGAACCTAGCAGTCATTTAATTGAGTTCCTAACTTATAATTGAGTTCCCTGTATGAATCTTCTGATGATAAGAAACTCACTTCCACTAGTCAGGCATCTCTTCCATTGCATTGAAACAAAACATTTTTTTGAATTCTAATTTCTAGTTCTGCCCTTGAAGGTATCGATAACTTCTAATACAATTTAATCATTATAACTCTTAAGAATTTGAAGACATTTTTCTCAATATTTCTCCCCTCTTCTGGCTTGTCTTTTTCATGCTAAATATCTTCTTTCAGGAATACTTTATATATTAGGGCTCCAGTCTATTCCCATCTTGATCAATGTCTCCCTTATACTTTTTCATCATTCTTGACCCTTAATTTCTGGGCCCAAAATTAAACCTATTACACCTGAGATAAACTGGGCCAGTTGAGTGAGACTCTCATACCACACGTTTTTAGGAAACTTTGGCCAAATGTCCCATAGATTCATGGGATTATATACTCTTACTTGCTTACAAAAATTTTGAAAGTATCCCAAAGAAACTTCTGGGATATACATATCACTTTTTGATTAGCTACCTTTTATCTCATCCTTTCTTTGGAAATTCATGCTTATAATATAATATATGGTCTCCATGTATTAAATAATATGTAGATTTGAAAGCAAACCTAATCAGAGATATTGGTTGCCATAGTGACCTGGAGTAGTATATATATGTGTGTGTGTATATATAGATATATATATACATATATTCTCTCCTAGAGCAATGATACAAGATGTACAGGTACATAGGTACCAGACTCATGGAAACAAATATCTATATTAGAGATCTGAGCAGATGATTGGGGGACTATATATTTCTGTAGAAATGATTTCTACAACAGATTTTTATAAAATGTGATTTAAGATAAATTTTCTTATTGCTTTGAATTTAATTTGGAAGAATTTTAAAATATTTTGCTATTACTTTTACAGTTAGATTTCCATAGGTGTAATTGCAGTTAGTAAATTAATTATAACTAAAGTTAAAAAATACCTTAAACCAGAGATTTTTCTGTTAGAAACTGTTAAAATATTGCCTATTTCCTTTGAATTTAACATAATGTTTTGCACTTGCCCCTTATTGTTCAGAAATGAAATTTAAAGTTTGAAAATATAGCAAGGAAAATCTATTCTGCCATGATTACATTACTAAGGAAAAATTTGTTGAGATTTGTAGATGGGAAAATGTTGCTCTCTTAATTGCTTACATAGTATTATTTATTTTTATGTAATTACATTTTATAGACAATGCCACATGCTTTGTCCACACAATGCCAAAACATCTGGGTGAAAAGTGGAAAGTACAGTAACAGACCCAGGTGGTTTGTAAGCACAAGGCCAAATATCCAGATGGCGTCAAGAAGGCGAAGCATGTGGACGACAAATTTCAGATCTCTCATTCAGATGTCATGGCACCACACAGACACAGTGTATCAATGAACTCTTGTTACTGAAGACAAAGAATGTAAAACAAGCTAGAGGTCAGAAAGTAGCAGGACACATTTATGAAAAAAGCATATAGTTAACATTAAATAAATTTTAACTGTTAACAACAAAAATTTGTAATGAGTTGATTTAAAATGTAACTTATTTAAAGAGAATCTTAGCCAAAAGAAAGACTCAGTTTATTAGAGTCACATTTTAATTGCAATTATGTCCACTGAGTTATTGAGTTGAGAGAATTTTCAGTACAGCTCACGTGTGCAATAAATGGGCTTAATTAAAAATTGCATTTGATTCCGATTAAAAGTTGCTTGATCTTTAGTATTACAATATACTGCAATCCAGAATTGCATCTAGTGTGTCACATTCAATAAACAGACTTCTTTGCTATCTCTGAATAATTAACTTTATCTTTGTCACAGGGAACAAAAGTAATGAAAGCAGCATAGGCATTATTCATTTATTCTCAGCATTTTGGCCTGTCTCCCCAAGGTAACCTTTAGTTTGGTGTCTTGTAGACTTTATAAGAAGTTATTTCTGGCAGAAGACGTCATAGCTTAAACATGATCTCTCCTTCTTAAACCCTGAAAGAAATATAGAAAGCTAGTCAACATGAATCTGAAGAAATATTGAATAGTCATTTATGGGATGTATATAAAGATAGGTAAAATGTAGAACAAACCTCCCACCTCTCACAAAGTTTTAATAATATAGGAACTTGTTCATTTCAAAGAATTCTTTTTCCATCAATGTGACCCCCTTGCAAGGCTGCAGCTGCTACTGAAAGGGCTGAATATTCTTAAAATTCTTCTATTGATATTAGCTTTAGAGCTTTATAAATCTGTGAGAAAATCAGTTCCATTGCTTTGTAATTGTTATGAACAGAATTATACCCCCCCCAAAATGTATATTGAAGTCTTAATACACAGGACCTCAGAATGCGGTCTTATTTGGAAATCACATGCATCAGATCCTGAATTTCCTCCTTCCCTTCCAAGACTTCTGAGAATTGCCTGCCGCAGCTTCAGTATGGTCTCTTTCTCCCTGCCTGTTGCGATCCCCTGTTGCTACTCTAGGCTTTCTACAACCAATCACTGTTGATGATCTTCCATCCAACTGGAACTCACCATCTGATGTCAGGAATACTCCCCGCGCTCACTTCCTGAGGCCCTGGCCCCATCCTCTATATCCTGTCCTATCACAGTGCCTAGGCAAAACACGTTTGATATGTACATTCCTGTAAGCCTCTCCATTCTAGGATAGCTTCCCAAATAGGAGATGCCAACATTTCTGCTTAGTTGTCATAAGCTTATCTATTGGAAATTGCTTGCATAACCATCAGAGAAGGAAGAAGAGCCCATGTGATAACACGGAGCACCTTGAGGGATATTGCAAGGAAACAATTATCCTGAACTATTCTCTCCATGCTCTGCCTTCCACTTCTCTCTTTATTTTGTGAAGAAAATTCACTTATTATTTTCTTAGCCGTATTTGGATGTAGAAGGTAGAAAATTTATCTCCACAATAAAAAATACAGTATGATACACACATAATACAATAATACACTACATATAATGCAATCTAATATCACAATAAAAATAACTATATCTTATTTTCAATCAGAACTTAACCAACAATAGACACAAATTGTGTGTTGACTATGTCCCAAACATTTTGCTGTTTCCTGGCGACTTCAAAAGGGAAAACAGTTGCTGTTCGTAGGAGGTCAGACCTTGGGGGAAGACAGTTAAGCAAGGAGGTTTTTTTCTTTTCTTTTCTTTTTTTTTAATTGAAGTATAGTCAGTTACAATGTGTCAACTTCTGATGTACAACACAATGTCCCAGTCATGCATATATATACATATATTCATTTTTATATTCTTTTTCATTTAAGATTATTATAAGATATTGAATATAGTTCCCTGTGCTGTACAGAAGAAATTTGTTTTTTATCTACTTTTATATATAGTGGTTAACATTTGCAAATCTCAAACTCCCAAATTAGTCCCTTCCCATCCCCTTTCCCCCAGTAGCCATAGGATTGTTTACTATGTCTGAGAGTCTGTTTCTCTTTTGTAGATAAGTTCATTAGTGTCCTCTTTTTTCTTTTCTTTTTTTTTTAGATGCCACATATAAATGATATCATATGGTATTTTTCTCTTTGTGGCTTACTTCACTTAGAATAACAATCTCCAGGTCCATCCATGTTGCTACAGATTGCATTATTTTATTCTTTTTTATGGCTGAGTAGTATTCCATTATATAAAAATACCACAACTTCTTTATCCAGTCATCTGTTCATGGACATTTAGATTGCTTCTATGTCTTGGCTATTGTGTACAGAGCTGCTAACAGTAGTTTTAAAGCAGATTGGCAGTTGCAATAAGATGGACACAAGGGTCCTTGGATAGAGGCATAGAAGAAAGAAACTTCCACAAAAACTTGAGAGGAAAAGACAAAAATGACTTTAATTAGCTAGCACAGAGTATGAGGAGAGTGTATTTAAGATGGGTAACTATCATGTGGAAAGGCAATGAAAGAGCAGGTGTTCCTGCTCCTACTTCAAGTGTCAGTTTATTAAACATTGTTTTCATTCCATTTAATGAACACTTATCATCACATTGTAAGTCACAATCAGTATGAAAGAATATGATGTGAACTTTGCCACAGAATTTCCTTTTTTATTTTGAATAAAAATAACATCATGAAGGTAAAAAATCAAAATCACTCAGAACCTTTAGTAGAGGCCACACAGAGAAGATGGTACTTGATGCAGACCCCAAAAGCAGGTTCTGAATTGGGTGCAGGAAGTAGGAAGAGTGTTTCTGGCAAGAGAAAGAATGTTCATGAAAGCTTTGGAGAACTGGAAATAGATGTAAGATGCTTATCTTTTATGTATTGAGATGTTGTCTACTGGGGAGTAAGGAGTGACAAAGCCTAATGGGAAAATGGTGAAGGGAGCAATTGGGAGGGTCTCAGGATGAGCAGAATGAACATCACAGAATGAATATGGAGCCAAAGAATGATAAAGAATGATATATCCATCATCCATTTAGGCACAGGCTTATTGAAAAAAAAAAAGATTGAGATAAGGAGAAAGATAAGTGGACTGAGATAAGGGAATGGAGCTAAGAAGTTAAGGATTACTCTCTCTAGGTGTGATTGAGTAATGAAGCCAATGGGAGAAATACCCTAGCTCCAGCTGACACTGCAGAAGGTAGAGATGAGAGCCTCATCTTTTGGAGAGAAAATAAGGGGCAGCTACACTGCAGGATGGCATGGCCCTTGACAAGATACAGACCATGCATGCTGGTCACAGAGAATAAACTTGTCTAGGAAAAGTTCAGCAGGTCCTGGCTCTTTGGGGACATGGGTGGATTAGGGCTGGAAAAGAAATGGGTTATCTTCACGAGAGGACTTGCACTTGAGCAGAACTGCATTACTGGAGCTCAGGTGCAAGAAAGACCCAGAGTTAGGGAGAGGCCATTGCTTCCATGTTGGGCTCCAGATGCTTTACTCTTTTGATCCCTGAGGATCGGGAACTCAGAGCCTTGAGAAGTGGCAGGGTAGGCTCATTGCCATTCTCAAAATGGGCATGAATAGTGGGGCTTCTTCAAATGATATTAAGTGCAAGCTGGAACAGAAAAGGAAGATCACAGTGAATACTATCTGGGGATGGGAATGAACTTGATCCGATAAGTTTACGATGCACGCCTTTGAGGATATCCAGAAATACGTTTCGAGGAGTGATTTCGCAGGAAGATTTCTATTTGTGTGCTGGTGAGGTGGGTCCTCTGAAGTAGAATCTAGAAAGTATTGGTAATATGACTTAACCAGCAAGTAGTCCAAGCAAGACACTCAGAATATATACCTAACAAGCTATTCAAAGAAAACTGTGAAAATGTACATTGTAAGGAAAACACATAGGTACAAAGCTTGACTCTGCCTGCAGCAATCATAGAAACCACCAAGGAGAAGGTAATATTTAATCTGAGCTTTGAAGGATCTGATGAATTTAATGTTCAGTATTTGATTTGGGGGTATGGGAAAGATAACAAAGACCAGAACAAGGCGTTGAGGGGTTCTATAATTTTGCATTTATGTTTTCACTTGTAACACGTGTATTATCATCATATGGTAGAATATATCTACTGTGGACAGAGGTTTCATGCCATCATTCACTTTATTCACTCGAGGCAGACGCTGGTTAGCCCACTTTGTGCATCAGTGTTGTCTGACATAAAGGTGTGTAAATTCACGACCAGTCATAAAGCCCCAGGTGAACTGGATATTTACTTATCAGAACTATGATCCAAGAATATTAATGCAACAGTACAATACAGAGTTGGTTTAATAAAGAAAATCAATGTTGGGTATACTAATCTAGAAAGAGAAACTAAAGAAGCAGCAGTGAAAATGGAGAGTAGTGGGTGGAGGAAATACATTGGAGAGATGACTCAGAGATGAATTTTGTAAGCCTCAGCAGCTTTTTTGATGTTCTAAGGGAGAGAAGGGTGTTGATTTAAGCTTTTAAGTCATGGAGTGGAACCCAAGTGCATCATGCATACGGTGAAAGCAGTAGTGAGCATCACTTTACATATAAGACAGGATGGCAAGTATAATTTTGGATGTGGTGAATTTAGGAAGTGAAATTAGAAAGCATCAAATTACAGCCAAAAATTAACCATTTGGTATGGGCACACATAGTAGAGAACTTAATAATTAAATCACGGTAAAGGATAAGATTCCCAGGGCGAGAGTTACGTTTTTACTCTGAAACAGAACAAAGCAGAAAATACATCATATCTAATCTATTTTTTTCTATGTATTAAAACTAATAAATGCTCAATTATAGGTAAATTAAAATAATCATATTAGTGTGCACCTCTGAAGTAAAATCACTCCTTACTCTTACCTTAGTTCAGCCCATCAGTACTTAATAACTTTCTATTCACCTTAATGATTTTCTTGTTTAAAGAAAATGTGTTATGATTCAGTCACCCAAGCCATTCATTAATTAATTTTTAAATCTCTAAATTATGAAATTTTTATAAAATATTATTCAAGTGGCAAATATTATAGACTGGTGCCCTGATGGATAATAAAATCATATGGTTAAAAAATTAAAAACTAAAATCTGGAAAAGAGAAGAGGAAAAGAAATCTCTTAATAACTCTAAAACAAATTCTAGAAATTTAGAAACATTATATAATTCTACAATGCCAAAATCATTGATCTCAGCTGGCTGCCTGGTTAATGTAATATCTAAGTAAGTAATTCTGAATTCTTTTATAATCAAACTGGCAATCTGAAATTTAGTATTTTTTTATGCATTTAACAAAGTACAATGAGATGAATCATTAGAACATACTCCTCTCTCTGATCTGTGTAAATCCATTAAAGTAACGTAAAACCACATTTAGAAAAAGAAAAAAGAAAAACCTGAAATTTTTATAGATGATTAGGGCTGAATAAGTCAAAGTTCAAAGTTGCATAGAGTCATATCTCATTTAGGACTTTATTCTCTTTAAAAAATATTTGGGAAAGAATTTGATGATTTTCCTAATATAGACAATTTCCTTGCTCTAAAATTTTAGGGAAAATGTTTTAGCGTTATTTATTTTTTGGCAGTATTCATTTATCTATTACAACTCCTGGCTGAGAAAACTTTCATTTCCTTTTTAATTCAAAGACTATGAAATATAAAAAGGGCAAAAGGTATCAGAGTAGTTTTCCTTATTTAAATATTCATAATGATAAGCAGAATATTAAAGACTTGGAAAGTATAATTAGGCCAAATGTCAAGTTCTATTTTATGCCAGAATAATGTGACTTTGGTAATGGAGTTAACCATGAGCTTCTTCACTTTCAAAAATCTGGATGAATTCCTTCTGTGTTCAGATAAAAACTTGGGTGTCTTATCTCTGGACGTGTCTGTATGTGTGGGCATGTTGGTGTGTATGCGTGTGTACCTAGTCATTAAATTCTCAGCAGAAAGTTTATTTTACACTTTTGTAGAAAAGTCAATAATTGAGTCATCCTTTAAATCAATGTAACCAACCTGCCTAGTACAGTGATCCCTGTGTTTGTTGGAACTGACACTGAAGCATGGTATCAGAAGCAAACACATTAAAACATTTATGATTTCTTAAACCGGATGCAGAGGAGAGAGAGAACAAACAGATGAATGTTATTTTCATAGAATCTAACTTCCAGAATTCTTAAATATCAGATACTGATTTGTTAGAGAAGTACGTTTGATGTGGTCAGAGGGAAACCCCATGCAATGTGACAGTGCTAGGACCCTGAGCAAAGGATGCTATTTGGAATGGTCATCACTATCAGGATGAGGCCAAACATTTTAGATCATGATGAGACATGCTAATGAAATAAAGCTGAATAACTAGGCATGGGAGATCATTGTTACTTCTACAAGCAACTCAGAAAATAAACATGAAAACTAAATGAGTCTTATATGCTAACGTGTGTGTTCCTCAAGATTTTCCTTCCTTGAAATGTGTGTGTATTTTGGCAAGAAAAGAGAAAAGGAGGACTGTCAACTCCAATAACAGGAGCTATTCTTCCAATGACTGGAGCTACAGAACTGGGAAATCAACAAAACTGCATTACCACGTCCCAGTCTGGCACCAGATGGAGACTGATGGTCCAACTGAGGATTACCCAGACACTGAGATTTTTTTCTGCCCCTTACCTATTTTGCCACGTGTTACCATCCTGGGTGGTAGGTCAGAGGGCAAGGAAGAAGTGTTGGAAAGAATTAGTTAATTAATCATTTCCTGACAATCTTGGTTAAAAAAAAAATTGGTGAAACTCCAGAACTTCATCAGATTGTAACCCCACATGCCAGATGAAGGGAATTTAACTGTTGGCAGTGTGAGACCTGAAAATATCAGTTATGACTAAACAGATGTGCTCTGGAGTGAGGATGGGAGGGAACACTCGCTGTGAACAATAATCCTATTAACTAGAGATTTATTTCAGAACAATAAACTCATTTATTTAATAAAATTACATTATGGAAAGATAACAAGATGCATTTTTCATTTTATATTTCCTAAATTTGTATCTGGTACTTTGTAGGTATTAAATTAATTAGTTAACAAATTAATAAATGAATCAATGCAATTAAATAGTTCTTACTCATCTCATTTCAAAGTGATTCATAGACAGGTACAGAAAATAGTAACTAGTAATTCATCAAGGAAAACCCCTCCCCAGAGGGTCTTGGGGAAATTTTCCTGGGAAGAAACTAGGACATGATAGATTAGCTATTATGTGTTGGTGGTAAACAAGGTTTCTCTGAGCATAGCACATATAGAATCACAAATCAATAATTATTAGACTGAAGCAATGCATATGTAAAGAAAATTTACCCTGAACATAAAGAGAAAATGAGGTGGTTGAGGGAGGAGGGAGTCAAATGTGAAGATCCAGTGAAGACAATCTGTAATGGACAGAAAAGTTTTGACAGTAGGCCTTCATCCATGTTGGGGACTGAAAAGGAAGCGAACTCCGCCAGTATCTCTCAGAGGAAAAGATGTGGAAAAGGAGTTTAAAATTCGGGAGTTGTTTCCCTAAAGACATGTTACCTTGTTGGGACAAGAGTTTACGCAAAAGCACAGGATAGAAGCAATAGGAGAGTGTCAGCCGAGGGGGGCTGACGTGCATTTCCAGAAGGTGAGCGGCCCAAATGAAAAAATGCACGAGGGAGTTGCCATACCGCGGGACAGACTTCAGCAGGAGACACCATGGGGTTAACAACTCTTTATTCTGTTGCCACAGGGCGGTGCGCGCCTATGATGCACCTGTCCTGCTTTTTAATGTGTTCTCTGCTTACACATGCGCAGTGCCATTTTCTTTGTTCATGAGGCTTACAGAAACATCAGTAAGTGCATGTGTACTTCTATTTTCTTTGTTCTAAAAGTTACGTAACAGGTGCATGTGTACAATCACTATTTACTTCATACTACAAACATGCTGTAGTTGTGGCCTTAACTCATGTGGCCCCACGGCCTTAAGTCATCTCAAGGCCAGCTCACAGAGAGTTTCATGAGCTGTCCCAAACAGAAGGACACACTGTGTCCAGGGAAGACCCAGCCATAGCAAGGGGACCCTAGGAAGCTTGACAGAAGGACTTTGTCCGCACTGGGGTCTCGTGCATGCCCAACCAGAGCTAGGGATCCCACAGCACCTTGGGAATTAACAGAGACATCCATGGCGGCAGCGGTGTAAAAGCGGAAATGGTGTGGTGGTAGCGTCAGGGCAGTGGGGAGGTGGTAGCCTGGGAAGGGGAGGAAATAATGCCTGTCAGGGAATTGGGAACACTGGGACTCCAGCTAAAGACATTTGGACACATTTGGTATCCATATTGGTAAACAATAGTATTGGATAAATAGGGATATCCATTTCCCCACTACCACCCCGCCCCAAAATCTTCAGCTGGTATTCTTCATCTGTTCTGCCTCTGTTTCCAGTGAGTATGAGATTTTGTGTGCATTCTTTAAGAGTGAAGTTTCTATTTCCCCCAATCCTGTGGAGCTCCTGCAATTAAGCCCCACTGGCTTTCAAAGCCAAACACTCTGGGGTCTCCTCTTCCTGGTGCCAGACCCCCAAGCTGGGGAGCCTGACACGGGGCTCAGAACTCTCACTCCTGTAAGAGAACTTCTGCAAAATAGTGATTCTCCGGTTTGTGGGTGGCTCGCCCAGGGGGTATGGGATTTGATTATAATGCGAGTCCACTCCTGCTAAACATCTCATTGTGGTTCCTCCTTTAGCTATGGCAGATCCTTCCAGGTAGGCTCCAGTCTTTTTTATTGATGATTCTTCTGCAGTTGGTTGTAATTTTGATGTGTTCTTAAAAGGAGGTGAGCTCCAGCTCCTTCTCCTCCATTACCTTGGCTGCCAGCCTCCCCGCTGAGCCTGGGAGCAGCTGCTGTTCACTTTGCCAGTTTTCTGTGTGGTGGTCTGCTTCCCATCTGATCACTTCCCGTTGTTGGGAATGTCAGTCTCTCCTGCCACACCTTGTCCGGGTCTCACAGCTCCTCGTTCTGTTCCTCAAGCTCTTGTTACTAAGACTACACAGACACCTGCAATCTTCTCGGGTCTGCACCCAGGCCTGGAGCAGGTCAGGAAAGGAAAGCTGTTTTCCTAACACTGGTAGACCTTATATATAGCAATCACTCAGCTCTCAGTCTTGTGGAGCAATTTAAAAGGAAACTTGTGTGGTGGCTCTGCTGACTTTATTTTGCAAACTGTCTTAGCAAGAGTCAGAAGGAGGGCTTTAAACCCAATCAGAGACCCACAGCTGTTGCAATATCTAAAGCTTGTCTGATAAGATACTCTTACTGGGACACAAGATGAAATAATCAGCAAGAACAAGCCTTTTCCTCTTTAACATCTGTATCTCCACACAATTAGCGTAAATGGCACATTGCACTTTTCTTCATCAGAATTAGATGTTCTTAACAAGATGTGTTTTTAATTTAATGGTAAACTTCCAATCTATTTAGCTACAATATGAAACTTATAAATGAAAGCAGCTTCTGATATTCTTACATTACTCCAACAGTACTTACAAGAACAAGTTAATTATAATAATGTGAATTGAAAGTGAAAGATAATCTAATCAACCAAATTTTGTGAGTGATGAGTTAATCAAAGGTTCCCAGAAATCCCCTATACACACCAATTATGATAATGCGACCTAAGTACAAAAAATATACATACTATTACACCTATGCTGTTTTTAAATGTTTGCCTTAGTAATATAGTAATGGCCTAGGAGTGAGAGATTGCCTGAGGGTTAATGGCTGGCAGGGAAAATATGTCTGATATTAACCACAAATAAATTGCCTGTGCTTCTGTAATTATTTCAAAACTTCACTAACATATACAGACTTTAAATAAAAACTTCAATAATCTCTGGGTCAGTATCTGTTCCTCTCTTGAATGTTACCAAATTTGTTAATTATCTGAAAACATTGTCAAAGACAAATTATGAAGCTTTGTGAATAAAATACAAGAAATACTTGTATTTTACAAATACAAGAAATACTGCAGGCATATTGTAAATGTTCTTCCATAAAAATGAATAAGATTATAGTCAAGATGAAATGGTAAACTGGACAAGTACCCAACTGAGAAGAAAATTAGTGAACTGGAAAATACTGAGGAAATCACTCAGAATAAAGCACCATAAATATAAACTCATAGAAAATATGAAAGGTGAGTCAAGACAAATGTAGGAAAGAAGAATGAGAAGAGCTAAAATAGGTCTAAGATAAGGTATAGAAGGAAAGAACAGAGAAAAGGCAATACATAATAGGAAAATTGCTGAGAATTTGCTAGTGGTAGACACTGAAAAGCAAGATTAAAAAGTTATAGAAGAAAACTTTGAGTCCTGAGAGGGTTAATTGAAACAAATCCATGCTTAAACACCTGTTGTGAAGTAGGACCACACCAAACAGAAAGTTGATCTCAGGGGCTACTAAAGGAATAAGTCACGTTGGCTACACAGACATGACAATTAGAACAAGGGCATACTTTTCAACATAACACAATGAGAAATGTCTTTAATATTTTGAAGTATTAAAGAACAAACTAAAACCCTAAGCCAAGATTCGCCACTATTCAAGAATGCATACACGAAAGATGGATATTTTACTAGTCACACTCCCTGTCTAAAAGAACCACTAAGGAAGGGATAAAGCAATGAGAAAGAGTGAAATTGAAACTGGGGAAAAGAAGGGGAAAACAAGAAACATGACTGAACAAAAAAAACAGACGAACATATTTCTGAGTAAAATACATTATCAAATATAAAAGAAAAATGACAATCTGTAGTTTTATTTTAATTGCTTTGGTAAGAACCCTTAATATGAGATTTACCCTCTGAACAAATGTTTAAGTATATAAAACAATATTGTCAGTTATAGGCACAATGTTGTACATCAGATCTCTAAAATGTATGCATGTTGGACCACTGAAAGTTTATACTCATTGAATAGCAGGTCCCCATTTCCCCCACCCTCCCAGGCCCTGACGACCACCATTCTACTCTCTGTTTTATGCATTTGACTATTTTAGATACTCCATGTAAGTAAAATCATGCAATATTTGTGCTATGGTGATGGGCTTCTTTCACTTAGCATGAAGTCCTCCAGGTTCATCTATGTTGTTGCACATGACAGAGTTTTCTTCCTTTTTAAGGCTGAATGAAATTCCACTGAATGGATGTATCACATTTTCCTTATCCACTCAGCAGCAATAAACATTTGGGTTGCTTTCATTTCTTGGCTAATGTGAATAGTGCTGCTATGAACATAGGGTGCAATTATCTCTTTGAGACTCTGTTTTCAATTTTTTGGATCTACACCAGAGATGAGATGGCTGGCTCATAAGGGAATTTTGTTTTTATTTTTATCAGGAATTTCCATACTGTTTTCCATAGCAGTTGAACCATTTTACATTCCCACCAACAGTGCCTAAGTATACCAACTCCCCCACATCCTCACCAACACTAACCTTTAGTGTATTTTTTTTTTAACATAATAGCCATTCTCACAAGTGAGATATGAGACAGGTGTGATGTAGTTTAGATTTGCATTTCCCTGTTAGCCATTTATATGTCTTTGGAGAAATGTTTATTCACCCCTTACCAGATATATGATTTGCAAATATTTTCTACCATTCCTTAGGTTGCCTTTTCACTCTGTCGATTGTTTTCTTTGTTGTGCAGAATTTTTCTAGATTGATGTAGAGGTTTCACAATAAGTTAGAAGAAAAATCCTAATGGAAATGAAGGGTGGATCCCCAGTTTGGGAGCTAATGTAATTCTAAGGTTCTTATGTAGCCTCCACATGATAGAGATTGAACCACCAAAGGATTAAAAATGAAAGGTAAAACTTTCAAACCAGTGAAGGGGGAAGAATGAGTAGTAAAATATAATTATTTATTCTAACAGACAAAAAAACAAGGAAAATGAAGGAGTTAGGAAAAATATAGTAATCTGTACATACAAAATAAAGCAATAAAAAGAAGTAAAATCTATTAATAATCACAACAAATTAAATACAGCAAGTGATTAGAGGAGATGCTTGTGGGACATGCCTATGAAGGTATAAACGTTCATCCAACACAGAGGCAGGGCTTGTTTCATGCTACCTGAAATGAGCCGCTGTTACCAATGGTCAGAATACTGATGGACATCAGTCCTGGCTCAGAATTAGCAATCATTTTGTGACAGCTGGGATTTTCTGAAATGAGTTGTCCCAATTGAGGGAAATGCTTCAAGCCCTGGCTGGACAAATGCTCCACAGTGGATGTGGGTTTTATATGTTGATCTTTAAGGTTTCTTTTTAATATTAAGCTCCTATCATGTTTTGCTCCAAATTTCTGAACTTAGAATGCTTTTCTCAGTTTGAAGCATCCCCAAGAAAGTATTCTGAGGGTTTGTTTTACTGATCACGATACTGCCGTGTCTTAGGTCAGTGTCTGACACTGAACACAATCTCGATAAATAGTTCTTGAGCAGAAATGAAAACTCTGGCAGATTTAATATAGTCTGAGGAAAATAATAGAAAGGTAAAAAGGATAAAGAGTATAGACTGTGATAGTAGATGTAGAAACAAGGTTATTAAAATTTATAAAATCTCCTACAGTGGGAAATATAAAGTGATGAATATTTTTCAAAACATATAAGAAAAAGAGTAAATTTTTCTGATGCACTTGGGTATATCCAACTGTGACAGACCATAATTCTAAAACTGGAAGTTTTATGTCTAGACAAGTATTAACTTCTTTTTTTCAAAGAAGGAATTATTAAAATTGATATTTTCTGTCCCAGGAGAGTTTGTTAAGAAGTACATCTTTTATAAGCAAACTATGCCTGGATTAACAAACTTCTTGAATTTTTTTATCCAGAGAGTGGACTGGGGACATTGGTTTTCTTTTTCCATCTGGAAGGAACCAAATAACTTCCATTAAGAGGCTATATACTGTAACTATATTTATTGGAATAAATGTTCTTCTTGACAGGATTTGAGTAGATGATAAGGAATTTTCTCCATACATCTTGCAAAATCATTTTCTAAATGCTAAAAATTATTTTAAAGTTTTACTAAAATAAAGTAGTGCAATATTTACCAGAAATGACTTTATTTCTCCTAGCACACAGCAACGGAGAAGTTAGATTTTGAGTTTTCATCAGATTTGAATTAATTGCCTTTTCTTTTAATTCCTAAGGGACCTGCCCTCACAACCACATACCCCTCCCACCTTAGTGGATGTAGAAAACAGGATGGCTTCACAGCTCAGTACCTGTGAAAGTACAATGGTTATTATTTACCTACTTCTTAGGAAACTTGAAAGAGATAGTCTTCACCTCAGTTTCAAGCTGCTAAAATTCTACTGGGCTCATTGAGGCCTTATCTGATCCTTCAGATCTGAGATGTATCAGCTCTTGCAGGCTTTAATGTTTTTGTTTATAAACTGTGCTGATCCCAGAAAGTATTTAAGACAATTTCTCAGGCTTTTTTGTCCTACAGTATTTCACAAACATGCCTGATCAATAGAGTCAGCTGGAGAAGCTTGCAAAAATTCAGAATGTGAACACATCCCAGGAGACTGTGATGTGGCATTTTGGGGAGACCTAGGAATCTGTGTGTGTTTTTATTTTTTAAATTAAAGTATTAGTTACAATGTGTCAGTTTCTGGTGTGCAGCATACTGTCCCAGTCATGTGTATATATACATATGTTCGTTTTCATTAAAGGTTCTTACAAGATATTGAATATAGTTTTCTGTGCTATGCAGAATAAAGTTGTTCTTTATCTATTTTTATATATAGTGGTTATCATTTGCAATTTGCAAAGGAATCTGTGTTTTTAAGCCTCCCCAAGTAACTAGTAAAATCAGACAATGTTTAAGAACACTGATTCACTACCTGTCAGGGGTTCAGCGCTTCATCTGCACGCCATATGGGATCCTGCACCCCTCAAGGGGGTAACCCAGGCTGAATGATGAGCTCATGTGGGGAAGATGAGCCCCAGAGCACTGTGACCCTTGCCCAGAAGTTCAGAAGAGACCAAGGCAGGATTTGTTTTGGCTTTGGTTAGCCAACATTTATCCAATCTCGGGATTGAAAACATCTGCTTTTTTCGAGGCAAATATGGATGTAATAAAATAAGTGCTTTACTGCAGATGAAGAGCCATGTGGCGACATGAGAAAGGAAACTTGCAGCTCGTACGGGATAACTCTTACAGCCACAGTCAAACTTGTGATTCAAAACAGGGCAGCTCAAGAGCATCGCAGTCTTGGGCCTCTTGACATGGACTTTCCTTGAGAATGCCGGTCATGTTTGCCTTGTTTTTATGACTTTTGGATGAAACTCTGCTTACTCAATAATGCAAATTAATGCCTAACATTGTACTAGTCATATAGTACACGCTCAATGAATGTTTGTTAAATGAAAGAAGGATGTGAAGAAATAGATGTTTTAGACTAGGAATAGACTTACCATATGACCCAGGAATCCCACTCCTGGGCTTGTATCCAGAAGGAAATCTACTTCAGGATGACACCTGCACCCCAATGTTCATAGCAGCACTATTTACAATAGCCAAGACATGGAAACAGCCTAAATGTCCATCAACAGGTGACTGGATAAAGAAGATGTGGTATATTTATACAATGGAATACCACTCAGCCATAAAAACTGACAACATAATGCCATTTGCAGCAACATGGATGCTCCTGGAGAATGTCATTCTAAGTGAAGTAAGCCAGAAAGAGAAAGAAAAATACCATATGAGATCGCTCATATGTGGAATCTAAAAACAAAAACAAAAACAAACAAACAAACAAAAACAAAGCATAAATACAGGAGAGAAATAGACTCACAGAGAATACAGAATTGTGGTTACCAGGGGGGTGGAGGGTGGGAAGGGATAGACTGGGATTTCAAAATTGTAGAATAGATAAACAAGATTACACTGTATAGCACAGGGAGATATACACAAAATGTTACGATAACTCACAGAGAAAAAAATGTGACAATGAGTGTGTATATGTCCATGAATGACTGAAAAATTGTGCTGAACACTGGAATTTGACACAACATTGTAAAATGATTATAAATCAATAAAAAATGTTAAAAAAAAGAAATAGATGTTTTAGAACAAAAGTAATAGCTCACATTAAATAGTTTTTAAAATTTCCCCATTGATTTTACTTAAACTCTTGCTGAATTGCAAACTCAGAGTTTTGTTTGTTTGTTTGTTTGTTTTTACAGAGAAAAAATATTTTCAGTTTCTCCCACAAGTTTTCCATATTCTTAATGGGTAAAATCTGAATACTGAAGATTATAAGACACATATCAAACGGTGGCTTATGAAATCAGTTTGCATTTACTTAAGATGAAAAGGTTTTGAGGTAAAAATAATTAATTGTGATCTTGATATGAAGAGTAGGGACAGTAGCACTTTTAGCAAAATAACACTGAATTTTTCTTACAAGAGAATTGTTTTTATGGTAGAGAAGTGTTTATTGAGTTTATGTCTCTTCAGAGATCAATTTATAAGGTCTTCCATTGCTGGTTTATAAACCCTATTCTCTTTTCCTTTAAAATACAGATTCTTTCCAAGAAAGTCTCTTGTTTACCTCAGGAGAAAGATCAATACTATTACAGAGTAAAAGAGACATTCTTATTTTCATATGGTTCTTTGAAGTTATAAATGTTACAGTTAACATAAACACATTACACACCACTTTTCAAAATAGAAATCATGATGACCAAATTGGTACATTTATAAGTTTGAACTTAGAAAACTGTGAATGTAGAAATGTAGTTGGTCTTTTGGTTAGTGTTTCACCAGAAGTAATTAATTATAGAATCGGTCATTTCCACTGGCATTTCTTTTTCTGCCAAATATTGGAATTCCTCAAAATGTTTAGCAGGAACTCAGCAGAAGATGTTATTCTGTCTTTATACATGGCAATGATGCTTCAACATAAGAAATTCCATACGCAGGTTTGGTAATTTTTTTCAAGAATATTATAATGAAACTAATAAAATACCATTGTGTTGAATCAAACAGCTGCATTAAATGAGGGATGGGCGGACTGGTAACTGAAAAAAGATAGACAATAAAGACTAGGACATGAGGCTGATAAAGAAACTATATTAC
Source organism: Camelus dromedarius (assembly GCF_036321535.1). Classification (NCBI taxonomy): domain Eukaryota; kingdom Metazoa; phylum Chordata; class Mammalia; order Artiodactyla; family Camelidae; genus Camelus; species Camelus dromedarius. The sequence continues at coordinate 3,506,265 of NC_087449.1, read as the reverse complement.
CAAAAAACAAAACAAAAAAACCCACTATAGAATGAGCTAAATATGATCATAGCCACCCAATTCCAACATACTAGAACTAGGTCCTACATGTTGAAACTGAAAGTAATCCAGAGCCATAGAATCTAAAATCAGAAGGGATGTAGGAAGAATTTTAAAAAACAATGAAAACAAAACAGTACATTTCTGCTATGTTGTAAATTAGAATAACTCAACTGTCCAAGAAATGATATAGTTTAGAAACATGAGGAGATTCAAAAAAACGTTGAGCATTGACAAACAGGTCCTTCTGCAGATACTTTGTTACCACTGACACACTGCATGGCCCCATATAATTATCTTTGTCTTGTTCTTATTCATTTCACCCATCCTCAAGCAACAACACTGGGCGTAAGCCTTGCCCATTGTAATTAAACAGTTAGCATCTGATGTTCCCTGTAACTAAACATCAAAAGGATGTAGTGAACAGGTTAGAATCTATGCAAGATCTTGGATTTCTGTGAAAACAAACTGGAAAATGATGTAAAGGCTGACTGGCTGGTTGGCTGGTTTTCTTGATGGTTACTTAGGACGTGGCTAGTGATGCGACTGCTTAGGCTAGAGTAGGGAATAAACGAAGCCACACACACGAAGTTGTGCTCTGAGGAAGTGCAGCGCTTCCTCAAAGCTCTGAGCGAACATCTCACACTGCAAAAGAAAGACAGGCAATTGCCCGGCCACTCGGGGGTCTTCTTCCTGTGCTGGTCTAAGGGCGCGTTGTCCAGGCACTCGTAAATACAAGTCATTGAAGGGGAAGACTGTGGCCGCAGATTGGGCTGACGCTGCCGCCTCCCAGGACTGTCCAGAGACCTGCACAAAGTGCGGCGGGAGGCGGGCGGGACTGGTGCAAGCACTCCCGGGTCCCCGTCGGTCTTACCTGGCTCCGCGGAGGCTGCGCTGACTCCAAGAAGCAGGACCAGAGGGCGAGCAAGTCCAAGAGGCGCTGCAGCCCGCACGGCCCGCGCCTCGGTGCCACGCTCGGAGGGCCGGAGCGTCTGTGCCGCGGGATGCTGCGGCCCGCTGGGCCAGCCAGCCATGCTCTGGCCGTCGTGGGGACCAGGCTGGGGGCAGGGCTGGTCAGGGGGTGCAGCGATGGGTTGGGGGCGCGAATACTGACCAGGGAGGTGGTCGGGGTAGGGGCCAGGGCAGGTAGGCCGTGGGGTACGGGGCTGCAGGTACTTGGGGCGCCTAGGAAATGGGGAGCAGAGCAGGGTGCGAACCCGGAACGCGGCCACCGGCCGCTCCCTGGGTCCGAGCACCCCTGTGCTGCAGCCAGTATTTCTCCCCCCACCCCCAGTCCCCAGTCAGTGTGACCTGCCCCTACCCCGGGAGGAGCTGCCCCCTGCCGGAGGCGGCACTTGCAGTCCAGGGCCGCAAACCTGGGCAAGCTCTGGGGATATGCAGTGTTTCCAGCTCGCCCTTTATTTGGGAAGGTGACCCCAACGAGGAGATTTGTCCTCAGGCCCTGAGTTCCGTGGGTCAGTGGGAAAGTGGGCGATTTGAACAAAAATGTTGCTCAACAAGGGGCAGCGGATGAAGAAGGAGCAGGAGGAGGAAGCTGGGCTCCTCCTGCCCAGCCTCATGGGCTGTGTCGTAGCAGCTCATCCGGCCTCACCTCCTCCACCGGCTGGGGTCCCGGAAGGTCAGCGTCCCCATGGCCCGCTCCCCACGGAGCATCCCTGCCTGAAACGCTCCTGGCAGATGGGCCTGAGCCATACGAAGATTCCAGTGGCTGCACCAGTGTTCTCCTGCCCCCAAAACCTGGCCCGGGAGGCCCCTCTCCCTGCTGGAGGCCCAGCTGCCCTCCCCAGGACTTTCCAGGCCCCCTGAGCTCTGAGCTGTGTCTGGCCTTTTCCATTTCCTCAGGCCAGTGCTCTGCGAACCCCGCCTGACCAAAGGCCTCCAGCTCCTTCCTCCAGGCAACTGCCCAACGAGTCCTGTGCTCAGACCACCCAACAGGCCTGTGCAGGCCGCCAGAGCCCCTCACATCCAACCTCTCAAAGGAAACTCACATTTCCCTGGACCTGTTGCCCTCGGGCTGACAGGAAACCAGCTCCAGTGCCATGCCCTTGGCTAGGAGCTCTGCTAAACCCTCTGGATTCCTTCCCCTCTTTCCCCATTGCCCCTTCCTGATCAGGGTCCATCTTCTGCCTGGACCCCTGGCCAAGCAGCGACTGCAGTGTAGACTCCTGCCTACCCAGACTCTAGGCCTCCCCACACCCCTCTCCTGCCCACCCCGGCGGCATCCTGCCGGGCCTTCCCTGTGGCTCCCCTGACCTCACACCCAAGCCTGAAGCCCTACACGCACCTCGCACATCCATCCATTCTCCACCACTGCCTCCCTGGGCCTCGGCGTGTCCTGGGTCCTGATGGTGTCCCTTCCTGTGGCTCACAGCCCCTCTGTCCATCTGTCCATCTGTCCAGGGGCTGCAGCCCTGCTCCAGGGGAGGAAGGTGAAGGGCAGGGTCTCTGACCTCTTCCATGTCACCTGTCCTCCAGGCCCATCTGACTGCAGGTCTGGGAAGGAGAGGCTGGAGCAGGGCAGGCAGTGCTGGGTCCCTGCCCACCCTGGGGCCCGGGGTTTACCACCGCTCCTCCCTCTGAGGTTGGAAGCTCCCCAAGCAGGGGTGAACCCACCTTTGTGGGCTTTGTGGGGAGGCCCAGCTTCAAGGGACATCCTGTGTAATGAAAGCTGCTACACCACCAGATACAAAAATAAGACTTTTTACTGTGAAACACTTGTGATTGCTGAACTGGTAGGTGTGAAAATATGTATTTTATGTTCATTTTTTTCCCACCGATCTTTGTGTCTGCACAAAGATCTTTCCTGTGGCTTTCGCATCTTTTTCTTATTAGAGTTTTATTTATTCCTTTATATACACAAGTAATATGTGATCACGCTAGAAAAATACAAACTGTAGACATTCACAAAGAAAAATAAGACCCCAGACATCACTGAGCGACACTGGACAGTGCATCTTCCTGCCCCGCCCTCCTCCACAAAGACCCCAGGTTAGGGGGAACTGTGCGGGGCTGGGGGTGCTGAGGCCCTTACAGGCTCCTCAGAGGGGGCAGGAGGGAGACGAGGTGGGGGCATCCAGGAGTAAAGGGCCTGGTGGAGGGGCTGGAGTTGGGAAGCAGGCCTGGGGAGAGGGCCCACCTGAGCTCGAGGTGGTCTGGGACACTTGGTGCGTTTGTGGGGTGAGCGGAGCTTAGAAGAGGCAGTGCGGAGCCAGCCTGAGCTCCATCTGGCCTCTCTCCTCTGTTCCTTGTGCTCCTTGTCATCTCTCTCTACTGCTGAGAGTCTCATGGGTCCTTCACAGGGAGAAATGATAAATGACAGAGAAATGCTGTGCTCATCCCAGCTTGTCCTGTTGATACGCAGGGTTGGGGTCTCCTGGACACCCATCCAGCAGGGACCTGTGAGCCCAGGATGCCTGACAGACATCCACCCACAGCAGGAAACAGGCTCCGCCCACACTGCATTTTGTTTGTTTTGTTTTAAGTGAACACAAAGTTTTCCAAAACTACAGTGGATCTGCTGAAGCCTGGGGCCTGCCTGCTCCGTGGGTGTGTCCTGGGGAGGGGGTGGTCTGTGGGTTTGTGCAGGGAGTGGAGTGAGTGCACAAGGGGCCAGGCACACAGGGCAAGGCCAGGGGTGAGGAAAGGGCAGGATGTTCGACCTCTGTCCAGGCTGTTTGACCTCTGTCCAGGCTGTCCCTTCTCCTTGTGTCCAAAGAGACAGAATGGGGCTCACTGTGCTACAGAAGTAACTTTTCATCCGGGAAGGAAGAAGAGTTACTTTGTAGGCAGAGCAGGCTGTGAAAAGCCCAAAGTGTATCCAAAAAGCGCATCTAGTTGCACACCAAGTCAAAAGAGAATTAGTGATCTGAAAGATAAACCAATATAAAATAATTATTGAAACAAAGAAAAATGGAAAATAGATAAGAACATAAAAGGAACATAAGTAACACATAAGCATGCAATGAAGTCACTAACGTATATGTATACTGTTGAAGTAACATGCAAAGAGAGAGTGAGAGATAGATAAGAAGGAGAAGGGGAGAGGTGGAGGAGAAGCAGGAGAGGGAGGAAGAGTGAGAGAAAAGTGGGATAGAGATAGAGCTGGTATTTGAAGAAACAATATCTGAGAGTTTTCTTATCTCAGAGAAGTGGTCAAGCAAAACATTCAGAATCTCTATAAATCTCAAGGACAAAAAATAAAAGAAAAAAACATAAATGCATCATAGACAAGATGCTAAAATCAAAATCAAGGAGAAATTTTTAATAGTACCCAGAGGAGGAGAAAACACATCATTTTCAAAAGAACAATCATAAAACTCACGGGAAACTTTTAATCTATTTTATATACAGTAGTTACTATTTGCACATCTCACACTTCTGTTCTTTAAGCCACCCAGTTTGCAGTGCTTTTTCTGGCAGTCCTAACAAAGTTGTAGAGACACTGAAAACTGTCTGGCGCTGTTTGAAGTGAACTAGGCCTTGGTGCTGCAGAAATAGCTCCACTTACATGAACTAATAAGTATGTGGGAAGAGGAGGCTGACAGGATCCAAAATCTAGGTGTAGAGCCTCAGCTGAGAGAGGCAGTCCAGACACTTTCTTTCAGGCTCATCCAGCTTCTCCATTTCTCATTCACTCACCTTCTCAGCCTCAGGACTCATCTTGGTTCTGCTTGCTTGCTTTGTTTGCTTGCTCGCTTTCTCTCTCTCTCTCTTCCTTCCTTCTCCTTCTCTCTCTTCCTTCCTTCTTCTTCTTCTTTTTTTTTTTTCTCATTAAGGCATGGAACACACCCTCTTCCCCGGACAGTTCAGGTGAGGTTTTCCATGGCCTTTCCCGGCTTTGGCCCCTCTATAACCTCATCTGCCATTTCTCCCTCCCCCATTTGCTATCTCTTGGAGTGCATCCACGGTTGTCTTTCCATTCTGTACACCTGCAATTCTCTGTCCCTTACACCCCACACTTGGCTGGTTCCTTCTGACCCTTCAGATCTGGGCTTAAATGTCTCCACCTCGGAGCGTCCTCCTCTGATCATGCTACTGAGAGTTGTGAACTGCTTGCCTCCTTCTCCTCCACTTGCACTGGGCTATGACATCAGGAAAGAAGGAAAGGGCAGGCAGGAGATGATGTTGAGAGCGAAGGAAGAAAAAAGGGTGGGAAGAAAGAGGTTTCTCTGTAGTACAGGGAACTATATTCAATATTCTGTAATGGACCCACTCTTTCTTTCTCAAATCTCAGGGGACACTAGTTTACACACACGTGTCTCCTCCCTTAGCATGCAGCCCCGCCCCCGGGGCCACGGGAGCCAATCCGCGCGTGCGCGCACTCTGCGGCTCCGGCCCCGCCCCAGCGCCCTCCTCAGCGGCGCCCCTCCCTCCGCCCGCCCAACGGGCAGTTCGTCAGGCAGGCAGGCCGGCGGCAGTTGGTCGAGCTGACGGCGGCTCGTCAGGTCTCTCGAGCGCTGCTGGTCCTGCTCCCTTCCACAGCGGCGGCGGCGCGGTGTCTCCGGGAAGCGCGGCGCTGGCCGAGCGGCGGCCGCGGAGCTCAGTGCCCGGCGCGGCGGCGGCGGGCGCGCGCCCCGAGGCGGTCCGCGGGCAGGTGTGCGACGGGGGGCCGCGCTCCAGCAACCTGCTACCTCGGCGAGGGCTCCCACGGCGTCGTGTGGTGAGTGTCCGCGCCCCGGGTGCCGGCCGCGCCCGCCCGCGCGGGGCCCCGCCCGGCCTCGGCGGGCGCAGCTGCGGCGTCGGCCCCGGCCGCGCGACCCCAACCCCAACCCCGAGCCCGGCCCCGACCCCAGAGGGGCTGCCCCGCCGTCCGCGCGCTGGGGGTGTCGGGCGGGGCTGGGCCGCTCGGACTGGGGCGTTGCTCGCGGCGCTTCGCGGGAGGGCCTGTCCTGGGCGGCCCTCGCGGGGCGCGGGGAGTGGGGGAGGGGCCCGTGCGGGGAGGGTGGAGGCCGGGAACCCGGCACTCAGGGACCTCTAGGACGGGAACGGGCTCTCCTCACCTCCTTGTGCTGGTCGCGCGACCTTCCCTTGACGTCGAATTGTGAAGCAGCGAATTCCTTAAGATGCTCATGGCGGCGGCTCTGGTCTGGAAAGGGTTTCACAGCGGCATGTGTGCCCATCCCCTAAATCATCATCTTGTTTGCCCCCCTCGTGTGCGTTTACCGCAAACGGCTTTGGTTCAGCACCTTCCCTGCTGCCAGGGGTGCTCTCCTGCAGAGGCTTTCTAAACCGCATGAAGCGGCACCAGTGTTGGTGTGGAATGTTTCAATCTTGAAGTTTTTAAATGGATTTTGGGGTGGTACTGTTGGCGTTTCAGGAAAGGTAAGTCAGCATCGCTGTGTTGATTTCTTCAGGAGTCGTTTGGAGTTGGGCCTAATTTGACTTTCCCCCCTTTTACCCCACGTGAGCTCCAGTACTAGCATAAAGGCAGTCATGCGTTTTCGCACAATGACTGTGGACTTTCCCTGTTACTACTTTAGTGCTCAGTGTGTATGCAGCCCTGATGGAGTTCTTGCAGAACCACGTGCGGGCTCCCTTGTCTGGCTCCAGATCCCTTAGAAGCGCTCGTGGAATGGGGGTGATGGTGTTGTTGTTTTATTAGAACAAACTACACGTCGTATTTAGTGCTGGCAGAGTTGTGGAAGTGTAAGCTCCCTTACACCTAAACTTCTCCATGTGAGTGTGTCCTTTGTGTTAAATGAAGGAAGCAAACTATTTCTGAACACTTTGTGTCAGGTACTGTGCTAGGTACTGTTACCTCATGTTACCTGAACAGCCACCTTGCAGGGAGGGAAGGGCAGTGCTCTCTCTCTTTCAGAAGAGAAAGTGTTTCCAGGTGAAGCCGGTTCCTAAGGTCTCACAACTAAAGAGTCAGACTTGAGACTATAGACTGAGATCCGGTTTCTGAGGCCGGAGCCCTTTTCATTACTTCCTATTTTCCTTAATTAGTGTTATCAGTAAATTTGGAGTTTTAGCGTATTTTACTCTTCCAAGCAAATTTATATCAGTAACGTCATTATTTCAGAAGTAGTCATAAGTTTAGAAATGTATAGAGGGAATGTTTTGCTAAGTATGCTGGCTCGGTACACAGTATAGTTAAAGTTGATTAAAAAAATAAAAGACTTTAATGTTTTCATTCTCTTAAGGAACAGAGGGCCTCACAGTATACAGTTGTGAAAATTCACTTTAACGCAGAGGCTTAGGAGCCACAGGAGAAATTAAATTAGGTCAGGCCTAAAGGAAATAAGGTCCTAGAAGGTAACGGAGAGATGTTACTGCCCACAGCATCTCGTCTCTGCCGTAGGTCAGATTCCTGTTCATGTGCTGGTAAGTGTGCAAGTCACCAGGTCTCATGGTGAGAGGCTGGGAATTGCCCATCCCGTCCTTGGGCCCTTTGACGAATGAACGCTTTTGAGAAGAGGCAGGCACATGAATAGTTTTGAAATTCTGGGAGAATCTAGATCACAAATGCTGTCAGTGTGAATGCACGACTGGCCCAGCGGGCCGCAGCATCCCGCGGCACAGACGCTCCGGCCCTCCGAGCATGGCACCGAGGCGCGGGCCGTGCGGGCTGCAGTGCCTCTTGGACTTGCTCGCCCTCTGGTCCTGCTTCTTGGAGTCAGCGCAGCCTCTGCGGAGCCGGGTAAGACCGACGGGGACCCGGGAGTGCTTGCACCAGTCCCGCCCGCCTCCCGCCGCACTTTGTGCAGGTGTCTGGACAGTCCTGTGAGGCGGCAGCGTCAGCCCAATCTGCCTTGGCTTCGCCCCCAAGGAAGCCACCTCAGCTCTACCCATGTGCACAGGTGGCCCACGGGCGATGGTTGGAAGGGCGACAGGGTCAGCTGGGGCCACGTGTCCAGAGTGTCCCGCGCCGGCCATTCATTCCTGGGCCGAGGCAACTGGCGCCAAGTGGGCGCGCCGCGGGGCCCGGAGAGAGGACTGGGCTGGAGATTGTGCAAGGCATCTGCATCCAGAGTCCCTCGTGTCCTGACCAAACTTTGGAGACTTTGCGGGGAAGTTGGTGCTTTTGGCAGATAGCGCTGCTGGCCGCGGGCCAGCGAGGGCTCTAAGCTGAGGTCGTGGTGGCGGCTGTTAACCGCGCAGTTGCCCAGAGACACTTGGCCATCCAACGCTGGCCCGACAGGCCTGTGTCGCCGTCACCGGCCTCATCCCTCCCAGCGCCTAAGTGGCCGCGGTGAGTCACATCTTTGGGCCCAGGAGCGACCATGCCCGGAGTCCAACAGGTTGATGAGTAGTGTGAGTGGGCATCCCTGTCTTATTCCTGAGTTTAGAAGAAAAGGTCTTTTTCTTAAGTTCCTGACAATAATGTAATACACTTCTTTGGGGTAAGGTTGGTTGACATATTCCCTCATCTAATCGCATAGGCTGTCCCGTTATTATTTCAAAAGGAGACAGTGATGTTTACTCGAAGGTGTAGATCTAAGGTGGGGAGGCACCAGTGGAAGAGCGTTTGGCAATGAGAGAGTAAGTGCTTCTCAAAGTGGTGCCCATTGCCATTTGAAGAGCACCCGTTGTGCCTGGGCTTGGGGGTACAGAAGAGATGACCTAGTTCTGTTGCTTGACCAGATTTTCATAGGATCGGGGACCTGGCAGGGCTCCGGTGGGCTCTGTGTGGCCCGACACCCACACCCCGAGCTCTGCTCCCTGATTCCCAGGTCCAGGGCAGCCCCTCACGGCCCCACAGCAGATGCGCCGCTCAGACTGCTCTGCTCTGCAGATCTTCCTCCCCTCTAAAATGAGTACAAGGTGTTTCCAAACCTCAATCAGATCTTGAGAAAACAGGAAGAGCCAGAGGATGTCTCTGGCGTTCCGGTTGTACCGTTTCCTGGACTCCAGGCAGAGACGTGATCTGTGCTTTTCTGGCAATCACACGGCCCATTTCTCTTCCCATAGACTTTCCAGTTTAAATTTAGGGTAGACAAGAGAAAGACAGTGCAGAACAGGTGACACATGTTCTCTGCGTGTGTCATTAGGTCTGGAGCTTTCTGGCGGCCCATAAAGCAGAGCACTCAGCAAGGCCTCACAGGCGAGTGGGGTGAGCTGGGGGGACCAGGAGGGCGACGGCCTGGAGGGGAGGAGACCTGGGGTGGGCCCTCCCCCCGCCCGATGTAAGACCTGTGGTCTCCATCCAGTCGGCATTCACTGGGCCTCACTTGCCTCTTCAGATGAATAATGGCTTCAGGGGAGACCACCTGCGAGCCTTTCCAGGCCTAACTTTTTGAACAGCCCTTCTCGAAGACTCTGAGCTTCGAGAGCTCGAAGACTCGAAGACATCTACTCTGCTCTTCAATGCTGTGAGACTGCAGGGGAGGAGAAAGGCCGAAGAAAGGCCTGAGAGGAAGTGTCCGAACACGACAGACATCAAAGCTGTGGGGTTTCTTCTGTTAGTGGAAGAGGCTCGGTCTCTGACTGCCTTGATTTTCCGGCTTTGTGTGATTTTGGTGTATTTCAACCGTGACATTTCTGAGGCATTTATGTGCCTAGAGGTGTGTTAGGCACCCCTGGAATGACTAAAGAAGGGAAGTTCCAGGCCCTTCGACTAGAGTGCTCACTGCACTGGCTGGGGCAGCGGGAGCAGGCGTGGGGAAGTCGAGGCAGTAAGCCCCACCTCCCTGCATCTCACACAGGGCGCCCGGAGGGGCCCAGGAAGTCAGCTGACACAGTCCCAGTCATTGGTGAGCCTGCTCCCCTGAGGACCTGCAAGATGCCAGACTGGGGGTCTGGGAGGCCACTCTGAGGAGAAGTCAGTCAGGGAAAGAGGAGATGGAAGGCCGTCCCAAAGGCCCTCTCTTGGGAAAGTGAGGGCCTAAGCCAGGCACGGGTCACAGAGTGGACGATGACCAGAGGGGCCTGTGGAAAGTGAGGCGCTGCATGGCCTGGGGGGGCTCCCCAGGAATAGCCAGGCCCGGGGAAAGGTTTAGGCCAGAAACGGCATCATCACATTTGTATTTAGGGGCATGTCCATGAGTCCCTCGCCCCCAGGCCCCCCACCTGTCTGTCTCACCGTCACCTCGGGGCCCTTTGGTGCCTTTTCCTGGCCCAGGCTGCACCTGCTTCCGCACAGAGAGCCCACACCGCGGCCACAGCAGCGGTGACACGTGCCAAGGCGCCCCTGAACTTTCTCTTGGAGACACGGTGGTCCCTTTGGCATCTGTGTAAAAGTGGAAAGAGGTGGAATTTATGGGTTGAAATAGAGCACTCCCTAATTCCCAGTCAGACGAGAGAGGCCTGGTTGTGCTCACGGTTGTAAATGAGATCAGCTTCCTCCACCCAAGACTAGCAGGTCGGAATGAAGTCTGCAGTCGTGGGCCCGTGTCGGACAAAGGCCCCTGCTGTGACAGTCCCCGGAATTGCAGGGCTGCACAGGGCTCCCATCCCAAGACTGAGGCAGGGCCACACAGGCCAGCCCTGCAGATGGGTGCTGGCAGCCCGTGGAGTCTGTCATCTCTGTAGGTTTAGTGTCCTGTCTGTTGCAGAGCTGGAACCTGGGTCACCAAAATGGCTTCTCCAGTGCACCTGGCAGAGGAACCCAGGGTCCCTCCGGGAGCTGTCACCTTCACCCTCCACAGTGCCCGCGGTGAGGATTCCGGAGCCGGTGGGCACTTCATCGTCAGGGTGCAAGGCCAAGTGAGGATCCCCGCTGGCCCTGCCAACTTTTTCAGCTCCAGCATCTTTGGCCTTGAGGTGGCGTCCCTAAGGGCTCTGCAGTGCCCAGACGTGCAGACGTCAGGCCTGGTCTTCAGCCCACGCTCTGCCGGTGGCCGGGCTGCCTGGGTCCCTCCGTGAAGCGACTCCACGTGCACTTGGAGGGTGTCACCCACAGAGCGCTTGGGAGCCGCGGGGTTCCTGTTCCCTGCACCAGGGCTACCTTGTCCTCCACAAGCACATCTTCCAAACTCATAATCATGTTTGTCTTTCATACCCGGAAAGGCTCTGCCATCCCTTCAGCCACCCTGGGGAGCCTCTCTGATGCGCCGTCTCCTCTCCTCATGCAGGAAGCCTACGTGATGGCCAGTGTGGACAGTCCTCACACGTGCCACGTGCTGGGCATCCGCCTGGCCTCCCCGGTTCAGCTCATCACACAGTTCATGCCCTTTGGCTGCCTCCTGGACCACGTCCGTGAGCCCAAGGACAGCATCGGCCCCCAGCGCCTGCTCACCTGGTGCGTGCAGATCGCGAAGGTGAGTCAGAGGAGCACATGGAGCAGGCGGCCAGCTCTGAGAGCAGGGCAGATACCGCCTTAGCTTGCGGCTCCCGCCCTCATCTCCTGGGGTGACGCGATCGTTAGTGAGAGACCCAGAGAAGAGCCGCAAGGAGGAAATCAAGACAACCGGAAAATCAAGTTACGTTCTCCACGCTGGGATAACCGGGAGCTTGTCGAGAGAGTGTGTGTGCATGGACAACGTGTACACAGCATACACTCTTCTTTACTTGGGATCGACTGAATTGATCATCTTTCACATCAGATCACTGCCTGTCCTGCCGGACACCAAAAATCTAACTGTTCAGCTACGTTCGCACAACTGTCTCTTTATTGGGTGGCCTCAGTGTGGTCTGATGTTAGCGTTCCCATTTCCCTGGCAACCTTCCCGTGGAATACTACGGTGATCTGCGGCAGAGGAGATGTGGCTTTCACCCCGTCGGGACTTGACAACAAGGCCAGGAAACCAGGCCGAGGCTGTCAGGTGACAGAGTGGCTGGGTGGACAGGCAGGTGCTGGCTCTGGGGCCTGATGTGCTGGGGACCCGGGTGGACAGGTGCTTCTGCTGCTTCTCTGGGACTCCTTACATGTCCGCCTGTGGCAGCCGGATGCAGGGCGAGGGTGGGGCTGAGGGTGCAGGCATGGCCCCACCTGTGAGCTGAGGACAGGACCATAGCAATGAGCCGGGTAATTTAGCTGCTTATACGGACATTCTTCATCTCAGACCTCTCCCTCTGGATCTCAGCACTGCATCCATTATTTGCAACCCAACTTGCTAAATTCTGTTTCCTTCTGTCAGTGGGTACTCCACTCAGTAGAACGCAAGGAATCCGTGGGCATGCCCCTCAGCTCCCTCGGGTACCGGGGCTGATGGGGGGTGCTGAGGGGCATGCGGGGACCAGGGAGGCAGGGGCCACTGGCTGCTCCCCTCACCCCAGGTCGGTAGTGCAGTTCACCCTGCAGAATTACTCCCGAGTCTGCTCTGGACTTGCCCGCTGAACCCTGAGCAGAAGTGGCAGGTGACTTGTAACACAAACGTGTTTGGGTGTCTCTTGGCCCGGCGCTGCCCAGGACACCACAGGACGGGCTCCTCTGGGTCAGGGGTGCTGGCTGAGGCAGGCTCCCTCCCGGAACTGGGGCTCTCCACCAGGCTGGCCAGGCGGGGGGCTGTCTCCCAGGATAACAGACAACAGCCCAGCACTGCTCTAGTTCTGGCCGGGGTCGATTTCTCAGCACAGCCCCTGGGGGCTCCCAGCACCCTGGGAGTGGGGAAGCACCTTCTTGGACCCCTGCCAATCCCCTGGTTCTTGTCACTCTCACACCATAAGCCTGGTCACGGAACTGAGCGGTTACACGCTCAGTTAGATGTTGTTAGATGCTGGTCCTGGTTGGGCCCGTGTGCCCCAGATACTGCAGTGTCCTGAAGATGCTGGTATTTCTCTGCGTGAATGTCTTAGTTTCCTGGGGGCTACTACCAAAACTCGCCACCAGTCTGGCGGTTCCCACAACAGGAGTTAACCTGGAGGTCGGAAGTCCGAAGTCAAGGTGTCAGAAGGGCCATCGCCCTCCAAAGGCTCTAGGCGAGACTCCTGCCTCCCCTGCCAGTTCCGGTGGTCCAGGCACTCCTGGGCCTGCGGCCGCATCCCTCCCATCTCCGCCTCCATCCTCACATGGCCTCCTGCCCCGTGCCTGACTCCACATCACCTTCTGTCTTGAAAGACACGAGTCACCTCTACATCGAGGCGGATTTCGTCTCGACATCTTTAAACTAATTAGATCTAAACCCTATGTCTGAATGAGGTCACGTTCTGGAGTTCTGGATAGATGTGGAAATTTGGGGGGGACGCTGTGCAGCCCAGTTCAGCGGCTGATGTCGGGGAGGAGGTGGTTAGCTCTGAGTAGTTTTCCTGGAATGTAGAATTATACCTGGAGGTCTCCTCTGAACCCAGAAATTCTTCCTGAGTCTCTTCTCTGATTATCTATGGCAGAAGGGTCACCAAAGGTATCACCCTCCACCCCAGGCAGCCTCTACTACCTTGCTGAATTTGCTTTATTTTTTTAAACACGCATTGCTACCTGGGAAGATCTGGTTTCTTTACTTCTTTACTGGAGACTGGGAGCTGAGCTCTGTGAGAGCCGTGCCCTGGCTGCGTCCCACATTGGGCGGGGCCCCCAGAACCCTGCACAGCTGGGCTCATCTCCTCCTGCCTGGCTGCTAAGTCCCAGCTCACCAGAGAGCGCCCAGAGACTTAGCATTTCTTCTCTGATTATCTGTGTCAATTCGCAGCTGTACAGAAGTGGCTTTTCATGTGATGATGGGACACACAGCCTTGGCAAATTTTGCCCAACACAGAACTGGGGTTATGGTTCCGTGGAGTCAGCTCTCAGTCCTGGCTTTTGTTAGGCAGGTGGTCTCTCTGCCCCTTGTCTCTGTGGCTGAAGGTGGGGCTCTGCCGTCTGTTCCCCCCAGCCCGCTGCAGGACCTCCGGGAAGCACCCGCCTCTGGCCCCAGTGCCCACCCGATGCTCACTTCTCCGTTTTCCCCCATGTTCTGACTAATTAAATGTGGATTAATGACTAACACCTAAGCTGCAACCTTGTCTTATTCTAGTTCAATACCAACTCTCATCCCTTAGAGCAGAACCTCCTGTTCTGGGTCTTCTCTTGTACACGAGCTTTTCCCCTCTCACCTTTGCAATCTTAACATTCACATCTCCCTGACCACGAGTCTCTGAATAATTGGAACTTTCTGTGACCCTCAAAATCAGTCTAATACAACGTGAGCTAAAAACAAAAACCCGGATCGGGCAGTGCCTGCCGCAGGACAAATTCAGCTCTGTCCGGGCCCCTGTCAGGGGTGAGTTTCCAATGTGCCTGAGTTGAGTTTCCCGGGCCTGAAAGTCTTCCAAGATAGTTCTCTGTATGACATTACTCACAAATTCAACCTGCTGTTTGAATCCACTGCTCTGTCAATTGCACTTTGATTTGGTTTACCCTCATCTGAAGTCCTGTCACGTTGCAGCTGGCAGCCTTTGTCTGTGACAGAGCCGCATTCCACAAGAGAAACACCCCACGGCACTTGAACAGCTGTAGTGATGCAGTATCTGTCCCTGGAGGGAAAGGAAAATAATGATTTCCTCAGTTGTAAAGAGAGAAATTTGCTCTTGGGTTAGTGTCTATTTCCCAAAGTAGTGAACAATGTTCTTTGTAAAAGCTAGAAGTGGAACTACCCAGGAATACTTAGTGGCTGACCAGAAGCTAAACCTGCTGCCGTTTCTGAAGGGGGATTTCTGCCTTATAAATGTCCTCGCTGATTCACAAAGGCACGGGCTCTCCTGGGAAGTTCTCCAAATACTGATGGAGAGCTCAGCACTGTTATGCAAGTTTCTTGCCCCAGCTAAACTGCCAAGAGGACACATAAAATTGTATCGTATATCACCCAGGTAAAAGGAAAAAGAAAAGAACAAAAAAGCCAGAGATGGCCTAGGGAGGAAACCAGGGTGGGGCTGGGAGAGCAGGGACGCACTTCTGTGCGTGGTGAGAGTGGACTCTAGACTCAGGCCCAGGAGGTGCTCACTCGTCAGAGAGACGATCACCTCCTAAGCTCCGGGCTCACGGAGACACAGGTGGCGCTCACTCACTAGGAGTGACTCGGGACCTTCAGAACGTGTGCCCATTCTTTCTTGCTACATAAACAAGCAAGTCCCAAAATAATCTGACGGCACAAAAATGTTGTAAAATCTTCTCATCCAAGAGATGCTGTTATCAGTTCAGATCTGAGAACACAGCTGCTGTGCCGGGCTCTTCCTTTAGGGCATCTCAGGGCCCCGCACCTGTCAGCGATCCAGGCTGTGATTACTCTAACGCTGTCCCGAGTCTTTGGGACCACAGAGCTTTCTTATTCCCTAACGCGGATTGAGTTCTCACAAAACTGAGTTTTCAGAGAGACGATGTAAGTTACAGATCCTCGGCCAGGCCCTGGTGAGATGTGAAGGTGGCTACGAGGGGAAGGGAGAGGCTCTGAGGAAGAAACCACAGCTCTGTCAGCACCACATGACGCCTAGTTCACGTAACAAAACTTAGTAAGGATGAACTTCAAAAAACATTCCATTCAAAGGATCCACTTTTCAAAGGATACTTAGCTTGGTCTAAATGCATCTGACAGAGCCCTAGGTGTTCTCACTGCTCACAGTTATAAGAGCTGTCAGGGCATGTGAGTAGCTGAGGGAAGACACGTCCAGGTGAGGGAAGGGAGGTAGCCATGCCCCGAGATGTCGCAGAACATCCCAGCCACATGTGCCTGGTTCTAGGGGCCTTGTGATGGAACCCATGTTGACAAATTATAACGTGGTCTTGACGGATGAGCAGGGGTGGGAGAGAATGAAATTTATTCTGGAGGAGGGGCTGGAAGAGGAGCTGTCATCGGTCAGCCTTGCTCAGCTGTCGGGAGGGTGACACTGACTGTTCTGAGCAACTTCAAGTGCATAATCTCCCACCTGGGCCCAGGGGCCTGGCCCTCTCCCCAGGTCTGCTCCCTCACTCCGGCTTTCCTGTGCTCCAGGCCAGGACTCCTAACCGTGAGATTCCAGGCGCAGCCAGAGGGTGGTGACTCTGCCACCAGCCTCCATCCACAGGGCCAGAGAGGACATCTAGGAGCTGACTCCCCTGCAAAGCACACACCTACATAAACCCCCAGAAGACCAGAGAGATGCCCAGAGCCACACAGCAGAGCCGATGACCAGACAGCGCAGTTATTTGGATTATTTTTAAAATTTATTTTACATTCTTGCATAAAAGATCACAGCGGAACTTCATCGACCTAAATGACCACTTCATGGTATGTCATTATAAAGCCAAAAGTTGCTGTCCCACCAATGCACAGGCATCTACTTTTGGACATTTCACTGCTTCATTTCTTGGGCATTTATGTCAGGGTCAGATAACACATGAAATGCACATACATAAAGAAGACAGATGTTATCTCCCCAAACTTACAAACAGGCGAGGAAAACAGATGCACACAGAGCTAGAGGCGCAGCAGGAAAGGAGTGGGTTAGAGCAGGCGGGCTGAGGGACCCGACACCCAGAAGCTGCTGTGCAGGTCACACGGGGACCAGCAAAGTGGGCTCAGTGTGCCAGCCACGTGCCAGTCCAGGGAAGTCAGCAGTGAGGAAGCCAGCCCGCACCTCACCCCAAGGGCCCCATGCTGTGAGAGCCTGACCATGTCCTGGGGACCGTCTGAGGGGAGCAGCCTGTGAGAGGTGGCTGGGACACTGAGGACTGTGGAAGGGGTGAGGGGCAGGGAGGAGCCGGGAGGGGAGGGAGCAGAGGGGGGAACCACCCCAGGGCCACGCAAGCCCAGCTTCATCACAAAAGCAAAGAGCGCCACGTGGGTATATTCATGATCAGACTTTTGTGGAAAGTGTAGCAGGATAGGGTGGTCATGGCAGAAGAGGTGGAGAAGAGAGGGTGGAGCTGACACTCAGGAGGAAATGAACAGTCACAGCAGTGACGGAGGCTCTCCCTGGGCTGCATCCAAAGCGCTCCATGTGGACTGCAGTCATTTAATCCCCCGAGCAGCCCATTTTACGTAAGGGGAAAGTGGGGCCTGGGGTGTTCTAGTAACTCGAGAAGGTCTCAAGCTAGCAAGCGGCAAAATCAGGATCTGACTTGGGGCATCCTTGCTCCCGAGCCTGTGCTCTTTGCCAGCACTTGATGTGACGGTCAGAGTAGGACCTGCAGGCCCGAGTCCAGCTGTGCTGCTGTCCCCACACAGCAGGAGGCTGGTGCCGCGCCACCTCTGGGTGGGACAGGAAGTTCTCACGTGTCCCCTCTCTTCTGAGGGCAGGCTGAGTTCAGTGGGGTGGAGGCCAGGCTTTCCTTTACTCTCCCCAAACCTCCTGCCTACCCCTCCACGCCTACTTTCTGCCCTTCCGTCTTCACCAAGTCAGCACTTCTCTGACTTCTCCACTTGGTGGCTGAACAACAGGCCAGAAATGCAGCTCACTCCTGCCTCTCGCTCGGGGCTCCTCCCTGGAGCTGTAGGTACCACAGCGCCTGGGAAGACATTCCACACACGTCAAGCACACCCCAGGCCTTTCTTCTGAGGGTGCTGTGCCAGGAAAGTCTTTAAAGCCCACGTGCACTGGCCCTGAACCTCCTGTGTGCCCAGGGTGGCTCTTCAAACCCCCTTTCAACCTCAGTGTCGCAATACCCACCCCAGCTCTCCTATGTTAACCAACAAAATAAATGCACTCCACTAAATTAAAGCCAGCATCTCAGAGAAGAGTCAGGGAAATGAGTTTCCAAGAGGCTCTGCGAGGCTTATGCGCATCCGAAGCAGCCTTTGGACCAGTCAGCAGGCAAGTTTCACGTGGAGTCGCCTGCAGGAAATTGAGGACACTGTCCCAGTTGTGGTGGTGGGGACTCCCAGCCCTTGGTCTGGGAAGCGTTGGCCCAGCCTCTGGACCCCTGGATCGCTGTCAGGGCGGTGGTGTGGGTGCCGGACTGTCAGCCCCAGAAGGGGTTTCCTTGCGGGCCTGTTTGAAACGCCTGGCTCAGGCTGTCAGCCGCTGTTACACCCGCTTATCCTGGCCTCTATTCATCTTCAACAAGCTCTTGCAAAAATGCATTCAGTGTACCAAGTTCTCCGTGAGGCATCTAAAGAGGCAGAGTGCAAGTTCAGGATGATAGTTAAATGTAGCTGGACATGCCCTCGGCGTCCTCCTTGTGGGTTGAATGACTCCCCGGAGAGGCCAGGCTGATGGGAAGTGGCCCCCCCCACCGGAAGTGGGGAGAGGTGACGGGGTAGGAGGTCCTGCTCCGTTAGGAAGCCTCTTCTCAGCACGGCTTCCCTCTCCCTCCCACACCCCATCCCTAAATAACAATTCCTAATTTGGAAGTGCTGTTCCAGCAGGACGCCTGCTAGCCGCCTCCTGAGTGGACAGGAGCCCCTCAGCCTTACTTCCTGGCACCTGAGACATCTTAGGAAGGGAAGCATTTAAGGCAAACAGTGGCTGGGCGGGTACAGCTCAGTAGTAGAGCTCATGCTTAGCACTCACTAGGTCCTGGGTTCAATCCCCAGGGCCTCCATTAAAAATAAAGACAGACCTAATTACCTCCCCGCCTCCAAAAAACATAAATCAAATGACATCGTAACATTCAAGAGCCGTCTAGATAATACAAGGGAGACATAGGGATTGATCTTTCTTTTTCCCCTAAGAAAAGAAAAACATTACAGGCTTCACAAACAGCCCTCTGAGACTAATTCCTGGCAGGGTCTTTTTAAGACCCTATTTTCCTATAATGGCTAGTTTTGCTCTAGAAGAAAATCTTTAAATTTTGCTCCAATAACGACAAGTTAATTACTTTTTTAACCTAGAATCTATGTAAGAGAAAGCACAGAATTTGCCAGAAAATTTGGGATCTATTCTTATCTACACGTGCTCCCTGTACTTGCACTAAAATGGGGAGAGCTACAGAAAGCCGGAGAGGAAAGCCGAGTTGTTTGAACCTGCTCGTTTCCATTTCGTGCCTTCTGTAAGCATTTCTCTCATGCCTGCTCTGCTGGAGAGTTCTTGAGTGTCTGGGAAACTGGAAATGTGGCCCACCCTCCTGGCTGAAGAGAGGAAGTGGCCGCTGTGAGGAGGCGGAGAGACTGTGGCACCAACAGCACAGGGTGTGTGCAGACCCTGACCCTCCTCCCCTCCCGCCTGCCAGTCTGGCCCTGCCCACAGGCGAGGGCTGCCACTCTCATGTCAGCAGGCTAGGGCCTGGCGGGGCCCTGCGGGGCTAGGCTCAGTGCAACAGGCATCAGGCCAGGAGCAGGGGTGGGAAGTCACCCCCACCTGTCAGAGGAGAAGGGGCAGCTGACAAAGACACCAAGAAGGCTATGGACAAGGACTGGAGTTGAGGGGACACACAGTAAGCCCTTCACATCCGTGATTTCTGCATCTGCAGAGCCAACCAACCATGGGTCAAAAAATATTTGGGGAAAAAAAATTCCAGAAAGCTCCAAAAAACAAAATGTGAATTTGCCAGCCACAGGCAACTGTTTTCATAGTTTTTACATTGTGTTTACAGCTATGCACATTGTATTAGGTGTTACAAGTCATCTAGAGATGATTTTAAATATGTGAGAGGGTGTGTGTAGGTTTATACAACTTCTGTGCTATTTTATATAAGGGTCTTGGATTTCTACAGGTTTGGGTGGGAAGGGAAGGGGAGGGGGCCCTAGAACTGATCTCACAGGTACCAAGGGACAACTATACATTGAAGAATTCACTACATGTTGGGCACTGTGCTGGCTGCTTCTCAAATACTCTTTCTTCCTCTTACAACCTTGATTCTAATTACAGCAGAATTGTGGAGGCAGCCAGGGAGGGGTGGGGAGTGGCCCTTTGTAAAGTGAATTCAATATCCACATGACTTCAATTAAAAGTTGAGAGAGAGAGAGAAAATAAAACAGGACAGAACCTTCACTGGTACTGAAGCCTGTTTAAGACAGTCCAGGAAAGCGTGAAAGAGCGGGTTCTCAGCCCTGAGGCCAGGGAGGGCAGCATCCCAGATGCGCTGGCACACAGAAAGCGAGGCCAGGCAGGTGGCGGAGGGTGGTCCGGAACCAGGTCTCAGCCCGGCCGTGGGCCTGGCCTGGCCTCTTCTACTTGCTTCATCTGAGTTTGAAACCTGAGTAACTGCATGGCGGTAAGTCATTAAGTCGGCAGCTAGTCATGCTTCCTGTCTTCACTTTCCGTCCATGGAGCAGTCACTAACGTTACATGGTGCAACTTGCTGTGTCCGTCAAGGGATGTCCCAGGAGGGGCTCCAGCGCCTTCCCTGGAGAGGAGGGGCTCCAAGGCTGTTGCACACGTGACACTAAACCCTGTACTGGGGCTTCCACGGTGACTCACTCTGTCCTCTGCTTGACCCTGGCCAAGCTCTCCTGGGGTCTGCCAAGCACCCCACTCCCTCACTGCACGGCCCCGTTTCAGGGCGTGAACTACCTGGAAGACCAGCGCTTGGTGCACCGAGACCTGGTGGCCAGGAACGTCCTGGTGAAGACAGTGCAGCACGGCAAGATCACAGACTTTGGGCCAGAATGCTTGGTGCTGAGGAGTACCACGCAGAAGGAGGCAAAGTAAGGAGCTGGCGGGTGGACGGGCGAACATCCGCGTCAGCAGACTCACTGAGTAGGGGCATTCTTGGGATGTTCAGGGTGAGGTCACAGCAGCTGTCACTGACACCTGGGTCGAGCCAGGCCTTTTGTCCAGCTCAACCAGAGATGCTTGGGGAGCAGGATTTGCTGGGAAAGTGAGTAAAGGTCTTTCAGACACATCGAGAAGCCAAAGGTAGTAATCACGACTACAGCTTTGTCTCCCGGTGACCATTTGCCAAGGTTAGAGGTCTTGAGAGCAGCGCTGAAAGCCCCCCCGAGTTGTTCCAGGGGCTCCCAAGGGGCACTGGCCGTCACAGAGGGATAGGCCCAAGGGTTCTCCAGGGGCTCCCGCAGCAGTGAGGGGCGCCAGCCTCCTATTAGGGCCTCCAGACACGCTGAGTCAGCCGCACCCCCTTCAGTTTCACTTGGCCCGCATGGCTGCAAGCCGCCGGCCCCTGCAGACACCCACAGACACCGGGCCCGACCCGGGCCCCCAGCTCCCAGCTCGGGTGCCCAGCTCAGCAGAACAGCCCACAGACCAAAGGCCTTCAGCTCTGAGGCTGAACGGACCTGTTCTCTGCCAGACTAAAAGCTGTCCTCCCACTGGGAAGGAGCCCTGGGCCTGGGGGTCAGGGTGGAGGTGGCCCCAGCTTCCTCCCCTGTCACTTGTAATTTGCCCCAGTGTAATTTATTGCTTTTTTTTTAACAGAGGGAAGCTAATAGTTGCCTTATTGCTTTCACCTTTCATCATCCCAAGGTGCCTATCAAGTGGACTGCTTTAGAATCGATTTTACACTGAATTTATACCCACCAGCGTGGTGTCTGGAGCTACAGTGAGTCAAGCCCCTAAGGCTGATGGATGGTGCCAAGGCTCTGCTGGCTTATGTTGTGGTCGGTTCACATGACCCGCTTGTCATCCCAGACAGTGACTGACGGTGACACCACCGCGTTGTCTGTCTGTTACACTAGAAAACATGAGAAAGGAAACTGGGCCTGACTACCATACCGAATGTCACCGGAGGTATCAGTGAGCCTGTAAGGAGAGAGGGCAATGGGGGGGGCTTGAACTGAGGAAATGCCTGTACCCACAAAATCAAACCCATCGTGACCTCTTGCCATGAATTTGAAGTGAACCAAAGGCAGATTACAAGTGAGGTTTCATGGGCAGAGAAGTGTGGTCTTATGAGGGACTAACCCCGTGGCTGTTGTTCAGGTGGTGTGTGTAGTTTGTGTGTCAGGAGGAGCTTGACAGAGATGCGCTGTGAGGAGGTGTCTGCAGGAAAATGCAGGAAAGGGGAAAGTTACTGCTTCCAGCTCTAGTGAGGACCATCTCACCAGGACCTGATTCTCTTCCTTCTTCCACATCCCCCCAGCCCTGTGCTCTGTGCCCTGAAGTGCTTCTCTCTCCTCAAACACGCCTTTCACATCCTGGCCTCATCCTCCGTGCAGAGGATTCAGGAGCCTGCGGGGGCCTCGCCTTGCGGGAGAGCGGCCCCAGTACATCCACTGAGTGTGTGCTAGGTGCTTCCATCTGTGTTACCACTGCCAGCTCCCCGTGTCACCCGAAATCTGCCAAAAGCTTGCCAAACACCTGATCCGCACTGATCCGTGAATTTTCAGCCTGTCCCAGCTATTAAGGCAATGGAGGTGAAGTGGGGAGTCACCCCACCCCCATTAAAAATGTTTCTTTGGGGAGAGCAATATTGAAAGGAATTTCCAGGAGGAATGTAGTCATATCACAAAAATAAGTCACGTATAAACGAACTGACTTCTAATATTTTAGTTGTGCTAATCTATTTTTAAAAATCCCCCTTTACTAACATTTTTCTACAAAAAATGTTTATGTAAGTCAAGTTAAATTTTTCGATAATTCAGATTGCTTTGGTAATTTTAGTTTAAGATTAAGTTTAAGTTTAAGAATGCTTCCATGAGTCTCCCCTGTTAAACGTGACTTTGGAGTATCATTCATAGGTTTTAACTTTTAAATAAGACTTATGTTGTCTCATGAAGACACCAATTAACCTGAACTCCCTAAAGTTTTCATACCAGTTACCTGATCAGATAGGGTAATAGTTCTTGCACACCATGTTCAAGATGATGAAAAACACACAACTGTATTTAATACCTAGAAATAAATTTAACCAAGGAGGGGGAAGATTTGTACACTGAAAACTACAGGACAGTAAGAAACAAATTAAAGTAGACAAAAATAGATAGATATTCCACGCTCATGGAATAAAACAATTAACAGTGCTAAAATAGACCCATGCTACCCAAAGCATTCTACAGATTTAATACAATCACTATTAAAAATGCAGATAACATTCTTCACAGAACTAGAACAAAAAATTCTAAAATTTGTACGGAAACCCAAAAGACCCCCAACAGCCAAAGCAATCTTGAGAAAGAATAATGCTGAAGGCATCATGCTGTCTGATTTCAAACTCTATTCTAAAGCTGTAGCAATCAAAACAACATAGTATTGGCAAGAAAACAGACACACAGATCAATGGAACAGAACAGAGAGCCCAGAAACAAAACCACACATATATGGTCAGTTTATTTATAACAAAGGAGCCAGAATATACAATGGGGAAGGGGCAATCTCTCCAACAAATGGTCCTGGGAAAAGTGGACAGTCACATGCAACTAAATGAAACTTGACCACTATCTTACACCATACACAGAAACTAACACAAAATAGATTAAAGACTTGAACATCGAGAACTGACTTCAAAACTCCTAGAAATAAAAATAGGCAGTAAGCTTTTTGACATTAGTCTTATGAAGATTTTTTGGATTTGACACCAAAAGCAAAGGTAACAAAAGCAAAAATAAACAAGTGGGACTACATCAAACTAAAAAGCTCTGCACAGCAAAGAAAACCATGAAAAAATGAAAAGGCAACCGACTCAATGGGAGAGGAAATTTTCAAACAATGCATCTGATAAAGGATTAATCTCCAAAAACTTTTATCTAGCTAGCTAGCTAGATAAAAACTCATACAATCCAATAGCAAGAAAAACTTCAATCGAGTTACAAAATGGGCAGAAGATCTGAATAGACATTTTTCCAAAACAAGACAAACAGATGGCCCACAGATATGTTACAGGGTGCTCAACACCACTAATGATCAATGCAAATCAAATGGAAAATGCAAATGAAAACCACAATGAGATACCAACTCAAATCTGTCAGAATGGCTATTTTCAAATGTACAAGAAAATAACAAGTGTTGTCAAGACTGTGGAGAAAAGAGAATCCTTGTGTACTGTTGGTGGAAATGTAAATTGATCCAGCCACTTTGGAAAACAGTATAGATGTTCCTCAAAAAATTAAAAATAGCTCTACCATACAATCCAGCAACTCCACTTCTGGGTATTTATCTGAAGGAAACAAGAATACTAATTCAAAGAGATACCTGTAGTCCCGTGTTTATTGCAGTATTATTCACAATAGCCAAGACAAAGAAGCAACCTGAGTGTCCACAGATGGGTAAATGGAGAAAGAAGGTATTTTACACATACATATATATATACACACACATATATATAAAAAACATACATAATGTATATATAATTCATATATATATGATGGAATATTACTCAGCCATAAAGAATGAAATCTTGCCATTTTTGATAACACAGATGGAGCTTGAGGGCATTGTGCTTAGTGAAATAAGTTAGGCAGAGGAAAGCAAATAAATACCATATGACCTCTTATATGTAGAATCTAAAAAGTTTAATAATAAAAGTTAAAAAATAAAAACCAAGTTCATAGGTACAGAAAATAAATTGGTGGTTGCCAAAGTAGGGGTGGGGTTCAGTGGGAGAAATGAGCGGAGGCTGTGAAAAGGTGGAAGGAAAGAAGGAAGGCAGGATGGAAGGAAAGAAGGAAGGAAGGAAGGCAGGAAGGAAGGAAGGAAATGTTAAGCTTCTAAATTAACGAAATTAGATTTTTTTTTATGTGAGCTAATCAATGTCCTTACATTTAAGCCATTTTGGTCGGTATTTCTGTTATGTACAGCCACACTGTATCTAAAAACTTACCAATAAAAATGTTAGTTAAAATAGAAATCTATCAGGAAGTATTTGCCAAAAGTTTACTGTAGACCATGCACAGTACATAATGGTTCTGTCCCTCAAATTTAGTTTAATTCAGTGTGTCTCAAAAAGAAACTGAGTTAGTATCATGGGGCTGGGAAAGGGAAAGAAATTGCAAAAATGCATATTCCTTGGCTTTACTATACACCTACTAACCCAAATCGTGGGAGTGGTGGGGAAAGCAAAAACGTGTATTTTACGTAAGGACTTAAGGGATCCTAATGTAGGCTGAAGACTAAATGTTACTGTGTCATTCAAGACTGGTCACGTGAATCAGTGAATGTAAGGCAGATATATAATAAAGTGCTTAAGTGTGAAATGTGGAATATGAGCTCTCAAGTCATGCAGACATTCAGAAGCAGCTCAGCAAACTGGAAGACAAGGCTGATCCCACCACTTATCAAGCAAGCATTTCAGTTACTTCATCTTTAAACACGGTTAACACTGTGACTACTTCGCTTTGTGGTCCTGAATTCTGAGATAACATGTGAGAAGCATGTGGGAGGTGGAAGTGAAACCAAATTTTAAAAACTGTATTCAACTAAATTGAAATATAATTCTGACACACTTATTTTAGCGATAGTAATTGTATTCACTGGCAAGTCTGCTTAGACATAATTTGCAAATCTTTTAGTTAACTTTAAAACCCTGTATTAATGTAACATTCTATTAAATAATGGATAATCATTTAATATTTGGATAATTTCTACATAAAATACTTGAAATATTGGTCATCAATATTCGCTTACTATTTTCATATGCTATGAAACGCTTTTTCTTTACTGAACATGTTTATTTTTGCCGCTTTGAAGCTGTAAAAATGGTGATTGTGTAGCTATAGATAATTGTTTTATATGTGCTCATGAAATTTGCTGGTATGCTAACAAGACTGTGTATGAAACTGTTATTACTTACTTTTCAACATTTAGTGAAAAATAAATTAGATATTTTGGTTAAAAATGAGTATTGAAGCTATCCTGGGAACAATGGTTTCAGAAAAAGACTAAATGTGTTAACAAAGTAATGGAATGTATTTTCATTTATCAATGGGAAATGACAGTAATTTCTTCTTAAAGCAAAGATTCTGTACAACAAGTTAAAGAAGATAGTGAAAGAAAAGAAATCTTGTATGGACAGAGAAAGTTTAGAAGGCTTGCAGAAAATTAACTTTACTTGTCTTAGTTTATAATAATGCAAATAAAGAATCCGAAGAGAAGCAATGAAAGCCATTAAAATGTCTGCAGAGTAGACTCAGCTTTTACAACTGTATTTGTAAGACAAAAAGAAAAACTTCATGAACTCTTAGTGCTAAACATTACATTAACACAGCACTAGAATGTCATTTTCCCTCTATGAAAATGACAAATTGGTGTAGGAGTGTTCAGTCTGCTCTACAGAAGACGTAGTCGTTTGTTACCTTCTGTATAATCTGCCCAGACAGTTATTTTTCTTACCAAATTAGGGCAGCATATAGCTGGGTCTTGTTTTTTAATCCATTCAGCCACTCTGTCTTTTGACTGGAGAATTTGGTCCATTTATATTTAAAATAATTATTGATAGGTCTGTACTTACTGCTATTTTGTTATCTCTCTTCTGGTTCTTTGGTAGTTCCTCTCTCTTCTTCTCTTTCATTCCCTGTTTGATGATGACTTTCTCTACTGTTACGCTTACACTCCTTTCTCATTATCTGCTGTGTATTATAGGTTTTGGCTTTATGGTTACCATGAGGCTCACAGGTAACAGTCTATATAGTATGTAAATAACGATTTACTTTAAATTGATAGCAAATTTGAATATATTCTACAAGTCTGCATTTTTAAAAATTTGGTATAATCTAGCTAACTTATTAATTATTATAGTTACAGTTATTTTCACTACTTTTGTCTTTTAACCTTCATACTGGCTTTATAAGTGATTAATTAATAAAGTAATTAATAAGTGTACTATAAATTTACCTTTAATAGTGAGACTTTTATTCTCTTATGTTTTCCAGTTACTAATTAGTGTCCTTTCTTATCAGCTTAAAGAAGATCCTTTAACATTTCTCGCAGGGCCAGTTTAGTAGTGATTAACTCCCTTAGCTTTTGCTGGTCTGGAAAACACCTGCTCTCTCCTTTAATTCTGAACGGCAATCTTGCTGGGTAAAGTATTCTTGGTTGGAAGATTTTCCCTTTAACCATTTTGCATATACCATGCCTCCCTTCTGATCTGCACGGTTGCAGCTGGAAATCTGCTGTTAGGCTTGGGGGGTTCCCTTATACATAACAAGTTGTTTTTCTCTTGCTGCTTTTAAGATTCTCTCTTTAACTTCTGGCATTTTAACTCTAATTTGTCTTGGTCTGGGTCTCTCTGGATTCCTCTTGTTTGGAATTCTCTGGGCTTTTTAATCTGGGTATCTGTTTCCTTACCGAAGTTAGGGAAGTTTTCAGCCACTACTTGTTCAAGTAAGTTTTCTGCTCCTCTCCCTGTCTCTTCTCCTTCTGTAACCCCATATGAATATTATTTAGCATGATGTTGGCCCACAGGTCCCTTAATCTATCTTTATTTTTTTAATTTTTTTTTCTTTTTGCTGCTCTGACTGGGTAAGTTCCACTGCTCTTTCAGATCAGTGACTTTTTTTCTTCTACTTTATCTAAGCCCACTGTTGAACCCCTCTGGCGTATTTTTCAGTTCAGTTACTGTATTCTTTGGTTCTGTGACTTCTGTTTGGTACTTATATTTTCTTTGTTGAATTTCTGAGTACATCCAAACTCCAGCTAAGTTCAGCGAGCATTTTTATGACCATTATTTGGAATTCTTTATCAGGTAAATCACTTAACTCCTCATTTCATTAAGGTTTCCCCCCAACCTTGGGATTTATCTTGTTCTTTCATATGGAATATTTTCTTCTATTTTTTTTCTTTTTTTGGCTCTTTGTGTCTGTTTCGATGTTAGGTAAAACAGCTACCTCTCCCAGTCTTGAAGGGGTGACTCCATGTAAGCACTGAGCCTTATTTTTTAACTTTGCCCTACTTCCTGGTTGTTTCTTGAAGTGACTCTCTGTTTCAGACCCATGGATCAGAACTGCAATCCCGCCATCCATCAGAGCCTGGCACTCAAAGGACATCCCCCATGTAGGCTGCATTTGCCCACTGGCTTTGGGGTTTGTGGGGGAAGGAGGATACTCACTTGCCACCTCCAGTGAAGCAACAGGAACATGGAAGGAGGAGTGGGACCCCTGCCTACCACCTCCATCAAGGATGTGGCAGCAGCATGCGGGATGGGGGGCTGAACCTTTGCCTCTGGCAGGGTTGCAGCAACGGTGCAGGTGGGGTGGGATGTGTGCCCACGGCCTCTGGTGGGCTGTGGCAGCAGCATGGGCTGTGAGTGCTAGCAAGTTAACGTGAGAGTACAAAAATGGCACCAGCTGGCACCTCTGTCCATAGGGAAAATCCCAACAAGCTTCTGTCCCTCTAGCACATGTTTTAAGAATGGCAGATAAATCTTTACATATGGTTTATGCTCTTTTTAAATTGCTGCTCTTGTCCTGGGTCCTGGGTGAGTGAATCTGCCCATGGGCCCTTTAGAAGCAGAATCTCCATACCCCACAGCCCTGTGGTTCCTCAGGATACAACCCCTATTGGTTTTCAAAGCCAGATGTTTCGAGGGTTTGCCTCTGCAATGCAGGTGTGAAGGGCTGGGTGTCTGTGTGGAGAATCATCTCACCCTCCCAGTAGAATTTCTGTAACTGTGAGATCCCTCCCAGTTGTGAGTCTCCATGCCAGGGGTAGGGTTTTTGGTGCGACTGTGTCTTTTCCTCTCCCACCTATGTTAATGTGGCTTTTTTATTCTTTGTTGTGGAGTAGCTGTCCAGCTATTCAAGTCCTTCTCAGAGGGAGCTGTTTCAGATACAACTCATCATTTCCAGGTCTGGTCAGCAGAGGGCAGCAAAGGGTAGTGGAGCAAGGGCTCACTGAGAAGGCCTGGGCATCCCTCTCTTGTCCATCTTTGTGGAGGTAAAAAATCAGTTAGCAAGTAGTAGAAGGTCCAGAGTGCCAGAATCAGGAGAGAAATTACTCACAGGGACAGTGACCCAGAATGAAAATTAGGCTGAGGCCACAGTGGAAAGGTTTAGCCACAATTCACAGCCTGGTATCTGTGCAGAGATGTGAGCAACTAGGCCTCAGGAGGGGACTCATCACGAGATCACGTTCACATCCTGACTGCTCCTCCAGCCTGTCTGAAGCCCAAGGTCTCGCTCCTTAAAGTGAAAGCGGTCTCAGACACTGGCTCCTTAAGTTTTCCTTTCCTCCAAGGCAAACACAGAGACTACATTTCCCAGGCTCCCATGCAGTTAGGTATGGCCATGTACCCAAGTTCTAGCCAGTGAAATGTGGGGAGGAGTGATTAAGCCACTTCTAGCCCTGGCCCATAAAAACCTCCCATGAATCTTTCACATTCACTTTTCCCCTTTGCCAATGAGATGGTGGGCCCACAGTAATTCTGTGCACCACTTGCTAATTCCATCAGCCTCGGTCCATGAGTGGGGCTGAAAACCCTCCACTCCCACACTGGCTACCAAATGAGCTTTGCATTAGCAAAAAATAACCTTCAAATGTATTTAAACCAACGTGATTGAGGACTTACTGGCTACTACAGCTTGTATTACCTGGCTAATATAATAGGTTTACAGTGGGCAACTGAATTTTCTACTCCAACTGAAGACTGACCAGCTCAGTCAAAAAAACAATTCATTCAGTTAACCAACTGCCTTGAGAGACCTGCTGGTGGTGATGGCTGAACTGGTCAACTGACTGAAATGGGATTAGGCACACAGCCTGAGGGAAGGGCAGAGGGTAAGACATCAGGCAACTAGCAACACGGGAGACCAGCGCTGCAGGATTTTATCAATGGCTGTGCCCTAAGTGATGGGCCACTTGGGAAGAAATGCGGAGACCTGATCAATGCAACATGGAAACCTGAGTGACTCAATGTGTCCTAAATGAGATGTGGCCCCTCCAGCACGTATACACATCAAATACACTAGGTATAATGGCCATAGTGGTATTAAAGACTAAATTGAGTAAACATATCCAGTGGATAAAAAAATTTTTTTAAATAATTTTAGAAAACCAAAGTAAGTGTCTACTATCCAGTTTGGGAGCTGATAAAACTTCCTGTCTGAGACGTGGTCCATGCACGCAGCAGTGGCTCGGGGTTCCAAAACCAGCCATTTTGAAGAGAATGGGTCTGGGCACCAAAGGCAGACGCTGACAGTCAACGAGAACACACAGATACATGCCAATCAAACACCCTCTGAGCCGACCTAAACATGTGTGGCTGTACATTTTTCTTCTCTCCTTCAGAGGGGAAACATTGCTTAGTAGTGAAACACTGTAGCACTTTGAAATTAGGCAAACGTGACTCTAGGGATTGTTAGGTACGTGGCTCTCAGTTACTTAACTTTACTGGGCCTCAACGTCTCCATTTGTAAAACTCTAAATAATGATTCTTAACTCACAAATCTGCTGCAAAAAAAAAAAATGAGATGAGATCCTTAAACTGCCTGGCAAAGAGCTTGGCACCTTGTAGTTACTCAGTCAACACCACTCCCTGTTCTGTTTCCCTCTCTCCGGTCAGGGAAGACCACCCGTGATGTCACTGGTTATTTTTGAATATAAAGTCTCACTGTCTCCTAAAAGCATAACTAACATTAACTGAAGGATTGCTGTGTTAGGTACCACAGTAAGTTTTCTGAAGTATTAGCTCATTTAATTCTCATAACAACCCTGTGAGGAAGGCACTTTTATCATGATCTCTATTTTACAAATAAAGATATTGAAGCTCTACAAGTTGTCCTGGCTTTCGCTGTCTTCTCAGGTGGGTAGTAAATAATGAAGAGGGATTCAGAACTAGGTAACTGGGTTCTGGAACATATACACCTGACACTACACACTCTGTTTTCCAAGACAGATATTTAATCAAAGATTTAAAAATTTAAGGGAAAAAATAGAACTAAGAAAACTGACGTTGCAATGTACTTAAATGTTGGTACCAGTGGCACAGGATCACGTCTCCTACTGGGTATTTAGGGCAAAAGTGCAATGTTCAATGAAATATGTAAAAACAGACCCTGTCACTGTTATTCCATTCACAGCACTTTCATAAATGGAAAAGAACAATGGTGTTTTGGAACAAAGTAAGCTGTTACACTTAAATTAACTATTACATGACTAAGGAAAGCTCCTTTAATCTTTCTGGGAAAGGTTTTCTCCCCTTTGCTTCACACCAAAGGGGAAGATGGCATAAGAACCCCACTTCTTTCTCACTGGATACCTAAAACACAATCACAGTGCTGGTTATATGTAAGAATCTTGCCAAGGCTTTTTATAAATACTGGTTTTCTAGATCTGGTGACTCAGAACCTCTGGGGGAGGACTGCCTCTCCCAAAAGCAATTCTCATACATCAGTCTCGATGACCAGTGACTGGATTCCAGAAGGGGAGATGTTCTCCTGGCTCTAACCTCCTTCTCCAAAAGGGAGAGGCAGAGAGCGGAGATGATCTGGCAATTGGGGAAGGTGCGGAGACATGTCTGCCTACATTTCTTGCCTCAGACACATTCTGACAGATGCTTGATGAGGGCCCAGAAACTGCTGCCCCGTGAGCCCCCACGGCTGTAAAGACAGGCAAGCAGGTGCCGACCAGCACTTGCCTTTACAAGTGGGGAGAAGGGTCTGCAGGCCACTATCTAGATGCCACTTAGACTAGATTGGTTTTAAAATGAGTGGCCTGAACAAGGTCCAAAGGACTAAAAAGACCTGTGCTTCTGGCCTCCACCTACCTTTTCAGACCTATTTCACTTTCTAGGAAACTCTTTCATGTCTCTGAAATTTCATAAGCTCAAATTCTATCCCTTCGGCACGAAAATATGAAACGTCCCCTCCCAACACACGACTGTCTCTCCTTTTTCTTCTTCTTTCTTTTCCTCTCTCTCCTCCTGCCTTTCGCATCCTCTCCAAATAATTCAAAATTACCTTTTAAAATTCATTTCAAATGAGCTCTTCAAAGAAGCCTTCCTTGCTTGTGCGCCACACAATCAAACACAGGTGTCCCTCTTTTAATTACTCATCTCACCCTTTAATTTTTCTTTATACTTAACAGTCTAGTGTTAACACATCTACTGGTGGGAATCTGTTTAATTTCTGCCTCCACCGTCAAATCTATGTTTTCTGAGAGAGTTGAATCTCAATCCCTTTGCTCCCTGCTGTCCAGACCTCACCAGGTGCCTTTCTTTAAATACACGCTCAAACCCTCTCTGCTGAGTGAATGAAATTATTAAAGAAAGACTGTTTCAGAGTACCCCATTTTTTCTTCACCTATGGCAGAAATCTATTTCATTCATTTATTCAATAAAATGTTTTGAATTCCTCCAATGCGTCCCTGTGAGAATTAAATGATAAATCAGATAGAGACTCTTTCCTCAAGGTCCTTAGCAGTCACTGAAGAATGAAAGATATGTATTCAGATCACTATTACAGGAGCCTACAAAAGAAACCGCACACTTTTTTGTTACTGTGATTGGGTTTCGGTCCTCTGCAGTTGTCAAAGTGCCTGCTCCTGTCAGAAGATGTTAGGGGACCTCCGGAGTCAGCTGGATTGGAAGCCTCTGGTTCCATCACAGCGACCTGGCTTGACAGCATCTAAACTACCCAGGCAGCAGCCTCCTTATCTGCACACTGATCAGTTTTCTAGGGGAGAGAGGATGCTGTCTCTACATACAATGTTGGTAGCAGGTTACTACAGGTCCCACAACACTAAAGAAGACACACAGATGGCAAATAAGCACAAAAGGATACTGAGCATCATTAACCATGAGGGAAATGCAAATTGAATCCACAGCGAGACGGCACTACACAGCTATCAGATGCCTAAAATAAATAATGACACCCCTAAATGTGTGTGTGCAGGTGGGGAAAGTGAATCAGGCATAGAGTGCTCGTGAGGATGAGAAATGGTGCCGCCACTTGGGAAAGCAACTTCTAACAGTCTCTTTAAAAACAAGACACACAGCAACAACAGCTACACCACCACCCAGCATTTGCCCAGGGAAGTGAACACTTGTGTTAACACAAACACCTGCACGCACACGTCTGTTGCCGCTTGATTTCTAAGAGCCCCAAACTGAAGACTGACCCAGACGTCCCTCCACAGTTGGTTCAGCAAACTGTGATACATCACCATCATGGAAAACTGCTAAGGGTTACAAAGGAACCAGCTATAATACCCACCACAATTCTGATGAATCTCTACTCATGCTGAGTGCAAAAGAGCAAACCCCAAATGGCTATGTAATGTGTGATCCCACTGACACAACATTCCAGAAATGGCAAAAGTAAAGAAATGGGGAACATATCACAGGTTTCCAGAGATTGAGAGATGGTAAAGTGGGAGGGAACTCTGTGCAGCTGAGAAAGAGAAACATGAAGGATCCTCAAGGGGATGTTCTGTATCTTGACTGTATCCATGTTAACATCCTAGTTGTGATATTGCAGTAAAACCTAGAGAGATGTTACCACTGGGGGCAACTGGGTAAAAGTTTATAGACACTTTATTATCTCTTATAGCTGCACTGCATTCTACAATTATCTCAAAATGAATACATTGATTTTTAAATGTCAAAAGATGGAGGCAAAATCAGGGAAACAAGTATGTCAGTTGGTCAGTTATGGCATGAGCCTCAGAACCCTGACATCACAATGGCCAGAACCCTGCCTGCAGCAGAAGCTCAGGCTTCCTGGAGGAGTTCACAGCCCTCTGCCAAGTGCTGGAGACACACTCGGTTTTCACAGAGAAGAATTAAAGAAGACAGGATGTTCACCGCAAGCAATGAGCTTGTAGGTGATCATTCAAGGTTTCACCGTATAAGGTAATCTTTTAATACACTATTTTTTCAGTGTTACCATTCCATTTCTTAATTACATTATATCCTGTGCAACTTTTTAATTGAAGTGGAGTCAGTTGACAGAGCTGTGTTCGTTTCTGGGGTACAGCATAATAGTGCGGTCATACATACATGTACAGACACTATTTTTGATTTTCAGAGCAGACTGGTGGTCCTAGGAGGTGCTTTGTTGCCTCTAAAATATATGAACTCCTTTTCACCTTCAGCATTGGTTTCATGAAAAGCTACCTGTGTCTGTAAGATTCAGCGCTGCTAAGCACAAGGCAGCAGGTTTGACGTTCTTGGTTGGGGGTGGGGCTCACTTTCTTGACTTCATGGGAAAGACTTTTCTGTAGACTTATGATAATCTCTGGTCTATGTATCAGTTTTTAAGCTCAGTTCAATTCAGGTGTTTCACCTATTACGACCGGAAGCTCTGTTAGAGCTTAGCTGTAGCTTAGCCAAATAACAGCGAAGCAATTCCTCATGTTTAGAAACATTTTAATGACTCCAGTATCATTTGTTGAACTTTGAGAATGTTTCCCAAAAATCTAAATATTGATTTACATTACAATTTACCAGAATCCTCAGTTATTTAAACTTTTGTGTTAAAAGGAAACCAAACTGTAATTACTTCTCTGTAATCTTCAAATAACTTTATCTATGTTAGGCCAAAAATTATCCTATTTGGGTTTTCCTAGGTTTTGACTAGTTTTTTACCTTCTTGTAATACACTCTTCACTTAAGTCTCTGTTCCTCTTCCAGTTTACGAATCAACTTCGCTCTTTTCTCCTCTTCCCCACCTCTAAGAGTGCCATGCCTTGGCACTTTGTTCCTGAAACTGTTTTCCATCCACATCAACCCCCTAAGCGACCTCATTCCTTTCAGTCACTTTCTGTAACTTACTAACTCCTGATTTGGAGCTGTGAAGCCCTGTTCGGGAGATTGAGGCTAATTTTTAGTGTCAGCATTGACATGTAACATAAACTCCATCAGATATGGGACCAATGACTTGCTGTTCTGTGGTGTTTGATGTTTTGCAGGGAAAGCCCTTCTACTGCGGTGGACGCCCACAGGGACAATGTGTCACCGTTTGAAGGCACCCAATGTATTGTGATCATGTTCGGCCCGGCCAAGCTCCAAACAGGCTGGAGGAAGGAGAAGAGGCAACTGTTCCTGTACGGGGATAAAGCATTGATCTCGAACACCAAGCACGCACATACTATGCTCTCCCGATAATCATAAAGTTGTATTTATGCTGTTCAGCTTAATAATCTGAGTTTACCACCTAGTTTTTCCAATTAGCCATAAGAAGGGTGGGTGAGGGGAACTAAGCTTCCTTTCCTCCTCAGCTCACCTTGCAGTTCAGCTGGAAACTAAGTCATCTTGGGATTTCTACTTCAGAAGCCAGCACAAATGGAACAGCTGACTAACTGCTACGTTTGTATTTGGTCGTAAGAAGGAAATTTCAGTTTGTGTGTAATAATAAAGGGGGCTTCAACGTTTCTTTCTTCACAAATGTTTCTCCAGTTGTGTGAGATGCTAAAATTCAGTGAAAATTCTTTTGAGGTTTTTGTCATCATTTTCCGACTACATACATTAGACACTTCTGTTCTCAAGCCTTGCGGCCAGATACAGCCTTCAGTATCACTTCTGATATTCACTAGAATGCTCAGTAAGTTATTTTCTACCAAACGAGTAGTTTAGTTTTTAAAACAGGATCTCCATGATAAACGTTAAGATATTAATACTAGTAGAGGCCCATGAAGAATTTGCAAATGGGGATTGCACAGAGCGGACCCCATCTTTACACATCACTATCCTCAAATTTAGTTAGTAAAGAACACAGAGACAATGAAAGACACATTTTATTTAACTCTAAAGATGAAGGTTACTGAAAACTTAGCAGTGAAAGGACAGATACTTATAGAATACTTCCTGACCCCAGCTTCCAAGCATCTCAGGAAACACCTCTACCTTAGAAAGGGGGAAGCTTCCTAGGACCTTATAAACCCCACAGCTCACGGGGCTCACCCTCTGGTATAAAGGTTAAGGGGCAGGAGAAGGGAGGGGCACCTGTCTTGTTAATACATCATAACAGGGGACACAAGATAGAAATGGAAACTTGAGTCCTCTTCACCCTTCTCTTCCTGAGCCACTTAACATGAGATTCATCCTCTAATTTCTACTGAGAAAATCTCAGAGCAGGTGACTGGATGTGAAGAAACAGTCAGGCCCTAGGAGAATGCCCTAGACCAGAAAGCTTCCTTGTGATACATTTAAAATATTTCCATGCTAACATCTGGCTTTTTTGATACAATGTCATGAGATTTATCATCTCACTCCCCAAATCAAAGAACAGTCCCATCAGAAAACCTAGTGGCTCTAGGAAAAGAGGAAAGAGGTGGAGGTGGGTACTTCAGGGAACTACAGGGCAACACCCATGGATGCCAAGTGGTTGTCAGAATAGGCTCCTGAGTTAGGCTGTCTGGGTTCCAACCCCTTTTTTGTTGCTTTTGGCAATTTACTTAGCCTCTCTGTGAGTTCCCTCACCTATAAAATGGGGCAAATAATGACTATATGGTGTGGTTGTTTGGCAATTAAATGAAATAACGTTTATAAAATATTTAGAACAGTGCTTGGCATATGGTAAGTGCTCAGTGTTACAGGAGAGTCATTTGTGAAGCCATGCTCTGGGTTTTTGGATAACTTCTCGGTTTAGGTTCAAGAGAGTGCATAATCTTGGTACCTTATTGAACTAAGGAGAGAATTACTGAAGTAAGTTTTTCCAGGTCAGTATATCTGAAAGTTCCCACATGGTACCTTGAGAGTCTATACACATAGATGCCTACATTAGAAGAAGAATGTGTAAAATCTAGCAGATATGTATCTATCATTCCCACCGCCACATATTTTTATCTTGATAATGACTTTACAGTTACTGTCTAGAAACATAATTTTATCTGACAGTTGTGTTTCATAAAAATCTTCAAACACGCAGACATAGAGTAAAACTGATGAAACAGAATGTAGCAAAAGAACATCTTGTATCAGAAGGTGAGTTTCCATCGTATTTACACTCATGGTGCCCCGAGCTTTGTGTCTAGACCTTTCAGGTGGGCTTCCTGAGAAATTATTTTCATTCCACAAACCCCACTGAAGAGCTGTAGCTTAACTGTTCCATAAATCGGTGGAGTCACAGAAATTCCTGCACATGAGGGGTCTCTGAGCTCATTTAGCCCTGAGTATTTCAACATGTGGTTCTGAATAGCAGGGCTTCCCAGAGCACCAGGCCCAAGTTCTCTGGGCATCCCTCATGTGGCGTGGAGCTGTGATCACACCCTAGGCCTGCTTGAGCATTGCATGTGTGAATTAGCCAACAGCTACGGTCATGTGATGTCAGAAGTCAAAAGGGAATAGGCAGAAACAGTTCAGTCCTCCAACACTTTTTGAAGAAAGACATGAATGAATAATAAGTTAATTATAACAATTATAAAAATTACATATATAATAACAAATATAAGAATAAATGATTTAACGGTTCTCTGATCTCTACAATATAAACCATGGTCCATTCTCAATTCTCATCATTCAGAAAAATGCCTATTTGCTACCATCGAAGTATTTTCAGGGCCTTCCTGGCCAGCCTCTGTTCAACACACACTTGGCAAAGGCCTATCTAACCACTCCCTGTGCTGTGCACAGAGGGTCAAAGAGATAAAGGAGCCATGCTTTGCCTAGAGCAGCGAGACAAGCATTTCAGCATGAACATTGTGGCTCCATTACATTTAAGAAACAAACTAACAGAAGTCTTGCCTGGTTACCTTCGCAGGTACAAACGGAACTTTAAGATCAAATACGAAATCCCACTGAACAACATGTGGACTGGAGACTGCACAAACAAAGCAGGGGAAGCCATCAATGCACCCAAGTCTTTTGTCTTGGGTTGGCCCACAATGAACTTTGTGGCCACCTTTAAGTAAGACCTATAGCTTGGTCCTGTCTATTACATGAGTTAAAAAGGAAAACAGTTTAATTAGATTATATATTAAGTCAGTGACTCATGCTCTGAACTCCCATGATGACATTTGTATGCCACGTACCGTACCCCTCAGAAAGGTTTTTATGTGCAATTGATGGTAAATAGGGGGAACTACTGGAGGACTTTCCTTTAGTTTTGATCCGTGGTTTTTCAAGTGGGCTATAGGAGCCCCTTGGGGAGCGGAAGCTCACGTGTCCGTGGTGTTCCTGTAAGTGGAAGGAGGCTGATGAGGTCAGGTCTCCAGGGTCCTCTCTCACAGCCTGCCCCCAATGCCCAGGGAGCACCTCTGTTTCTAAATCCCCAGAATATCATTCTTGAGCAAGTACTATCAAGTAGTCGAATTATATTTGAAAAATTGCCTTTACACTCCCAAGCTAATTCCTTTAAAGACAGGATTTAATTATAGAAATGAAATGAATCATCAAGTATTAGATTGTCCTAATTGCTGTGCACGGACTGTCTTCTTTGGTGTCTACAGACAGGTGACAATCTTAAAACAAAGGTGTGATTCCATGGAGGGCAGGTCAGTTTACCAAGACACATTCTTGGTTGGACTGAGGATGGGGAAGGTGGCCATCCTGAGTCAGCACTTCTAGGTTCACAGGGGGGTGATGGAACTTTTCACATCTGCCACCTGGAACAACCACAGCCCAAATCTCATTCTCCTTATGCACACAGAGTGTGCATCACACGCACTCAACTCTTCTGTCTTGTCCTCCTCACCCCATGCTACCAAAACCTCACCTATCATCATAAACATAAGACAACTAAAATGTTACCATGTTGTTAATTTATGAAATTCAAGACTGCAGCTGTTGACTTAAAGAAAATTCCCAAAGCTGTTTGGGAAGAATCATGTATTTGTATCATTCTCTACATATTTTCTTTCAATGAATTACTTCTCTAAAGATTAATGGTTGCTATTGTTTAATATCTTTTCCACGTTGCAGGTGAAAGGAACCAGTTTCACTTGGGAATATGCAAAGGTTTTGATAAGGAAGTGTCCAAGAAACATTTTTTCTAGTGACGGGGAAAATGTAGAAGTCAAGTTCACACGTTATACTGGTTCAAAGGCTGCATAAACACATATAAGGCAGTAACTCTGCCTGGCACCTAGTGCCTGGCTATTTGCTGTTTTACTCTTCTGCAGACTGGCCTGAGTAATTACAAGCTGTGTCCATGGATATACACAGGGTGGGGAGATCCGTGGGCATTCTACTTTCCTGATGAATCGGGTCCTGGCATGGTGATAGGGAAGGCAGGAGCAGTGCTACTGGTAGGGAGAAAACATGTGGCAGCCCCTTTACAACAGCCATGAGAAATAAAAACACACATCCACACAAAAATTTATACAGAAATGTTCAGAGCAACGTTATCCATAGTAGCCAAAAAAAAAAAAAAAAAAAAGTAGAAACGACCTAAGTGTTTACTGAGGAATGGATAAACAAAAGGTGGGGTGGAGGCTGAGGATGGGGGTGGAGTCAGAAGTCAGTGCTTAATGGACACAAGATTTTTTTTTTTTGCTTTTGGGTGATGAAAACATTCCAGAATGAGATCATAGTGATGGCTGCACAACACTGTTAATGTACTGAAGGTCATGAATGGGCAATCTGATGCTACATGTAATTTATGACAATAAATAAAAGCTTAGTAGGTGGTAAACCCATCTGGCAATGGATGTTAAAGCATTTCAGCTTTGGAGATTAAATGCTGCAGAGACTGTAGAAGAGACAACATGAATCTTTAATAATTTAGCAATAGGCACATTGATCTTGATCAGAGGGTTATAGTCATGAAGCACTAATTTAATGAATTACAACTGGCTAGATGCTATACGCATCAAGGAATACAATATGGTAGGGTTTTTTCCTAAAAAGATCCTCTTGTTTTGGGGACAACAGAGTTTCATTCAAAAGCCAATTCTTCAGTATGATTTAACTCAAATAGTACAGCTCTTTATCTGTAAATAGCACGTCCAGCTGAAGGAACACCCTGGGGCATGATTAACCCTTTTTCAGTGTCGGAACCTGGAGCTCAGAGTGGTTAAATGACTCGCCCACGATGACACAGCTTGCATCATACAGAGCTGAACTTCGGTGTTCAGATTCCAAACCAACTGCTCTTCCACTTTAAGACCTACTTCCCATCACTGTAACCTTGCTTATAAAAGAGCAGGGCCTATCACAAGCCCAGTTATGAGGAGGGTAACACTTACACATGCAGCCCCATCAGTAACCACAGGACGCTGATATATTTATCTGGAACAGTGTTTAACATGTTAGTACAAGTGTTTTATGTAGTTTAATTTCCTTCTCCCAATGTTTAACATTGCAGTTCTTCAGAAAGAAGGGACAGATGGCGCGCCTTCCTTGAGAGGTACTTTGTCAGTACACATATTGTACATCTTTTATCCATGAGAAAAGAGTGCAAATCCCTTCCAGGCAGGGCCCCCGACACTCTCCTTCCTCTCCTTGGTGGGAACTGTTACACTGTCCTCAGACACTGGGAGCTCTGCCCCTGCAGCTCCTGTAACTGATGCGCTCTCCCTCACATGCACGTTCTGCTTCTTTGCTCGTTCTGGTCATCACTCTCCTCTTTCCCGTCTCTCCGTCCTAATGCTTGGCGCTAACACGATTCTCAACATATATACTGAATTCCCAGAAATGAAGCCTACATACTGTCCTGATTCTCAAAGCAACTGTGCCTTCCTCCCCTTGAAACCAGGAATGTGCCAGGGTCCCTCCGATCTAGACAGGAAAAGCTCTGAGGACTGTATCTGCTGCCCAAATCTTACAATGACAGGGCAACCGGTTCTTCTCTGGGTCATATCTGATTTTCCTGAAATATTTCTGCATCTTTTCTCCCAGCCCCTGATTTGATTTTGCTGAATCTTTCCATACACTTTTCAAAATAACCAAGTATACTTTAAGGATTAGCAACATACATTGACTTGAAACAAGCTAAGAGTTAATTCACTGACTCCGCTTTAGGTACATCGATCTGGCCAAGGAGAAGGAGCAGCCAAAAAGCATTCCCCTCAAAATCTTTACCGAGGACATCAATAACTGTGCCTGTGTAAGTGTTTTCAGGACCATTAACTTAAATTCCAGGTCCCTGACTTAGTAAAATCAAAGGGATAGAGAGACAGAGAAAGAGAGGACAGGGGAATGGAAGGGACAAAATAAGAAAGGGGAGGGAGAGAGAGAGTATTTAGAAAGTACTACATGGGAACATGGATTTTTCTGGGAAAATGTGTCCTTGCATATATAAAAAGTGAGTCCTAGGCAATATGAAGCAAGAAGAACCCACCAGAGAGACAGCGCTTAAGCATGGAAAGAACAGTGTCTTTAAAGTGTCCATACTATGTCTCCGGGTCCTTCTAACAGCAATTACACTGGCTTGTAATACAGAGATTTTCACAAACAGGTATTTCCTATTGGTATTAAACATGGTCTTCTAACTGTACCACCACTTACATAATTGTAGTTTGGGTTGTTTCCAGTTTTTATTTTTTCTGTGATGTAATATCTGGAATAACTGAAAACTTGCAGAAAAGTCACAAAAATAAAAATAATACAAAGACCACCCCAAATACCCTTTACCTAGACTCACCTATTTAGTAATGTTTTGCCTGATTTCTTGCTGTCCCCTCTATTACCCTCTGTACGTGTATGTGTCTAAGTATTTCTGAGGATTGTATACACACCATGGCCTGTTACCCTTAAACACTTAAGGATATTCTCTCAAGCAACAGCCAGACAGCTATGACTTACAAATTTAACACTGACCATTCATGTCCCCACTGTATCATTAACTGAACCAGCTGTGATGTGCTGCGGACCAGCCCGTGTGCCCTCTTGGAATTCTCAGCCTTTCTTTCTAGCTTAAGCTGTCATATTTTGTGCACCACAAATCCTTTCAAAGAAACACCTATTTTACTGAAATGCTGTTTACTAACTTCATGTTATAGAAACAAATGAATGTCAGTTTTAATTAGGGGGCTGGGCTCTACATGTGCTGCACTGTGTCACTGCCTGAATGCAAGCTTTGCCTGTAGAATATGGATCCTAATTTTACAGTAACTATTTACTCACCTGTTTTAATTTTTTTTAATTTAGAGCAATGTTTCTCATTTTTTTAAGTCTATAACAATACGAATATTGAATACACACACAGTGAATGATGTCATCAACCTGTCACTCTCAAAGCTAGGAATCGCTGTAAGTTACCTGCAAGTTCTTTTTAGTTAGAATCCAAGTTTATTTTTGAAAGGGGTGTGTGTGTGTGTGTGTGTCTGTGTGTCTGTGTGTGTCTGTGTGTCTGGTGTACCTCCCATCATGAGACAGCGGACTATTACAAACAGGCAAGTCATATTCTGTCCCCCTGAATTTAGAAATTGAAAGCAGCAGAGCCAGATTATCAGCCTGTACAGTAGTGTTAGTCTTGTAGCCCCGTTAAAATTCTGTGCGAGTTTAAAGTGATAGCATAACGAATGCGGGCGGTAACTTTAGAGAACTAGTACCGTCCTCTTTACTGTATACATTACATACCAGATGGGAAAATACTTGTATGAGTCCAGATAGTTCCTACTCCACTGGACTGTTCTTTCTGTATCTTTGTCCCTATACCTCCACTCCAATCCGCATTTATCCTGATTCTCACCTGAGGACTCAATCTTGCTATGATAAATCCTAAATGAGGTGCTTTCCTGTAAAGTTTGACATGAAGATCACTGGCTAGAAGCGACATCCCCTTGAGGCAGGTCCTGAGGAGGAGACGGTTAATGCCTCTTGTCAGCTGGTAAAGGAGACAAGTTGTGAATAAGACCGTGGATCTGGGGACGTGTGTGTACACACTGCTTTCACCTTGTCTTGCCTTCCAGTGTCTGCTCCTTCATGTTTTGCTAGGTCTGCTGTCACTTGTAAAATTTTTCTGGTGAAAGACATGGCTGTACTAGAGGATGAAGTTGTGCAAGGGAAAAACGGCAGGGGGGCTGACATTCAGATGGACAGAACTGAAGTAAACATATCTGCTTACATACCATTCTCTGTAAATGGGAAAACATCCTGTTACTGTGACATGACAAGCACAGGACCTGCGACCAACACCCTTTCACACATGTGTTGCTTTATGTTCCCCTGGAGGACTCTTAACAATAATGCAGCAGCCCTTATGATTTAGACTTGTTTCAAATGGCATTTCTAGAATTTCTAGGCAGTCATTCTGCTGGGAGAGAGTTTTTTGCGTCTCACTTGTGCTCTAGGTCAGAGTCCTTGTCCCCCGTCCCCCTGGCGCGGG
This sequence comes from Camelus dromedarius, assembly GCF_036321535.1. Taxonomy (NCBI): domain Eukaryota; kingdom Metazoa; phylum Chordata; class Mammalia; order Artiodactyla; family Camelidae; genus Camelus; species Camelus dromedarius. The sequence goes on along the minus strand of NC_087449.1, from coordinate 3,463,465 downwards.
GCTGGATGGCACTAAAGCCCCTGGGCTGACTTTTCTTTCCCGTCTCAAGGCCTCTTGGGCACTTCCCTCCTTTCGCTCACAGCTGCCGAGCCGATGCTGCCTTCAAGTTTTTCTTGCACAAGAACAGTCTTGGCAGAGTACGTGGCTCTGGACAACATGCTTGTCTGGGGGCATTTACAGGAAAGGCCAACATTCTCTAAGGAGTCTGGAGACAGTAAAAAGGAAGACTCTTGAGATTAGACTTTCCCTCCACAGCGAAGGGGCACTGCCATGACTTTTTTATGTCATGGACCACCCACAAAGGACAGGGCTGTTCACACTGTGGTTCCCTAGATCCTCAGCCTTTATCAAAAGGGACAAAAAGCTCACTTGGCCTGTTGGAGGCTGCAAGAAGGACCAGGAGTTATTACTGGTATCAGGACTGCTAACTCAAAAACTGTTCCACCCCCCTGGATGAAATACCATTTCTACGGGCCCAAATTCTTTCTTTTTGGAAATATGTAAGTGCTGAAGGAAAGTGCTCAAGTACCTACTGGGAAAGATCTGCAGTGACACATAGTTCTTTTCTGTCTCCAAGGGCTCTGAGAAAGACTACCAGCTGTGGGTGACTGCTGGCAAGAAAAAGGCCTCATACCCACTCACTGGTAAGTGTCAGGGAAACCTAAGGTGGGCTGATTGCAGAAGAAACTGTAACCCTAAACTCTCAAAGTGACAGTTAGTCAGTCTGAAGCTTAAATATCCTCAACAATGAAACTCTCATGCGATACTCATTCTACATTTATTCGATAACCCCAGGCACTTGCTCTACCAGCATGGATATTAACATCTCTTCATTCTCCAGCTTATAGTCTAGTTGGAGAGAGAAAGTGAATTTTTCTTCACTACTTTTTTCCTTGACAAACAGAGCTATCTTGGAAAACTTTATTAACTTACTTACTCATTTCCTTCCTTCATTACATAGGCAAGAAAACAACACAAATCGGAATATCTTTCCCTCACACATTATTTTCCATATTCCAGTCTTCAAGTTCTCTGTTCCATTTCCCAACCACTAAGTAGCCTCTATTTTATGAGAATCTTCTAAGATCCAGCCATGCCTCTGAATCCAATATTTAGTTAACACCTGCTCCATGCCCAAAACTTTTCTCAGCATCAGAAAAGAAAATGACATAATCACACTCAGACTCTTCAAGCCTTCACGGCCTGAACCACCTGCACTTGGCTGTTTCTCCAGCTGACTTTACCAGCATTCCTCTTGAGCTTTTTATAAATACATCACACTTCCCCTAAAACAGTTACTAGAGCAAATGAGCTCAAATAATGATACCTATCCTTGGATCAGGAAGTCTGTGCAGGGCGGTCCATGAAAATAGAGGGATTAAAACAAGGTGAAGGGCAGGGTCTGCAGCAGACCCCGCAATACAGTAACGGAACAGCGACTCCTGCTAGAAAACCTAGGGCCTCCGTCTTACAAGCAGTATCTTTCTTTTTTTTTTTTTTTAAATCCATTTAAAAATCCTATGGGGCTATTACTCTTTTTCTAGTGATCTCAAGAACATTTTCAAACGATCTGGAAAATCCAAACAACCAAGCTTTTCCTATGAAGTGTACATTCCTAGTCTTAGAATATATGGGGTCATCAAGCACATAGCTGAGGACTAAAGTCCCCTCCACTATTCATGATTCTTTTTAATGTTGATATCTTTGTAAATGTTGGTCAGCAATAAAGTGAAAAAAACTGAATAGTGAGGTATATTTAAATAAAAGGCACTAATTACATAGACTCATGTAGATGGCAACTTGCAGCCTGAGGATGGCTTCATACAGCACGGCTGCTCTAAGAACCCCTAAGAGCCTGTCACTCCTGATGACACCTCGGCAGTCACTCTGCGGGCATTTTTTACACACTCTGAATTCTCAATCCTGGTCTGTTGGTTGTATTTTATTGATGTAACGGAAGCTTCCTTTCTATTAACAGTTGCAAGTCACTATGACTTTTGTTCTGAACAGAGCACTGAACTTGCATCTGCACCACATGAAAAGCAAAGGCAAGAGCTCCCCAAGTTACATTCAATAATAAATCTGAAATCAAAGACAAGGAACATTCATTCTATTCTTTAAAAATGGAATCCACATCAGTGCACAGGGGCCTTGAGAATTCTATGGAGCCTAAGAAATTGAAGCACGAACAAGCAGAACAAATCACTTGGCAGTACCCACTGATTTTCTGGGAAGTTCTCCATTCTGTAAACACTGACTTGCACTTTGCTTTTGAGTTTCCAACAACGTGCAGCCTCATGTCTAATCCTTCCCCGGCAGGGCCCCTTGAGGGGAAGGCAGCAGTGGGAGGGAAACTCAGAGACAAACCTCCCTGCTGCTGTTGAGCAGCTCTGGCTACTGAGCTGACAAAACGAAAAATCTGTTTGTTGAGTTGACATGCGTGAGACAACAGACAACACAGCAATCCCTAACACACACAGTCCCATTTTGTAAAGAACATTAAGCACCAATGATTATTAATGCATTAATTTGGCCTTTATGAGACTAAGTAGGGGTAAGCAGTTAAAAGCAGGGATGTAAGGCCAGCAACTTGCCTAAGACATGCAGATCTAGTGCGGCTGTCAAGGCAGAAATTAGGAGGCCGTCAACACCCTCAGGGGGAAACACAGGGCAAGTCAACGCTGTGCAATGCACGGACACAGCTACACATTCCAAGTAAAGCACCGTGTCTGAGAAGAGTTTTCTCTTTACTTTTCAAACTCTTTTGCTTCGGCACCTTGCTTTTGCAGGGGGTCCTTCAGGTCAGCCCACTTCATGCTCATTCAGGAGACACAGACCTCTTTGCCCAGAACCCCTACAAGAATGGCAGCCACATCAGTGTGGTGCCCACGCTCATGGTAAGGTGGGTCTGACCACACCCATCGCCAGCAGCCTGAATCTGTATTTACTTTATCTCCACACAGGCCATGAACATCCACACAGCATTAAAATCAGCCATCTTCCAGCTACTGCGCTCCTGCCACAGGGACCAGAGGACTCTGCCTCTCCTTCTGCCCTCCTGGAGGCCATCCTCTTGGAGAAGAGGTCCCCAGAGATTCAAGGCCAATTCGTCCTGAAGCCCAGGCACCCAGCCAGGAGCCAGCAGCGGAGAGGGGAGCCCCTTCCCTTCCTCAGGTGTCTTCTCTTGGCTCACGTCTCTGCTCCTGACACCAAACTCATGCACAGAGCTGCTTCTCCGTGTGGGGGTGCAGGGACAGTACAGGTGAGCACCCAGTACCTACTGAAGATCAAGCTCAGAGAAACCCTAAAGGTCTGAAATCAAGACCCAACTCATGTCTAGGAAGGTTGGGTTTTTGTGTTTGTTTTCATTCCTCCAGGCCGACTGTCCTCTGTGTGCCAGGAGCTCTTCCTACATAAAACTGTGTGTGTCCACTACTGTATGTCTTAATAAAACACGAGCTTCTTCCAGCTTGGGAACACACTGTACTTATCCCCTTGTTTGGTCCAGCATCTCAGACCCTCACAAGAGGTGGTCAGATGACTGTATGACTTAGACGCAGCTGCCATGGAAGAACCCCAGTGGTGCAAAGTCATGGAGTTGAATTGGATACTATTATGGCCTTAGCCTGAAGTGGCCTCGAGGATTCTAGGGTCAGGCAGCTTGTATTACAAAAGGCAGATCCTTTTGATGGGAGGAGGCTGACCATCACTGGCTACTCAGAAAGCCAAACAGAAAATCTCAGAGTGGGAAAAAACCTCTTATGAAAGTAGGTGATGACTTAACTGCTTGTTAGGGAATATCAAATCTTTTTAGCTTTTACAGTGACATCTGACACTAGAATCCACTGACAATACTTGTCAGGAACCTTGTATAACTACAGCTTAAGTGACCCACATGACGCAGGGAAGAGGCAAGAGAGAGCGCTGTCTGGGAAGCGCTGTCACTGGGACCCTCACCCCAGAGTCTGATCAAGCCTCTCGGCTTCACTAGCAGTTTGCAGGGCACAGGGAAGAAGGACACATGAACACCAGAAGAATCCAAGTAGCCAATGTCAGCCTGCAGGAAATTCTATACAACAAGGTGCTCAGTTTCTCTCTCTTCTAGCCATGACAAGAAACGTGCTGTAAAATGGAAATACTGGGAATAAGTTTAAATGAATTGAACTACTACTAGTAATAATCTCTCATCTTCATCACATTCAGGTCACGAGACAGCCAACAGAAGTTCTGTGAGGAACTGGGCCTTTTGGCGGCACCCCAGTACTCAACAGGACAACCAGCGCCGAACTCTGCCATCGGCAAATCTAACACAGCTCTTTGGAGCTCCTCTGGGGGACATGTGTGAGGAGGACAAGCTGCCTGCCCCAGTTCTGGTTGGTCTCCTTTAGATCTGTAGCCCTCCTGACAAGGGCAGTGATCAGAGGTCATGTGTTCTCACCCAAACCCATCCCCATGTGGAGAAGCCTTTAGACAGCCCCTGCTTTTGGTGAAGTTTTGTTAATATTACTTCAGAGAATAAAATCTGATTTCAATACTGCAGAGTCAGAAAGCACATACAGCACGAAAAACTACTCTTGTCCATTCCACTGGTTTCAGCAAAGACCCACATCCACTTGCTCAGATCCATTACAATGGGCTCTGCGTGTATGAAACTCTGTGAGTCCCCGTCACCCTCGTCATCCCCCTTTGTCTCCTTCCTTGAACTGCACACTAGTCTCAAGTCTCCTCCATCTAAGTCTACTCAGTCTTACAACTCAACTCTTATATAGATTCGATTTGTAACCCAAGGGTTTAAGTAAAAAAAGACTCATTCTTTGGCAAATATGAATTGTTTAATCCTGACAGAATGTGTCAAGTGAAAGTCACAGAGTTTGGTTTGTGTTCTGTACAATTCGTATACTGAAATGTCAGGGTTAACATTTATTCACCATCCACTATTTCTCCGAGCACTACACCAGATGTCAGAAATTTTATGCTAGAAATGAAGAAATGTATCATACTAGTTACATGTTGCCCCCCACCCCAGTCCTTGCATCTTTCACAGCATATTTACAGAATAGCTGTGATTATCATCATCCCCAAGTAGGAAGAGTAAAAAGTCCTCAGTAAAGTATGTGCTGTGCCCAAGGTCAGATAAACAGCATAACAGATTCCAGATTCCTTGACTCCAACACCTGTCACCTGTCTGTGCTGCAAGCCACACAGCAAAAGGACAGGAAAGACTGATGAGCAGGGGATGCACCCAGAGGGGAGGAGAGGGGTTTGAGCCTGATTTAAAAGAGGCAAGGAATACAGGAAGCAGAATTGGGGTACACGGTCACTGAAAGGGGGATAAACACACAGAAAATGAATGCGGCAAAGATGTCCATACTTGGGGAAGAGCATCTGTATCGGGGAAGAATGAGACAGGACCGGGGAAGGAGAGGGTGATTCTGCAAAGGCCTCAATGCAGAGAAGTGTGACGTCACAGTGTACATTCATTGAAAAGGAAAATCTGCTTAAACAAGTGTTTAAAATGTTACAGCGTAGGAACGTTAAATGGGTTGCTGGGTAGAAAATACATGTAGAGACACTGAAAAATTCTAAATTGGCTTTAGTCCTTCCAGCTCCAGCACTGGGGCCTCACACCCCCCCCAAGTGTCTCCAATAGAGGAGAAGTCTGTGCTGTGGGCTGAGAGATATGAAATGCCACGTATTTTCTTTTCCTCCCTTTAGGAGATGCTTTCCATTCTGAATCAAAAAGGGCCACTCACAAAATGCATCTTCAACAAATCTGCGAGTAAAATATCATGCAGAGTCCTGAAGGAAAAGCTGAACTCTGGGGACACAGTGAACATGGAGAATGAGTCCACTGTGGTGCTGGCATCCGTCTTAAAGGTAGGGAAACGTCTAGCATTATCCGCACACAAAGGAACTCTGAAACTCTATGGGGGTCCTTCATCATGACTGCCCAAGAGGAACAGGTGTCATAGATGAAGGATCTGAAAAACTGGAAAACACTGCACAAAGTCAAAATTTAAGTAAGCTACTTCGGGTGTTACAAGTCCCATGTTAGGTATACTTTCCTTTTTCATCACAACCCTCTCCCCATCTTCACTCCTGAACAATCCATGCAAATACAAATATAAATAATAAATGAAAAAGCACACACCTGTACAGAATGTACCAAAGCAAGCTTTCTGCCTTTGAGGACTTCCTTACCACCTTCCTAATGAAGCCAAAGTCTCCAAAAAAAAATTCACATTAAGCTTTTGAAAATATTTATACAAGTTATCAAGTAAGTAAATATCTACTTTACAATGAATCAAAACATGCTCAGTAAGGCCATCGAAATCTGTGATCATTTCATCGTCCTCCCTTCCCTGTCTCCTAATGCATTTACTTGAAAGCTAGTGTAGGGAGGCTGGTACCTTGTGTGCCTCCTTTCCCCTCCTCTACCACCTTTGGCTTCCCTTGTTCATGTTTGTTATGCTTAACGCACCACCCGTGGTTACAGTTCCATGGTAAGCAGCTCCTGCCACATGCCTCATTTCATAAACCTGCCTTTTAAAGTGGGTGCAGCAGTCAAAGGTAATTTTGAACTCTGAAAATGCAATGAATGTATAGAAGAAATACACTGATTTTGAAATGATCCAGCTAAGTCAGGTATCCAGCTACATTTCTACAAAGGGAATCACAGAACCGAAAAAGAATATAATCAACCCATCTTGGTATTTGCTAGCAGCTCTAAACAAGTTTATCAATGTAGTAATGACTACAAACAGGTTATGACAATTATCTTAGAAACCCCATTACATGTGGTCTTTCCTTGTCCCCTATTAATGTTGGATCATAATTTGATTGTGGGATAAATAGCAACAGTTCAGAAATGACTTAGAGCTGACCCTGACCACACTCGCACCATCATACTACACACTAGGTGTGCAAAGAGCAAGATGAGTGTTGCCATATGTAAGGGCACATGGAATTAATTTGATCATCTAGTAAGAGTGAGGCTCTTGTCTATTTCCCATTATAAGCATAGACTAGCAAGAGGCTGGCTACTCGTGGGTACACATCTTAGACACTCCTAAAGTTCTTGCTTCCTAAAGTTGACTGCTCTTCATGGGGAATCAGACTTTGCAAACTTGGCCTTGATAATACCATGTGTCAAATAACCAGAGAGTTGGTCTAAACCAGAAATTAATATTTATCAGCACCACACTGAGTTTGCCATTAAACTGTAGACAGGTCCAACAGCAACACCCTCGGCATATCTGCTTCAGTCATGTTCAGGCTTCACCTCACACAGCCTCACCCATGGGCACCACAGCACAGGGTCCAGGAAGGAGGATACACGTGCTCCCAGTGCAGGGAGTTTGTGCACATGAGGCGCAGGCCCTGCTGTCTCCTCCCAGACTCCCAGAACCAGCCAAAGCCGGAGCACTTCCTCCCTCCAAATACACTGGGGTCACTCCAGAGGGAACACGGAGGAAAACCCTAATGACAAGAGAGGGTGATGCACATCAAGAACACAGTACACAGATGAGAAGACAGAGACCCTGTCCCCTGCTATCACTGCTCCGTCGGCAGTGCGCAGGAGAGAGCCTGGCACACACAGCAGCTCAGTAAGGACTGGAGCATGTGAACGACCGCATTATAACCATCATAGTTGCCTACAGGCATTTTCTGAACAATCTCCTATTAAGAGAAGCCTTGGGCTGTGGAGTGAGACCAGTGGAAGCACGGTGTGCCTTTGAAACTAGCAAGGTGATGCAAAACTTTCCCCAGTCTGGCACAAAACATGACAACTTCAGGGGTGAGGAGGGTATAGCTCAGTGGTAGAGTGAATGCTTACCATGCACGAGGTCCTGGGTTCACTCCCCAGAATCTCCATCAATAAATACATAAATAAACACAATTACCACCTTGCTCACCAGGGGGAAAAATTACTACTTCATGAAATTTAATAGGCCCATTTCTGTGATTTAAGGCTTGTGCACCAGAAATTAGACAGAAATTGACTTATTGTCTCCGAGTATACTTTAATTTAAAAAAAAATGTATTCATCAGCCCTCTAAAGTGACACATTTTCCAGGCCCCCACTTAGGTAGCTTACATTTGTGTACCTCTAGCCCTCACACTCAGAGGTCTGAAGTTCCAATATATCTAAATTTTAAGTGACACACTTGGGAGGATATGTTCCATTTGAGGAGCTATAAGGGGTAACATGTAGGTACCCACTGGGGATTTTGGTATGTTTTTAGCACCTTCTGTTTAAAAGGCTGCAAACTGAACTTTTATGCAGTTTCAAAAAGAAGACTGAAGCTACTATGAGTAGTTTTTCCCCATGAAGCAGGCAAACCTCACCTCAGAAAGCCCAGTTCTCTTGTAATATGTGTGCAAGAGTGTGAGGGGTGTGCGTTCTATTTCAGAACGCTCTTCCTTGAATTAAGAGCAAGCACTGTCTGAAGTAAATGAGGAACATGGGTGTGCACGTTGCTTCTCAGACACTCACAGGATTCGGGGTGGGTGGTCACCAGACCCTGTCAGCTGGGACTAGTGCTGACATGGACATAGAGAGCAAGGACCAGCTGGTGGGGGGGCTTTCTCATCACTCTCACTGCCGGCCAGACTCTGCTGTGATGCTTCTGATTTTAGATGGAGAGAGTCCAAGCCCCTCCTTCTGGGTGTGGGAGTCTGCAGTCACAGCCAGCTCTGCCCAGGTCACACACTGGCTGTTGTGAAGGAAGTGAGGCCTGAACGGAATTTTTCAACTTAATGTTTTCTGTTATTTCTCCAATATGTATTTATCATAATAATATATATCTTTTTTATTTAATCTACGGAAGGATTATCTTCAGAATATAGAAGGAGGTATTTTTACAGCCAGTTGCCGTGACAAATGGCTTAGCGTCCTTGATGAAGGGAATGCGGAGGGAAAAATAACTGCAACCCAGAGGTAATGACGGTCACACCCCGAAAATACAACCAACATCCTCTTAGGAAAATACCAGCTTATACTTTACAGCTTTGTCTACTAAAGTAATGACCAGTGTCAAAGGGCTGCATCTGCTACCCACAGAAGCCACTTGAGAAACAGATGCAGGCACTCCTGCTGTTACTGAATTCTTGTTTTTATCCTAATCTTATTAATATGGACTCCATGACCAGTTAACACCTACTGAAGACATGGAACTGCCGCAGATGAAATCCACTGGTCAAAACAGAGATGCTAGAGAACCAATCTCTCGCTGTTACGATCTTAATTTTTCAAACACTTAATCAACCACAGGAAGTTAGTATCTCATCCAGAAACTGAAATCAATGAAACATTTTTGTGTGCATTCATGCTTAGAACTCTGCGAGAGAGGACTGGGGGCATGGTTTACCATCACGTACTCTGTTCTCTGTTTCTATATTTCCACTTCCTAAGCAAAATGACATGCTTTGTTTACAAGTGCATTTTTCTGCCTGTAGGCTTTTGGACCAGCTGCCAAGAGCCAATGGTGACCTCCTGAAGCACCTTTTTGGAGTGCTCCACGACACTAAGCAACACTCCACATTCAATCAGATGATGGCGGATAACTTAGCATGCTGTATAGCCCCAAGCCTTCTTGGTCCACCTAATGCCACCGGCTCACAATTACAAGAGGACTTCACAAAGAAGGTAATGAGACCTCTCATTTTCATGCCTTGTGGGGCACGGTCCCCACTTTGAACCAGAAACCTGAGGTACTAACCGTGATGTACCAGGTTTTTCAAGTGCACATTTTAAACACGCTCCCCTGGAGGGGCAGAGTCACTGACCTGGTGGGGTGAGGGGAGGTGGTGGGTTGTTAAGTGGGAAACCGAGAGCAGTGGAGGCATTTCTGCTTTCCCACCCAGGACACTCAACCACAGAGAGATAAGAGTAGGATGATGAGACAACAGAACCTGAGCTTTGGGTCTGGCAGCCGAGGTTCAACTCTCAGCCTAATCACTGAGGGAGTGTGAACTACGGCGAAGGTCCCATGGTTTCATCATCTCATAATGACGACACCACCCAGCTCCTCTGGTCACTGCTAAGACATCTCAGATGAGCACCCACAGCTCCTCACACACTGGCCTTCCTCTGCCAGCTGTGGTCCCTCACAAGGACACTCGGCTCCTATGTCACCCCCACTGCAGGGTGAGGGGGCTAGTAAAAGATTCCAGAACATCTGAACAGAGCCACAACAGGCCTAATCAGATCACAACTCTGCCCCAAGTTCAACCCGACAGCCAGCATGAGACGAGGCAGTGCATTCAGACAGACACGCCTCCTCTCCACTGCTTCCTTCCTCCACAAGAAAAATCACAGAAATCTCTGCTTCTCAACTCTCACGTATTTCCTCACTTTAGAAGTAAATTTCTGAAGTTTCTGTCTATTGGATGCTTTATTAATTTTCATAAGATTTTATATGTCCATTTATCTCAATAAAACTGGAGAAAATCAAACAATAACAAATGAAACTTAGTAAGACAATATACAGATTCACCTCAAGCATCCTTCGTGGGTCACTTGAAAATTGTCCTACTTTTAAAGTTGCAACCGTCATTACAAAAATGTTAGCTATTGAACGAGGTGACAAATAATCATTTTAACCCACTGATTAAAAGAGTTTTAAAACCTGTACCCAAAGTACTCTTGAAAGTATCACTATTTCTTACAGAAAACGGTTTTGTAGACTCATTTTTTAATCAACTCTGAATTTTTCTCAGAATTCTCTTACAGTTTTTAGATGCAAGAGTTAGATATGAAATGATTTGTAACTATGCCATATGGAAAAGAACACCCCGTTTTGCCCTTATGTGTTTCAGATATCGCTGGTACAGTTTCTCCTCGAAAACTGCCTCCAGCTATGGGGAGAAGACATCCCTTCCCTCCGGGGACAGCACACAGTCATTCCTGACAAAGGTGACATCACTAGTGGCAGGGAGGAGGCTGCAGGGTGTGGGAACCATGTAACTGGCTTCAGTGAGAAAGGCAGCAAGGCTGCCAGGGCTCATGGGAGACGCTCAGACAGTGCAGTTCTGGAGCCCAGATCACATCCCAAGAGCAATGATTTCCACCTGCTCCAGGTCAGGGTGGGTTTCATACCGTCCTGAGACCAAAGAAAGGATGAGGCAGGTCTGGCTTCAGGAAGTTGCTAGTACAGCATCAGGAGATATCAGGGTATAAAACAGTGTTTGGAAATTTTTCCAAACAAAACTTTAAATGGGACTCATATATATCAGATGTGCTCAGGCTGAAACTAGAGTGAGGGGCCCAGAGCACTGCCTTGTTTGTTCCCCAGCCCCTGTTTTCCTGCTTAATGGTACCTAAGGTACCACAGGTTTCCAGTGCCTTTGAAACAGGTTGAAAAGAACCTGCATCAGTGAGGAGAAACAGGACTTGGTTTGATGTGAGACCACTTTCCAGACTGCCAGCTCCTGGGCCCCGGTGTACCAGCTGTGTTACCTCTGGCCAGTTACTTTAGCTCGCTTTCAGTTCCCTCATCTCTAAAATGGGAATATAAACAACATCTAAATTTTAGGACTACTGTCAAAATTAATCATGGATGTAAACTAAATATGTAAAAAACCAATTACTGGAGCCAGCAGAAGTTCCTCTGAGAACTCTGAGCTAGGACTGTCTGAGCCTAGGTCATCAGCTAATTGGCAGCAGTGCATTTCATACGGATGAGATGAGATTCAGAACCTGGGGACACGGGTCATGAGACTCCTTGAATTTGGTGGGGCAGGTAATTAGGTTTGTTTGTTTGTATGTTTGTTTTTTATGTTAATGGAGGTACTTGGGCTTGAACCCAGGACCTCATGGGCAGTAAGCACGCACTGAACCACTGAGCTATAAGCCTCTCCCAATCCCTTTGCAGTTTTGACATTTTTTTGGTTTTAAGACATTTATCTCACTGCTTTCAGGAAATCTTTAGGAAAATCTATCTAATCAGGAATTTAGTTGAGTCTAGTACCTGAGAATGTGCTTTACTAAGATAACTGTTTTTGAATTCATCAGTGACAACAGGAGAACCCCGCGAATCAATGAGAATGACAGTGGCAGTCATTCTCAAAAATCCACAAGGACAGTACGAGGCCAAGTGCCCATCTGCCACGGGTCTGTGCACATGCCTGTCCACGATTTTGGAAGTCCCTGAAGAGCAGAAATGGCCCTAATCACATTTCACCCTTCCTCTCTTCTATCTTTATTCCGCACATATTGTTTCACTTTTCTTCCTCCTCTACTCTGCAAGTTTCCCAAGATTTATTAAAAATGCATTAGAGAACCACTTTATTTGCTTATGGCCCATGTTAACCCCTTGGTGGAGGCGCATCGGGGCAGTCTGCGGTCTCAACTAAGGTCACTTCTGCACCTGCAGCCAGCGGGCGGCGCAGCTGGGGCTGACTCACATGTCTGTTGCTTGGCGCTGGCTCTAGGTGGATCCCCATCTCTTCAGCAAGTGAGCCCGGCTTTCTTCATAAGGTGGAGGAAGACTTCCCAACAGCAAGATGCTTTTCATGAGTCCATGTACTGGAGGACTGCACAAAGGACCACAAAGACAATGAGTTACTCATCACTTACTGAGGGTTATGACTGTCATCAAATACACATGATACTCAAAACTTGAGACAGTGTTCCTATCACACACCTACTCATCTTCAGGAGTTGTTAACCCTCTGTTCTTTAGATCAGCATTTTCCATAGGATATTAAGAAGTTTGGGAGGGAGTATCTTTGAAATAATGATTGATTTTTTACCCCCACACATTTCTTGCCTCTATCTTTCACCGTCTTAAGCTGTCTTAAGAGACACATCATTTCCTCAGAGAACAGAAGTTACAGAAGAATATGAGGAATAACAGAGCTGTTTGTTGCCTATGAGTTTTAAACATACAGTTTTGTAGGAAACAAAAACAATCCATGGCATAAAGATTTAGGTGGAAATCTCATGGGGAAAGCCCAAAACAACGAGATGTATAGGACATGTGCACCATTTCCTGCATAGAAAACAAGAGGAATCAGGAAGCCCTCACAGAACTACTAAATCGCATCTCTAAGACTGAGCCTGGTAGAGTCACACAGAACTTCTTGCACCTCAGCAGGGAACAGATCAGTGAAATGATTCCATCAATCTGAGTATAGTAGGGAAGGAATAAAGTCACTGGATTTGATGAGCCAGGTCTCAGCAACAGCTGTGCAGGCTGGCTCCCCAGGACCAGACAGCAACTAGGACAGCTCAGCAGGTGCCCAGTGTACGCAGATGACACAGAGGGACAGGGAAGCATCATTCCACGTTCCACCACCATCTAACTCCTTGGCAGTAGAAGACTGCAAAACACAGACAAACTCATGGGGAAAATGGAGAGACCTTGCATTGCTACCAATTTGGGAACAAAGAATTAAGCTGTAAATCATGTAAGTTATTTAAAATTATAGACCAGTACCCATCTTACATATATCAGTTTGTAGACAGACTGGCCCAAGTATATGGCATTCGTGATCCATGACTTATTTTCCTAGAAAGGGTTCCATGGTCAAATAGGTTTGAGAAATGCTATTTTCCTTTTGGACATCAAAATACCCATTAATATACTAATGTCTTAAAGAACCACAGTAAAGAAACCCAGTACTTTCCCCGTTGATTTGACCTGGGAAATTCTTTTGAAGAAAATCTGTTGATGAATGGTCCTGGGAACACATAGTAGTAAACACCGCTCTCAATTTATCTTAAGTCATAGAGTTCACTCTTTCACTCACCTGCTCAAAAACCTTCAGTGAGTTTCCATGGATCTTCAGGTTTGTTTTTTTTTTTTTTCAGGAAAATTTCTTTTTTAAGAGCCTCCGCAATGAAACCTGCTCTAGTCATCAGTTTTCACTATTTCCCTGTGTAGCTCCTTTCTTTGAGCTAGGTCAAACGCTTCACTTTCCTGAACAAGACACACTCATGTTTCTAAGCACAATTCTCAACTCCCCGTGGTCTCTACAGACCCACAAACTAGGTGGCCATTTGGGTTCTACTCTCCCAGAAATGTCACAAAGCTGCCCCTGACCGTTCCAGCTCAAATTAGCTGTTCCTTGATAATGCACGAGCAGTTCGCCCTGTTAGAAGCTGGTTCCTATGGTGCTTTGCACCATCAGGAGTTACGCTAGTATGCTCATACACCATTCAACAAATCCAAATTCCTGTGGTAAATGATTGTATTTGTTAGTTTTATGTTACTTTCAGTGGCTGGCTACATGTCTACCCCTAAAAATGGATGAATATGTGAACTTTTCTGAGTGTAGGAACTTTACATACATCGATAACGACTGCAAAGTTCAAAGCTAAAGAGGTGGAATACAGCACACATGGAATTTCACGGGGGGGTGCAGTAAGACATCAATTTCACTAAATAAGTTTGTTAGAGAGCACGTCACAGTACTTACTATTCACAAGTCTTGGAATACACTATTTTTATTCATCATGGAAAAAATGAGGTATTGGTGTGATATATTTGGGAAGAACTGCATGCGTGTGTGAAATTTCTTTTCAACAGCAACAATTCCATAATTAAAGGGACAAAAAACAAGGCAGGACAATGCATCTGTCACTTGTTGAGCCAAGACATGCAAAAGTCCCTCAAATTTGAGAAGGAGATAGAACAGTAGATAAAGAAAAGCTGAAATTCCCCTAATTTGTCCAATGCGACGCTTATACAGGACATTCTTGCCATGGGAAAATGGCCAAGAAATGTTCGTTTCACCGTCAGGATACTCAAGCACATCATTGAGAAAGTCAATTTACTACTTTTTAGAAAAGGTGGTTGGAACTGATAAACTGCAAAAGGACCAAACTGTCTAACCTAGAATGAGTACAAGGCAATTAGACTTTCTGATACCTGTCTTTATCACTGCTGGTAACATCTGTGTAATCTTCAATCAACCTGCACTTAGTGGTGTAAATAAAGTTAAGTATTTTCAAAGGTAAAGCAAAGATACTGAGGATGAAAAGCTTATTTTATTTATTCCAGAAAGAAAGCTACTCATAGGCTATCTTTATTTGAGAAAACTAATTCTCTCCACGGTCATTAGTTACTATGATATATTGAATGGAATATATTCCATTCAACATACACATATTTCTATGCTACAAAATACATATTATACGTAAATATATATATTTACACACTCAATTTTATATTCCATAAAAGCAACCTCAAAGAATTTGAAGGACAGAGTATACAGTTGTACAAAAAGCCACCTTTCAGAACACATTAGGCGATATCTTTCCTATTTATCTGTAACTCCTATGCTAGCCAAACGAGCCACTAAGCACTCTAAAAGATGTGTAATAAAGGGTGCCTCTCTTTGCTAGTTTTATGCTTTTCATGTCCACAGCGTAATCGGTGCTAGGAAGAAACTGATTTTTTGGCCTTGGACCTAAATATCACTATGCATTTGGTTGGCTTAGCTTTTCCAAAGAATACAAACATCCCTTTGTCACGTCAAAGAAACTACTAGAAAACAAAATTGTCAAAGGAGAGTTATAATTTCCTATAATAGAAAAAGAACCTCCCTTGTGAGAATGGGAGTTTTTCCATATTATAAAGGAGTCAGATCAGTTGGGGGGAACGGCGGGAGGCACGGGCACAAGCCCGATCAGGCCCAGCAGGGCGCGGGGGACTCAGAGAGTACGGGCGCGGGGCGGGCTCGGCGGTGGCCCAAGAGGCCACGGAGGCTTCCGCGCCAGTCGCCGGAGCGCCCAGCGGTGGGGGCACAGCTTTGGGGCTGTGGGAGGGGTGGGGAGCGACAAGGGCTCCAGGGTGCTCACCGCGCCCACCGCCGTGGCCCCCGGCGCCCACACTGCCGGCGCCGGCCCTCCCCGCCCCGCAGAGGCCTGCGCAGCCTCCCTCCCCCTCGGGGACCCGGGGTGGCAGCCGCCGCAACCCCCGTCCTTCCTCGCCCAGCGCCCCGCCGCTGCCGCCGCCCGCACTCACCTCAGGGGCGCAACCGGCACAGCCGGCCGTCGGCCTCGTTCCTGCTGAAGCGTCTCGGTGCGGTAGTCCCTGCGTGGGCGGGTTCTTCCCCGGCGGTCGCAGGGGGTTCAGGGGTGGGGGGCGGGGAACGGCCGTCACTTGAGCAACGAACCGAAGCGCCTCCTGGTGGCATTTTCCACAGGCCGGCGCCACCGCAGCCGCCTTCGGTCCGCACAACCCCCTGCCGGCCGCAGCTCTTGCTGTCTCGCCGAGCCGACAAGCCTCCGCGGACAGGGGAGGGAGCCGCGGCGCGAGTCGGAGACCGGGCGGGGGTGTGCGCAGACTCTTTCCTCTGGGGACTGAGCGCATGCGAACCAGCGGGGCGGGACCCGCGGCCGCTGCGTGGGGGCCGGCCCCGCCCATGGGCGCTGGTCCGGCTCAGCCAATCGCGAGCGCCGGGTACCTCTTGGCGCGGGCGATTTGAATGGTTCGCGTCCGCCTGAGGTAGCGGCAGGTGGGCACGCCCTGCCCTTTTCCGAGCTTCTCCGAGATCCGGAGAGGAAACCGCCCCTCATCCTTTCGCCGGAGCCCCACCCTCGCGGCCTGGTGAAAAATAAAACAGCTGGGAAAGTAAAACACTGACTTCAGGATAATGGTTACGTCTTTGGATGGAAGGAAGGGAATGGGATAAAGAAAAGATGAAAAAGAAACTTCAAGCATTTGTATATTATTTGATTTCTTAAAAGAAAGATTTTTAAATGCTAACATTTTGCCACAATGCTTCAATTTTTTAAAGAAATAAAATGTTAATATGTAATTTTATTACATAAAAACCCAAAATATAGTCAAGCATATGCACACAGATATGTGTATTTTATATCTAAACATAAAAAACATTCAATGAATTAAATTATAGAAATTTTCTTTATCATTGAGCTTTATTCTTTTCCTTAACTTATGGTTATTTCAGGTACTTCAGGGCTCCAGAGCTTGCCAGAAGACGCACATGTCCAAGAAGGCCAGTGCCCAGCACGGAAGCAGGATGGAGCCCCAGGTGCAGGTAGGTCACGGCAGGATGGGGGTACTGGGGATGGTCGAAGGCAGGCAGGGAGGCTCGAGGTCAGGCAATGGGGAGGGAAGCATCGGGGTGTATGTGGGGCACAAGTAGGCCAAGGCAGGATGGAGTGAGGGGCGCTGTGTGGGACCCAAGTAGGAAGGGAGGGGAGGGGTGCTTCAGGAGCCAGGGTCGGGGTGTCCCCTCCCCCACCTCCTGCCACCTCCCAAAGCAGCAGCTGAGTCCCTCCTGAGCTCCCTGTCGGACAGGCCCAGCTTTGGCATCTGCGTCCTTGCCCCAAGTAGCTACATGGCTCCCCTCATCTGGAGCCCCCTGCCCACTTTTCTTTCCCAGCACAGACTGAATGCATCTTTGGACATGTGGCTGGCTCTGGGATGAAATGTTTCCAGGACACGTCATTGGCACTCTTAACTCGTGTCATAACACACTGAATTGTTTTGAAAGTACATTTATAAATAGCTTATCCACAAGAATATCAAACTTCCTCATACTTGGTCAACATTGACAGATTGTAATTTATCTTAGCATGTTATACATACTTCAATTAATTATTTTTCCCCCTTTATCCGTGATCTTCTACAGACAAAACTGGTCTGCTATTAGCTTAGTGTCCATCTCTGCCTTTGCTCTTTCATTTTTCCTGAACTTCTCGTGTGGGACAATTTCTAATATTGCTTTCCCTGATCCTAACTTATTATAATTAAGTGGGGTGTAGGAATAGGAATATAGTATAGTTATAAATGTACAATAACATATATTCCATTATTCTAAATTGATTTAAATTTATTTAAAAATTATAGTTGAAGTTAGAGTGCCTCATTTGGAAGGGAAGGGGGTCTACAGAATATTTGCTTTTATAAAGGGGGTATTGGGTCTGAAATGATAGCTATGGCCATAAGTTAGGAACGTTTGCTAGGAACTGGGTTGATGTTAACTCTGGTAGTTCTGATCCATAGATCATAGTCCTTTGTAGATCTATGGTCTATTGTAGACTTTGTGTGTTACGTGCAGCATTTATCACATTTTATATACCGCATTATATATATGATATTCAGTAGCTTACCCTTCTAAATGAAAAGATAAAAGGACTATAGATGAGTAGATTCTTAGTGAGTTTTTCCCCGCCCTCTCCCATTCCCACTAATTTGGTTAGAGATAGCCAATACAGAAAATTCTTTAAACATGTGGATGAGGATAGAAACTCAATCCTTAACCATTACACATTTTCAGGACTGACTTTAAATTAAATTTTAGGCTATCATTAGCAATGTACCGCTATTCTTAGATTTATTTTATAGTCTCTTGTTTTGATGACCTTTTCGTACTTCGGTCTTTGCTTAATTTCATTCAGAGGTAGAAAATATGGTAATTTTTAACAACTCCTTGGTAATTCTGCAAATAAAAAGGAAGTTTTAAAAAGGCAGATTTAAAAAGAAAAGAATTGATTTGATTCCAAAGCTGTTATTAACATATTTTAATGCAGAGGAAAGATAAGGAGCAAGATGAATCTTAAGGTTATAAGAGGCCCATCAAATTGACCTAAATGAGCTCACAGAAGTTACACATTTCCTAAGGCCAAGGAACTGTTTCATGACCTTGAAGGGTATATTAGTATTTGTATTTAAGTCATTACATTTTCAAACATTGGAACTGCTCAGATTTGGTTCACTGCACAAACGAATCACTTAGAATGTTAAAGAGCATGACTTTGGTCTCCTGGAGACAGCTCTTCTGTGATTGAGCTCTCGTTTGCACGGCCTGTCTACCTTCCCTGTTAATTTTTTTTTCCTTTTTTTTTTTTTTCCCTTGTCAGCCTACATTATGAATGCAACTGATAGAACAAACACCAACAGCTAACACTGGAAATTCTCTCCTCTGAACTCATTTGAAACACATGCTGAGGTTCTCAATTGGCAAGTTTCATAAAATGTCAGAACATTTTAGAGTTTGGAGTGATTTTTGGACGCATATTATAATCACACAGGGAGCTTAAGAAAATACCAATGCCTCAGCCCCACCTTCAGAAACTCTGATTTAACTTGTCTGGGGAAGACTGCAGGCCCCTATGTTTTTAAAAAGTTTTCCAAGCTATTTGAATGTCCAGCCAATTTGAGAACCACTGGGCTAGTCCCATTCGATCAGATAAAAACAGAAATTCATATAGGATTTGACATAGGAAAGGGCACAAAACTAGACATCAGAATAGCTGAGACTAAACGTCAGACCTCCTGACACTTAGTACAGTCTTTACACTGTTTGAAAACTTCTCTGAGAGGCGTCCTTACATAAAAACTTCCGACGTATATCCGGGATGGCCTTCAGTTGTGGAGCTAAACACAGGTAGGCGCCTTTCTCTAAGAAACCAATTTCATCTGATATGATACATTGAGTTAATATTCCATTTTCCATTAAAAGGAGGAGGGAATTGTGTTTTGGGTTGATTGATAA
Organism: Camelus dromedarius; assembly: GCF_036321535.1. Lineage (NCBI taxonomy): Eukaryota > Metazoa > Chordata > Mammalia > Artiodactyla > Camelidae > Camelus > Camelus dromedarius. The sequence goes on along the minus strand of NC_087449.1, from coordinate 3,443,989 downwards.
TTCACAGAATGGTGATACTCAAATAATCTCCACCCTTGAAGAGAGTCTACAGAAAACCAGGACAGTTTGCACTGCAGCTCAGTTGCTACGTAGCCTGGGACAGGGCGAAAATATCTTGCTGTGAATTCACACCAGAACAATCTTCAGCTGTATTATTCACAACACATCATTACCGTTGATTGTTCAGATGAAAATGGTCTCACAATTGCAACGAATCATCTGCTTTCAGAGTGACAGAACTTACAATTGCAACAGCAGGACATACAAAGTGAACGGCTTAAGGGCTGACATTTAACCTTTGTTTACAGTATTCTTTTAATATTGATGTTGATCTTTCAGCATCTAGAGCTTGGATGGACAGTCTCAACAATGGCAGTTGAAAATTATGTTTGTTTTTAAATTTTGTTTTGTTTGTGTCCATATTATTGGAAGTAGTAGATCTGACATTATTTTTGTATGTTTTCTATTTAATGATGTTTTGGCCAAAGAAAGGGTACATTTACTCTTTGAATGCATATGTCTAATGTAGAATTATACATGGAATTACTGCACCTTGACATGTCCTGCCTTCTTTCAAATAAAATATTTCCCTTGAACCTGCTCTTTCCTGATCATTCGGAAAACAATGGGTTAGTCAACTGTCTTGAAATTGACAAATGTTTAGTTTTCCTTAACCACAAAAGTATGCTCAGCTTGAATGTTTGGTGTATTATTATGGATTTCTAGAATCTGGCAAACTTGTGAATATAGGAAAGAGCAAATTGGAAAAAAAAAAAAAAAACATTTAATTTGCTTTATCTCCAGGTGATAAAACTTCATGAATAGTTGAAAGGAGAAAGACATAAGAATGAAAAGGGTGGAAAATCCCAGAAAACTGAAAACAATGATTAAATGTTATGTAAATGACTATGCAGACGTTTCTAAAGCTTGTGATTATTTTTAAGTGTGACTAGTAAAAAGTTCAGTTGAGTTTGAATATCATACACATACACACATAGTGAGGTATTGAAAATGAGGATTTAAATATCATGAGACTTTAAATCAATTTCTTTTAAAAAGATGTTAGAGGACAGAAAGAGAAGAGATGCTTTTATTTAAAGGCAGAGTTGGAAATCTTTTATCCAGGACACTAGAAGGAATGTTTATGAATAAAAGAATAAAAGCTTGGAATTGAAAATATATATATATATATAAATCAGCAACAGTCATTTGTTATGGATTATTTGATTCAAAATTACAGCATGAGAAAAAAAACGTATGCTTTAATTCAATGTGAAGGAAAAGATTTAACTTTTTGGAAACAGACTGAGTATCTTGTCATAGGGGACTCAAAAAAGAGTTTATTTGATTGGAACTAAGAAGTCTGAAGGTCACTGCATCCAACCAACCAACCAGTGCTTGCCACTGATGTTACTCAAACAGAAATTCTTTCATTCACATTAAATAAATTATCTTGAAATATTTTATATTTTATGATTAAAATAAATATAGACAAAATTATTTGAAAGTATAACTTACTCTTCTGGGCTTTCTATTATTAAAGTTCTCAGATTCTCTTATCTTTCAGATTTCAAGTATTTAGAAGAAAATCTAATAGGAATACCTCTCTTCTAGACTGTAAATTCCTCAAGGGCCAGGATCAAGTTTTCTTTTTACGTTCTCTATTGTGCTGAATACTTACCATAAGATAGGTTCTCAATACACATTTGTTTAATAAATGAGGAGGATGAATAAATAAATAAATGATTAATGCTGTTTTTCCTCCAAGATAGTATGCACAGATTGTATTTGTATGTTTTAATTCGTATTTTTTCTTCTTCATTTCCCCACTTCCTCTACTGCCAAAACAGACTCAGATGCTGCTCAACACAAAATAACTGGTATGTATGATTTCATGGCTATTTTCTGCAACTTCAGACTGGGGCAGACAGAAAAGGAGAGAGGAGAGGAAGAGGCATGATTTACACAAATTAGAAGGGAGTTGAGATCTTCCCTCATTACCTCCTCCGGTAGCCCTTTAGGAATTCTTAAGCCCACTGTCTCCTCCAAAACTGAGAGAAGAGTAGTGAATGCGGAGGAAGGTGACAGCATAAAGGGAGCACTTAGCCTCCTGGACAAGGGGAAACTAAACTAAACTAACACATGATGGTTCAAACATTTCATCCTTGAAACTATTCTCTTGGTAATTTCCATGCTTGCCTTGGGAAATTTCATCAGCCCTTAAAGTCTCCATTAATACTTTATTGCTGATGACACCCACTTCTTCGACGTTAATCCCAACTTCTCAGCTGAATCTTGGTCTCAGATATTGAGACATCTGTTGTGTATTTCTCTGTAGCCGTCTGGAAATCCACAATTTCCAAAGTTGAACTCTCAATTCTGCTTTTGCTGCATCCCATAAGTTTTCTCATGTTGTGTTTTTGTTTTTGTTTGTCAAGATATTTTCAAATTTCCTTTTTGATGTCTTCTTTGACTCAGTATTTAAGAATGTGTTGTTTAATTTCATGGATTTCTGTATCTTCCCATTTTTCTTACATTATTGATTTCTAGTTTCTTTCCACTGTGATTGGAAAAGACATGGGATGCTTTCAATCTTCTTAAATTTGTCAAAGACTTGTTTTGTGACCTAACATGTGATGTTTCTTGGATAATGCTTTATGTGCACTTGAGAACAATGTGTATTTTGCTATTGTTGAATGGAATGTCCCATATATGTCTGTTAGGTCTGTTTGATTTATAATGTTGTTCAAATCTGCTGTTTCCTTACTGTTTTCCTGTTTAGACAACTATGTTTTTGAAAGTGGGGCATTGGTTCATGTGATGGTATTCCATAAGTCCTATAGGCTTTCATCACCCTATTTCATTATTTTTTTTCTTTTTGTTCCACTAAATGGATGATTTCAAGTGACTTATCTATACATTGTCTGATGCTTTCATCTGCTTGATCATGTCAGCCGTTGATGCTTTCTGTTGAATTTTTCAGTTCAATCATTGGTTTTCTTTTTATGATGCAGAACTTCTGTTTGGCTCTTTTTCAAAGTTTTCTATTTATTTTCTGAACTCCTTTTGTTCATGTATTGTTTTCCTCGTTTTGTTTAATTGTCTGTGTCTCTTGTAACTCACTGAGTTTAAGACAATAATTTTGAATTATCTGTCAGGCAACGTATAGACCTCATTTCTTTGGGGTCAATTGCAGGAGCTTTATTTTGGTCCTCTGCCAGGTGTCATGCTTCCCTGAGTTTTTCTGTTCCTTGTAGCCTTGCACTGGTATCTGCACACCTGAAGAAACCCTCACTTCTTCCAGTTTTTATGAATTGGTTTGGGGAGAGAAAGACCTTCAGCAGTCAGGCTGGCTAGAGATTTTGGAGCTCTTTCAAACTTTTTCTATAGCTGTGCCCACTCTACTCCTCTCACTCTATCTTGGGTGTGTATGTGGGGTGGGTGGAGGACATTTAGAATTGCATATCTTCTCTCATTTCTGCACAGTCATACCAGGTGCTGAGATTCCTCCTGCTCTATTTCCCTAGGGTAGTGTTGGGGGCAAGTTCCACTCCTCCCCCTCCCTACTGAAGGAGATGTCTTAAGATTATATACCTTCTTCTTAGCCTGCAGAGCTGTGCCCAGGGCTGAGAGCCCCTAGCCCCTTTTCCCTAGGATAGAGACACCAGAATGAGAGGTGATATCCCTACTACTCTCCCTCCTGCTTGAAGGAGCAGCCTCAGGGTCGTGTATTTCTCCTAATCCCATAGAGCTCAGCCTGTTGCTGAAATCTGCGTGTGCAAGCACTGTCTGCGAGGATGCACAGAGGACAGCTTGGGGCCTTGCAGGCATTAGATGCGGGTGCAAAACTGGGCTGGCTTGTGGGGCCCATAGATGGGCTGGTGGGATCTGTGGCTAGTTGTTGAGATCCACATGCCAGTTACTATGAGTCCCACTCTTTTACTTTGTTCTTAGCTTCTCCCAGACTGTGCAGTTATGCACATTCCCTCATTGCTCTGGGTGAGATGAGACTGAAACGGGCATCTCGGATAGCACTACAAGAGGCTGAGGAAGCCACAGGCTGTCTTTTCCTTTCCTCTGTGGGAGAATCTGGACCAAGGCATTTTTCCCAGCTCTGAGTTGTGCTGGTTTGGAGGAAGGGCCATGCAGATCAAGTGAAACTCTTCTTCTTACTCTTCAATGCGGCTGTTTCTGGATTTTTTGCTCCTCAAGAATACCAGGACATCTCAACTGGACTCCGGAGTTCCATAAAGGTATTTTCTTTCATGGATGGTTTTTAAACTGGTGTTTCTGTGGGGGGCATGTGGGCTGGGACTTCCTATTCTACCATTTCGCCAATGTCATCCTCTCAAATTAATTTCTCACAGTCTCAAATTCCTTGCATTGTATATACCAGAAAAACAGAAAACTCTTACTTGCTCTTGGAAAACCTGATAAAACCACAAGGTCTGTCTTTGGCTTGTTCCATTTCTAAATGTTTCTTTTCTCCCCTTACCTCCATTTATGCCAAAAATCTATATTTATCTTTAAAAATCTGACTTTATATTTAACACTAAATAGTATTAGTAATAACATAATTGCCATAATCATGGGAATAACATATTCCTGTGGTACTTAACAATTTACAAAACACTTTCCCATAAATTGTCATACCTAGATTGTCACGGCGCTTTGAGATGGGTGGGGCATGTACTTGAATATAAACTTTATGAAGGCAGGGACTTTTATTTCTGTTGTTCACTGACTCTCTAGTCCCTAGAAGAATGCATAGCACATAGCTGGTCTCAATGAATCTTTGTTGGATGAATGAAGGAACTGACAGGTTAAAAAGCTGAGCGATTGTTTAGGGCTCTGCAGTTAATAAATGAAAAGATGGAGTCGTAGTGTGTTCCTTTGGCTCTTCACTCAGTGATGGCTCGGAAGTATCAATTCTAGTAAAACTATTTTATGTTACTTACTGCATGCTAATAATACATATTAAATATTCTTTATATGTTAGTTGAGTTAATGTGTCCTCTCTCTCCTGATTAAAGGACTTATTATTCTTCTAGTGGCTTTTACTTTTAGAAAAAGTATTAAGTAATAAGTTAGCAAGTGATTCTGAGACTGAGACCACATCTCTTCTGTAAGAGGTCATAAGATCTACCCTCTCTTCTTACTTCTCTTCTGAGGAACAGAAAGGAAAAACTGGAAAATGATTAAGATATTTCTGAATGTTCAATAAATTATGTCAGGCAACATCTAGTTGTGATTAACTTCCTGAGTAAGATCATAATTTGGGGGGAGATTCTTTGAAACAAGTGACGTTAGTTTTAAGTAAGTGAAATTAGAATTTCAAAAGAAAAGTGGCATAATGAACCTATTCAACTAGGGTGGCTAAAAAATACATCAGAACTATTTTCTCTACCTCTGGTTGTTTACTGTAAACAGTGCTATTAGACAAAACACACACCTACAAACCCACTGAAAGAGGAAGGCACCCCTGGGACTGTGTAATGATATGCCTTCTAGCATCTGATTCCAGCCTGCTTGACTGGACTATCCTGTGAAGAGTACCGTGTCATGACTGGATGACTCCATACACATTGGCTCGTGTAGTCTGTGCAGACACATACCCATCAGTCCATAAAATCAATTCAAACAAATAAACCCTTTTAATCATGACCAGGAGCTTTGCATATTTTCCTGTTTGATCTCAGTTACTTCTGCTAGTACTTAGTTTAGCTGAAAAACTAGTTTTATATTAAACCATGGGGCTCTTGTTTTGTTTTCAAGCATTTATGTAGCATTTTATGGCCTGCAAGGTATTTTACAGCCCCTGTGCCCGTTTTTTCTACCCAATCCCTTTGGGGGGTAACCACACTGTTGTCATTCCCATTTTTACAAACTATAGAAAGGAGGTATGCAAGGATGAGCTACTAGCAGAAGGTCAGATGGTAAGGTAGTAGTTAAAAAGGTATTACAGGTCATGATCTTTGAATTTCTCGTTTATTTCCTGTTACACTGATTCTTTCTGGTCTTTTGCTGATCTGTCTGTGAAGGATGTCTGCAACTTAAAAACAGATGGATTTGTTAAGTGACAAAATAGAACATCCATAAGAAAGTACAAATGATAGCATATTTTACTGTGAACTTTCAAAGTAAATACATGTTTAGTACAGAAAATATTTTTATATCCAAATATATAGAAACTGCTTAGGCATTCTTAAATTTGAATGGCTGAGATGAATTTGTTTAATATGCCAAGAAGGCTTGTGATGTCAAAGCTGTTAGGTTGGCTACCTGATTAGATTCATATTATTCCTTTTGGGAAAAAAAAGATGGAAATCAGAGTAAAATTTCATGATTTCACATTACACAAACAGGAACAAAGAAAAAAATGTTGAAAACAGATAAAGCTAATAAAAGAATTAATGAAAGCTTAAGAAATGTGAATTTAGTATTTGTCAAATAGCGGTGTTAAGCTAGAAATGATAAAGTTCTCTGGAATTAAGATTATAAAGGGATATTTAAAATCCTCCTTTTCAGTTGATGTCTTAAAATATAGCCTGGTTAAAATCATAGTCTCTTAAATACTTTCATGGTTCAGATGCTTTTTAAAAGCATTTTCTCACAAAAGAAAGTGCTGGCTTTATTATCAGTTCGCTATTAAGTTGGAAGACTTGTATTTGCATGAAATTCTTTCTCAGGAAAATGTTAATAGGAACCAGAATGTAAATAAGAGGAGGAAGCAGCTCCAGATATTTTCTGTGGTTCTCCTTGATAGGAAAATCTTATGTACATATTCAGTGGGTGAGCCTCACTTGCTCCTGGGCTCAATATTCAACTAATTAATGTCATTCAAGCATTATATGCCTTTGCACTGGCATTTGATCAAATTTCAAATCCTCTATTTGAATGAATAGCACCATGAGAAGAATTCATTTTTGTGTTTTATTTAGCTTAGGCTGTGTCTACATTTAATCTCCATTCACGTTAAAGCAGTCTTTTTACTATTCTTCTGGAACAAGGCAAAGCCTCTCTGGCTGTGGCAAATCTATACTTTTTTTCCCTATTACTTTATATTATGTTTGTGTGTGTGTGTGTGTGTGTGTGTGTTTGTGTGTGTGTGTGTGTGTGTGTGTGTGTCTGTGGTAATAAATTCATATATATGCAAGAATTGATTGCAAAAAAATGCTCTATTACCATAAGGACCCTGAAACCTAGAGAAAGAATAAAATTTATTAACTTTGTTCACATCAGGTCATGCTAATATATTAACAGCATCAGGAGACATTCCTCTGGGCAGTATCCTCCCTGGTCTCTTTTGTTTTCTTTATGTTGCTGTGGATGAAGAAAGTCACCAGCCATAGCAGTAAACAAAGGCTGTTGCAGCCATCAAGCTATCAGTCACTACAGCCATCCCTGACTATGTACCCTGTGGGGATTCAGGATGGAAAAAAATCAGGATACCTGCCCTAGATAGTTAAGGTGTGTATCAAAGGAGTGATTTCAGTGAGCCCAGGCTCTTCTCTTGCATCTTTCCAGAGAAAAGCACTAAATTCATTAGCTTGAGACGTCTGATTTTTTGATGTCCTACCACTTTTTTTTTTTTTTTTTTTTGCAAAAACTTCTGTATATCCTGGGTCTTCCCTACCTCTTCAGAACCATCCCTCATAGACATCAGAGAGCTGTCTCCCTGGCTTAAGTCCTCAGTATGTAGACTGAATAGAATATAATTTTCAACTTTTAGGTTGTGCATTTTTTTTCAGGTGACATTGCCATATTTTCCAAATTTCCAAAAATAAGGGTGGCTATAATAAGAGCTAAAATTCGTCAGACATTTTCTATATAGCTTTACATGCATTGCCATTTTTAACACTTTGAAAAACTATTCACTACTATTGCCAATTTGCAGATAAAGAAACAGGTTCAGAGAAGACAGAAGACCCTGTCCAAGGTCAGATAGCTAAGAAGTGATCCAAGAGTGATTTAAACATTTAACAGAATTGAGAGCCTGAGGTTGTAATCCCTATGCTGTATTGAAGAAAAATTGTTTTCTAAAGGGAAAAAAAAGTAAAGATGATATTTCAAAAATGAGTATCCATAATTAGGCGGAAAAAAATGACCCACAGAAAATGCGTTTTAATAGCTTCTTCTGTTTCTTGTGTCGACTGAAATAAATGCACAGCCTAAAAGTTAAGAGTTATGTTTTATTTGGCGGGAGGACTCAAGCTGGGATGACAGCCTCTCAGATCGCTCTGAGGGACTGCTCTGAAGAGGTAGGGGAGGAGCTAGGATATATAGGAGCTTTACAACAAAGACCAGGTAGTTGGAACAATAAAAGATTGCTTGTTATCAAAAGAAAAACAGGCATCTCAAGTTAAAGAATTTAGTGCTTTTCTATGTATGGGAGGAAGCAAACATTTGGGCTCACAGAATTCATTCCTTTGATAAGCACCTAGCTATCTGGGGCCAGTATCCTGTCCTTTCTTATTCTGAGTCCGCTCAGAGGGCAACATTGTGAGTGGCTGCAGAGGCTGGGCTGCAGGCCTGTCCTCACTGGGGGGTGGCAGCAGCTGCTGATGACTTGGTTTCAGCATTCTTTGTTTACTGATATGGTTTGCAGTATTTTTCGTTCACACGTGTATGACTCTCCCTTATACCATCTTGAGGTTGCCTCCCCTTCACAACCATCTTTCACATGACGGTGATCCTCTTTCTCCTGGGCTATTGCAATCATGTCCTCACAGCCCTTCCTGACTTCACTGCTGCTCTCCCACAGTCAGTCTTGTCCTCACCCAGCAACTCAACTCAGTTGATGACACTCTTCTCAAAACCTTCCAGTGGCATTGTACCTTTCAGGGAATGAAAGGTAAAGTCTCGGGAGGCCTTACGATAATCTGCTTCTCATGCCTCTGCCCTTCACCTGCCACATCTGCCCCTGTGCCCGCTGCTCCAGCCGCAGTTGTGTCCATGCTCTGCCTTGTGCACACCTAGCATCCTCCCCACTCGGGTGTGTGCCCTTGCGGTTCTCTGTACCTGAGACAGACTTTCCCTAGAAACCTGCATTCCTCCTCTCTTGCTTCCTTCATGGCCTTGCTTAAATGTAATTATGGAAAAGCCTTTGCCAACACTGAATGTAAAATAGACACCTTAACACGTCTACCTCACCCTGTTTGTTTTTCCTCATAATACTTAACACTACTTGAAATATTATATATTTACATGTTAATCTGTTTATTATTTATCTCCCTTCTCCCACCAAGGGTTTTGGAGTTTATATAGACCTCCCTCCATGAGGAAGTGTGTTTTGTTCAGAACGGCAATCCCAGCATCTAAAATATGCCTGGGACAAACTGCGAATTCAATAAACACTTGTGGACTGGATTAACTTGGACTGCAAGAGTTATTTTAAAGAGTTATTTTCTATATTCCCTGGGATGAGTTTTTGTCCTTAGACATTACAGCATTAGGCACAATTTTAATTTGACTCAATATCTAATTGTACTTTCAAACTATCTTGGAGACAGTGGAGATAAATATATTTAACAATTTTTTAAGTTTACATTTTACATTATATTTATAGAAAGTTATGAAAGTAAGTTCATCACATCATCAGGAGGAATGTTGGTCAAGTTTTACAGGGAAATGTGCAGTGCAGACTGTTGTGTGTTTCTGCAAGGGAGAAAGAACTAATCTCTCAACCAAAGTATCAGCATCTTATTAATGAAGGCAAATGAGGCATCCACACAGTTAGGAGAAAGGGAAATTTGACCTGTGCAAATTATTTAGCTCCGTTGTGCCTCAGTTTTCTGGGATTAATAACATATGTTACAGTGTAAAAGTGGACAGCGTTTTGTCAGAAATTAATTCTACTTTTTAGATCGTATTTTATTTCAACATTAACCAGAAGAGACTGGTCATTTAGCCCTGAACAAAACAATATGCTTGAGACCCAGACTTTGTGGAGAGAAAGTCTGCCATATTCCTTTAGTAATCCTTTCCTCTCTCATATTACCTCGTTAAACCAAACCTGGAGGAGACAGGTCAACGTGTTCCACCAAAGTGTAGAAAAAATGGCTTTTCTGCTTTTAATAACAAAGCCCCGATGGTAGCTATTGTGTGGTAGAGAGTACATGAGTATACAGGAAAGATAAAATGGAAGTTCTCAGTCCTGAAGGATCATGGAAGGGAGGAAAAGAAAGAGGTGAGAGAGAGTGTGAGAGGAAGAAACAAGTCATTGTGTCTTAATTTCCTTTCATTGAGCTTGGAGAGGACATGTGTTAGGTAAATTCTGGGATATAGCTAGCATGGAAAGATCTCTCTTCCCCATTCTCCTTTTGGAATTCTAGAAGGAACCTGTAACATCACAGGCAAGGCAACCTAGTTAAAAGAGTGGGATGTTGTGATCAGGCTGGGAGAGGATCAGGCTGACCTTCCCCCTGGCCTCTCAGCTCATGTGTGGGGTGCATGTGGACCGAAAGGCAGTGTTGGTGGAAGGTATGGCTCAGTGGTAGAGTGCGTGCTTAGCATGCTTGTGGTCCTGGGTTCAATCCCCAGGATCTCCATTAAAAACAAACAAATAAATAAATAATCCTAATTACTGCTCCGAAAGAAAGAAAGAAAGAAAGAAAGAAAGAAAGAAAGAAAGAAAGAAAGAAAGAAAGAAAGAAAGAAAGAAAGAAAGAAAGAAAGAAAGAAAGAAAGAAAGAAAGAAAGAAAGAAAGAAAGAGCAAGCCAGCCAGCCAGTGAAACAGTGGGCTTGCCAGATGCTGGCAATCCATCCTGTACTGGAGGCTGGGCAGGCCACAAGACATGGGGGTAGGTGGAGGCTTATGGGCACACAATCTGGAGAGCTGAAGGGAGTTCCAGTTACTCTAGGAGTGTTGCTCAGCCCAAATGAAGGGACATGGATACACTAGCCACAGACTGAAGCCTTAATAGTCAACTGGTGACAGGAAGCATTGCTCTGGAACCCAGAAGATAACTAGTGAAGACCCGGTGACTAGCACAAGGTCAGGGCATTCTTCTGTTCTTCCAAAGTGCAAGGCCAAGTCATCCACACACTCTTCTCTCATCTCATCTTACAGAAAAGACAGAAGGAGAGAAGACTTTACTCCAGCTAGAGACCAGGCCCTACAGCAGCTGTTTATGTAATCGGACTAGATTAAATTTAGATTGGGCACTTAGTTTTTCATGCTAACCAGGTGATGGGACTTCTCCCAATTAATTATGAAAAGTGAATTACATTTTCTCTTTACATCTGATATCCTATAATTTTTCTTTATTGTTACAGACGATTGTTGAGAGATTTTGAAATAATGTTTATAGCACTTAGAATAGCTTTTAATATTTGATAGTTGCTAATAAAATGATAAGCTATTACTATTTTTAAGACTAGAGCAACATTCTTGTAGGGGGAGTAACCAAATAACGAACAAGGAATTAACAGTAAAGTTGTCTGCTCTGACTGGACAGTGGCCTGGGATTTCAGGAAACCTAAATTCCCTATATTCAAGCCCCCATCCATTTCTCTTTCTCTTGGCTGTGACTTTTAAAACAATAAACATTCCAGTAAAAAAAGACTTTTGGAAAGCTTTAACCTTTAAACAGAACACGAAGATGCCATATTTTTTGTTTATTTGTTCGGGTACTTGATCACTTTCTATAATCTTGTATTAATCAGTATGTAATATAGATGGGTTTTTTTTTTAAAAAAAAACAAACAAACAATTTTTTATACCAGTGTTTACAAATGTACAGTTAAGGGTAATGCTATGCAATGACAACATTCCTAAAATTAGTGACTTGTTGAGTTGCTGGATTGATTTCCAAAATAAACATGTTTAAAACATGTATACCAGCTACTGACCAGAAAATGCACATACCCGTGAGGACAGAGGCAAAGCTTTTGCACACTTCCTGTGTACCATGACTATCTCAAACGTGCCATCTCATTAATCTCCACAGTAATCGCACTGGATAAATACAATTTCTCATTTTACAGATGGGGAAACCGAAGCACAAAGACATTATGTTAACTCTTCTAAGGCCACACAGCTAATCATCGTCACTGGGTATGGAGCTCAGGCAGCACAGTTTTCACAAGTTTTTCTTAATCACTATGCTCTAGAGATTTGTTGCTTTGTTCAAGACAAATCTGCTCTGCAACTTACATTGTGCAATGGAGTAAGCTGACTTTGGTACATTTTCACCAAGAACCACTTTCTGCTTTCAACAAGAGAAAGAAATATTTTAAAATACCCCACAGATAAGGTTTCAATAGATAATCATTTAAATCATTTTGTAGATACTGTACATCACACAAAAGTGCTTTTGGTATGGGCATTTGAAATAGGATTCTGATAAAATTTTAACAAAGTTTTATCAGCAGGTTCTTTGCTTTAAAAAAATCTACTCATCAGGAGATATGGTAGATATTGTTCCATTAATGTGAGTGGGCCAAAATCCTTATAAAAGGAATCTGAAGGTGCTTTTTTCCCCTATGGTGTCAGTATCTATAATTCTATTTCTTTATTAAAGGTGATTTGACACAGTGAGCAAAATTCAAAGCCATTAGAGGGTTGGAGCGTAACTGCTACACTTCCCCAGTGAGAGCACGCTTCTGAGTGCATGGGGGTGTCTGTATAAAAAGGCACTGCTTCCTGAGAAGAAGCAATAATGTCCTCCTGGATCAAGGGTAATTTTCATGTGAAAACAGAATTTTTTTCCGTCAGGAATTCTGAAAGTAAATTATTTGACAAAATACTAAGGTATAAGTTGTCCATTTTATTTTTATAATGTTTCCAATTATCCTTTTACCATCAGAGTACTTGGGCAGGTAAAACAATGAAAATTACCACAGACTGGAGGCTTATCAAAATCTTACTGTATTCAGGGTGCTCTTCAAGACATTTCACATACACTGAGTGATTTAATCATCACAAAAGCCCCAGGAGGTTCCCATTTTATAGACAATGAAACTGAGGCACAGAGATTAAGGAATTTGCATAGACATGACCTAAGACTGTGCTGTTGGGCTCTATGGTTGTCCCACTTAACCGCTATGCTATTTTGCCTGAACAGTAGTCAAAAATATTCTTTCTGATATATTTTCAAATTTCCACAATTTCCCTACATGGTGAATATTATTTTGTCAAGAATAAAGCTCAATTTTGCATGATTTTTACAGAAAAACATAAAGCACAGCAATCTCAGATATTTTGTCTATTATTTCTCAGGAATATCCTGTCTTTGAAATCATAACTTTCCCTACAGAGATGTAATTTGTTTTAATTAGGTCATCTAAATGTCAATTATTTATGTTGACTACAGCAATTCCTAATTTTGGGATTTCACAGGCCTTCACTCTTGCCTGGCACTCGGGGAATCTTCTCTGTTTTGCATAATCTTAATTATATTACTTTGTGGAAGAGATGCAAGAAAAATAACATTCTTCAAGAATGACTTCTCAATTAAATCAAAGAGATCTGATAAGATTAAAGAAAATGCTGGCAAAGCACTGAGTGGTAAGAAAGACGATTCATGCTAAATGAGTCACCAGGAAGAAAGTAGAGAATTATATCAGGACACTGTTCACTTAGCATAATTAGTAGTTTTTGTTACTAATGTGCTAAATGATTTATTAGCTGTCAATGATAAGTTGATGTGCTATAATAATTATTCCAAAATACCATATCTTGATTTATGCAGCAACTGTAGTTCCCAAACTCTTTAACCCTATTCAGCCCTCACTGTAATTTGGTAAAATAAGTAAGAACAAGCATTGTAATTCCAAATGTAAGGGTAGAGACTGAGTCGCACAGACACTGAGTTACCTAAAGAAAACCTCACAACTGTAATAGAGGGTCCAGAGCTTTTAAGCCTCTAAATTCCCAACCCTTGTTCTATGCCTAAAACCATGGTCTCTGCATAAAAATGCTTTTCCATTGAGGAGAAAATGGAGAAGAAAAAAGGTAGGTGGAGAGAGAAAAACTAAAAATTGCATTATCTGTTTTATATGAACTCTGGAGAATATAGTGTCTTTTACAAAAATAGTGCTAGTTATGAATAAAGGAGAGCATAAAGTGGTTCAATTTCAAACACCCAACTTGTTTTCCTTTTCTTACCTATGTGAATAAACCTTGATATTCTTCTTAAGCAATTTTTCTTTAAGTAATCTTGTCATATAAAGAAGAGATGATAAATCACAAAAATGTGAGCTCCTGTTTGTGAAGATTTTTGATGGTTGTAACATTAAAATAATGTGAACTGTAAAAAGGATTGCTCCAGCTTCCCTAGGTCAGGTGTGGTTTGTTGGGAGTACAAAGGCCATGGAACACGGAGGAGTTGATCAGATTTATGAGCAAATGTCTCTGGTGCTGCATGGTGTGTAAAAGAATTTTGTAAGTGCTACATCTGCTCCTAGGAAGTCATCTGTGAATACTTCCTAATTTTTAAATGCCAGTGCGTGTGTTCTATGAATCACAATGAAGTGAATCCCTGCTCACTAACTCTAGCTCTTTTGTATGTGGGGTGAGCTCTTGTATCACTCAACTGAGTGCTCTGGGCTAAAAACATCCACATGTTCCAACTTCCTTCCACGCTTCCGTAGCACATAGAAGATGTGATGGGTGTGAATTAGAATAGACCTGAGTTTTCTTAAATATTAGTGAAATTTAATTAGATGTGACATGATTATAGACCCCAGATATTAATCTGACTTTAATCTCTGCTACGTGTGTACAGCAGTAATTGTTATTAAATGAAAAAATGACCCCCAAAAGAGAAGCTATTAAGAAATCTATAAACTTAAAATGTGTTTTGTAAAACTAAACTCCAATGCAGTTGGAGTAGTTAGGAAAACAATTTAATGGCAAATTCCTCCATTTCCTTGCTTTCTAAAGAAAGATTAAACTAACTGTACTTATTTATGATTTTCCTAGTTTTATCTGTGCATTAAGTTAAAATTCTGGTTGGAGGTTGAACAAAGTCTGACTGAACAGATGATCTTGACTGCTTTCTTGGGACATTGAGCATTTTCATCTAGGTTTGGTACAAGGAAAATACTACTTTCTTGATTTCTTGACTAAAATTCTACTTTTATTATTCTCACTTATTTGATAACTTTTCAAAGGATATTTCCTAATCAATGTTTGTGTTTCAGTTACTCACGGAGAGCACTGTCTTAGGTTCATAGAATATTTGGCCTGACATTAGCCTTACACTAGCATTTGCAGGGGCTGCCAGATCTTCTAATTTTATTTGAATAGTCGTCACAGTGCTGCAGAAAATAATGAGCTGAGGTTATTGGATATGTTGTCAGTCCAATCTTATTTCATTTCTTTCTCCACAGCTCTGTTTAAGAAGACAACATAAGACTCAGATATTGGAAATGATGTAGGTTTGGACAAGTCCACAACATAATGACTTACAAAGATTTTAAGCAGCATCAAAAATTAAGCATATGGAAGTTGTTGTATACAGATGGTGACTTTGGTGCATATTAATCAAATTCATGTATTTAAAAACACATGGAGCCACAGGTTCTGGAGCCACCTGTGAGCTTGTGGTAAAGCCTGTTGGATCTTATAGTTCAGGGAAACTATTGCCAGCCTAAGATTTCCATAAGGAACCCAGGTTAGCAAGCTGTCAGTGAGCTCTCCTCCGTGGGTGGTGCACTGCCAGTGATACAGGAGAGCACACATGTAGAGCAACACCTGGACCAACTGGAAAAAGCAGTGCACCCTTCTCACGGGAGATGGAACATGACACCACACTGGCACTCTAGGCCAAAAGGGATGCCTGCACATCAGGGAAGTACGTCTCCTGCTTTTCCAATGATTAGACTCTCAGGGGTGGAAGATACTTTAAATATCTCCTAGTTCTGTTATGTAAAGAGTAGCCTCTAGACCAGGCTTTATATATAATTCTGAAAGGATGCAAAGATCTATCTCAGCAAAGCCAGCAATGATGAAGAGGGAGCTGCATGCATTGGACTTAAAGCACCCACTATTCTTTATGTTTCAGGAAGATGAAAGTAATTTAGAAATTTTAAAAAATCTTTATTTTGCATTCACTAAAAAAATGCCACATAGAGCCATAACTGTGCATAGACAAGTGGACTTAGATACTATATAGAAGATTACCCTTTGTCTCACTCTGACCTCGTAACACTTCTACTTGAGAGATACTTTAATAAAATTGCTAGATATCCAGGCTTGTAAATTTCTCATAAGTCTGGTGATCAAAAAAAACCTCTTTTTTTGGTACTCATTAGCTTTTACCTTTCTTAGCCAATTATTCTTGATCACCTCATGGCTTTGTTGAAATAAAATCACAGAACTTCTAAGCTGTTAGTTAATTCTTAATGTATAGGTTTCCAAAACAGTGGAAAAACTTAAAAACAATGGAAACACACAGTATGGAATCATAGTGAAATGTTGTGTTTAAGTTGGAAACAATAAAAGTCCTAAGATATAAACTTCTCATATTAACATAATTCAGTGGACTATGAAGCAGTTTGTGTTTTTTCACATCTTTCTTTGTCATGAGAGGGCAGAAGCCAAACTTACAGAATTTGATGAGCATGACACTTAAGATACTACATATGGCTCTTTAGGATTTGGGGCTATACAATCATATTATAGTATTCTTCCTCATAATATATTTATATTTAAACTATTTGTCCTTTAAAAATAAATCAACATGTTAGCTCTCAGTTATAAAGTTATTTGGGTCTATTTACTGTATAAATATTATACAGCAAAAATATGCAAAATAAAAAACCAAGAAAATTTCTCAAATGCATACAGCCCAGAAGTACTACTGTCAGCATTTTTGTGCATATCTTTCATTAATATTTATCTCTATCTTTTTAAATGAAGCGGGACTAATATAATACATGGTGCTCTATGCTCTCTTTCCTAACAACAATGTATCATGAAAAATCATGTCACTAAATGTAGCTCAACATCATCACTTTAATGTCAGTCTAGTCGTTGGCTTTAAGTATATATTACAATTTGTGTAACTGACATTCTATTGTTGGATACTTAGGCTGTTTTCAGGATTTGTTGTTGTCTTGATAAAGTAGCTGTCACTTGTTTTGTTTTGATAATGTGCATACCCAGACACATAATGAAATAACTTCTCAATGTAAAATTCCTAAAAGTGGGATTCTGAAAGGAGATGTACAAAATGAATGAGATGAACCTTTTTCAGGTTTTTGATGCAACTGTCAAACTATATTTGAGACTGATTAAATCAATTTATATTCAAACAAGCAGCTTCTGTTCTAGAAATAATGGACTGTCAGGCAAGAATGAACCATTCCATTAATAAATATTTTTTAAAATCCTGGATAATATAAAGTACATATAATTTGTGAATTATCTAGTAAGAAATGAAAGGACATATCTAAGTGTCAAAATTAAAGTTGGAGCTGGGATGCTAGTGAATGAGATGGTGGCCAGGACTTGTTAAGAAGAGATCTGTCCAAGAGTGGCTCTCTGTCTTGTTTCCTTATTTGTTTTTTACGTTTGTTACTATTGAAGCATGAGATATATAGTAAAAGTGCATAAACTGTATTTGGAGATATTGGTGAGTTTTACAAAGCTAATGTATTTGTGTACTCACTGTCCAAATCAAGTTATAAAACATTAGGAGCATTCCAGAAGCATTCCTTATACTCTCTTCTAGTTTTTATCTCTTTTCAAATGGAAAATACCTCATCACAATACTTATTTTTGTTACTGCACACATACTTTCGCCTGTTTTTCAACTTTAAATAAATGGAACATTTAGCATATATGTATATATTCTCTTGTAAAATTTATGTATATTTTTGAATATATAAGCTATGGTTTTTCATCACTATGTAGTATTTTTTGGGTGAATAAACCAAATTAATTTATTGTTAATCAAAATTTGGGATGCTTACAGTTTGGAAATATTACTAACAATGCCAAAGTTCTTGTATATTCTTTGGTTGACATATATTGATCTTTGCCCACTCCCAGGTTTCCTCTAGACTCTAGAAGTCTTATTATTTTAGTTTTTACATTTAAGTTTGTAACCCACTACTAATTGATTTTTATGACTGCTATGAAGTAGCATCAGTTTTTTTTTTCTATACAGATAATCAGAGACTTCTGTTCTAGTCATGATGAAATATCAAATATAGGATTTATATTGCTGTAATAAACCCTAAAAGTGGACAAAATAGAAGAAGTGTCAGTGTTTAGATATCAGACAATAGATGACCCAGAGCTCTGATCCTTGAAAGTAAGAAATATACAAGATGGACTCTGTGAGGGGCACTTTCAAACTGTGGCACAAAGAAGCTGAGCCCAAACAGCAGTGATCATGCTGAAAAGGCTGAAATGTACCAGAGTGAAGACAGTTGTTCAGAGGAGAAACATCTTGAGCTTTTGGCTAAATGCTAGACCAAACATACACGGAATGAAATTCTAAGAGGTTTTGCAAAGAACAACTCTTAGAAGGGTAGGGAAAGGCTGTGAGGAGTTGGAGTTGCAACTAAGCAGAATAGAGGAGCATTGACCATGCAAGACATTAAAAAGATTCTCCAGAAAGTCCATGTTTCAGAAATAGGGCTACTATGGCCTCAGAGTAATGGCTTTTCTAGAACAGCAGTTCTCAACTAGGAGAGTTTTGCCCCTCAGGAGACACCTGGCAATGCACAGAGACATTTCTGATTGTCACAACTGTAGGACATGTGCTGCTGGTATGAAGTGGGAGACTGCGAAACATCCTACAATACACAGGGCAGTTCCACACAACAAAGAATTGTGTGGTCCATTATGACAATACTGCCAAGGCTGAGAAAGCCTGATGTAGATTTAGCCTACCAAAGCCTAAAATTAAACTTCTACAAAACCAAGTCACCAAACAATTAACTGCATGTCGAAACAAAGCACCCTCTAAAGGAAGACAATTTAATCCAGACTCTCAACAATATAGTATTCACAGTGTCCAGAATACAACAAAAAATTACTACACAAATGAAGAAGAAAGGATATTTGATCCATAAACAGGATAAAAACAATTGATAAAAACAGACCCTGAGATAAAACAACAGAAAGAGGAATAAATTAAAAAGTCAATATAATATATAGTTATTCATTTAATATCTATGTAGATATTCTATTGTTCCAGAACTATCTATTGAAAAGATTATTCCTTCCCTCAGGCAACTGCGTATATGTGGGCTTATTTCTGCATTTAGAACTGGTCAATTTATCTACTCTTAAGTGAATTCAATACTATTTTAATTTGTATAGTCATAATTCTTGATGTCTGGAAGTATTTCTTTTTTAATTAAAGCTATTAGCAGTTTTAGATATTAAATCTTTTAAACTATGAACATGGTACAGACATTTATTTAGGTCTTCCTCAATCTCTATCATTGTTATTTTCCTTTTTGTGCATAGAAATATTACACAGATTACATTAGATTTACTCCTAGGTACTTTTAATATACTGATTAGAAACAGTTACCAGGAAAAGACAACCAATAAGTTCTGCCCATTCCAGACAAAGTTTCCAATCAACACTAATTGCATGGTGACAAACAGCTAGGGATGGTGACATCTTTGTATCATGGCTGACCGGGAAGAATGGGCTCTGGTGCTACGGTTCATCTCCAACAGGAATATGGCATGATGGCCAGCACAAGCTTGAACAGAAGTGAGAGTGAGTATTCATTCTTGTCATAATTCATAATAGCATAGGGAAACCTTTCACTATTTCACCGTTGTGTGATGCTTGCTATATACATATGTATAGATATACATAATTTTTAGCAGTTTCCTTTTACTAGATGGGGAAACATTCTATCTTTAGTTTCTTAATAATTTTATAATGAATAAATATTCTTTCTTTTTGTTTACCTTTGAGATAATTATATGATTTTTACCTTTACTTGGTTATTGTAGTGAATTACACTGATTTATTTATAAGTAATAAAGTAACCTTAAATTCCTGAATGAATCAATTTTCCTAGTGCTGTATTTTAAGTTTTACATATCTCTGGTTCCAATTTGTTATTATTTTCTTTAGGGCTTTGCATTTATGTTCATAAAAGTTAGTGGACTTTCACTATACTTTCTTATTATGTCCTTACCAGGTTTTATCATTAAGATCATATTTCTACCTTCCTATTTTCTGGTATTGTTTTTCTAAGATTAGTATCCTTCCTTGAATGTTTGAATAAGTTCCCCTGTAAAGCCATATAACCATGAGGCTTATTTTGTGAGAAAGTTTTCAAGTTTTAAATTTAAAAATTTTATTTATTTATAGACATAGGATTATTCATGTTTTCTATTCTTCTCATGCCTATTTTCTTAGTAACTTTTAAAAGAACATGTAAATTTCATCTAAATTTTCAAACATATTAAGAAATATTTATTCACAGTATTCTCTTGCTATCTTGATAATGGTTGCTGGAATTGAGTAATATTCTTTTTTTTTTTTTCATTTACAATGTTGTTAACTTGTGCCATCTCTATCTTTCTTTAATCAGTCTTGCCAGTATCTTCAGTAGGATACCATAGAATTAGATTTTGAGGCTGGTTATAGGCATACCTTGGAGGTATTGTGAGTTCTGTTCCAGACCACTACAACGAAGTAAGTCACATGAATTTCCTGGTTTCTTAGTGCATGTAAAAGTTATGTTTGCTTATACTATAATCTATCAAGTGTGCAATAGCATTATATCTAAAAAAATGTAAATACTGTAATTAAGAAATACTTTATTGGTAAAAAATGTTAACTATCATCTGAGTTTTCAGTGAGTCATAATCTTTTTGCAGTAGAGACATCAATGATCACTGATTACAGATCACTGCAGCAAATATAATAATAATAATAATAATAATAATAATAATAATAATAATAATAATAATAATAATAATAAATAGTTTAAAATATTGTGAGACTTATTAAAAAGTAACACAGAAACACAAAGTGAGCAAATGCTGTGGGGAAAATGGCACCGGGAGAAGAGCTTAATGCAGGGTTGTCACAAACCTTCAATTTGGGAAAAGCACGCTATTTGTGAAGTGCAGTAAAGTGAAGCACAGTAAGATGAGTTATGCTGCAGTCCATACAAACAGTTTACAGGGAGCATCCTTTAGAGAATGAGGAAATAGGACAGGGAATGGAAGCAGCTAAGTGAGGATGGTCTTCAAGTGAAATCCAGCATGAGCCTGATCATATGGAAAATTCTGGAATGTAAAAACAACAACAACAACAACAACAACAACAACAACAACAACAACAACAACAAAAACCAGAGTGTATCAATCCCCTCACACATACCTGGAAGCAAGAGACTGGAGATTTTGCAGGAATTCTACTCCTCTTATAGCAATCAGGTGTTGGCTATGATCTTCCTTGGGGGAAGCTGGTTATAACTTCCAGGCACTTTAGTGATTGCTGGACAGTGAGCGTGAAACACTGTAGAGGCTCTGGATGATACTATATTCCTTCAGAGACAGTTCAGTCTTCTTCTAGAAAGCAAACAAAATATGAGCATATCACCTTCGTCTGCCCATTTCAGGAGTCTCAACTGAAACTTTGGAATATTTATTATGGTCATTCCATTTTGATAGGTCTTGGATTCAAATTTTGGTTTCTCCAACTCCATAAAACTTCAAAAGAAATCTGCCTGGCATTTTTATTCTCTTAGCAGCTAATTTTTCTGAGAAAGACAAAATAAAGAATATCTTTGAATTTTGTAGCATCATACAAAAGAAATATAGTTTGAGTGGTGGGATCAAGACAGCAGAGTAGAAGACCCAGAACTCACCTATGTCCACAAACACATCAAAACTACAACCACATATAGAGAAACTCTGAACAACCTGAAGACCAGCAGAACAGCTCTTCTATAACCAAGGCTATAAAGAAAAAACCCAAATGGACTCTGATAGCAAGTTGAAGAGAAGTGATCTAGTCAGGACCCAAACCCCTTAGCAGGTGACCAAGAAGAGAAAGGGGATATCACAGGCTTGGAGATCTTCTCTAAGGAGAGAGGGAGTGAGCCCCATATTAGGCACCCCAGAACTGGGGTCCAACACCAAGAAGTGAGCCCTCTTGTTTGGAAACCAGTGGGACTCACTATAAGAAACTGAGACTCCACTCTTGGAGAGGAACTACATAGACTTGATTGCTCCCAGCCCCCGTGCAGAGGCAGCAGACTGAGAACTGCCTGTGCTCTGACCAGTTTGTCGAGACTGCCCCAGTGCGTCACCCCGGCCTGCATGGGGCTTTTCTCCAGCGTCTCCTGTTCTGGTACTGCTCCCCACTAGGGTGGAGTCCACCATTGCCAGCGCACAAGCAGGCATCAGGGAAAGATCTGAGATAGCTGGGTCCTGGCCCTGCTTCTAGCCATGGTAGAGACCTGGAGGCAACTCAGAAGTGCAACTCCAACCTCTAGATCCCCAACCCAGCCTTGGACTAAGGCAGAGACCAGGAGCCAACTCAAAAACGCAGCTGCAACATCTCAGGTCCTAGCCATGCCTTCTGCCATCACACATACCAGGGAGAAGATCACCTCCTGCAGGGCACCTGCTCCAGCCCCTGGGGACCCAGTCTCACCCTCTGATAGGACAGCAATTACCACTGAGCCCAGGAGAAGCCCCAGCTCACACCTGGCACTGGCTCTAGCCCCCACTCCAGCCCTACCATCCACCAAGAAAGCAGCTGCCAGCATGCCCTGAGGGAAGATGTGACCCTTGCTCACTTCAGAGCCTGCTTTCCAACCAAAGCCACTGAGCACACACAGACTGCATAGAGACACTCCCACACAAGAACATGATTTCAGGACCAGCGTAGGTAGCTGTTTTGCCTAACTTCATTGAGAGAAATAGAGAAAGTAAAACAAAATAAGAAGACAGAGGAAAATGTTTCAGATGAAAGAATAATATAATCCCCCAAGGTGTCGGGGGGGGGTAGGGGGATTTACTGAGATAAGTAATTTGCCAGATAAAGAGCTAAAAGCAACAGTAATAAAAATGCTCACTGAATTCAGGAAAAGAATAAAGGAACACAGAACTCCAACAAAGAACTGGAAAATATAAAAAGAACTATCAAAGCTGAAGAATACAGTAACTGAAATGAAAAATGTGCTAGAAGGAATTAACAATATTTTGTGATGCAGAACACATAAGCAAACTAGAAGACAGAACACTGGATACCACCCAATCAAAGCAGCAAAAAGAAAAAAAAAAGTGAAATCAAGTGAGGATAGTTTAAGGGACTTCTGACACATCAAGCCCAGTAACATTCATGTTAGAGGGATTCCAGAAGGAGAAGAGAGAGAGAAAGAGGTAGAAAATGTATTTGATGAAATTACGGCTGAGGATTTCCCTAACCTGAAGCAGGAAACAGTTATCCAGGTCCAGGAAGAACAGAGTCCTAGGCAAGATGAATCCAAAGAGACCCACACCAAGACATATAATAATTAAAATGGGAAAAGTTAAATGTAAAAAGAGAATTTTAAAGGCAGCAGGAGACAAACAAAGAGTTACATATGAGGGAACCCACATGAGGCTATCAGCTGATTTTTCTGCAGACTTTGCAGGCTGAAAGGGAGCGGCAAGATATATTTAAAATGCAGAAAGGTACACCTACAACCTAGGATACTCTACCTAGAAAGGTTTCATTCAGATCTGAAGGAGAGATAGTTTCCCAGAGAAGCGAAACCTAAAAGAATTCATCACTACTAAACCAAACTTACAAGTAAAGTTAAAGGGTCTTTTTTAAAGTGAAAAAGACCCCAAGTAGCTAAAGCAATCTTGAGAAAATAGAACAAAGCTGCAGATGCCATGCTCCCTGGCCTAAGACTATGTTAAAACAATGCTACGGTAATCAAAACAACATGGTTACTATATAAAAACAGAGATCAACAGAATGCAATAGAGAGCCCAGAAATAAAGCCATGTGCTTACGATCAATTACATAAGACAAAGGAGGCTAGAATATACAATGGAGGAAAGAGTCTCTTCACTAAGTGGTTCTGGGAAAACTGGACAGCTACATGTAAAAATATGAAATCAAAACATTTTCCCACACCATATGCAAAAATAAACACAAAATGAATTAAAGACCTAAGTGTTAGACTGGAAACCATAAAACTCCTAGAAGAAAAACATAAAAGCAGAACAATTTTTGCTAAGTCATAGCAATATTTTTGATGTTTCTCCTCAGGCAAAGGAAACAAAAGCAAAAATAAACAAGTGGGACTTACTTAAATCTAAAAACTTTTGCACAGCAAAGGAAATCATCCATATAACAAAAAGACAACCTACTGAATGGGAGAAATTATTTGCAAATGTTATGACTGACAAGGGGTTAATATCCAAAATATATAAATAGCTCATATAATTGTGTATTATAAAAATAAATAACCTGATTAAAAATTGGTAGAATACCTGAATAAACATTTTTCTAAAGAAAATACACAGATGACTAACAGGCATATGGAAAGATGCTCCACATTGTTAATCATCAGAGAAATGCAAATCAAAACCACAATGAGATACTACCTCACATCTGCAGGAAGACCACCATCAAAAAGTCTACAAATAACAAATGTTGGCAAGGATGTGGAGAAAAGGGTACACGGTTGGTGAGAACGTAAACTGATGCAGCCACTGTGGAAAACATTTTGAAGGTTTCTCAAAAAATTGAAAATAGAAATACCACATATCCAACAATTTCACTGCTGGGTACATAGCTAAATATAATGAAAACTGTAATTTGAAAAGATATGTTTACCACAATGTTCACAAGGGCATTATTTACAATAGCCAAGATATGAAAGCAATCTAAGTTCCATCAACAGATGAATGGATACAGAAATGGATAAACTGCATACACACACACACACATACACACACACACACACACACACACACACACAATGGAATATTACTCAGCCATCAAAAGAATGAGTATTTGCCATTTTAAACAACATGCATGGATCTGGAGGGTATTATGCTTAGTGAAAAAAGTTAGACAGAAAAAGACAAATACTGTTATGTTTTCACTTATATGTGGAATGTAAAGTATAAAAGGAACAAAACAAAACAGAGACATACCTACAGAAACAGAGAACAAATTAGTGGTTACCAATGGGGAGAGGGCTGGGGAGATCACAGTTTCCCCACCACTACACCTAGCCCATATTCTTTGCAGCTATCTCTGCTGACAGCTCTATTCCAGGAAAAGGACCTCCATTTAAATTCTTTTAGGCAGTTGCAATGAGGTCAGTTTTTTTTCCTGAGTCTCTTGGGCCTTGATTCTTTTCAGCTCAAGATAATCCATATCCCAAAGAGACAGTTTAGGGTGGCAACTTTTGCTCCCCTACAACTACAAACTCGATTTTGCAGCTGCTCTTACCATGACCATAGCCACAGAAAGAGTTCTCTGCTGCCCCTACTGATGCTTGTAATTAGGTGACTAATTAAATTAATCACAGAGTGCATCTGATTGCGGAACCTAGGTCGTGTGGACTTGCTCTAGTGCAGAGGGTTGGAAAAACAATATTTATAACACTTTTAAAGGTGGTCTTTGTCTCCCACTAAGATTTCTAATAGGAAGGGTGCTAGTTGACCAAAAGAATGGCAAATGTCCATGACAAACAAGAACAATAAAGAGGACCTTTATCTCTGCTTCTATTCCACATTTACCAGATGGATACGGTAAGATCAGGACAAGAAATGACAGCTAAATGGATTGGGAAGGAAGAAATAAAACCTTCCTTATATACAGAAGTTACGGTTGTATGAACAGAGAATCTAAGAAAATCTATAGACAATCATTTGAATTAATGAAGTTTAGAAGCTTTGCTGGAAACAAATTGGTATACAAAAAAATCAATAGTTTTTCTATACCCAGAAACAGTAAATCAATGATGGAGTTTTAATATGCCATTTACACTAGAACCAAAACAATTAAATACAAAAGAATAAATCTAACAAATGTTTAAAAACTCTGAAATATAACATTATAGGACTTAACAGAAGATCTAGAAAAAGAGGAGATAGTTTCTATTCATGTTTAGGCAGAATCAATATTTCAAACATAATTCTCAAACAAATCTACATAATCAATGCAGTTTCATTTAAAATGTCTAATGTGAATTAAAAAAAATCTAAACTCAAAATACAGAGTCTAATACTCAGCTGAAAGAGTAAAGGGCCAAGAGATGATTGTAAAACAAAATTAAATCGCTTGGTGATTGTATCCAAAGAATTGTGCTTATTATGCACGTAATGATGTATCATTAAGAATAAAAATTGCTGTAGGCTTTTGATAACCTTTTTCAGATTAAAGAAATTCCATTCTATTCCTAGTTTGCTAGTTTTTAAGCATAAAAGAGTGTTGAATTTTATCAAATGTTAGGAATCTACAGAGATGACTATAAGCTTTTTATTTTTCTCCTTTATTAACGTGGAGTTTAAATGATTAGTTGTATGTCATTAACCTCTCTTGCATTTCTTTGATGCATTCTGCTGTCTTTTAATTTTAAAAATAATTGATAGATATAGTTTACTAATTTTATTACAGGATTTTATTTTTTAGCCAGTTTGGGAAATGAGGTTTGCCTATATTTTTCTTTCTAGCATGGAATTCACATAGACTTTGCGGGGAACTTCCTTCTTTTTCAGCTCTCTGGAATGGCACTTATCAATCAGCGAACTTTTGGTCTTTCAAAGACTGGTAGAACTCACCTATAAAACCTGGATTTGATTTATTACTATTGTTTTGTGAGTAGATTTCAAGCTACTGATTCTATTTCATTAGTGGCTTTAGATTTCTTTAATGTTAATGGTTTTAGATGGTTCCACATCTCCCTGACTTTAATTCCAAGGTGACTCTTGGCAGCTACTTTACTAATACCATTTTCACCCTTTCCAGCTCCTAAAACAATCCCACTGTACCCTCTGAAAGTCAGTCAGTAATTAGCAAAATCTCCAACTACTTCTCTGAACATTCCCTTCACATTCTTGTTCTAATACCTGCTTGGCCCCTACTCAACCCTCTCAGGTCCTCCCAATACCTTCTCCACAATCTCAGGCCCTTAAATAACCCACTGCTCTCTCTGGAAGGCACAGTCAGTAGTGAGTACTTCAGCTCTTCTTCCTGGCTGGCCCCTGGAATACTCCCTCTCTCAAATGATTTCTCTCACACTCCTTACACTGCTGTACCTAGACGGGATATAGGGGTACTTCTCAGTCCTTATTGCTGCTTCTAGAAAATGCCCCCTACCCCCAATATCGCTAAAGTTTTAGAGATCACATATCCTCAATATATACTGCACACTTTGAGATGTCTAAAAATGAGTGAGGGTGCAGTCTTCTCCAGGTCAAGGTAATTAAAGTGTTCACTGTCTGCAGAGAATTGAAAAGCTATAATAAAACAAACAAAGAATGCCAGTATGTTTTTTATTACCACCATGCTCCTGCAATTCTAAATAATATTTACACCCTTGGGTACATCAATGCGTACTACTCTTTCTTGTTGAAGGTATCTACCAACTCCTAGGCTGCTCCATTCATTTATTTGAAGGTTTTAGCTCTAGGCTCACTGTCAGTCTCTCCAACATGATCTCTTGTGTTAATTTTTCAAGATTATATCCTTCAAGTGGGTCATCTTTCCATACATTGACTTCTCAGTTTGACCTCTACTTCAGCGATCTTGTCTCCTGTCACTTTAGCCATCCAATTCCATGGATGGATGGCTCCACTAGTCCTTTTCATTTACTAGCAATGGTGACATGTCCATAATCTTAATTTCAAGCATCCCACTCTCGTAACTATGACCTATGTTTCCAACTCCTTATAACAATTGTGTCCAATCATACTACTTTTGAACTATCCTTCGTTTGTCTTCCTTCTTCAACTTTAAATTTCTAGCCCCTCTCCCTGCAGTATGGGTTGTGCAGAGGAGATAATTCTTAAAGGACTAACCCTCAACCAACAGGGTGTAGGCTGTCCCAGCTTCCTTGTCCTTCAGTGGGTCAGATCTGATATCCATTTTCCATAGATCTTCAGAGGGTCCCTTAGAGAGACTGGGCTCCAGTTTCCTAGACTGGAAAATGGCTTAAAAACATAATATTTTTTTAAATTTACTTACTTATTTTAACCTTCCTTGTTTCACTGTTCTTAATTCCTCACTTCTGCTTTCTAGGATTCCCTAACAACTAAACTACTTGCATGAAATTCTTGTCTCTGTCTCCATCTTTAGGGAATCCAAATTAACCAACTATGAATGAACTGTCTTTACTTCTAGTGAAAGTCAACCCCTCCACTTGGGCACCAGGACACATTCCCCTTGTCTACTCAGGGACATCGCTGCAGTGATTCGCCCTTATTTCCTTCATCAGTCTCCCTCTTCTCTGCTAATAGATATTTCCATTTTTCTTTCTACCTAGTGTTTGATTTCTTCCTTCTCTTAGAGTCACACTCAGGGGAAGGGCTTTTGAAAAACATTTGTCTTGAATTCTCCCTCTCTTCTTTCTTAAATAGAATTTAATCATTTTAGTTGCCTCTCTTCCTCCATATTTAGCTCTACTTCCACATTCCCCCAAAACAACTGCTCTTGAGAAGGTCACTTGTGACTTTCTTGTTGCTAAATTCAGGAGTCAATTCTCAGTCTTCATTTTCTTGATAGACTCAGAGGGAGGCTATTTAATCTTCACCTGTTTTCCTTAAGTCCCCACATCAGCAGGGCTCTGGTGCTACTAGATTTCATCCTTCTGAGGCTGACCTTGGGCCATTCCTCCTGGTCTCAAGAATGAAGGGTCAACTATGTTTAGAGTGCGGGGAGAGGAAAGGGCTAAATAGAAATATTTCTTCTGACCTATATTCTCCCTGCTTCTTCTGGCCACCTATGGCTTTGACTTTGAGTCCTCTTCTTCCACCAACCTCTCAATTCTCTATGTTTCTACCAGTTTATGGTAACTTTATGGTGGAATTCAGGTTCCTTAGGGATTGTTTTTTTTTTTTTTTTTTACAAAAATTTGTTGTTCGTTATTATAATCTATGATTCTCTCTGGTTTCCATAGTTTCCTCAGGTTTACTCTTGAGGAAGGAGTCAGCAGCCCAAATTAATTTTCAATCTTAATGGGAACTTTGAACTAAAGAGTTAAGGTTAACTCAGAAGGCTTGGGTTGCTTAAATTCTGCACATTTATATCTGGTTTTTCCTGGACTTTGTCTATGTGCCTTTTCACGTTGCTGAGATGGATCTTGTCAATTGAAAAAAAATGCACAACCTAAAAGTTGAGAATTATGTTTCATTCAGTGGACATACCGAGGACTTAAGCCTGGGAGACAGCTCTCAGATCACTCTGAGAGACTGCTTTGAAGAGGTAGGGGAGGAGCCAGGATATATAGAAGTTTTTGCAAAAACCAGGTAGTGGGAATATCAAAAGATTACTGTTAATTGAAGAAAACCAGACATCTTAAGTTAATGAATATAGTGCTTTTCTGTATATGGGAAGATGCAAGAGTCTGGACTCAATGAAATCATTCCTTTGATATAACTATCTAAGGCCAGTATCCTGTTTTTCTCTATCCTGAATCCCCTCAGGGTACATAGCTGGAGGTAGCTGCAGTGGCTGATGGCTTGATGGCCTCAACATCCTTTGTTTACTGATATGACAGGAGACATTTTTCATACACAATCTGCATCATTTTACTGTAATTAACTGTAACCATGATTGTAACACCATTTCAGAGTCCTAAAAGTCCTTCAAGTGAATCAGACAACACGAAGATGATCTTGGGGGCCCTGAAGCAGAACAAGATATCTACAACAAGGGTATAAAAGGATTGGGATTTGGGAGAGTAGTATCAAAGATGTGAGGAGGATTCGTTTAGCAAGAGCTGTGCTGTGACATCCACTCACTCAAGTCTAGTGAGAAGACTTTACCAGGATTCCTAGGGGAACTTCATATGTATCTCCTAAAACGTGGCTGTCCTAGTGGATCAGTGCTTGTCTCCCTCTAGGGAGACATGATCTGGTTACCGGCCCTGGTGGTGGGAGTGATAGTGAAGGTTGTGCTGTGCAAAGCTTGACCTGTATGCTCCAAGTTTGTTGGAAGTAACAGTGCGTGTGTGCTTTCTGTATACAATATGGGCCATGCCACTCAGCCACCCAGACAGACAGACAGACAGACAGACACACACACACACACACACACACACAGAGTGAGAGAGAGACAGAGAGACACATAGAGGGAGACAGGCAGAGGCAGCATGGGGTTTTCTGAGTCCTGTCTGGGAGGGCTGCACATAGGAACAAGGAAACTTTAGCAAAGGAGAAAATTATATACAATTTCTAATAGACCAAACTGAGAAGCTTGCCTTAACTGGACTAAAGGGACTTCAGTAAGAGATCTCTGAAAAACCCCACCAAATACACAGTAAAATTTAAATCCATGATGAGTCTGGGGAGTACAAAGTCAATTTAGCAAAATGCCCATCAAGCAAGGTTTTTTCTGCTTTACCTTTCCTCCCTTCCCATCTGTCCTGATGGAATGTGATCAGAAACCCTGATGGGTGAGATGAGGAGAGGTCTGAAGCATAAGGCAGGAAAAGAGAGGAGAATCATAGCCCTCTTCCCTGACCTGCTGCTGGATACAGGCCCAGGGAGGGTACATCGGAGAAGACTTAACTTCTGTTGATTTTCTGTTGACTTTCAGACTAGATATTTTCAATAACTGTATTGAAACTGAATTGTGATTAAACCATAGAACTTTTAGTTGACTAAGATTGATCAAAAAAGTTTAGTACATGGAAGTTTTCATCCAGGGGCTGGTAAGAAACTTTTCTCACTAAATATGTTCCAGACAGTTGTTGAGAGAAAAAAACAAAAAATAAAAGTAACAACAACAAAAAACCCCACATTGTTTTACTCTGACACCCAGGAGTCTAGCCTATAGATGTTTGTTAAGACGATGGTTCAGGTTTTAACTTCCAATCTTTCCTCCCCTATGGGATGACAGAAACTCTTCAACAGGAATGACTCAGGCAAAAGACAGTGTGCGGTGTTTTTTTTTTTGTGTGATACTGAGCAGTATTTTTGTTTGTGTTCTTTTGGTTTTTAATTGCTGATCCTTTGCCCCAGTGAATACAGTAGCACTGAGGTCAGAAGGATGGACTGATATGGGCCATTTGTATCATATCCTCTTCACCAGGGTCCTATTGTCTAATTGACATACCTGCCCTGCACTTACATTGGATGCCTCTGGCATGATCTGAGCATCAAGTTTGCAGAAAGGCCTTAGGCCCTGTCCCTGTCAGAGAAGAAACGGAGATGAGCAAGACTTTAGGGACTTGCTCTCAAACTCCTTATTTCTTCCTAGAAGTGTATGCTCTTGGGGAGTAAAGCAACCACCCTGAGCAGGACAGTTGGATGATAATGGTCTTCTGTCTTAACGAAGGGGGAAAGTATGCTAAGAGATGGATTTGACAATGTGGTACCACATGATGCATTACAACTACTGGATTTTTCAGAAGATTTACAGAATTAAGAAACATTCTGAAAGATAGGAACTGTGCTTCCCCCCCTCCCCAAGGAGTGAGCTGTGAGCTTAGTTTAGCCCTTATCCCTTGGAAGAGGTGAACAGGACATGTCCTCCATTAGCAGAGTAAATTCCAAAAATCTGCCAAGGCGGTAGGAAACAGTTGGAAGAGAAAGACAGGCCATGGCAAGGAGGCTGTTACTATCGTAAATTTCCTAGGTCCCTCACATGGAAAGAGTTGACCCTGATATTTTTTCTGGCAAGTAGAGACTATGAGGGTTTAAATATTTGAATACTCTTCTAAGTAGGGTGGGTTGAAGTGGAGCTAAAATCATTGGACTTTGCGCCCTCTAGTCAAATACTAATTCTCAAACTTGATTTGTCAGTGGCAGGTAGGGCCACACAAATAAAATGTTTTTAAGTTTAATTATATCAATAAAGCCACAAGCACCATGTGTACATATTCAGACTGATAGTTACTGTTCTTTTCCTATATTAACCATTTAAGTAAGATAATTATTTGCCATTCTGTGACATTTAATTACAATGCTATGACTAATCTACATAGTTTGAAGGCAAAAATTGCTTTATATGTCATTTAGGATTTGTATGAACATATTTAAACTGCAGAAAAGATTGCTTGGAAAATGCAGAGGTGGCTCCCAAGAGCTCTTGATTACCTTCTGTATCAAGATCATTTTTTAAAAATCGGCTATATGATTGCAGCATAATTTCAAGGTGACCACCTGTCAAAGAGCTTCTGGGAAAAAAAAGGCAAACTCCTCTCTGTCTTATTTGTGCATTTATTTTTATAAACATTTCTAATTTTCCAGAGGGTATGATGGGCTAAAATTTTAATGGGATTGTAATAGTTAGCAATGAGTAAATAACATGAATTCTTAGTTGATGTAAATTTTATGCCAGGTTTGAGTGATGAAGGCAAAAACTATCATTGAGACTGGAAACACATTTATTAGCAGATGTTCAGTTGTGCAGGACAAACCTACATGAATAACAAAGCTTGCCTTATTTGCACTGAGAGCTCTCAATTTCTTCTTTTCCCAGGAAGTGCATTGTACTCTGGACTTAGTTGAGTCATAATTAAGCTGTACTAAGAAAACATTCAAGTGACAATAATTTGCAAATGATCAAATTATTGTGGGCTTAGCTTAGGGCTTCACCAGCTGGAGTTCTTTCTCTGTTATAACCATATGTCTGTTAATAAATTTGATTCAAATGTAAAACAATTGCAGATATTTTAGAGACTGGGCAGAAGAATTAAAAACAAATAACATTGTTCTTGTGACTTGGTCTTCAAACGAATGAACAAACCAAAATGATGATGCCAAATGCTACTTGGATAATGATTACAACATGAGAAAAAGCAGCAGTTAGCATGTTTTAAATCTAATTGCCTCAGATATCATGTGTTGACTCATCACACAGGATGGCTTAAAAGAATGGCACTTAAAACATAGTAGGTACTGTGCAGATTTCAAAGGAATCCCCTGTTATCTTCCTAAGTTTACTTCATAAATGTTTCAATGAACGTGAAGAGGGATGATCATTAGCAAAGCGGAATTACAGAGTAAATCACTTGGGGGCAAAATACTGTACTTGTCTTGTAAAAGAGTAACGGTCTTGGTAAAGGTGAAGATGAAAAAGGGAATTTCTGGAGCTGCTCTTTTAAAAGGAACTATTTTTTGAAGGAGAAAAGGCTTCATCATTCCAGGAATTTGTTAATTACCTCTTTTCTTTAAATCTGCTCTTTGAGTTCTTTGAGATAACACTATTTGCAATGTTCCACTCTCTCCTAGCATATATCCCCATTTAAATTGTCTGGGAGAGTTGGCTACAGCTCTGTACCATCTTTATAAATTCATGATCTTACTAAAAAGGATGTTACTGAAACTGCTGACCTCTCCCATCCCCATCTCACAACAACACTCTCCTGACAGCAGTATTAGCAAAATTGTAAATCTAGTACAGAACATATTAATATGGAAAGGTCAGTACATGTCAGAAATGGTAAAGTGTGGATAACTGATAGAAAATTACAAATTGGGAACTGCTTTGAGGAAGGTAAAATACACCTTGGCTGGTTCAATATATTTGAATTTCTGAAAATTTGATTAATGACATGAATCACTGCGAATCTTTTGGAAACTGATAAAATCACCTATTCCTCTTTGTGGGGCTGCTGCTTCTACCTCTTTATTCCTTCTTTGTCACAAACTGATTCGTTCCCTTCCTCAGATTTCTTTTATACAGTAAAATTCTCATTTTCTCTTTGTAGAAAAACAGTATGGTTTCTGGAAGGAGTAGTTATTGTTTACTTAATTACTGGAATTTTTTTGAGGGGTAAATAGATACATGAGGGAAGAAACAGTTTGTAAATACTGAAGAAAACTTAGTTCTACTTTTAAAAAAATAGCTGTATGTATAGTTGTATAAAACAACATAAAATTACTTGTCATCACAGGAGCAGCCTGTGGACATAGTAAGTACTTAATAATTGTTTTTGAACAAATTATTTCTGATTTTAGAAACTAAAGGCAAGGATGAATGGGTACTTCCCTGGGTGAGAAAAAATTAACAACTGTCTATTTCAAGAATAAATACTGCTGTTCTTATTTTGCATTTTTAATGGTCTGAAAGAGGGACAGCCTAGTGAGAACTCCACAGTTTAGATGCTGATAATCTCCTCCAAGTAGTCAGCAGCTAGCCTCTGGGGACAAACCTCTGGGTTCTGCAAGGTAATTAGAACCTTACTGCTACATTGGGATCTTTGCATGTTCAGGTTAATTTTCTCATTTGTCCTTTCTTTAGAATAACTGTTTGAAATTTGATGATCCTGGCAGGACAACAGTTGTTTTATAACAGATTTTAAAAAAACCAAAAAACTGAGGCTCTGAGAAGCAAAAGATTTGCCAAGTTCATTCACCTAGTAAGTGAAAGAGGTTGGACTGAAACAAAGGGCATTTGACTCCTGGTGGTGCAAGGTTGCCTAACACAACAAAGGCATTAGAGGCCAAAAAATGTAGACGTTCACAAATGATTTTGATAAATCCTTAGATGTCAGACACATAACAGATGAGTAAAGGTCATCACGTGTTCTTAATACCCATCTTCTCCTTCTTCAGGCTAACGTCATGGAGGGAGGGCAGCCATGCAATCCCCTATAAAACCCTTTGCCATCACTGTCAGAAACGGAGTCCTGGACTCCGGGCCCATTGGCCTGTCCCAGTGAGCCCTTTCTCAAGTTCTTATCTTTTGGATACAGAAGCATATTACTAGGGAGCGTGAAGGGGAAGTTGACTTTAATCTTAATTGCCTGCATAACAGTATTTTTAAAAAGATCTCACTCTGTAAAATATAAAACCTTACCAACATCACAGACGTCAGGCATCCCAGAGCAGAGCAAAGGTTATTAGAAAAGAAAAGCCAAGCTTGCAGTTACTCTGTCTTCTCTTCCTCTGAATTTGCCATCAAAATACGGATGCACTTCCAAGCAGACCATAGCCAGATTACAGAAAGCAGTCTGTGCAACTACTCTATCCCTGCTTAATGTACACGCCAGGACAGGCCAGGTATTTATCAAAATGTTACTTCATTTTTTTTCTTCCTTGATTTTAGAATGTTCCTCTAAAATATTTGTTCAAATAACCTGTATGTCAAAACAGCTCAACGCAGACTGTGAATGTGATTCATATGACTTTTCGTATGACAGATGTTTTGTTAATCAACATTTTAATTTTGCAATGATTATGCCATGATCAAACCAGTTACCTGACCCTGTTAGGGAGTTATTCAATTCTAGGAAAATAACTATGAAGCCAAAATCATGGTTTCCAGTATTGGAGCATCTCATGTTTTTGTTAGCCAGTAAAAGGTGAATACAACCTGGCTTCGTTAGATAGTACTTATATTCTGATGTTTATATACTGAAGTATTCTAAATCTAAAGTAATAGCATGTTATGTTCTCGATTGCTTGTTTGTGCAATAATTTGTGATTTAATGTCATCAAAGAAATGATGTACAAAAACACATTTCATTTCTAACTGTTTGTGGAGGTGGCATGGTGGAGGGGTGGGGGCGGTGGTTCGGGGTTGGCTTTACATGCAGACAGCTGACGTGACTCAGAATGTTATGGTTTCCACTCCTGAACAGAGAGTTCATGACTAACATCTGTGCAGCAGAAACTGAAATTTCTAGGGCCTATGTTGGGTTTTAAACATTTTCTACGTTTCAGTGGTACAAGCTATTTTTCAGGCATATAATAACTTCTCATACATTTCCAAGTAGCTGAGAAAAGTGATCAAAATACAAAGTCCATAACATGTTAAATGTCTACCTACACATATATTCCAGTGCACATGTGCTTTGGAGCCAGAAAATTTGGATTTGAGCCCTGGCTAGTTCTGCTGCTTATTTCCCTTGTCATCTTGGGCAAGTTCTTTTAGGTCTCACATTCTTAGTTTCTTCATCTGTAAAATGTGAAAATAAAATCTGCCTGGATTAAGCTCATATGCTAATTACCTAGCAAAATTTTTGACAATAAAAAAATCATTATTAATAGTATTATTTGTATTGACACTTAATATAATACATGTGTAAATACTCTGAAAACTTTAAAACACTGTGCAGTTATTGCTATAATTTTTATTTCAAATACTGTTCATATCAATATGTACAAGAAAACACAGAAATTTACTATATATATTTATATATAAAACATTTTAAACCTAAGTTTAACAGCATCAATTGAAATTATTTTTATTTATTTTTATAGGTGTATACAATAATTTATTGTTTAATAGAAGTGGAATTTCAAATCAGTACGTCAAGAAGAGTTTATCAATAAGTGGTACTAAAACAAATAGCCATCTTTTTGGAGGAACAAAGTGATTGGATCCACTGCCCTACACCACATGTCCAAATACATTCCATGAGGATTACAGATTTAAATGTCTTTAAATATAATATATTTCAAAAGAAAATTATAAAATCTGCCTATAACTTAGGATTTGAAGATTTATTTTTAGGCAAGATGGGAAATCCAGGTTGAAAAAAAAACAGCTACTCTGGCTACATAAAAATGAAATGTTTTGTACAATAAAAAAAAGAAATAATAACATAGCAAAATAGATACATAAAACACATTCGATGATGCACCTGAACACTCTCGGTAAAACTGTGTTACTAAATCGGTGCTTTAAAAGATCTTTATTAACCCCACAAAGGCCATCCACTGAAAACTACAGCAAGCATAATTGCCAGAGTAACTTTAGAACCATTCTGAATAAGGGAAGAATGCCTGGAATCAGTGCTATTTCAGAGAAAAAAAAAAAACCCACAAAAATAAATATTTGAAACAAACAAAAAAATTACAGAACATGTCATTACACTGAAAACACAAAGGAATCAAAGATTAGAGTTTAGCATGGTGTCCAAATAAAGATCTAAAGACCTCTGAGTGAATGGAGGAAATGGGCTGTCTCACGGATTCCCGGGCTTGTAACCCGGCACAATCACTACAGAGGCTCTAGAACCGTGGGACAGGCGGTTGGAAAATCTTTCTTTGTGTGGGCTCTGGGGTGAGACCCCATACCCTGCTGGTCCTTCCAGGGTCCAAACAAGCAAGTCGGCTCCCACCTCCACTGCTGCCCCAAAGTACGGGCCCTGACACCTGCCTGGAGCCCCGCCTCCATCCCTGGTTCTAGAAGGAAACAGGTCCTCAGGCCTCCTCCGGTCCCCAGCCCCTGAGCCTAGCCAGCCCGGGCCGTCCACATCCAAGCGGGAAGACCGTCTGAGGTGGTCCAGCTCAGCTGCTGGCGCCGGCGCGGGAGCCGCCCCTTTCACGACGTCGGGCTGGAGGCCGCGGTGACGTCACCCCGTCGGGTTCCTTCCTGCGGCGCGCGCTCGGCCACGTGGAGCGGGTCAGGCGGGTCACGGTCCCCTGGAACAGAGGAGATTCTTCTCCCCATGGATTCAGATCACAAAGGTCACAGTGGAAGGTTTGGAATAGGGGAGCACAGAACATGAAAACACGGCGCAGACGCACTCTTACTGCTGTTCACAACCAGGCTGAAGGCGAGGGCACACGTCCAGGTGGACATGAGCGAAGGACAAGGTCTCCCTAAAGAAGCCCTTGGAGGCCAGGGTCAAATTTGTCCTTTAACGCTCTTCTTACATCCCAGAACGCTCCCTTCACGCCGGCCTCACCAAGTACGGATTGAACTACAGGACGACCAACCAACGTGACTTGTCCCTAGAGGCATGGAGCCACGGAGTCGCAAGGATTACAAAAGGCCTCGGCGCACTGGTGAAGCCCCTTCCACTCCCTCCCTCGGCCTTGTGGCCGGGCTCGGGAATTCCACTGGCAGGCTAAGCTCAAACGTTGCAGGTAAGGCATTTGCAGTTTCTCCCCACGTGGGGGGCTTTAGGGTTGGCTCAGGCGACCCTAGCTAGGGGGCTGGATGCAGAAACCTATTTTTATTTATAACTATAAATATAAATATAAATATAAATAATATAAATATGTATATATACATATTTAATATCATTTAGCCTGTGACTATAAAATTACTAGTCTAGGAATCTTGGTCTGTGATCTTGGGCAAGGCATTTTTCTTTGCTGACCTGAACAATTTTTTTTTTCCATTTTAAACATTAAATAAAGATTAAAACGATTTATATCATACATTTGTGGGGAGAATTAAATGCAGCAAGAGTACTTAGAAATAGACCCTCAATAGACTCTCAATAAATATTTGTTGAATATGGATCTGGTGTAAGTGAACTACAGCTAGGTTGACTTCTGAGACATCCCTTTCAGTTCTAATACTGTAGCACCCTCCACACGTTTTTCTACATGTAAAAAATAATATACATATCAGAAAGAATAAATGTGTCTTAGAGGTAGAGCATATACTTTTTATTATAGAAGACCCTAAAATCTTTAATTTTCCACTAACCTGTGGGCAACTGTGACTCTTTGGATTTTGTAACCTTGAACCTTCCCAAGATCCCCGACCATGGCAGCTTTTCAGTGTATATTGTTTGATGGATTCCTGCAAAATTTAAATGTTGAGAATAATACTATCATGGAAAGGAGAAGATGATGGAATTCCCTGAGGGCACTCATAGCTCTTGGGCATGCATTTTCTTAGACAGATGTCTCCTTTGGGGACAGCATGCATGTGTACCCACATACAATACAGCAGGACAGCCTGCTTTAGGCAGTATAAAAAACATTAATTTTATTATTAAATTTATTTGACATGTCAAAAAAGAATACTATATAACTGCTCTCAAAATAGTGTTTAACACTCTGATCTGATGCATTATATGCTTGAGAATCAATCAGCTGTCAACAAGATATTTAAAAAATTAAAAGTAATATAGGTGACTCACAAGTAAAAGCATTTGATCTTTCTTTGGCTATAAAAGGAAGACAGAATGCTAATTCTTGAAGATTGTTAGAATAGGATCTGTTATCATTTAATAGGAAATATAGGTGATATATTTTATTAAAAAGATTCTACATAATGAAATATTTCTTAGTAAAAGTCCTTCTGTCTTGGAATCAATTACTAAGATTTTTCTGATAAACTCAAGGCTACTTTGAGGGTTGATTGTCCATCATTCTTCCAAAAAAAAAAAAAAATCAGTATTTTAATAACCAAAGTCATTAGTTTTAAATTGTTTCATAACACCTCCTCATCTGAACTCATCTATTTCTATTAATTATGTTAACTTCCAGAAACACAGTCTTCAAATACAGATTCCTGCCCTCTTTTGTTCATTCTGTCTCCTGTTACTGGCAGCATCATTGAGCTCAGAGTTTCCCTCACTGTGGGTCGCCCATAGGCAGCCAGTACCTCAGTCATCCTGCATCAGACCACTGCTGACTGTATGACTCCTGGCTCAGAACCATGTAAATGCAGATTTCAGTATCTATAAGATAGTGTCCAAAATTCTCACTGAGATAAAGGCCAAATTATCAAGACCTTCAAAGGGTTCAGATCCCTGGGTAACGGCAGAAATATCTCCCACTGATGAAATGATCTGTCTCTTCTCCTTGTTCCATCTGCTCTCGGGAGGGCTGGTTCCAAGTCTTTTAGCAATTTTGTGAAGGCTCCAGGACACCAGTGGACTTGAATATCCTGGTCTTTTGCTAACATGGCTCCCATCTCTGTGAATTAATGATATGAATCCCAAAAGGCAATTAGAGGAAGAATGTTTTGCTGCCACCTAATCAGGACTGTCAACATCTTACCTTCAGGGAACAATCTCACAACTCCTTTCCCTAGTTCAGCTCAGCTAGGTCCATATTATCAAATCATTCCTAGTAACATTATTTACAAGATAAGTCATAGATATTCATTAGAGCTTACTAAGTATCAGGCACTGGACTTCCTATTTACATAAATTATTTTATTGTATCCTCTTAGTCTTCAAGTGAATTCCAGTTATTATCTTTAAAGAAATAACTTTTAGAAACTTTAAGGAACATGTCCAAGATCACAAATCTAGGGAGTGAGGTACCAAGATAGGAATCTGTGTGTCAAGTTCCAAAGCCCTCCTCTGCCACATTACTTTCTCTCTATATTTCCATCTTGTCATTCAGTTTGTTCCCAAATGCATCAGGGAATATGATGGAAAATATATAAAATATATATATAGCAGTTACTCCCTTAACAACACCAGCAACAAAAACTCTAATGTTTCGATATCACCTGTCTCTTCAGAAAGGTTTACCCCAGATTACGTTTTATTTAACTACATAAGATGACAAAGACTAGGAGTGTGCTAATTATAATGATTTCTCACTTTCTCTTACTATTCTTTCATGCTCCCTCTACTTCTCTGAGCATTGGTATGGTTGTGCATTTTCCCCCAGAGGTCTCGAGTCAACTGAATGCTTGAACATGGATCTGGAATTGACTACTTTCCCATTGTTCTTGAA
Organism: Camelus dromedarius; assembly: GCF_036321535.1. Classification (NCBI taxonomy): domain Eukaryota; kingdom Metazoa; phylum Chordata; class Mammalia; order Artiodactyla; family Camelidae; genus Camelus; species Camelus dromedarius. Next base: position 3,403,478 of record NC_087449.1, on the reverse strand, counting down.
AACAAAGGTGCTTTCGCTGTGAAATGGATATATAAGTTCTTCTCAAGAACCGATCAGGAAAACAATATAGTGTAAGTCTTCCTTAACTAAGGGACAATTGTTCTTTCTTCATTATATTTCTTAAATTCACTTTCTTTTTTTATTTTCCCATGACCACCATTGTAAGTTTTAATTCTCATCTGTTATCCAGACTATTTCACTGCCTCTTAATTGGTCTTCCGTCTTTCGTCTTCCTTCGGTATTTTGTATGTATGACACCAGCCAAGACTTCTTAAACAGTTTATCACACCACCTCCTCTCCCCAGATTTGCATGAGTCCTTATTATCTCCTCCTGGAGGGTAAAGAACATTTAGCATTTATTTTTCTATCCAGACAAAAAATATAGGAGCATTTCCATGCTTGTCTTTGTACATGTATTTTTTAAATTAACAAATGAATTAATGAATGAGTGAATAAAGTATCTTATATGGTAAGAACATCACATATCAAGTACATGTGGTATTTTATTGTCCTTTAACATTTTTCAAATACTGTTGTGACTAATTTGAGGGAATCAATTCAAGTCTCCCTAGTGGATAAAATTTGAGTTTATTATGTATTTTCATGCTATGTGGGCACTGTTATAACCTACAATTATGAGATTCACATACCATGAGCACACTTGTGGAGGTTTTAAACTATGCCTACAAATCTTTGTTAAGGATCCCTTGCAAAAGTGGAGCTTAATTCACCTCCTTTTATGAGTGCATTGGACTTTGTGATTTTCTCCTGTTCTAATGAGTAGAATATGGTGAAGGTGATAGTGGGTGACTTCTGAGAAAAGAACATAAAAGGCTTTGTGGTTTCCTCCTTCCTCTGGTAATTCACTCATGTGCCATGCCATGAAGACATTCATGGAAAGTACCATGTGGTGGGAAACTGAGCTCTCCAGGCAACAGCCTGTGAAGAGCAGAGGCCACCTGACAACATCCTTGTTGAATGAGTATGGAAGCAGATTTCCCAGTGTAGGTAAGCTTTCAGATGACCGCAGCCCCACCCAGTATCTTCACTGCAATGTCATGAGAGGTCCTACCACAGAACCATCCAGCTAAGCTGCTCCTTAAAAAAAAAGAACATGGGAATATTATGAAAATACATGTTTATTAGTTTAAGCCATTACATTCTGGAATCATTTCTCATATAACAATCAATAATAAAACACTCAGGGCAGATTTTATTTTTAAATGAGTGTGCAGGAGATATAAGGAGTTACGAGCAGAAATAATCTCATATCCTCTCTCTCTCTTTTTCTTTTACATACAGAAGTTAATAACCATTTTGTCAAGAACACAGCAATATTTTCCATGGTGTATATGTAGTGCAAAGTTAGAAAATATACCTTAGACTTATATCATCATCATTCTTACAAAATAATATTAAAAATAAACTATTGGCAAATAGTATTCTTGTAGTCAATGACTTTCGTTAAGCCATTAAATAATATATCCCAGCACCTAGGCACTCAGAGACTATATATAGCATTCTGTTTGCCACAGGTATTCCTTCTTTCTTTCCTTAATTTTTATAAAATAAACTAAATTCCAAAATATTTATTCATTATGGATTACATTTTCACCAACAAGACATGTTTTACTAGTGCATATGGACTCATAGAATGGCTATTTGATTCATATTATAATTGGTTTGCAAAGCATGTATTCAAGCTCAAATGCTTTTGCTCCCTTTTAAAACTGAGCTTAAATTAGGTATTATATTTTATTTTATATTGTACCAGGTAACAACAAAACAATTTCTTATAATATGGAAACACTTTTATAATTACCACAATAACTTTGTAAAGAGTGAGTAGAGCCATAAAATAAGATGAACTCCTTAGTCAACATGCTATTTTATGTGTTTATTTATAGAAATAGATTTCAATCGTAGTCCCATATTCCAAATACCTTCTTCCAGAATAATAAAACAAGATAACTAAGCTTTTTCTTTAGAAAGGATGCAAATAAAAGGATTTTTACATCCTTTTTCAAAGCTCATTAAATAGAACAGTGATTTTTTTCATTCTTTTTTTAGACAAAAAAAGACTTTTTTTAGACAAAAAAAGACTTTTTTTAGACATTCTTTTTTGCATTTATTCACCCTCCTCTTACAGAAATGTGAATCTAACCAATAATATTAAAACACTAATCAGCCTTACGGAGAGAGACAGCTTGTCACTCTCCTCCTTCCATATCTACATTAATTTGGTTTTAATTTGGTGTGGTTCTTCCATCTACCTAGGAACTGAGGCGTGTAATTTTTTTTTTTCTTTTTTGACTTGTGAGGGAATTCTAAATGTGTTTGCATGGCAGATAGGAAAGTCGCAAGTTGTATACAACAAGAAAATACTCAACATTGGTAAAACTCCATCCTGTGTGCTGTAGGGTTACTGTCTCCATGTTTGTTTTATTGTTTTTAATTTGCATATCTTCTGTCTGTCCTTAAATTAGATGCAGGATCCTAATAATTTCACTTGAAACTCAAAGCCCAGATTTTGCTGTGTGAGGAAGTTTCTGAAGAAGACATCAAGTTTCTAGCCATCAGAGGATAATTTATTGATACTTGTCAAAAGGAAGTATCAGTCTAACAGAAATCAAGACAAAAGGAATGCCTGATGAATTTTCTTTGAAATGCCTTTTATAAAAGTCCTTGGTAATGCATATTGATGAACTCCAAATTGTCTTGCCTGAAGCAAAAAGAAAGTAGACTGCTTTACACTGTCTTATAAATATTCATCAAAAGAACAAGACTTATGTTTCCAGGCGTGAGGTGAATGATTACGGCTGTATGATTGCCTTGGAATCTGGATAATTAGTAAAACAGCCGTTGACAGTTAGAGAATTTTAAACTTGGTAATTGCCGTCACTTCATTTAGAGTCAGAGATAAAGCTTCTTATACCAAAGGGAAGCAGTTTTTAGAGGGTGATGGATTGATACTATCAAATTCTAGCCATCAGTTGTTTCCATTGTTGGCTTATTTATTCGTTTTGCTGAAAATTAAAACAAAAATAATTGGTTTTGTTTTATTTCATTTTTGTTTTATTTATTTATTGCTGGGTAATTCATTTTGGTCTGATGAAACAATACCACTCTTACTAAGAGTGATTTGCTGGGTCTGTGTCTTAATTACAACCTAACACTGTTGAGTAATAGCATGACTCCATTCAAACATCCAGAAAAAGCGGGGTTACTGTCATTTTGCTTACCAAGACCCACTTTGGACTAAGCAATTAACCATGCTCGATTAAAGATCAAATTTGATTAAATTGATATGGAATATTTGATCTTTGGAGGGTAAGTAGTTCATATGAACAATCAGGAAATGCTGTCATTCAAACTGGTTGTAAATTTCTCCTGACCCTTGGTTTATAAACTGTCCTCTAACTAGTTAGGAGGAAACTATTCCATTCTCAGGAAACATTATCCTTTACAGTGCTTAGCACTTAAATGCAATTAAGCAAATGTAATATCTTCCTTGAAGCAAATAGTTGCTTAGCTTAAGTAACTGAAACTAAGCTCTGTTGAATGAAAGACATATTCACTAAGTATTTAAAGAATGTTTTCTTCATCCTGAGCAGAAATGAGCACCTGTGTTGCCATTAGAGTTGGAGGAAGATGCTACTTTTTGCATCTGTAAGTCGATATCTATTTGTAGACCCAAAGGTAAGAAAATGAAATTGAAATTGATATGTGTCCAGGAGTAGAATGAGATAGAAAAAAACCAAAACCAAAAATACAGAAAAAAGAGAAAGACTGAGTAATCTGTATGCTTCTAGAAAGTGTTTAGGCCTTTTCTCAAAACTGTGTCTTTTTTTTGTGAAGGAGATTTGATTGCTTCAGAGAGACCTTGGCTACAGACATAGATCTTGACTCATCCTGTAGTGATGAGCTGTGATAAATGTGGGGTGTGACAATGATGGTGATGAGGGCACTGGTGCTCTTGAAAAGCTAATTGGATAGTTTGGTAAGTAAAGTTAAATTTTCTAAAGCAGAGGAATTATCTTGCATTCAATTTCTCTCTCTTTTTTTTTTTCAATCTTGCACTTTGTTTAATGTGCTGTATAATTCATCTCATTCAGAATCTATGAAAAATAGTTTGGAAAAAAGACTCTCATAAGGCATATGGTGTCAGCAGTCTGGAACACTTAAATTGATCATAAAGAACACCTAGATGAATTCAATATGGAATAGAAACAAACCCAGAACAGCCTGTGAACTGAAGTGTCAGTATCTCTGAGGAAATCGATTATTTTTCTTTTATTTCTGAGAAACCACTGTTGAGAGACATACCAAGTATCTGTGATATCATTTTTAGACCATTTTTCCAAGTCTCCAAGGAGCAAATCTCCATTTAAAATTTAAATGCAGGACTGCAGGAAAATGAGTAGGGCAGAAAAAAGAACTGACAGTAAAATATTTAAAACTTTGTTTTATTTGCCACATTAACCTGAAACTAGGTAATGCCAAACACTGCCACACAGTATGCAATCAGTGGTGCATACAAGTACTAGAGTTGGAATATTTTGAGTGTCTGGATGCAGAAAACCACACGGGAAAGGGTTCTATCTAAAAATAACAGTAATGATTAATATTTGGAAAATGTAGAGAAACACAACACTCACCAAATCACAGCTCTGGTCGGATTTTTCTTAGGGCACTGTGTCCATGCTGAGTACAACATCCTAGGTGAGCCAGAACTTACAGTCGTCACTAGGAGGGCACATAACGCAAGGAAAGTGATGGGTTCTTTAACTTTACAAAACTTTTCATGGTGGCTACTGAGATGACATGTCCTGCTCAGTGGTTCGTTGAAGGAAATAATAAGCTTTAATTAGATTTAGCCATGATAGGAGGTGGGAGGGTTCAGGTGAGGTCTGCATTCACAAGAGGAAGAGTGTGAATGAGCATAAAGCATGAAAAAAAAAAAAACATCTGTGCCCTCCCTGGGTCAAAGTAATTCCAATAAATACAAATGTAAATACAGTAAGTTATCATTTATTAGAAAAGAAAGGAATGTTAGAAAGAACAGCTGGCATGGCTGTAGTAAACAGGTATTTGTAGCTCATTCTTGCTGAAGCGAAAATGGATGCAAAGGTTGTAGTAAGTATAAACATCCCCAAGGGGAAAAAGAAAGCACACTTTTTGACAAAGAGAATCTACTCCTAGACATTTATCAAAAGAAAATTAATAGGAAATTGTGTTAAGGTATATATGTAAGAATGCCATACAACAGTATTTAGATAGAAACAATACTGGAAACAACTCAAAGGATTAATAGTGGGAAACTGATTAAATATATTGTGCTAAATCATATAACTGTATAATATTTAGCCATCAGGAAAATATTTATAGATGTTTAAAAATTTATGTTTAAATAAAAACCATATATTAAGTGAAAGGATGATACAGATGTGTGTGTGGTTAGCTTTATCAACTGTTTATTTATATAACAGATTTTATGGGCTGAATTGAGTCCTCAAAAAGTCGTATGTTGAAGTCCTAACCCCCCAGTTCCTCAGAATGCAACTGTATTTGGAGGTGGGGCCTTTAAGGAGGTAATTAAGGTCAAATGAGGTCAAATGAGTGGGTTCTAATCCAGTATGATGGTGTTCTTATAAGAAGAGAGTAGGACACATATAAGTACTGAGGTAAGACCTTGTGAGGACAGAAAGAAGAGCGCTTTCTGCGTGCCCAGGAGAGCGCTCAGAAGAAACCACACCCGTGGACACCTTGATCTTGGGCTTTTGGCCTCCAAAGTTATAAGAAAATACATCTCTGTTGTTTGCACTGCCCAGTCTGTGCTACTTTGTTTACGGCATCTGTAGAAAATTAACACAGATAGGTAGTAGTTAATTTTTAAAAATAGTAGTCTTTAGACACTTTTTCTCTTCATAATTTCTGTTTTTGGCATAAATGTATATTATTTATATAATTTTAAAATACATAGAAAATAAAAAAGGAAAACAGAAATACCAGACTATCTTAGTCATGAAACACTAGATGTTTGGGACTCACTTTTCTCTAAGAATTATGTCAAGATTTAAGGATAAAACACTACATATATTGCATCGTTCGACCCAGTCTTGCCCAGAAGCTCACTTTCATAAGTTTTGAGCTAGGGTTGTCATTTCTCGCTTCAAACGGAATCTCAGTTCAAGTAATTTCAGTCCTTGTAACTGCATCAGAGCCGACTAGCTGAAAGTAAGTGGGGCAATACTTCTCTTGGAAACATCCGCAGTTCTTAGTAGGTGCCTTGTGTTCTGGAACTTTTTTCCCCCATAGCATCTAGCAGAGTTCTAGACATGATATAGTCCTTCATAAATACTTTTTGACTGACTTATTTCAAAAATGAGAGTGATGAACTGCTCCTCAGTAATTCACTTTCCTTCAGCTCTTTACTAATTGATGCAGGTACCCACTGCAGTGGGATACACCTAGAAGTCTTCAGGCAGTTGATTTTAAAAGCTACCCACCACAAACGGTATCAGGGATATGCCGTTTTTTCTCCTTAAAAAAATAGATAAAACCCAGAGCATATTGAGTCAGAGAATTTGCCCTGGAAATGTCAGTATCAGCTGTGTGATAGAGAAGAGGACATGGAAGTGACAGGTAAACCATCTTCAGTAGGGTCATTTATCAGAAGTTTGGACTGCCTTGTGCTTAGTGTATTTTTTTATTCTATAGGAGAATTCAAAGTAGTTTCATCTTCTGAATCCAACACATTCTCTAAAACCCCTATATGCTTGTTAAGATATAAAAGGACATAGTATCATCTACAAAGGAGGAATACGTAAATATGTTTCAAATGAAAAATATTGTAAACATTATGGAAATGCATCAAGATGGCTTAGGTAAAATACTTCAGAGGAAGAAAATTATTTTCTTAACATTTGGTTGTTAATTTTAATATAAGATTCATATCACATTATACAAGTCTGTAGGACTTACAGTTTTCTGTTTCAGTCATTGTATAATTGCTTTAGTTAAATTATATATGATATGGCTTCAATGTTACATATATGTGCATTAATCCCTATGAAAGTTTATGTATGTATGTGTGTGTGTGTATATATATATATATAAACTTATCATTTTAAGGGTATCATGTATCCTCTGTATAGGGGATCAGATGTTCCACTCTTATTTGCTTTTCAAAAATTCAATCAACATTTAAAATGTCATTATGAGAAAATGATAAGAATTTGTGCTTCTGAGAAACATAGAGAGAGATTAATTTAAAAACACAAATCACATCACAAGGAAAGTGTTTATCAGTCAAAATCATGTTCTCCTGACATGGACCAGAGGACTGTCAGGTTCCTCTGTCTCTCCCTCTTGCCTTTTGTTTATTGGTGATTTTGCCTGGTCCCCTCAGCTATCTGTCCTGTGCTGAACTGCTCTATTCCTTCCTCTTCACCTCTCCCAGGAACCCTCTCTGCCCCTCATGCCCTGGGTCCTAACATCCATCTGCCCCAACTTCACCCTTCTACCTTCAGCCTGACTTGGTTTTAGCCACTAACAAAAACTACGTTTTCAGAATTCACAAAAATGGAGAGCTTTTGCCATAAATGTTGCAAAAGATGTTACAAATTTATTAAATCAAGAAGTATTTCAAGAAAGGCTGCAAAGCTTTGAGTCCATTAAAAGAAAGAAAAAGGCTACTCAGACCATGCACACACTTTCCCAGAAGCTTTCGTGCAAGTCTGGCTTAAGTAAGTTCCTATGTATAAATGCTCAGTCTAATATGAAAGTTCACTTGAAAGCACCATTATTTACAGTTAATAAGCAGCCACTTGTTTTTAAGTATTTCAATGAAATTTTTAATACTGACATTTGGTTTTAGTCTCTCCAACTGAAGAGGACAAACATTAACGAAGGTGAAATTTTTAAACGAAAAATTATTTTATTTAAAATTCAAAATTTCAAAGGATATAATAATTATACCTAATTAAACTTACAAATACTGTTTTCAAAATAAATCTATAGCATTAAACTTCTGAAGTTATTAAAGTTTAAAACTGCACTAAAACTTTTGGGAAATCCTGGACTTCAACATCCTTCATTAAAAAATAGATTTCTGTAAAAATCTAAACCAAAAATACCCAGGAAAATATTATACTTTCTCCTCCCACTGGGTTCTACTCTCCTTTAAAAATTATTGGAAGTGATCTTGCAGGACAGTGTCATTTGTCCTCAGTTACCCAGAGATTGAATACCAAAGAGTTCAATGGAGCAGCCTTAGGTCGTGGAGTTGGTTCATGCAGGGAAATGTTCCCTGGACTCCCAGTCCATTTCTGTTCTCACCACCTAAAGGGACTGACTTGATAAGAATTATGGACTTGGTATTTTCGTCATGGTACCCACATACCTAATAGGTCCTTTGATGAAAGTTGCCCAATCCATGACTCTTGCTCTGAATAGTAGCATGAGGCTTTGCACAAAACATGGCCTTTGTTTGGACTGCACTGAGGACCTGGCCCAGGGCAGTACTGCCCTTAGCCTGCAGGGCGAGCCCTGCTCTGGACCTTCTCTGCTGAATCACTCCCCACAGGGAAAAGAGAGCCTGGGAAGAGGACTGGGGCCCGAAGGATGTGCTGTGATAATGAGTTTCATCCTCAAAACAGAGTGGGTAACTGATACATGTTGGTTCATAAAGGAAAAAGATCATTTGTTTTCCTGGATAGACATTTATATGCACTTCAGGATTTTTTGTGGTCCTGAATATAAGTTATTTTTTGACTTTCGTGTTTGCACTTTCTTGGCCCATCTACTGTACTTGCTTTGAAAATGTTACAGTGCCATGTCTAATTCTCACAGGTGTTTCACCCAGGCAGTGACCTTTTCTCCTGTATTCATAAACCTGTATCCTCCTTCTCATACGATGCTTAAGTAAGTTCATATGCCAGGTGCTTTGCCTCTTTTTTGTCTATTTTGAAAGAAGAGAAAGAAATAACCTTTACCTTTAGAAAAGAAAAGTTGAACTTGTACATGTTAGTAAGAATCTATAGAAGAATTTCTGAAATAATGTGTGGAAGCAGTGAGGCGGAAAGATATCTATGTATATGTAAGACTAAAACATACATATATTCAACATAAAGAATATACTAATAATTTAAAGAAAATATTTGAAAAATATGTTTTGTGAGTCAATATAAAATATGTGAGCTTTCCAAAACTGTGTATAAGTGGTAACCGAGAAGTCTCAGATTGATTATTTACATGAATTTCTTTCACTTTTTCCCTGATATTGTATTTAACTGTGTGTGTTATATAGATTTTCCCTTTAGAATACTTTAAGTATATATTTGGAAGATCCCAAAACTTTCTAATATTTTTCTATCATTAAAATTAATTGAATGCATATTAAATTATGCCTCCTAGGTGATAGATGTTTTACTCCAGCACAGGCTGGGGGTGTTTGGAATTGGACACGGAGTGGGATCTACTCTTTCTCTCCACTTCCCACTTCAGTACCTTGAAGAATAGAGAGATCTCAGCCAGACTTGGGGTCATGTCCTTTTTTGAACCTAAGTCTTCAAGAGTTGGGGGCAGAGAGAAAGGAGAGATCTCATTTAACCAGGTGTATGTGGCATAGGAAGTGTCCCTAATCACCACTCCTGTTTGACTGGGTTCAGTCTGATGCTCATGCTTTCACAGAGGAGGTGAGGTGCAGTTTCCTTGAAGAAGTGCTCACTTCACCTCTGTTTCTCCATCAGAAGATTCTGCAGTAGAAGTTTAAACAGTCTGACCGCTTCAGAAGTCATGCAAGACAAACAAACAAACAAACAAACACACACTCTCTGTCTAGTTGTGAGTCTGCTCTGCTGGGTCTGGTAACCCTCTGTTCAGTCTTCTGAATCCTGAACTAAATTCCATGATCCTTCACTTGGAGGAAAGGGCACTGTCGTTGTCTCTTCTATGTTGTCTAAGGGCTATGAAGAGCTGAAAAGGAGGACCATGTACCTTTTACATCTCAGGTTCCCTATACCATGGTCCTCTCATGCTTTGATGGTACAGATTTCTCCAAGAGGCCTCTTACTTTTGGAAATGGTTCAAAAAATGTTCCAATCTGTGTTCATTACATGTCTAAATGAAAGGGGCCTATATAAAATTGCTTTCCTTAAAACTGGTAGGAAAATAGCTTTCTCTTACCATTTGCCTTACTCAAAACATACCCTGTGCATTGCTGCCTGTTTTAAAAACACAAGTTCCATGCAATGTAGACAATGGATAGACCTCCGTTTATTTAGCTTCTCCATGGCAACTGCTCATTGAGAAAGCTAAAGTGTCACTCACTCCTGATCAGATCAGTACCTTTGTTTTGTAGCAAAATACTATCAGAGTGATGTCTAACATTAGCTGAACTAAAATAACTGATAAGAAATAAGTGGATTTATTAATAGTAATGCATTACCTGCATGGGGGGTAGGGTAAGATGCATTCTAGGAGAAGATAAAGAAAATATCCTAGAAGTAATCAATGTTGGAGATCACTGTTTTGCACATAGTGGGAAAGGGAAGGGGAAGTAATGCCTGGCAGTAGAAGGTTTGGAGGATTTTATTTTTTAATCATCTCTCTTCTTGTAACTGTCGGAGAGCCAGTTATGCTCATATGAGGCCAATAAGACTGTGATGGATTGAAGTCTGCTTGATTTCTGGAATTGAGTTATAAATTATGTATATAAGCATACGAGACAGCCTCATATTTGAGAAGAGCAATATTGAAGCTTTGGAGTAGAGGTAAGAGAATTCTACACATTGTAAAATATGAAATGTCCTGAGAAAATTAGTCTTCTTTTTTTTTGAAGAATAGGAAACGGAAAAAAGAAAGTAAAAAATTGAAGAATCACCAAAATAAATTTCAAAAGAAAGAAAAGGAATCTACATTGAAGACTTACAAGAAGAGTAAAGCTAAAAAATTATTTACTCTGAACACCAGAATATGTTCTTGGATAGCTGTGAGCCAAACTTAACCCAGTCAAAGAAGCAGGAACAGAAAGTTAACAGGAGAACAAGCACAGGTAAGATTCCAAGGAGATGAGATGGAGAAGTAGGAATTGTGAAGGATGATACTGTGTCGATATAACTCTTTACTGTCATTTCTAAAGAGCATAGATGAAAAAGAAAAATTAGGCTAGCAATTTGGAGAATTTGAAAAGCTCTATCAGAGAAGTGGAAATAAATAAATACATTGGTTAAAATGGTGAAGAGAACTTGAAAGAAAAAGAACAAAGATAACATTTAGAAGTTACAGGTACTCTTAAGGAAGAAACTAGGACAACTGGAATAATAAAAAATAAAAGACATAATTCATTTTTACGAATTTTTTATGTAACTTAGTGAGATTAAACAATAGAATTAGTCTAAATACACTTCAAGAAAAAGTAAATAGAATAGAATTTTAGCAGAAATACATTTTTGTAAAACTCTGAAATTGACAGGTAAATGAAAGTGTCAGAAACCTCCCATCAGCAGGGAATGATCCAACAAAGAGAGAAGTTGGAGGAAGGAAGTGGGGAAGGGAGAGAGAGAAAATGATAAAGAGCAGGGGAAGAAGGAAAATGTATGAGAGGAGGAAAAAAGGACTGAACAGACTTTTCTGCACTTTAAATGATCAAAGAAATTGAGAAACCATCCTCAAAGTCTTCATGGAAAGAAATTGAGGCCATTGAATTTTGTAAACAGTGTAGTCTATTTTTAATTGTGAAGGCAAAAATTAAGTTTTTAAAAGAGCAAGAACATAAAATACTGCTACAACTAACATCCAGTATTACCCTTTTAAAAGAAATCATTTAAAAATGCATTTCAACTGAGTAAAGATTAATCATAACTAGAAAGGAAAGAATGGGAATATTGTCATATTAGAAAGAAACTGAAGAGGATGAAACCAGACTAGAGAATAGGAAAGTACACCACATTGCTGAATGGAGGGAGAAAAGGTGGGATTTAAGTATTAAAATCAAGTAGAGGTAAATATAAGCTTCTAAGTCACAACTGCAAATCCAGTTTTGATAATAAATAGATGTGAATTAACATGCCTTAAAGAAAATATATGTAATATAAATATAGTATATTAATAATTAGCTAGGCCTAAAATTCCAGGTTAGGGAAGGCTCCTGTGGGTGGAGGAAGAAATGAAAGTGTAAAAATTCCCTTTTTCTCAAATGCTTCAGTTTTAATCTTAATTAATTGATTTATAAAATTTTGTTGAAGGATTTTGGGGGGAACTTAAACATAACCATCAGTAGGGTAAAGTTAACATATAGTCTGTCTATATAACTGATGGAAATATATACATAATAATTATTCACATAAATTATAAAATGGTAGGGGTAAAACAAACTATAAAATCATGTTAGATATGATTGGTTTAGCTTTCTTATTCAAAAGTAAAAGTGTTTACTTTAAGTTCAATGTAAATCCAATTAAAGGTTATTTGGAAAAGGCATATCCAAACAAAATGGCACAAACAAGCTTAAAAAAAACAGAATAAGCAATGATTTATCAGGTGGTTGTAAACAATAAAATAACAAAATATCAAAGGTAGAAATTCTGTTTGCAGAGGTAAAAGAAAATTAAATGGGATAAAAGATTATTACTTTAATTAAAGATGCAGTACACATGAGGACATAATACTAATAAACTCTGTTGATGGCCTTGCAAGTTTAGTAGCTGAGAATTTTGAAGAGAACACTCAGAAGCACCTGCCAATACTTCTCTCCCAGCGTCACCACTACCTTATACTCCGCCCTCTTTCCTGTTGCAGGGGACGTGAACATGCCATGCACAGTGAGGCTGGTGCCTCATCCTGGGTGCCAGCTCTCATGCTCTGTTAGCTACACACAGACAGTGCTGGAATAATTCTGCTCCTGATTTCCCACATCATCACTTTTTTTCCCACTCTACGCAATCCCCATGCTAGACAATTTCAGCATATAAAAGAAAACAGTTACATCCCACATTTCCCTCAAATGCTGCCCCATGTCACTCCTCTTATAGCAAAACCCCTGGAAAGAATTTTCAATATATACACTCTCCAGTATCCCTCCTCTCATTCTCTCTTGGATCTGTCTCAAAAAGTTTTCACTCAATTTCAATGTGTCAGAGAAAATGCTCTTAACCAATGTCATCCTACATTTCTAAACCCCATGATGAATTCTCAACCTTCATTGAACTAATAGGAACAAATGATATCATTGATCAGTCTTTTCTCCTTGAAACAGCTTCTTATCTTGGTTTCCACAACACAACACCCTCCATGCTTACCACCTATATCTCTAGTTTTATCTTCTTAGTTTTTTTCTGCTGGTTCCTTTTCATTTCCATAATCTGTAAATGTAAGAGTACCCTAAGGTCCTTCTCTTTACTATCTGTGCTTATTTTTATAGATTATTTCATCCAGAGTGTATGCTGGTAACTCCCAAACTTAGCTTAAAATGCTTCTTTCAAGAAAAGACTACATATCTAATGGCCACTTGACATCTCTACTTAAATGTTTAATAGGAATCACAAACTTAACATCTTCAAAACTGAGTTTCTGTTATTTTCACATTGTATCTGGATTCTCTGAAAATTCCCTTTCCCATTTAATGGCAACTCCATTTTCCGGTTGCTTAGACTAAAACAGTTGAAATCACCCTTGATTCCTCTTTTTATCTCATCACCAAATCAATTCCAGAAGCTGTTCTTATGAGTTATATCTTCAGTTCAAGTCTAGAGTCTGAGTACTTCTTCCCATTTGCACTGTCATCATCGTTGAATAAATCATCATAATTTCTTGCCTGGAAAATAACAACAGTGGCTTAACTGGTTTCCCTGATTCTGTACTTGCCTGGCTACAGTTTATTTTCAACACAGAGGACAGTGTGATCTTGGTAAAAAAAAAAAAAAAAATTTCACCACCCCCTGCAAACAACCCTCCAAAGGCCTTTCATCTCAGAGTAAAAGTAGAAGTCATACAATGAAATTGTAACTTGAAATGCTGGATGAAGGCCATCCTTTCCTGCCTCCTTTGATATAACTCTGATGTTATCTGTCATTGACCCTGTTGTCCACTCTGCTCTAGCCATTCTGGCCTCCTCAGAGACACCCGTGGTCTTCAAATCAGTGTCTTTGTATTCAGTCTTCCCTCTCTATGGAATGATCTTTCCCCAAATATCAAAAGAGCTAGCTCTCTCACTTCCCTCAGGCCTAACCCATCAGTTGTCTTTTCATCAAAGTATTCCCTGGCCAGTCTAGGTTAACAATTCGGCTTCTCTTTGACATAATATCACTCTCTTGCCACTTCACTTTTTTCATCTTAGCACTTCATATTATCTAACATCCTATATTTTATTTAAATATTGGTTTATTTGTTTAGTCAGTTTATTGTCTACTAAGTTCCCCAGATATAGGTCCCTATCAGTTGATCCTAATTAATGGTGTGCAAGAGTTAGCTCATCCAAGCTCACAAGAGCCTGTTGTTAGGTTTTCAGAGTGTTATGAGCCAGCGCAGCCAGTACTATAAATAGATAAATAATAAATACTATACACTTACAATTAATCATTTTAAAAACAAGTATTAAGTACTCTAACTGCTTCCTAAGAATTTTACTATATTTTAGCAATTTCTATGATCTTGAAGTTACTTTAGTCTATTTTATCTATATTGTGGAAATATTCTACCATCAAATCTCATTATTCACAGTAATTATGTTTTATAAAGTCATAATAAGCCCCAAATTAGTGACTGCTGAACTATTGCTACCAGGACAAATATAGGGTTAGGGTCCTGTGAGTCTCTGGTCCTGACATTTTCATCGACTAATCAATACATAACCTTGTTTTATGCACGTTTTTGTTTAAGTACACCTATTTAAAATATATGGTTGTCCATTAATGTTACGTTTACAGCCACCAGCACTGTAACTCGTGCCTGGACAGAGCGTATCTAACACACGTATGTTCTCCGTAAGGCACATCATGGCCTTTTTGCACTAGACACTAGACAGCACTTCAGCACTAACCCTGGGGGACATTTTCAACAGCAAAATCACTAACAAAAAGCACAAGAAAACAAAAACCCCCAAACATGTGGCAGTAGAGCACAAAAAGGGCATTTATTTGTAGTACAAGAGCTGAAATAAGAAGGCAAAAACGTCTCCGTGTTCAACCTCAGCTGGGAACATGAGTATCAGGTGACTCACATTTTTGCCATTCTGTGCATATTCATGACTGTCTATGAAAAGAATGTGAGTGTTGATCTGAAGATTACATACAGGTTTTAGCAAGTGGGCTAATTCACAGACATGAAATTGGCAAATCATAGGATCAACTGTATAGTGATGAGCTGAGTCATGTAAAATGCTTCCCTGCTCTGCGTTCAAGGATGTCAAGGTGGTAGTTTTAAACTGTGCATGGTGGAATTATATACAACAGTGAAACTGGCAAATATTGCAAATTAGGTTTTTATTTCTTGTGTGAGTGATCACATAGACTTAAGAAAGTAATGGAAAAAAATACTAATAATATAGACCAAGCTTACATTTGTAGCCATTACACTGTGAATAGCACAAAAACCAAGGAACTATTTTCTTCCAGTAGTTGAAAAACATTATCCAATTAGCAAAGAAGCCACTCATGTTATGGATAATGATGATGTTCCAACATGTTTTTGTTGTTTTACTTTTCATTTTAGTCATTAATGTACACAAAACTATCAGCCAACATTCATGTTGAATCTACTGTTTATCTACACTGATTTGCAATCCTAGTTTGCTTAGGGATTCAATAATTCATCAAAAAATCAATAGAAAAAGGCTTCTCAGAGAATGCCTTGGCTGTATGGAATTTACAACATGGACTATTGTATGCTTCATGATTATTTGCATACTGTCTCTTATACATTCTTCGTAGCGATAAAATTTGTATTAAACACATGTATAAGGCATACAGTTTTCCTTTTCTCTGAGAGCAGTCATGCCTTTATCAGGTACACACAGCACTTCTGACAGTCCACTCTCAGTTTATGCATCCAGTGTACTCCAAGGTCAACTGAGTCACCTCACGCATGTCAAGAAGCCATCTTTGAGAGGTCTGTTTTAAAATGAGTCCCAGTTGGTTCCCTCCTGTGTGGCCCACATGTGGACCATGGGAAGTCCTGCTGGCAGTGGAAAAGCAGCTCTTTTTCAGTGTATT
Source organism: Camelus dromedarius (assembly GCF_036321535.1). Lineage (NCBI taxonomy): Eukaryota > Metazoa > Chordata > Mammalia > Artiodactyla > Camelidae > Camelus > Camelus dromedarius. Next base: position 3,387,266 of record NC_087449.1, on the reverse strand, counting down.
TTTCTCTCTTCATAGACTGTTTCCCAGAATATAGACCAACCACTCACCCTTCAGCTTTCCTGGGCATGAGTCAGACATCAGTTTAATGTTTCCCAAACTCTTAGGTGAACATGTCACACTTTCTGACTTGTCTCCTTGCAGCTCCTCTTGAGGTGATTTCAAGTGGCGTGAAGTGGAGGGGAAGCACCTTTCTCCCCTTTGCAGGAATGGGAGGAGAAAATTGAATCTATCTAAGTTATAAGATAGCAAATACAGAAAGTAGTTAACAGATATAAATACTATTCTAAGTGAATAAATTCCAAGCTAGTAGAAAATACTGATGAAACAAATGATCTGTTTTAAAATAGAGTAATACTAAGATTTGGTTAAGAAGGTGTATATAGCTTCAACAGACAGAGAATGATATAAGATTGACCTTTGAAGAAGGCTTCCGGGCCAACTGGTTTTATTTATGAACTACTCACCCCCAAACTAGTTGCTATGCTATAAAATCTATCCAGAGATAGAGTAAGATACCAAGGTAGTTACTGTCTCATGAAAATAACAAAACTTTGATATTAAAACTCATGAAAACTGAGGAAGTAAAATTACAGAATGATGGCACTAATGAACAGATGTAGGAACTCTAAGTGAAATATGGCAAATAAATTCCAATCATTTATAAAAGAATCATTCATCAGGATAAAGTAGTTTTTAATCCAGGACACATAATGATGAAAGTGATAATTACAGTGATGCTGAGGATAGCTAAAACTTACTGAGCATTTACAATGTTCCATGCATTGTTTCAAGCATTTTACATACATCAGATCATTTATTCCAAACAACAAACCGTGTATGCTGTATTATCTCCATTTTACAGATGAGAGAACTGGTAAGTGAGTAAATATTAAAACATGAACATAAGAAAAAAGCATATCATGTCAGTATAAAAGACATTTGGAAATATTTGAACATTAATTAAATGAAAATGTTTTAACATTAATTAATTAAATGAAACAAATGTATGCCTCTAACATGATTGAAATATCTCAAAATAAGAGTAATATCTTTCTTAGAGGGAAACACCAGCATGAAATTCAAGACAAAGTTATGCTATCTAATTTCTAAAGTTCCCTTATAGAAATATGGTGTAAAAAAAAAATGACTACAAATATTTGAAATAGAGGGGAAATATGATTATTTAAAGTCATTGTAAATACCTAGAGAATGCATGTTAACTTGCTAAAACAGATGTCTAAAAATAAACATTTTGTATTTATCCACAGTAACAGTGATGACAATACCTCAATCACATATAGTAAATTTTTGGTACTTAAAAAAAAATGTCTAGGATCTATGTGAAGAAAGCTATGATCATTTTTGAGTTGAAAGAAAGACTCTCAAGTTCATTTTAAAAATAAATAAGTGCATATAGGCATTAAAAATGAGAGGAATAGAACAGGCTTTTTTTTTTTTCTGATAAAGAAACATGTTACAAAGCTAGCACAATTAAAATCAACTTAAACTCAACAGAAAGTTAGTGGAATAGAATAGATAACCCAGAAACAGATCCCAGGAAAATTTTTCTCAAGTTTAGGGTCCCCAAGGGTCACCTATCAATGTTGCTTAAAATATCCAGTTTCTGGGATCCTATCCAAAAGCATCCTGACTACGTCTGGCACTATTTACGTACAAGCACACAACGAAATTCTGATGCATATGGTCTATGTATTACTTTGATGTGTGATAAAGCAAATACTAAACCCCAACAGAGGAAACATTTCAATAATGTTGGTAAGTATTGCTATGAAAAATTACAGTCTTAAATTATTAAAAGTAAAATACTAATGAATTAAAGAGTTACATATAAAGGAGAAAATAAAAGCTAACGTAAAACATAACCCCATGGCCCCAAATGTTGCATCAAATCACCCTAGGTGCAAAGGGTCAATTCAGGGGCACCATGGGATGTTTTACAATTTCAGGGGAAGCATAACAATTTTTGACATATATTAGACATGTCACAAGCTGCTAGTTCCAGACACACAGTTTTGTCATTAGATTGATTAGCTACATTTGTTTCATTGGCATCCTTTTTTTTTTTAATCGTAAGAATAGCTATGATAGAAGCAAATACAGTGTAAAATTCACTGTGTGTCAGGGAGTGTGGTGGATTTCAGTCTGAGATTTGAGAAGGTGTACAGTACTCATTAGACACACAGGCCCGTTAACAATTGAGGTTATATAAGAATACAATTTTTAAATGTTTTCAATTTATGTGAATCTTTTTTCAAACAGCTATTAGTAGGACATAAATATTTCTTAAATTGTTTGTACCTAATTACTTAGTGGTAGTAGGTATTTTTTTGTTGCCAAATACCCTGAAAAAATTACTTAGACATTAAGGGAGCTGTGACCTGAGAGAGTTTATATAACTTATAAGCAGAAGAAAGTATGGGTTACTTTTTAGTTGATCTTTGAAATGGAAGGATTATTTGAGCAATAGAAATAGCAGTGATAACGTTAATAATAAAACTAATACTTATGTATCAAGTACTTACTATTTAAGATCCTGGGCTTAAAGTTTTATGTGAACTATCCCATTTCTTTATCACAAAGATCTTTTGAGATAGGTTTTGTTTCAATCTCAACTGAGATGTAGAGTAATTAACTTTCCCAAGATGGTATAGCTAGCTGGTATATTAACCCAGGTGTTAAAATATAGTATAATTCTGTATGAAAATATGGCAAACAGTTAATAATATATAAAGAGTTCTCACTGGATGTTTAGAAAAGCACTCAAAAATACCAATGGAAAAATGAATAAAATCCATGAATAGGTAATTCACAAAAGAAGTAATGCATAAGAAGTCGATACAGAAGAAAAATAGAAAAATAAACCTTACTAGTAATACAGTAATTCAAGTTAAAACTGTAAATATTTCAACGTCAGTTTGAAAGCCCTGTAAGAGCAGCAGTCACAGACTTTTATGTCTGTGTTTGTTATATATCAGCCATCAATCAATTTTTCAAAAGAATGAGCATTCTGCCTTTTTACCTTATAAAGATTTAAATATTTATTAATTTTCTCCTCAAATAATTATTGAGTGATTTTTTGAACGTCTAATTGTGCTGGTTCTTAGATACAGGAGAGAACAACACAGACATAGCCCTGGCGTGGTGGAAATCATTATCTATGGATGTCAGGATGCTGAGATGCAGTGAGATAGGAATTCTCATACATTGCCATTGGTGGAAGTGCAGCTGGATACAGGCTTTCTGGAAAACACTTTGACAGCATGTGACAAGAGTCTGAAGAGTGACTCACCCTCTAATTCCACTTTTAAGAATCTTTTCCTAAAGACATAGTCAGAAAGACACTAAAAGATTTGCTTTAATGGATCTTCATCATAGCATTATTTAGAGAGCAAAACTTTGAAAGTAGCAATGGTCAATAACCAGTGAATTGTTAAGTAAATTATGGCAGTCTGTAGGAGACAATATTAGGCAGTCAAGGAAAACCATATTTTTGAAGAGTATTTAATAATGTGGAAATTATGCTTTGTGATCCAGGAGGGATAAGGCAAACTTTAAAAACTATTATTAATGAATCTTTAAAAATCTCTAAAACTCTAGTAGGAAAAAAAAGGGGCATGCAATTGGAATCCAGCATTAACAGCAACACACACACACACACACATGTGTACACACCCAAACATAGTTTTGGGAAAAAAAAAAGATTAGAATATTCAAGGTAGTTATATCTGGGGTTAAGTCTGAGACTATGGGTAACCTAAATTTTTTTTCTCCTGTATTATTTGATAAAGTAACTCTCCATATCTGTGGTTTTGATACCCCTGTATTCAACCAACTGCAGATCAAAAATGTTTGAAGAAAATTTTAGAAAGTTTCAAAAAGCAAAACTTTGATTTGCCTCATCCTGGCAACTATTTATGTATCATTTACATTGTATTTATAACTATTTACATAACATTTATATTGTATTTTGTATTATAACTACCCTAAGTGTTTGGGAGGGTGTGAGTAAGTTATATGCCAATACTGTGACACTTTGTACAAGGCATTTGAGCATCTGCAGATTTTGGTATCCACAGGGGTCCTGGAATCAGTCCTCCTGCAGATATCAATGGACTTAAAAAAAAATTTTTTTTTTGAAGTGTCATTGATTTACAATGTTAGGTTCAGGTGTACAGCAAAGCGATGCAGGTATACATATACAAACATACATATTTTTTCTTTTCATCTTCTTTTCCATTATATGGCATTACAAGAAATTGAATATAGTTCCCTGTACTATACAGTAGGCCCTTGTTGTTTATCTATTTTATATGTAGTAATGTGTATCTAGTAGTCCCCAAACCCTAAATTACCCTTCCCTACCTACCTTTTTCCCTTTGGTAACCATAGTTTGTTTTCAATGTCCATGAGTCTATTTTTGATTTTTAAATAGAATATGTATCATTTTTTTAAGATATCACATATTAGTGATAGCATATGGTATTTGTCTTTCCCTGTCTGACTTACTTCACTCAATATAATAATCTCTAGGTCCATCCATGTTGCTGCAAATGACATTATTTCATTCTTTATTATGGCTGAGTAATATTCCATTGCATATGTATACCACATCTTCTTTATCCAGTCATCTGTTGATGGGCATTTAAGTTGTTTCCATTCTTGGGTATCATAAATAGTGCAGCTGTGAACATTGGAGTGCATGTGTCTTTTCAAATTGTACTTTTCTCTGGGTATATGCCTAGGAGTGGGATTGCTAGATCATACAGTAAGTCTATTTTTAGTTTTTTAAGAAACTTCTATACTGTCCTCCATAGTGGCAGCACCCATTTACATTCCCACCAACAATGTAGGAAGGTTCCTTTTTCTCCACACCCTCTCCAAGAGACTTCTGTACTAAACATTTTGTCCAATGTGCTTGCATTGCTTTCTATAATAAAATAACTTGAATAAAAACAGTAGTAAGCAATAACAGGGAGAATTTAATAGAAATATAAATGAGAAATGAATGGAGATAAAAAAAATAACTCCGTAACTGTCAGTTAAGCATATGGCTTTAAAGGTCTTCAAAAGCAGTGAAAATAAGTTTGTTTAAGGCAATAATTTAAAGTATAAAGATACTTATTTATTCAACATTTGTTTATATTTATTGTTTATAAGGTATTATATTATCCAGGTGCTAAGTTAATTAGACAATTATTTTATAATCTAATAAAATAGATTATTTTATAGCTATCAGTATTTTATTGAAGCATATCTAACTAGACAGAGACAATACTCAGTTGGTCTCCAGTTCAGAAAGTAACTAAAAGAAAAAAAATGTATATATATATACACATTTTGCCAAAAATAATTATTACATATTTCCCTCAGGGATTCTCAGCCTTCTTTGAAGAAATAGTAGGATATCAGAGTGGGCAAAATGGGTTCAGAATTGCCCAAGAGCAAGGCAAGATCACAGCCAACAAGAATGAGAGTGACGTCACCAACTTAAATCAATGTTTATGATGGTAAAACACCCTACAGGGTGAGGCTGCGATGGGAAAGAAAAGATCAGGAAACCTAAGCAGTTTTTGTATCCTGAGTTATAGTGGACCAACTGGAAAAAGACACATATCAAGGATGCCCAGAGGTAGAGCTAAGCAAAGAGCAGCAAGTCCACAAGCAGAGGTGGGTGAGTCTCTTTAACAAGAAAATGGGCTGAATCGTGAACAGTGTCAGGCTCAACACAAAGCAACTGTAGGCCGAAGTGACATACTTTTAGGTATTTGTTATCTGAGAAATATGGTTCCCACATAAACCTCTATCTCCTTTTGTACCAGAATACAGAACACTCATTATCATCTCTGAATTATGTGTCTTAACACTGAAAATATCCTGGTAAAAGGCAAACTGAGCATGTTAACATTTTTAAGAGTTTATTTGAACAAAAAAATAATTTGAATTGGGCAGCATCCCATCTGGCAGATGGAAAGGATCTTCCAAGACCTGTACAAAATAAAACACTACATAGACAGAAGGGAGCAGGAGCTCGGAAGTTATATGCTAGGTAAGAAAGCAGGTTGGTTATTGCAAGGTTACTTTCCTTTAGGGGCTGCTAGGGACCTAGTAGGAAAATTATCTAACCTAGTACACATCAGGTGACTTCTGATTGACTGGTTTAAGATTCCATGTCTGGGAAAGCCCAAACTAATTAAGTCAATTTGGTGACATGGGAGTAGGGCTTAGCATAAGCAACTCAATTTTGGGCCTGCTGTCATGTTATTAACACTTTATTCCCTTTAATAATAATTTTTAAATTTTTTCCTAAACCTTTTTCTGTATGAATTATCATTTTTTGTTTTTTGCTAATTTTATCTAATCACTCTATAAATCCCTACCATCAGCATCATCTTCATCTCCATTTTGCCCATAAAAAAATCTGTTAAAATTGATCACTGTTGTAAGAAATTAAAACTATGCCAGAAAGTAGAAAAAGATAATGCTGTTCATTGCATACAGTGTTCAAGGCAAATCTGGTATGAATTCATCTAGGAATGGAAAACAAAGAAAATGTTAAACTAAGTGAAATTGTCATCTCACACATCTGTCAACAAATAAATTTTTAAAATTATTTTAGAGAAAAAAATCATTGAGGCCATCAGGCAGTACAAATCAGCTCTCTAAGCAGGCAAAGATGATACTGGAATATAGCTGCAGAAGAATAGAATATAAAACAAAGGAATAATAGCCAACTTTGCTTGGTAGATCTAATCTAGAATACTGTGATTTACTTTAAGGTTAAAATTGGGTTACAACTTATGGTTCCACTTTTCTGCAACACTTTCTCTGTGTTACAATGGCTAGTAAAAAGTTTCTTTTTTTCCCTTTTATCAGAACTTCTTAAAAAGACATTCCTTTATTGGAAAAACTATTTTCTACCTTACTCAGTTCATTAAAACATTCCCCAGTGGTTTCCTCTACCTTTCCTTTGAATTGTTATTCCGGCTTTTTCTTCTTTTTATTTTTTAATATTCCAAGGGGTTGTTGTTTTTTTTTTTTTCTACTTAACTTGCTACTTCTTTTTATTTCCCCTTGTGTCTAGTGTTTCACTACATAATCTATTTTTAAATTGATGGCCCATAATCTAAAAGGTTTATAATAAATTTTCTATTCCTAATTTCCAAAGAATACCTTAAGTGAACTTTCTCTTGGGTATAACATCTATTTTAAAATAATAAATCTCAATCAGAACAGTTTTGTGATCAATTTCACTGTGGAAGAATACAGATTCCAACATTTTGTCTTGCTTTTACTGTTGCTTTGAGAACTTTCTCTAACCTTTTATGGAAATGGTAAACTTTAGTGTTTATAACTCAAGTGGTTTGGAGGAAGTTGCAATGAAATGATGATTGTATGCATTTTAAATATAGATTGAAATAGTAAGAAAATGTTTCAGAGTAGAGAAAACAAAATACAACTACTTTTGAAAAACTTTACTGAATAATTTGTGTAGTTTGTAAGGCTTCCATGTTCTTTTTCTAAAATTCATAAATTTACATTCAGTAGAATTTATACTTTTTTCACCTACATAAGAAGACTTCATGTATTACTGGGAAAGTATAATACAAATAATTTATTTCCTTAGGCCCTTAATACTTTTAAATAAGAAAAGAAGTAGATATTGAAAAAGAAATTAGTGAATAGAGATTAGATATTCCAATGTCAAAAATGTGATTTGAAAACGATTTAACTTATATTTCCTTTTTATAGATATTAACAATTGTAGCTCAAAGTTAAGGTAAAATTCTAGAACTTATTGCTGTCACTGAGAAAGTGATATGTTCCTTTGTTAGATCTTACCACAATCTGAAAGATATTTTCTCAAAAATAATTTTTTTTTTTTGCAGCAAGTTATCTTACTGTTTGGATGTTTGCTTATGTGAATTCTTCATGATTCAAATAAAATCATGTCCCCAAAGTTGATTAATATTTCTGTCAGAGGCTGTGATACATCCTTAGCAGAGCCCATAAATCCCGTTTAACACGTTATTAAAATAAAAATATGTTTTATAAAAGAATATTGCAGAAAATAATTATAACACTATACTTAAAAGACAAAAATCATAACATTAAAAATAAGTAGAAAAAGTGGCTACTAGTATTTAAGGAGATAAATACAGACATTAAGTTATGAGGGAAACTTTTTAGAAAAATTACAGGCTTGCAGGTGGATGGTATTTATTCTTTATTATAACTAAATTTATTTTAACATTGTGTCTTGTTTTGTCTTGTGGTAGTTTGTCTGAAAAAATGCTGGACTCCTCTTGCCTCATTTCAGGGAACCATGCCTTCCGGAGCTCCTGTCACCACACGGTTCCCTCCCACACTGAGCCTGCGCTGATCCTGGTATAGAAAATAGAAGGCGATGGAAGTGATGCGGCGTGACTTCCCAGGTGAGGCTACAAGAAGCCATGCAGCTTTGTGCTGGGCTTTTAGAACACTTGATCTGGGCAAAGCCAGTCCCCGTTTAAGAAGACCATTCACTCTGAGCCGGACATGGTGTGAGGAAGCCCAGACTAGCCATTTGAATAGGTCATGTAGAAAAGGAAGGAGGGGAGGGCAAGAGGAGGAAGGGGAGAGAGAGAGGTTAACTGGCCAGATCCCTGCTGCTGTCCAAGTCGTCTCAGCCGAAAAGTCAGTTGCGTGCGATGCGAGGCCCACGTGGATGTCTAGCCCTGCTGAGTCTTCAGGAACCCCAGCCCCAGTCACCATTTCTCTGTTCTGCTTGAGACACACTTGCGTCCTTGCCCCAAGTTGCTACACGGCTCCCCTCATCTGGAGCCGCCGGCCCACTTTTCTTTCCCACCACAGACTAAATGCATCTTTGGACATGTGGCTAGCTCTGGGATGAAATGTTTCCAGGGCACTTCATTGGCACTCTTAACTCGTGTCATAACACACTGAATTGTTTTATAAGTACGTTTATAAATAGCTTATTCACAAGAATATCAAACTTCCTCATTCCTGGTCAACAGTGACAGACGGTAATTTATCTTAGCATGTTATACATACTTCAATTAAGTATTTTTCCCCCTTTATCTGTGATCGTCTACAGATAAAACTGGTCTGCTATTACCTTAGAGTCCATCTCTGCCTTTGCTCTTTCATTTTTCCTGAACTTCTCGTGTGGGATAATTTCTCATATCGCTTTCCCTGATCCTAACTTACTTATTATAATTAAGTGGGGTGTAGGAATAGGAATATAGTATAGTTATGAATGTACAATAACATATATTCCATTATTCTAAATTGATTTAAATTTAGTTAAAAATTATAGTTGAAGATAGAGTGCCTCATTTGGAAGGGAAGGGGGTCTACAGAATATCTGCTTTTATAAAGGGGGTATTGGGTCTGAAATGATAGCTATGGCCATGAGTTAGCAACGTTTGCTAGGAACTGGGCTGATGTTAACTCTGCTAGTTCTGATCCATAGATCATAGTCCTTTGTAGATCTATGGTCTATTGTAGACTTTGTGTGTTAGGTGCAGCATTTATCACATTTTATGTACCGCACTATATATATGATATTCAGTAGCTTACCCTTCTAAATGAAAAGATAAAAGGACTATAGATGAGTAGATTCTTAGTGAGTTGTTCCCCGCCCTCCCCCATTCCCACTAATTTGGTTAGAGATAGCCAATAGAGAAGATTCTTTAAACACGTGGATGAGGATAGAAACTCAATCCTTAACCATTACACATTTTCAGGACTGACTGTAAATTAAATTTTAGGCTATCATTAGCAATGTCCCGCTATTCTCAGATTTCTTTTATAGTCTCTTGTTTCGATGACCTTTTCGTACTTCGGTCTTTGCTTAATTTCATTCAGAGCTAGAAAATATGGTAATTTTTAACAACTCCTTGGTAATTCTGCAAATAAAAAGGAGGTTTTAAAAAGGCAGATTTAAAAAGAAAAGAATTGATTTGATTCCAAAGCTGGTATTAACATATTTTCATGCAGAGGAAACATAAGGAACAAGATGTATCTTAAGGTTATAAGAGGCCCATCAAATTGACCTACATGAGCTCACAGAAGTTACACGATTCCTAAGGCCAAGGAACTGTTTCATGACCTTGAAGGTTATATTAGGATTTCTATTTAAGTCATTACATTTTCAAACATTGGAACTGCTCAGATTTGGTTCACTGCACAAACCAATCACTTAGAATGTTGAAGAGCATGACTTTGGTCTCCTGGAGACAGCTCTTCTGTGACTGAGCTCTCGTTTGCACGGCCTGTCTACCTTCCCTGTTAATTTTTTTTTTCTTGTTTTTTGTCCCCCCCCCCCTTGTCAGCCTACATTGTGAATGCAACTGATAGAACAAACACCAACACCTGACACTGGAAATTCTCTCCTCTGAACTCATTTGAAACACATGCTGAGGTTCTCAATCGGCAAGTTTTATAAAATGTCAGAACGTTTTAGAGTTGGGAGTGATTGTTGGACTCATTCTAATCACACAGGGAGCTTAAGAAAATACTAATGCCTCAGCCCCACCTTCAGAAATTCTGAATTAACTTGTCTGGGGAAGACTGCAGGCCCCTATGTTTTTAAAAAGTCTTCCAAGCAATTTTAATGTCCAGCCAATTGGAGAACCACTGGGCTAGTCCCATTCGATCAGATAAAAACAGAAATTCATATAGGATTTGACATAGCAAAGGGCACAAAACTAGACATCAGAATAGCTGAGACTAAACACTGACGGCGCCGGCCCTCCCCGCCCCGCAGAGGCCCGCGCGGCGTCCCTCCGCCGCGGGGTCGCGGAGTGACAGCCGCCGCAACCCCCGTCCTTCCCGCGCCCCGCGCCCCGCGCCCCGCCGCCGCCGCCGCCGCCCGCGCTCACCTCAGGGGCGCAACCGGCACAGCCGGCCGTCGGCCTCGTTCCCGCCGAAGCGTCTCGGTGCGGTACTCCCTGCGCGGGCGGGTTCTTCCCCGGCGGTCGCAGGGGGTTCAGGGGTGGGGGGGCGGGGAACGGCCGTCACTTGAGCGACGAACCGAAGCGCCGCCTGGTGGCATTTTCCACAGGCCGGCGCCACCGCAGCCGCCTTGGGTCCGCACAGCCCCCTGCCGGCCGCAGCTCTTGCTGTCTCGCCGAGCCGACAAGCCTCCGCGGACAGGCGAGGGAGCCGCGGCGCGAGTCGGAGGCCGGGCGGGGGTGTGCGCAGACTCTTTCCTCTGGGGACTGCGCGCATGCGCACCAGCGGGGCGGGACCCACGGCCGCCGCGTGGGGGCGGGACCCGCGGCCGCTGCGTGGGGGCCGGCCCCGCCCAGGGGCGCTGGTCCGGCTCAGCCACTCGCGAGCGCCGGGTACCTCTTGGCGCGGGCGATTTGAATGGTTCGCGGCCGCCTGAGGTGGCGGCAGGTGGGCATGCCGCTGCCCTTTTGGGAGCTTCTCTGAGATCGGGAGGGGAACCCGCCCCTCATCCTTTCGCCGGAGCCCCACCCTCCCCAGGCCGCGGGACTGGCAAAAAGCAAACAAACAAACAAACAAACAAACAGCTGGGAAAGTAAAACAACACTGACTTCACGATAACGGTTACGTCTTTGGATGGAAAGAAGGGAATGGGATAAAGGAAAGGTGAAAAAGAAACTTCAAGCATTTGTATATTATTTGATTTCTTAAAAGAAAGATTTTTAAATGCTAACATTTTGCAAAATGCTTCAATGTTTTAAAGAAATAAAATGTTAATATGTAATTTTATTACATAAAAACCCCAAATATAGTCATGCATATGCACACAGATATGCATATTTTCTATGTAAACATAAAAAACATTATTCGATGAATAAAATGATAGAGATTTTCTCTATCATTGAGCTTTATTCTTTTCCTTAACTTACGGTTATTTCAGGTACTTCAGGGCTCCAGAGCTTGCCAGGAGACGCACATGTCCAAGAAGGCCAGTGCCCAGCAGGGAAGCAGGATGGAGCCCCAGGTGCAGGGAGGACAAGGCAGGATGGGGGTACTGGGGATGGTCGAAGGCAGGCAGGGAGGCTCGGGGTCAGGCAACGGGGAGGGAAGCATCGGGGTGTATGTGGGGCACAGGTAGGCCAAGGCAGGATGGGGTGAGGGGCGCTGTGTGGGACCCAAGTAGGAAGGGAGGGGAGGGGTGCTTCAGGCGCCAGGGTCGGGCTATCCCCTCCCCCCACCTCCTGCCACCTCCCAAAGCAGCAGCTGAGTCCCACCTGAGCTCCCTGTCGGACAGGCCCAGCTTTGGCATCTGCGTCCTTGCCCCAAGTTGCTACACGGCTCCCCTCATCTGGAGCCCCCTGCCCACTTTTCTTTCCCACCACAGACTGAATGCATCTTTGGACATGTGGCTGGCTCTGGAATGAAATGTTTCCAGGGCACTTCATTGGCACTCTTAACTCGTGTCATACATAACACACTGAATTGTTTTATAAGTACGTTTAGAAATAGCTTATTCACAAGAATATCAAACTTCCTCATTCTTGGTCAACATTGACAGATGGTCATTTATCTTAGCATGTTATACATACTTCAATTAAGTATGTTTCCCCCTTTATCTGTGATCGTCTACAGATAAAACTGGTCTGCTATTAGCTTACTTAGAGTCCATCTCTGCCTTTGCTCTTTCATTTTTCCTGAACTTCTCGTGTGGGATAATTTCTCATATCGCTTTCCCTGATCCTAACTTACTTATTATAATTAAGTGGGGTGTAGGAATAAGAATATAATATAGTTATGAATGTACAATAACATATATTCCATTATTCTAAATTGATTTAAATTTACTTAAAAATTATAGTTGAAGATAGAGTGCCTCATTTGGAAGGGAAGGGGGTCTACAGAATATTTGCTTTTATAAAGGGGGTATTGGGTCTGAAATGATAGCTATGGCCATAAGTTAGCAACGTTTGCTAGGAACTGGGCTGATGTTAACTCTGCTAGTTCTGATCCATAGATCATAGTCCTTTGTAGATCTATGGTCTATTGTAGACTTTGTGTGTTAGGTGCAGCATTTATCACATTTTATGTACCGCACTATATATATGATATTCAGTAGCTTACCCTTCTAAATGAAAAGATAAAAGGACTATAGATGAGTAGATTCTTAGTGAGTTGTTCCCCGCCCTCTCCCATTCCCACTAATTTGGTTAGAGATAGCCAATACAGAAGATTCTTTAAACACGTGGATGAGGATAGAAACTCAATCCTTAACCATTACACATTTTCAGGACTGACTTTAAATTAAATTTTAGGCTATCATTAGCAATGTACCGCTATTCTCAGATTTCTTTTATATAGTCTCTTGTTTCGATGACCTTTTCGTACTTCGGTCTTTGCTTAATTTCATTCAGAGCTAGAAAATATGGTAATTTTTAACAACTCCTTGGTAATTCTGCAAATAAAAAGGAGGTTTTAAAAAGGCAGATTTAAAAAGAAAAGAACTGATTTGATTCCAAAGCTGGTATTAACATATTTTCATGCAGAGGAAAGATAAGGAGCAAGATGAATCTTAAGGTTATAAGAGGCCCATCAAATTGACCTACATGAGCTCACAGAAGTTACACGTTTCCTAAGGCCAAGGAACTGTTTCATGACCTTGAAGGGTATATTAGTATTTCTATTTAAGTCATTACATTTTCAAACATTGGAACTGCTCAGATTTGGTTCACTGCACAAACCAATCACTTAGAATGTTGAAGAGCATGACTTTGGTCTCCTGGAGACAGCTCTTCTGTGACTGAGCTCTCGTTTGCACGGCCTGTCTACCTTCCCTGTTAATTTTTTTTTTCTTGTTTTTTGTCCCCCCCCCCCCCCCCTTGTCAGCCTACATTGTGAATGCAACTGATAGAACAAACACCAACACCTGACACTGGAAATTCTCTCCTCTGAACTCATTTGAAACACATGCTGAGGTTCTCAATCGGCAAGTTTTATAAAATGTCAGAACGTTTTAGAGTTGGGAGTGATTGTTGGACTCATTCTAATCACACAGGGAGCTTAAGAAAATACTAATGCCTCAGCCCCACCTTCAGAAATTCTGAATTAACTTGTCTGGGGAAGACTGCAGGCCCCTATGTTTTTAAAAAGTCTTCCAAGCAATTTTAATGTCCAGCCAATTGGAGAACCACTGGGCTAGTCCCATTCGATCAGATAAAAACAGAAATTCATATAGGATTTGACATAGCAAAGGGCACAAAACTAGACATCAGAATAGCTGAGACTAAACACTGACGGCGCCGGCCCTCCCCGCCCCGCAGAGGCCCGCGCGGCGTCCCTCCGCCGCGGGGTCGCGGAGTGACAGCCGCCGCAACCCCCGTCCTTCCCGCGCCCCGCGCCCCGCGCCCCGCCGCCGCCGCCGCCGCCCGCGCTCACCTCAGGGGCGCAACCGGCACAGCCGGCCGTCGGCCTCGTTCCCGCCGAAGCGTCTCGGTGCGGTACTCCCTGCGCGGGCGGGTTCTTCCCCGGCGGTCGCAGGGGGTTCAGGGGTGGGGGGGCGGGGAACGGCCGTCACTTGAGCGACGAACCGAAGCGCCGCCTGGTGGCATTTTCCACAGGCCGGCGCCACCGCAGCCGCCTTGGGTCCGCACAGCCCCCTGCCGGCCGCAGCTCTTGCTGTCTCGCCGAGCCGACAAGCCTCCGCGGACAGGCGAGGGAGCCGCGGCGCGAGTCGGAGGCCGGGCGGGGGTGTGCGCAGACTCTTTCCTCTGGGGACTGCGCGCATGCGCACCAGCGGGGCGGGACCCACGGCCGCCGCGTGGGGGCGGGACCCGCGGCCGCTGCGTGGGGGCCGGCCCCGCCCAGGGGCGCTGGTCCGGCTCAGCCACTCGCGAGCGCCGGGTACCTCTTGGCGCGGGCGATTTGAATGGTTCGCGGCCGCCTGAGGTGGCGGCAGGTGGGCATGCCGCTGCCCTTTTGGGAGCTTCTCTGAGATCGGGAGGGGAACCCGCCCCTCATCCTTTCGCCGGAGCCCCACCCTCCCCAGGCCGCGGGACTGGCAAAAAGCAAACAAACAAACAAACAAACAAACAGCTGGGAAAGTAAAACAACACTGACTTCACGATAACGGTTACGTCTTTGGATGGAAAGAAGGGAATGGGATAAAGGAAAGGTGAAAAAGAAACTTCAAGCATTTGTATATTATTTGATTTCTTAAAAGAAAGATTTTTAAATGCTAACATTTTGCAAAATGCTTCAATGTTTTAAAGAAATAAAATGTTAATATGTAATTTTATTACATAAAAACCCCAAATATAGTCATGCATATGCACACAGATATGCATATTTTCTATGTAAACATAAAAAACATTATTCGATGAATAAAATGATAGAGATTTTCTCTATCATTGAGCTTTATTCTTTTCCTTAACTTACGGTTATTTCAGGTACTTCAGGGCTCCAGAGCTTGCCAGGAGACGCACATGTCCAAGAAGGCCAGTGCCCAGCAGGGAAGCAGGATGGAGCCCCAGGTGCAGGGAGGTCAAGGCAGGATGGGGGTACTGGGGATGGTCGAAGGCAGGCAGGGAGGCTCGGGGTCAGGCAACGGGGAGGGAAGCATCGGGGTGTATGTGGGGCACAGGTAGGCCAAGGCAGGATGGGGTGAGGGGCGCTGTGTGGGACCCAAGTAGGAAGGGAGGGGAGGGGTGCTTCAGGCGCCAGGGTCGGGCTATCCCCTCCCCCCACCTCCTGCCACCTCCCAAAGCAGCAGCTGAGTCCCACCTGAGCTCCCTGTCGGACAGGCCCAGCTTTGGCATCTGCGTCCTTGCCCCAAGTTGCTACACGGCTCCCCTCATCTGGAGCCCCCTGCCCACTTTTCTTTCCCACCACAGACTGAATGCATCTTTGGACATGTGGCTGGCTCTGGAATGAAATGTTTCCAGGGCACTTCATTGGCACTCTTAACTCGTGTCATACATAACACACTGAATTGTTTTATAAGTACGTTTAGAAATAGCTTATTCACAAGAATATCAAACTTCCTCATTCTTGGTCAACATTGACAGATGGTCATTTATCTTAGCATGTTATACATACTTCAATTAAGTATGTTTCCCCCTTTATCTGTGATCGTCTACAGATAAAACTGGTCTGCTATTAGCTTACTTAGAGTCCATCTCTGCCTTTGCTCTTTCATTTTTCCTGAACTTCTCGTGTGGGATAATTTCTCATATCGCTTTCCCTGATCCTAACTTACTTATTATAATTAAGTGGGGTGTAGGAATAAGAATATAATATAGTTATGAATGTACAATAACATATATTCCATTATTCTAAATTGATTTAAATTTACTTAAAAATTATAGTTGAAGATAGAGTGCCTCATTTGGAAGGGAAGGGGGTCTACAGAATATTTGCTTTTATAAAGGGGGTATTGGGTCTGAAATGATAGCTATGGCCATAAGTTAGCAACGTTTGCTAGGAACTGGGCTGATGTTAACTCTGCTAGTTCTGATCCATAGATCATAGTCCTTTGTAGATCTATGGTCTATTGTAGACTTTGTGTGTTAGGTGCAGCATTTATCACATTTTATGTACCGCACTATATATATGATATTCAGTAGCTTACCCTTCTAAATGAAAAGATAAAAGGACTATAGATGAGTAGATTCTTAGTGAGTTGTTCCCCGCCCTCTCCCATTCCCACTAATTTGGTTAGAGATAGCCAATACAGAAGATTCTTTAAACACGTGGATGAGGATAGAAACTCAATCCTTAACCATTACACATTTTCAGGACTGACTTTAAATTAAATTTTAGGCTATCATTAGCAATGTACCGCTATTCTCAGATTTCTTTTATATAGTCTCTTGTTTCGATGACCTTTTCGTACTTCGGTCTTTGCTTAATTTCATTCAGAGCTAGAAAATATGGTAATTTTTAACAACTCCTTGGTAATTCTGCAAATAAAAAGGAGGTTTTAAAAAGGCAGATTTAAAAAGAAAAGAACTGATTTGATTCCAAAGCTGGTATTAACATATTTTCATGCAGAGGAAAGATAAGGAGCAAGATGAATCTTAAGGTTATAAGAGGCCCATCAAATTGACCTACATGAGCTCACAGAAGTTACACGTTTCCTAAGGCCAAGGAACTGTTTCATGACCTTGAAGGGTATATTAGTATTTCTATTTAAGTCATTACATTTTCAAACATTGGAACTGCTCAGATTTGGTTCACTGCACAAACCAATCACTTAGAATGTTGAAGAGCATGACTTTGGTCTCCTGGAGACAGCTCTTCTGTGACTGAGCTCTCGTTTGCACGGCCTGTCTACCTTCCCTGTTAATTTTTTTTTTCTTGTTTTTTGTCCCCCCCCCCCCCCCTTGTCAGCCTACATTGTGAATGCAACTGATAGAACAAACACCAACACCTGACACTGGAAATTCTCTCCTCTGAACTCATTTGAAACACATGCTGAGGTTCTCAATCGGCAAGTTTTATAAAATGTCAGAACGTTTTAGAGTTGGGAGTGATTGTTGGACTCATTCTAATCACACAGGGAGCTTAAGAAAATACTAATGCCTCAGCCCCACCTTCAGAAATTCTGAATTAACTTGTCTGGGGAAGACTGCAGGCCCCTATGTTTTTAAAAAGTCTTCCAAGCAATTTTAATGTCCAGCCAATTGGAGAACCACTGGGCTAGTCCCATTCGATCAGATAAAAACAGAAATTCATATAGGATTTGACATAGCAAAGGGCACAAAACTAGACATCAGAATAGCTGAGACTAAACACTGACGGCGCCGGCCCTCCCCGCCCCGCAGAGGCCCGCGCGGCGTCCCTCCGCCGCGGGGTCGCGGAGTGACAGCCGCCGCAACCCCCGTCCTTCCCGCGCCCCGCGCCCCGCGCCCCGCCGCCGCCGCCGCCGCCGCCGCCCGCGCTCACCTCAGGGGCGCAACCGGCACAGCCGGCCGTCGGCCTCGTTCCCGCCGAAGCGTCTCGGTGCGGTACTCCCTGCGCGGGCGGGTTCTTCCCCGGCGGTCGCAGGGGGTTCAGGGGTGGGGGGGCGGGGAACGGCCGTCACTTGAGCGACGAACCGAAGCGCCGCCTGGTGGCATTTTCCACAGGCCGGCGCCACCGCAGCCGCCTTGGGTCCGCACAGCCCCCTGCCGGCCGCAGCTCTTGCTGTCTCGCCGAGCCGACAAGCCTCCGCGGACAGGCGAGGGAGACGCGGCGCGAGTCGGAGGCCGGGCGGGGGTGTGCGCAGACTCTTTCCTCTGGGGACTGCGCGCATGCGCACCAGCGGGGCGGGACCCACGGCCGCTGCGTGGGGGCGGGACCCGCGGCCGCTGCGTGGGGGCCGGCCCCGCCCGGGGGCGCTGGTCCGGCTCAGCCAATCGCGAGCGCCTGGTACCTCTTGGCGCGGGCGATTTGAATGGTTCGCGGCCGCCTGAGGTGGCGGCAGGTGGGCACGCCGCTGCCCTTTTGGGAGCTTCTCTGAGATCGGGAGGGGAACCCGCCCCTCATCCTTTCGCCGGAGCCCCACCCTCCCCAGGCCGCGGGACTGGCAAAAAACAAACAAACAAACAAACAAACAAAAAAACAGCTGGGAAAGTAAAACAACACTGACTTCACGATAACGGTTACGTCTTTGGATGGAAAGAAGGGAATGGGATAAAGGAAAGGTGAAAAAGAAACTTCAAGCATTTGTATATTATTTGATTTCTTAAAAGAAAGATTTTTAAATGCTAACATTTTGCAAAATGCTTCAATGTTTTAAAGAAATAAAATGTTAATATGTAATTTTATTACATAAAAACCCCAAATATAGTCATGCATATGCACACAGATATGCATATTTTCTATGTAAACATAAAAAACATTATTCGATGAATAAAATGATAGAGATTTTCTCTATCATTGAGCTTTATTCTTTTCCTTAACTTACGGTTATTTCAGGTACTTCAGGGCTCCAGAGCTTGCCAGGAGACGCACATGTCCAAGAAGGCCAGTGCCCAGCAGGGAAGCAGGATGGAGCCCCAGGTGCAGGGAGGTCAAGGCAGGATGGGGGTACTGGGGATGGTCGAAGGCAGGCAGGGAGGCTCGGGGTCAGGCAACGGGGAGGGAAGCATCGGGGTGTATGTGGGGCACAGGTAGGCCAAGGCAGGATGGGGTGAGGGGCGCTGTGTGGGACCCAAGTAGGAAGGGAGGGGAGGGGTGCTTCAGGCGCCAGGGTCGGGCTATCCCCTCCCCCCACCTCCTGCCACCTCCCAAAGCAGCAGCTGAGTCCCACCTGAGCTCCCTGTCGGACAGGCCCAGCTTTGGCATCTGCGTCCTTGCCCCAAGTTGCTACACGGCTCCCCTCATCTGGAGCCCCCTGCCCACTTTTCTTTCCCACCACAGACTGAATGCATCTTTGGACATGTGGCTGGCTCTGGAATGAAATGTTTCCAGGGCACTTCATTGGCACTCTTAACTCGTGTCATACATAACACACTGAATTGTTTTATAAGTACGTTTAGAAATAGCTTATTCACAAGAATATCAAACTTCCTCATTCTTGGTCAACATTGACAGATGGTCATTTATCTTAGCATGTTATACATACTTCAATTAAGTATGTTTCCCCCTTTATCTGTGATCGTCTACAGATAAAACTGGTCTGCTATTAGCTTACTTAGAGTCCATCTCTGCCTTTGCTCTTTCATTTTTCCTGAACTTCTCGTGTGGGATAATTTCTCATATCGCTTTCCCTGATCCTAACTTACTTATTATAATTAAGTGGGGTGTAGGAATAAGAATATAATATAGTTATGAATGTACAATAACATATATTCCATTATTCTAAATTGATTTAAATTTACTTAAAAATTATAGTTGAAGATAGAGTGCCTCATTTGGAAGGGAAGGGGGTCTACAGAATATTTGCTTTTATAAAGGGGGTATTGGGTCTGAAATGATAGCTATGGCCATAAGTTAGCAACGTTTGCTAGGAACTGGGCTGATGTTAACTCTGCTAGTTCTGATCCATAGATCATAGTCCTTTGTAGATCTATGGTCTATTGTAGACTTTGTGTGTTAGGTGCAGCATTTATCACATTTTATGTACCGCACTATATATATGATATTCAGTAGCTTACCCTTCTAAATGAAAAGATAAAAGGACTATAGATGAGTAGATTCTTAGTGAGTTGTTCCCCGCCCTCTCCCATTCCCACTAATTTGGTTAGAGATAGCCAATACAGAAGATTCTTTAAACACGTGGATGAGGATAGAAACTCAATCCTTAACCATTACACATTTTCAGGACTGACTTTAAATTAAATTTTAGGCTATCATTAGCAATGTACCGCTATTCTCAGATTTCTTTTATATAGTCTCTTGTTTCGATGACCTTTTCGTACTTCGGTCTTTGCTTAATTTCATTCAGAGCTAGAAAATATGGTAATTTTTAACAACTCCTTGGTAATTCTGCAAATAAAAAGGAGGTTTTAAAAAGGCAGATTTAAAAAGAAAAGAACTGATTTGATTCCAAAGCTGGTATTAACATATTTTCATGCAGAGGAAAGATAAGGAGCAAGATGAATCTTAAGGTTATAAGAGGCCCATCAAATTGACCTACATGAGCTCACAGAAGTTACACGTTTCCTAAGGCCAAGGAACTGTTTCATGACCTTGAAGGGTATATTAGTATTTCTATTTAAGTCATTACATTTTCAAACATTGGAACTGCTCAGATTTGGTTCACTGCACAAACCAATCACTTAGAATGTTGAAGAGCATGACTTTGGTCTCCTGGAGACAGCTCTTCTGTGACTGAGCTCTCGTTTGCACGGCCTGTCTACCTTCCCTGTTAATTTTTTTTTTCTTGTTTTTTGTCCCCCCCCCCCCCCCTTGTCAGCCTACATTGTGAATGCAACTGATAGAACAAACACCAACACCTGACACTGGAAATTCTCTCCTCTGAACTCATTTGAAACACATGCTGAGGTTCTCAATCGGCAAGTTTTATAAAATGTCAGAACGTTTTAGAGTTGGGAGTGATTGTTGGACTCATTCTAATCACACAGGGAGCTTAAGAAAATACTAATGCCTCAGCCCCACCTTCAGAAATTCTGAATTAACTTGTCTGGGGAAGACTGCAGGCCCCTATGTTTTTAAAAAGTCTTCCAAGCAATTTTAATGTCCAGCCAATTGGAGAACCACTGGGCTAGTCCCATTCGATCAGATAAAAACAGAAATTCATATAGGATTTGACATAGCAAAGGGCACAAAACTAGACATCAGAATAGCTGAGACTAAACACTGACGGCGCCGGCCCTCCCCGCCCCGCAGAGGCCCGCGCGGCCTCCCTCCGCCGCGGGGTCGCGGAGTGACAGCCGCCGCAACCCCCGTCCTTCCCGCGCCCCGCGCCCCGCGCCCCGCCGCCGCCGCCGCCGCCCGCGCTCACCTCAGGGGCGCAACCGGCACAGCCGGCCGTCGGCCTCGTTCCCGCCGAAGCGTCTCGGTGCGGTACTCCCTGCGCGGGCGGGTTCTTCCCCGGCGGTCGCAGGGGGTTCAGGGGTGGGGGGGCGGGGAACGGCCGTCACTTGAGCGACGAACCGAAGCGCCGCCTGGTGGCATTTTCCACAGGCCGGCGCCACCGCAGCCGCCTTGGGTCCGCACAGCCCCCTGCCGGCCGCAGCTCTTGCTGTCTCGCCGAGCCGACAAGCCTCCGCGGACAGGCGAGGGAGCCGCGGCGCGAGTCGGAGGCCGGGCGGGGGTGTGCGCAGACTCTTTCCTCTGGGGACTGCGCGCATGCGCACCAGCGGGGCGGGACCCACGGCCGCCGCGTGGGGGCGGGACCCGCGGCCGCTGCGTGGGGGCCGGCCCCGCCCGGGGGCGCTGGTCCGGCTCAGCCAATCGCGAGCGCCTGGTACCTCTTGGCGCGGGCGATTTGAATGGTTCGCGGCCGCCTGAGGTGGCGGCAGGTGGGCACGCCGCTGCCCTTTTGGGAGCTTCTCTGAGATCGGGAGGGGAACCCGCCCCTCATCCTTTCGCCGGAGCCCCACCCTCCCCAGGCCGCGGGACTGGCAAAAAACAAACAAACAAACAAACAAACAAAAAAACAGCTGGGAAAGTAAAACAACACTGACTTCACGATAACGGTTACGTCTTTGGATGGAAAGAAGGGAATGGGATAAAGGAAAGGTGAAAAAGAAACTTCAAGCATTTGTATATTATTTGATTTCTTAAAAGAAAGATTTTTAAATGCTAACATTTTGCAAAATGCTTCAATGTTTTAAAGAAATAAAATGTTAATATGTAATTTTATTACATAAAAACCCCAAATATAGTCATGCATATGCACACAGATATGCATATTTTCTATGTAAACATAAAAAACATTATTCGATGAATAAAATGATAGAGATTTTCTCTATCATTGAGCTTTATTCTTTTCCTTAACTTACGGTTATTTCAGGTACTTCAGGGCTCCAGAGCTTGCCAGGAGACGCACATGTCCAAGAAGGCCAGTGCCCAGCAGGGAAGCAGGATGGAGCCCCAGGTGCAGGGAGGACAAGGCAGGATGGGGGTACTGGGGATGGTCGAAGGCAGGCAGGGAGGCTCGGGGTCAGGCAACGGGGAGGGAAGCATCGGGGTGTATGTGGGGCACAGGTAGGCCAAGGCAGGATGGGGTGAGGGGCGCTGTGTGGGACCCAAGTAGGAAGGGAGGGGAGGGGTGCTTCAGGCGCCAGGGTCGGGCTATCCCCTCCCCCCACCTCCTGCCACCTCCCAAAGCAGCAGCTGAGTCCCACCTGAGCTCCCTGTCGGACAGGCCCAGCTTTGGCATCTGCGTCCTTGCCCCAAGTTGCTACACGGCTCCCCTCATCTGGAGCCCCCTGCCCACTTTTCTTTCCCACCACAGACTGAATGCATCTTTGGACATGTGGCTGGCTCTGGAATGAAATGTTTCCAGGGCACTTCATTGGCACTCTTAACTCGTGTCATACATAACACACTGAATTGTTTTATAAGTACGTTTAGAAATAGCTTATTCACAAGAATATCAAACTTCCTCATTCTTGGTCAACATTGACAGATGGTCATTTATCTTAGCATGTTATACATACTTCAATTAAGTATGTTTCCCCCTTTATCTGTGATCGTCTACAGATAAAACTGGTCTGCTATTAGCTTACTTAGAGTCCATCTCTGCCTTTGCTCTTTCATTTTTCCTGAACTTCTCGTGTGGGATAATTTCTCATATCGCTTTCCCTGATCCTAACTTACTTATTATAATTAAGTGGGGTGTAGGAATAAGAATATAATATAGTTATGAATGTACAATAACATATATTCCATTATTCTAAATTGATTTAAATTTACTTAAAAATTATAGTTGAAGATAGAGTGCCTCATTTGGAAGGGAAGGGGGTCTACAGAATATTTGCTTTTATAAAGGGGGTATTGGGTCTGAAATGATAGCTATGGCCATAAGTTAGCAACGTTTGCTAGGAACTGGGCTGATGTTAACTCTGCTAGTTCTGATCCATAGATCATAGTCCTTTGTAGATCTATGGTCTATTGTAGACTTTGTGTGTTAGGTGCAGCATTTATCACATTTTATGTACCGCACTATATATATGATATTCAGTAGCTTACCCTTCTAAATGAAAAGATAAAAGGACTATAGATGAGTAGATTCTTAGTGAGTTGTTCCCCGCCCTCTCCCATTCCCACTAATTTGGTTAGAGATAGCCAATACAGAAGATTCTTTAAACACGTGGATGAGGATAGAAACTCAATCCTTAACCATTACACATTTTCAGGACTGACTTTAAATTAAATTTTAGGCTATCATTAGCAATGTACCGCTATTCTCAGATTTCTTTTATATAGTCTCTTGTTTCGATGACCTTTTCGTACTTCGGTCTTTGCTTAATTTCATTCAGAGCTAGAAAATATGGTAATTTTTAACAACTCCTTGGTAATTCTGCAAATAAAAAGGAGGTTTTAAAAAGGCAGATTTAAAAAGAAAAGAACTGATTTGATTCCAAAGCTGGTATTAACATATTTTCATGCAGAGGAAAGATAAGGAGCAAGATGAATCTTAAGGTTATAAGAGGCCCATCAAATTGACCTACATGAGCTCACAGAAGTTACACGTTTCCTAAGGCCAAGGAACTGTTTCATGACCTTGAAGGGTATATTAGTATTTCTATTTAAGTCATTACATTTTCAAACATTGGAACTGCTCAGATTTGGTTCACTGCACAAACCAATCACTTAGAATGTTGAAGAGCATGACTTTGGTCTCCTGGAGACAGCTCTTCTGTGACTGAGCTCTCGTTTGCACGGCCTGTCTACCTTCCCTGTTAATTTTTTTTTTCTTGTTTTTTGTCCCCCCCCCCCCCCCCTTGTCAGCCTACATTGTGAATGCAACTGATAGAACAAACACCAACACCTGACACTGGAAATTCTCTCCTCTGAACTCATTTGAAACACATGCTGAGGTTCTCAATCGGCAAGTTTTATAAAATGTCAGAACGTTTTAGAGTTGGGAGTGATTGTTGGACTCATTCTAATCACACAGGGAGCTTAAGAAAATACTAATGCCTCAGCCCCACCTTCAGAAATTCTGAATTAACTTGTCTGGGGAAGACTGCAGGCCCCTATGTTTTTAAAAGTCTTCCAAGCAATTTTAATGTCCAGCCAATTGGAGAACCACTGGGCTAGTCCCATTCGATCAGATAAAAACAGAAATTCATATAGGATTTGACATAGCAAAGGGCACAAAACTAGACATCAGAATAGCTGAGACTAAACACTGACGGCGCCGGCCCTCCCCGCCCCGCAGAGGCCCGCGCGGCCTCCCTCCGCCGCGGGGTCGCGGAGTGACAGCCGCCGCAACCCCCGTCCTTCCCGCGCCCCGCGCCCCGCGCCCCGCCGCCGCCGCCGCCGCCGCCGCCCGCGCTCACCTCAGGGGCGCAACCGGCACAGCCGGCCGTCGGCCTCGTTCCCGCCGAAGCGTCTCGGTGCGGTACTCCCTGCGCGGGCGGGTTCTTCCCCGGCGGTCGCAGGGGGTTCAGGGGTGGGGGGGCGGGGAACGGCCGTCACTTGAGCGACGAACCGAAGCGCCGCCTGGTGGCATTTTCCACAGGCCGGCGCCACCGCAGCCGCCTTGGGTCCGCACAGCCCCCTGCCGGCCGCAGCTCTTGCTGTCTCGCCGAGCCGACAAGCCTCCGCGGACAGGCGAGGGAGCCGCGGCGCGAGTCGGAGGCCGGGCGGGGGTGTGCGCAGACTCTTTCCTCTGGGGACTGCGCGCATGCGCACCAGCGGGGCGGGACCCACGGCCGCCGCGTGGGGGCGGGACCCGCGGCCGCTGCGTGGGGGCCGGCCCCGCCCAGGGGCGCTGGTCCGGCTCAGCCAATCGCGAGCGCCTGGTACCTCTTGGCGCGGGCGATTTGAATGGTTCGCGGCCGCCTGAGGTGGCGGCAGGTGGGCAGGCCGCTGCCCTTTTGGGAGCTTCTCTGAGATCGGGAGGGGAACCCGCCCCTCATCCTTTCGCCGGAGCCCCACCCTCCCCAGGCCGCGGGACTGGCAAAAAACAAACAAACAAACAAACAAACAAACAAACAGCTGGGAAAGTAAAACAACACTGACTTCACGATAACGGTTACGTCTTTGGATGGAAAGAAGGGAATGGGATAAAGGAAAGGTGAAAAAGAAACTTCAAGCATTTGTATATTATTTGATTTCTTAAAAGAAAGATTTTTAAATGCTAACATTTTGCAAAATGCTTCAATGTTTTAAAGAAATAAAATGTTAATATGTAATTTTATTACATAAAAACCCCAAATATAGTCATGCATATGCACACAGATATGCATATTTTCTATGTAAACATAAAAAACATTATTCGATGAATAAAATGATAGAGATTTTCTCTATCATTGAGCTTTATTCTTTTCCTTAACTTACGGTTATTTCAGGTACTTCAGGGCTCCAGAGCTTGCCAGGAGACGCACATGTCCAAGAAGGCCAGTGCCCAGCAGGGAAGCAGGATGGAGCCCCAGGTGCAGGGAGGACAAGGCAGGATGGGGGTACTGGGGATGGTCGAAGGCAGGCAGGGAGGCTCGGGGTCAGGCAACGGGGAGGGAAGCATCGGGGTGTATGTGGGGCACAGGTAGGCCAAGGCAGGATGGGGTGAGGGGCGCTGTGTGGGACCCAAGTAGGAAGGGAGGGGAGGGGTGCTTCAGGCGCCAGGGTCGGGCTATCCCCTCCCCCCACCTCCTGCCACCTCCCAAAGCAGCAGCTGAGTCCCACCTGAGCTCCCTGTCGGACAGGCCCAGCTTTGGCATCTGCGTCCTTGCCCCAAGTTGCTACACGGCTCCCCTCATCTGGAGCCCCCTGCCCACTTTTCTTTCCCACCACAGACTGAATGCATCTTTGGACATGTGGCTGGCTCTGGAATGAAATGTTTCCAGGGCACTTCATTGGCACTCTTAACTCGTGTCATACATAACACACTGAATTGTTTTATAAGTACGTTTAGAAATAGCTTATTCACAAGAATATCAAACTTCCTCATTCTTGGTCAACATTGACAGATGGTCATTTATCTTAGCATGTTATACATACTTCAATTAAGTATGTTTCCCCCTTTATCTGTGATCGTCTACAGATAAAACTGGTCTGCTATTAGCTTACTTAGAGTCCATCTCTGCCTTTGCTCTTTCATTTTTCCTGAACTTCTCGTGTGGGATAATTTCTCATATCGCTTTCCCTGATCCTAACTTACTTATTATAATTAAGTGGGGTGTAGGAATAAGAATATAATATAGTTATGAATGTACAATAACATATATTCCATTATTCTAAATTGATTTAAATTTACTTAAAAATTATAGTTGAAGATAGAGTGCCTCATTTGGAAGGGAAGGGGGTCTACAGAATATTTGCTTTTATAAAGGGGGTATTGGGTCTGAAATGATAGCTATGGCCATAAGTTAGCAACGTTTGCTAGGAACTGGGCTGATGTTAACTCTGCTAGTTCTGATCCATAGATCATAGTCCTTTGTAGATCTATGGTCTATTGTAGACTTTGTGTGTTAGGTGCAGCATTTATCACATTTTATGTACCGCACTATATATATGATATTCAGTAGCTTACCCTTCTAAATGAAAAGATAAAAGGACTATAGATGAGTAGATTCTTAGTGAGTTGTTCCCCGCCCTCTCCCATTCCCACTAATTTGGTTAGAGATAGCCAATACAGAAGATTCTTTAAACACGTGGATGAGGATAGAAACTCAATCCTTAACCATTACACATTTTCAGGACTGACTTTAAATTAAATTTTAGGCTATCATTAGCAATGTACCGCTATTCTCAGATTTCTTTTATATAGTCTCTTGTTTCGATGACCTTTTCGTACTTCGGTCTTTGCTTAATTTCATTCAGAGCTAGAAAATATGGTAATTTTTAACAACTCCTTGGTAATTCTGCAAATAAAAAGGAGGTTTTAAAAAGGCAGATTTAAAAAGAAAAGAACTGATTTGATTCCAAAGCTGGTATTAACATATTTTCATGCAGAGGAAAGATAAGGAGCAAGATGAATCTTAAGGTTATAAGAGGCCCATCAAATTGACCTACATGAGCTCACAGAAGTTACACGTTTCCTAAGGCCAAGGAACTGTTTCATGACCTTGAAGGGTATATTAGTATTTCTATTTAAGTCATTACATTTTCAAACATTGGAACTGCTCAGATTTGGTTCACTGCACAAACCAATCACTTAGAATGTTGAAGAGCATGACTTTGGTCTCCTGGAGACAGCTCTTCTGTGACTGAGCTCTCGTTTGCACGGCCTGTCTACCTTCCCTGTTAATTTTTTTTTTCTTGTTTTTTGTCCCCCCCCCCCCCCCCTTGTCAGCCTACATTGTGAATGCAACTGATAGAACAAACACCAACACCTGACACTGGAAATTCTCTCCTCTGAACTCATTTGAAACACATGCTGAGGTTCTCAATCGGCAAGTTTTATAAAATGTCAGAACGTTTTAGAGTTGGGAGTGATTGTTGGACTCATTCTAATCACACAGGGAGCTTAAGAAAATACTAATGCCTCAGCCCCACCTTCAGAAATTCTGAATTAACTTGTCTGGGGAAGACTGCAGGCCCCTATGTTTTTAAAAAGTCTTCCAAGCAATTTTAATGTCCAGCCAATTGGAGAACCACTGGGCTAGTCCCATTCGATCAGATAAAAACAGAAATTCATATAGGATTTGACATAGCAAAGGGCACAAAACTAGACATCAGAATAGCTGAGACTAAACACTGACGGCGCCGGCCCTCCCCGCCCCGCAGAGGCCCGCGCGGCCTCCCTCCGCCGCGGGGTCGCGGAGTGACAGCCGCCGCAACCCCCGTCCTTCCCGCGCCCCGCGCCCCGCGCCCCGCCGCCGCCGCCGCCGCCGCCGCCCGCGCTCACCTCAGGGGCGCAACCGGCACAGCCGGCCGTCGGCCTCGTTCCCGCCGAAGCGTCTCGGTGCGGTACTCCCTGCGCGGGCGGGTTCTTCCCCGGCGGTCGCAGGGGGTTCAGGGGTGGGGGGGCGGGGAACGGCCGTCACTTGAGCGACGAACCGAAGCGCCGCCTGGTGGCATTTTCCACAGGCCGGCGCCACCGCAGCCGCCTTGGGTCCGCACAGCCCCCTGCCGGCCGCAGCTCTTGCTGTCTCGCCGAGCCGACAAGCCTCCGCGGACAGGCGAGGGAGACGCGGCGCGAGTCGGAGGCCGGGCGGGGGTGTGCGCAGACTCTTTCCTCTGGGGACTGCGCGCATGCGCACCAGCGGGGCGGGACCCACGGCCGCCGCGTGGGGGCGGGACCCGCGGCCGCTGCGTGGGGGCCGGCCCCGCCCAGGGGCGCTGGTCCGGCTCAGCCAATCGCGAGCGCCTGGTACCTCTTGGCGCGGGCGATTTGAATGGTTCGCGGCCGCCTGAGGTGGCGGCAGGTGGGCAGGCCGCTGCCCTTTTGGGAGCTTCTCTGAGATCGGGAGGGGAACCCGCCCCTCATCCTTTCGCCGGAGCCCCACCCTCCCCAGGCCGCGGGACTGGCAAAAAACAAACAAACAAACAAACAAACAAAAAAACAGCTGGGAAAGTAAAACAACACTGACTTCACGATAACGGTTACGTCTTTGGATGGAAAGAAGGGAATGGGATAAAGGAAAGGTGAAAAAGAAACTTCAAGCATTTGTATATTATTTGATTTCTTAAAAGAAAGATTTTTAAATGCTAACATTTTGCAAAATGCTTCAATGTTTTAAAGAAATAAAATGTTAATATGTAATTTTATTACATAAAAACCCCAAATATAGTCATGCATATGCACACAGATATGCATATTTTCTATGTAAACATAAAAAACATTATTCGATGAATAAAATGATAGAGATTTTCTCTATCATTGAGCTTTATTCTTTTCCTTAACTTACGGTTATTTCAGGTACTTCAGGGCTCCAGAGCTTGCCAGGAGACGCACATGTCCAAGAAGGCCAGTGCCCAGCAGGGAAGCAGGATGGAGCCCCAGGTGCAGGGAGGTCAAGGCAGGATGGGGGTACTGGGGATGGTCGAAGGCAGGCAGGGAGGCTCGGGGTCAGGCAACGGGGAGGGAAGCATCGGGGTGTATGTGGGGCACAGGTAGGCCAAGGCAGGATGGGGTGAGGGGCGCTGTGTGGGACCCAAGTAGGAAGGGAGGGGAGGGGTGCTTCAGGCGCCAGGGTCGGGCTATCCCCTCCCCCCACCTCCTGCCACCTCCCAAAGCAGCAGCTGAGTCCCACCTGAGCTCCCTGTCGGACAGGCCCAGCTTTGGCATCTGCGTCCTTGCCCCAAGTTGCTACACGGCTCCCCTCATCTGGAGCCCCCTGCCCACTTTTCTTTCCCACCACAGACTGAATGCATCTTTGGACATGTGGCTGGCTCTGGAATGAAATGTTTCCAGGGCACTTCATTGGCACTCTTAACTCGTGTCATACATAACACACTGAATTGTTTTATAAGTACGTTTAGAAATAGCTTATTCACAAGAATATCAAACTTCCTCATTCTTGGTCAACATTGACAGATGGTCATTTATCTTAGCATGTTATACATACTTCAATTAAGTATGTTTCCCCCTTTATCTGTGATCGTCTACAGATAAAACTGGTCTGCTATTAGCTTACTTAGAGTCCATCTCTGCCTTTGCTCTTTCATTTTTCCTGAACTTCTCGTGTGGGATAATTTCTCATATCGCTTTCCCTGATCCTAACTTACTTATTATAATTAAGTGGGGTGTAGGAATAAGAATATAATATAGTTATGAATGTACAATAACATATATTCCATTATTCTAAATTGATTTAAATTTACTTAAAAATTATAGTTGAAGATAGAGTGCCTCATTTGGAAGGGAAGGGGGTCTACAGAATATTTGCTTTTATAAAGGGGGTATTGGGTCTGAAATGATAGCTATGGCCATAAGTTAGCAACGTTTGCTAGGAACTGGGCTGATGTTAACTCTGCTAGTTCTGATCCATAGATCATAGTCCTTTGTAGATCTATGGTCTATTGTAGACTTTGTGTGTTAGGTGCAGCATTTATCACATTTTATGTACCGCACTATATATATGATATTCAGTAGCTTACCCTTCTAAATGAAAAGATAAAAGGACTATAGATGAGTAGATTCTTAGTGAGTTGTTCCCCGCCCTCTCCCATTCCCACTAATTTGGTTAGAGATAGCCAATACAGAAGATTCTTTAAACACGTGGATGAGGATAGAAACTCAATCCTTAACCATTACACATTTTCAGGACTGACTTTAAATTAAATTTTAGGCTATCATTAGCAATGTACCGCTATTCTCAGATTTCTTTTATATAGTCTCTTGTTTCGATGACCTTTTCGTACTTCGGTCTTTGCTTAATTTCATTCAGAGCTAGAAAATATGGTAATTTTTAACAACTCCTTGGTAATTCTGCAAATAAAAAGGAGGTTTTAAAAAGGCAGATTTAAAAAGAAAAGAACTGATTTGATTCCAAAGCTGGTATTAACATATTTTCATGCAGAGGAAAGATAAGGAGCAAGATGAATCTTAAGGTTATAAGAGGCCCATCAAATTGACCTACATGAGCTCACAGAAGTTACACGTTTCCTAAGGCCAAGGAACTGTTTCATGACCTTGAAGGGTATATTAGTATTTCTATTTAAGTCATTACATTTTCAAACATTGGAACTGCTCAGATTTGGTTCACTGCACAAACCAATCACTTAGAATGTTGAAGAGCATGACTTTGGTCTCCTGGAGACAGCTCTTCTGTGACTGAGCTCTCGTTTGCACGGCCTGTCTACCTTCCCTGTTAATTTTTTTTTTCTTGTTTTTTGTCCCCCCCCCCCCCCCTTGTCAGCCTACATTGTGAATGCAACTGATAGAACAAACACCAACACCTGACACTGGAAATTCTCTCCTCTGAACTCATTTGAAACACATGCTGAGGTTCTCAATCGGCAAGTTTTATAAAATGTCAGAACGTTTTAGAGTTGGGAGTGATTGTTGGACTCATTCTAATCACACAGGGAGCTTAAGAAAATACTAATGCCTCAGCCCCACCTTCAGAAATTCTGAATTAACTTGTCTGGGGAAGACTGCAGGCCCCTATGTTTTTAAAAAGTCTTCCAAGCAATTTTAATGTCCAGCCAATTGGAGAACCACTGGGCTAGTCCCATTCGATCAGATAAAAACAGAAATTCATATAGGATTTGACATAGCAAAGGGCACAAAACTAGACATCAGAATAGCTGAGACTAAACACTGACGGCGCCGGCCCTCCCCGCCCCGCAGAGGCCCGCGCGGCCTCCCTCCGCCGCGGGGTCGCGGAGTGACAGCCGCCGCAACCCCCGTCCTTCCCGCGCCCCGCGCCCCGCGCCCCGCCGCCGCCGCCGCCGCCGCCGCCCGCGCTCACCTCAGGGGCGCAACCGGCACAGCCGGCCGTCGGCCTCGTTCCCGCCGAAGCGTCTCGGTGCGGTACTCCCTGCGCGGGCGGGTTCTTCCCCGGCGGTCGCAGGGGGTTCAGGGGTGGGGGGGCGGGGAACGGCCGTCACTTGAGCGACGAACCGAAGCGCCGCCTGGTGGCATTTTCCACAGGCCGGCGCCACCGCAGCCGCCTTGGGTCCGCACAGCCCCCTGCCGGCCGCAGCTCTTGCTGTCTCGCCGAGCCGACAAGCCTCCGCGGACAGGCGAGGGAGCCGCGGCGCGAGTCGGAGGCCGGGCGGGGGTGTGCGCAGACTCTTTCCTCTGGGGACTGCGCGCATGCGCACCAGCGGGGCGGGACCCACGGCCGCCGCGTGGGGGCGGGACCCGCGGCCGCTGCGTGGGGGCCGGCCCCGCCCGGGGGCGCTGGTCCGGCTCAGCCAATCGCGAGCGCCTGGTACCTCTTGGCGCGGGCGATTTGAATGGTTCGCGGCCGCCTGAGGTGGCGGCAGGTGGGCACGCCGCTGCCCTTTTGGGAGCTTCTCTGAGATCGGGAGGGGAACCCGCCCCTCATCCTTTCGCCGGAGCCCCACCCTCCCCAGGCCGCGGGACTGGCAAAAAACAAACAAACAAACAAACAAACAAAAAAACAGCTGGGAAAGTAAAACAACACTGACTTCACGATAACGGTTACGTCTTTGGATGGAAAGAAGGGAATGGGATAAAGGAAAGGTGAAAAAGAAACTTCAAGCATTTGTATATTATTTGATTTCTTAAAAGAAAGATTTTTAAATGCTAACATTTTGCAAAATGCTTCAATGTTTTAAAGAAATAAAATGTTAATATGTAATTTTATTACATAAAAACCCCAAATATAGTCATGCATATGCACACAGATATGCATATTTTCTATGTAAACATAAAAAACATTATTCGATGAATAAAATGATAGAGATTTTCTCTATCATTGAGCTTTATTCTTTTCCTTAACTTACGGTTATTTCAGGTACTTCAGGGCTCCAGAGCTTGCCAGGAGACGCACATGTCCAAGAAGGCCAGTGCCCAGCAGGGAAGCAGGATGGAGCCCCAGGTGCAGGGAGGACAAGGCAGGATGGGGGTACTGGGGATGGTCGAAGGCAGGCAGGGAGGCTCGGGGTCAGGCAACGGGGAGGGAAGCATCGGGGTGTATGTGGGGCACAGGTAGGCCAAGGCAGGATGGGGTGAGGGGCGCTGTGTGGGACCCAAGTAGGAAGGGAGGGGAGGGGTGCTTCAGGCGCCAGGGTCGGGCTATCCCCTCCCCCCACCTCCTGCCACCTCCCAAAGCAGCAGCTGAGTCCCACCTGAGCTCCCTGTCGGACAGGCCCAGCTTTGGCATCTGCGTCCTTGCCCCAAGTTGCTACACGGCTCCCCTCATCTGGAGCCCCCTGCCCACTTTTCTTTCCCACCACAGACTGAATGCATCTTTGGACATGTGGCTGGCTCTGGAATGAAATGTTTCCAGGGCACTTCATTGGCACTCTTAACTCGTGTCATACATAACACACTGAATTGTTTTATAAGTACGTTTAGAAATAGCTTATTCACAAGAATATCAAACTTCCTCATTCTTGGTCAACATTGACAGATGGTCATTTATCTTAGCATGTTATACATACTTCAATTAAGTATGTTTCCCCCTTTATCTGTGATCGTCTACAGATAAAACTGGTCTGCTATTAGCTTACTTAGAGTCCATCTCTGCCTTTGCTCTTTCATTTTTCCTGAACTTCTCGTGTGGGATAATTTCTCATATCGCTTTCCCTGATCCTAACTTACTTATTATAATTAAGTGGGGTGTAGGAATAAGAATATAATATAGTTATGAATGTACAATAACATATATTCCATTATTCTAAATTGATTTAAATTTACTTAAAAATTATAGTTGAAGATAGAGTGCCTCATTTGGAAGGGAAGGGGGTCTACAGAATATTTGCTTTTATAAAGGGGGTATTGGGTCTGAAATGATAGCTATGGCCATAAGTTAGCAACGTTTGCTAGGAACTGGGCTGATGTTAACTCTGCTAGTTCTGATCCATAGATCATAGTCCTTTGTAGATCTATGGTCTATTGTAGACTTTGTGTGTTAGGTGCAGCATTTATCACATTTTATGTACCGCACTATATATATGATATTCAGTAGCTTACCCTTCTAAATGAAAAGATAAAAGGACTATAGATGAGTAGATTCTTAGTGAGTTGTTCCCCGCCCTCTCCCATTCCCACTAATTTGGTTAGAGATAGCCAATACAGAAGATTCTTTAAACACGTGGATGAGGATAGAAACTCAATCCTTAACCATTACACATTTTCAGGACTGACTTTAAATTAAATTTTAGGCTATCATTAGCAATGTACCGCTATTCTCAGATTTCTTTTATATAGTCTCTTGTTTCGATGACCTTTTCGTACTTCGGTCTTTGCTTAATTTCATTCAGAGCTAGAAAATATGGTAATTTTTAACAACTCCTTGGTAATTCTGCAAATAAAAAGGAGGTTTTAAAAAGGCAGATTTAAAAAGAAAAGAACTGATTTGATTCCAAAGCTGGTATTAACATATTTTCATGCAGAGGAAAGATAAGGAGCAAGATGAATCTTAAGGTTATAAGAGGCCCATCAAATTGACCTACATGAGCTCACAGAAGTTACACGTTTCCTAAGGCCAAGGAACTGTTTCATGACCTTGAAGGGTATATTAGTATTTCTATTTAAGTCATTACATTTTCAAACATTGGAACTGCTCAGATTTGGTTCACTGCACAAACCAATCACTTAGAATGTTGAAGAGCATGACTTTGGTCTCCTGGAGACAGCTCTTCTGTGACTGAGCTCTCGTTTGCACGGCCTGTCTACCTTCCCTGTTAATTTTTTTTTTCTTGTTTTTTGTCCCCCCCCCCCCCCCCCTTGTCAGCCTACATTGTGAATGCAACTGATAGAACAAACACCAACACCTGACACTGGAAATTCTCTCCTCTGAACTCATTTGAAAC
Source organism: Camelus dromedarius (assembly GCF_036321535.1). NCBI lineage: Eukaryota > Metazoa > Chordata > Mammalia > Artiodactyla > Camelidae > Camelus > Camelus dromedarius. The sequence goes on along the minus strand of NC_087449.1, from coordinate 3,352,277 downwards.
ACATGCTGAGGTTCTCAATCGGCAAGTTTTATAAAATGTCAGAACGTTTTAGAGTTGGGAGTGATTGTTGGACTCATTCTAATCACACAGGGAGCTTAAGAAAATACTAATGCCTCAGCCCCACCTTCAGAAATTCTGAATTAACTTGTCTGGGGAAGACTGCAGGCCCCTATGTTTTTAAAAAGTCTTCCAAGCAATTTTAATGTCCAGCCAATTGGAGAACCACTGGGCTAGTCCCATTCGATCAGATAAAAACAGAAATTCATATAGGATTTGACATAGCAAAGGGCACAAAACTAGACATCAGAATAGCTGAGACTAAACACTGACGGCGCCGGCCCTCCCCGCCCCGCAGAGGCCCGCGCGGCCTCCCTCCGCCGCGGGGTCGCGGAGTGACAGCCGCCGCAACCCCCGTCCTTCCCGCGCCCCGCGCCCCGCGCCCCGCCGCCGCCGCCGCCGCCGCCGCCCGCGCTCACCTCAGGGGCGCAACCGGCACAGCCGGCCGTCGGCCTCGTTCCCGCCGAAGCGTCTCGGTGCGGTACTCCCTGCGCGGGCGGGTTCTTCCCCGGCGGTCGCAGGGGGTTCAGGGGTGGGGGGGCGGGGAACGGCCGTCACTTGAGCGACGAACCGAAGCGCCGCCTGGTGGCATTTTCCACAGGCCGGCGCCACCGCAGCCGCCTTGGGTCCGCACAGCCCCCTGCCGGCCGCAGCTCTTGCTGTCTCGCCGAGCCGACAAGCCTCCGCGGACAGGCGAGGGAGACGCGGCGCGAGTCGGAGGCCGGGCGGGGGTGTGCGCAGACTCTTTCCTCTGGGGACTGCGCGCATGCGCACCAGCGGGGCGGGACCCACGGCCGCCGCGTGGGGGCGGGACCCGCGGCCGCTGCGTGGGGGCCGGCCCCGCCCAGGGGCGCTGGTCCGGCTCAGCCAATCGCGAGCGCCTGGTACCTCTTGGCGCGGGCGATTTGAATGGTTCGCGGCCGCCTGAGGTGGCGGCAGGTGGGCAGGCCGCTGCCCTTTTGGGAGCTTCTCTGAGATCGGGAGGGGAACCCGCCCCTCATCCTTTCGCCGGAGCCCCACCCTCCCCAGGCCGCGGGACTGGCAAAAAACAAACAAACAAACAAACAAACAAAAAAACAGCTGGGAAAGTAAAACAACACTGACTTCACGATAACGGTTACGTCTTTGGATGGAAAGAAGGGAATGGGATAAAGGAAAGGTGAAAAAGAAACTTCAAGCATTTGTATATTATTTGATTTCTTAAAAGAAAGATTTTTAAATGCTAACATTTTGCAAAATGCTTCAATGTTTTAAAGAAATAAAATGTTAATATGTAATTTTATTACATAAAAACCCCAAATATAGTCATGCATATGCACACAGATATGCATATTTTCTATGTAAACATAAAAAACATTATTCGATGAATAAAATGATAGAGATTTTCTCTATCATTGAGCTTTATTCTTTTCCTTAACTTACGGTTATTTCAGGTACTTCAGGGCTCCAGAGCTTGCCAGGAGACGCACATGTCCAAGAAGGCCAGTGCCCAGCAGGGAAGCAGGATGGAGCCCCAGGTGCAGGGAGGACAAGGCAGGATGGGGGTACTGGGGATGGTCGAAGGCAGGCAGGGAGGCTCGGGGTCAGGCAACGGGGAGGGAAGCATCGGGGTGTATGTGGGGCACAGGTAGGCCAAGGCAGGATGGGGTGAGGGGCGCTGTGTGGGACCCAAGTAGGAAGGGAGGGGAGGGGTGCTTCAGGCGCCAGGGTCGGGCTATCCCCTCCCCCCACCTCCTGCCACCTCCCAAAGCAGCAGCTGAGTCCCACCTGAGCTCCCTGTCGGACAGGCCCAGCTTTGGCATCTGCGTCCTTGCCCCAAGTTGCTACACGGCTCCCCTCATCTGGAGCCCCCTGCCCACTTTTCTTTCCCACCACAGACTGAATGCATCTTTGGACATGTGGCTGGCTCTGGAATGAAATGTTTCCAGGGCACTTCATTGGCACTCTTAACTCGTGTCATACATAACACACTGAATTGTTTTATAAGTACGTTTAGAAATAGCTTATTCACAAGAATATCAAACTTCCTCATTCTTGGTCAACATTGACAGATGGTCATTTATCTTAGCATGTTATACATACTTCAATTAAGTATGTTTCCCCCTTTATCTGTGATCGTCTACAGATAAAACTGGTCTGCTATTAGCTTACTTAGAGTCCATCTCTGCCTTTGCTCTTTCATTTTTCCTGAACTTCTCGTGTGGGATAATTTCTCATATCGCTTTCCCTGATCCTAACTTACTTATTATAATTAAGTGGGGTGTAGGAATAAGAATATAATATAGTTATGAATGTACAATAACATATATTCCATTATTCTAAATTGATTTAAATTTACTTAAAAATTATAGTTGAAGATAGAGTGCCTCATTTGGAAGGGAAGGGGGTCTACAGAATATTTGCTTTTATAAAGGGGGTATTGGGTCTGAAATGATAGCTATGGCCATAAGTTAGCAACGTTTGCTAGGAACTGGGCTGATGTTAACTCTGCTAGTTCTGATCCATAGATCATAGTCCTTTGTAGATCTATGGTCTATTGTAGACTTTGTGTGTTAGGTGCAGCATTTATCACATTTTATGTACCGCACTATATATATGATATTCAGTAGCTTACCCTTCTAAATGAAAAGATAAAAGGACTATAGATGAGTAGATTCTTAGTGAGTTGTTCCCCGCCCTCTCCCATTCCCACTAATTTGGTTAGAGATAGCCAATACAGAAGATTCTTTAAACACGTGGATGAGGATAGAAACTCAATCCTTAACCATTACACATTTTCAGGACTGACTTTAAATTAAATTTTAGGCTATCATTAGCAATGTACCGCTATTCTCAGATTTCTTTTATATAGTCTCTTGTTTCGATGACCTTTTCGTACTTCGGTCTTTGCTTAATTTCATTCAGAGCTAGAAAATATGGTAATTTTTAACAACTCCTTGGTAATTCTGCAAATAAAAAGGAGGTTTTAAAAAGGCAGATTTAAAAAGAAAAGAACTGATTTGATTCCAAAGCTGGTATTAACATATTTTCATGCAGAGGAAAGATAAGGAGCAAGATGAATCTTAAGGTTATAAGAGGCCCATCAAATTGACCTACATGAGCTCACAGAAGTTACACGTTTCCTAAGGCCAAGGAACTGTTTCATGACCTTGAAGGGTATATTAGTATTTCTATTTAAGTCATTACATTTTCAAACATTGGAACTGCTCAGATTTGGTTCACTGCACAAACCAATCACTTAGAATGTTGAAGAGCATGACTTTGGTCTCCTGGAGACAGCTCTTCTGTGACTGAGCTCTCGTTTGCACGGCCTGTCTACCTTCCCTGTTAATTTTTTTTTTCTTGTTTTTTGTCCCCCCCCCCCCCCCCCTTGTCAGCCTACATTGTGAATGCAACTGATAGAACAAACACCAACACCTGACACTGGAAATTCTCTCCTCTGAACTCATTTGAAACACATGCTGAGGTTCTCAATCGGCAAGTTTTATAAAATGTCAGAACGTTTTAGAGTTGGGAGTGATTGTTGGACTCATTCTAATCACACAGGGAGCTTAAGAAAATACTAATGCCTCAGCCCCACCTTCAGAAATTCTGAATTAACTTGTCTGGGGAAGACTGCAGGCCCCTATGTTTTTAAAAAGTCTTCCAAGCAATTTTAATGTCCAGCCAATTGGAGAACCACTGGGCTAGTCCCATTCGATCAGATAAAAACAGAAATTCATATAGGATTTGACATAGCAAAGGGCACAAAACTAGACATCAGAATAGCTGAGACTAAACACTGACGGCGCCGGCCCTCCCCGCCCCGCAGAGGCCCGCGCGGCCTCCCTCCGCCGCGGGGTCGCGGAGTGACAGCCGCCGCAACCCCCGTCCTTCCCGCGCCCCGCGCCCCGCGCCCCGCCGCCGCCGCCGCCGCCGCCGCCCGCGCTCACCTCAGGGGCGCAACCGGCACAGCCGGCCGTCGGCCTCGTTCCCGCCGAAGCGTCTCGGTGCGGTACTCCCTGCGCGGGCGGGTTCTTCCCCGGCGGTCGCAGGGGGTTCAGGGGTGGGGGGGCGGGGAACGGCCGTCACTTGAGCGACGAACCGAAGCGCCGCCTGGTGGCATTTTCCACAGGCCGGCGCCACCGCAGCCGCCTTGGGTCCGCACAGCCCCCTGCCGGCCGCAGCTCTTGCTGTCTCGCCGAGCCGACAAGCCTCCGCGGACAGGCGAGGGAGACGCGGCGCGAGTCGGAGGCCGGGCGGGGGTGTGCGCAGACTCTTTCCTCTGGGGACTGCGCGCATGCGCACCAGCGGGGCGGGACCCACGGCCGCCGCGTGGGGGCGGGACCCGCGGCCGCTGCGTGGGGGCCGGCCCCGCCCAGGGGCGCTGGTCCGGCTCAGCCAATCGCGAGCGCCTGGTACCTCTTGGCGCGGGCGATTTGAATGGTTCGCGGCCGCCTGAGGTGGCGGCAGGTGGGCAGGCCGCTGCCCTTTTGGGAGCTTCTCTGAGATCGGGAGGGGAACCCGCCCCTCATCCTTTCGCCGGAGCCCCACCCTCCCCAGGCCGCGGGACTGGCAAAAAACAAACAAACAAACAAACAAACAAAAAAACAGCTGGGAAAGTAAAACAACACTGACTTCACGATAACGGTTACGTCTTTGGATGGAAAGAAGGGAATGGGATAAAGGAAAGGTGAAAAAGAAACTTCAAGCATTTGTATATTATTTGATTTCTTAAAAGAAAGATTTTTAAATGCTAACATTTTGCAAAATGCTTCAATGTTTTAAAGAAATAAAATGTTAATATGTAATTTTATTACATAAAAACCCCAAATATAGTCATGCATATGCACACAGATATGCATATTTTCTATGTAAACATAAAAAACATTATTCGATGAATAAAATGATAGAGATTTTCTCTATCATTGAGCTTTATTCTTTTCCTTAACTTACGGTTATTTCAGGTACTTCAGGGCTCCAGAGCTTGCCAGGAGACGCACATGTCCAAGAAGGCCAGTGCCCAGCAGGGAAGCAGGATGGAGCCCCAGGTGCAGGGAGGTCAAGGCAGGATGGGGGTACTGGGGATGGTCGAAGGCAGGCAGGGAGGCTCGGGGTCAGGCAACGGGGAGGGAAGCATCGGGGTGTATGTGGGGCACAGGTAGGCCAAGGCAGGATGGGGTGAGGGGCGCTGTGTGGGACCCAAGTAGGAAGGGAGGGGAGGGGTGCTTCAGGCGCCAGGGTCGGGCTATCCCCTCCCCCCACCTCCTGCCACCTCCCAAAGCAGCAGCTGAGTCCCACCTGAGCTCCCTGTCGGACAGGCCCAGCTTTGGCATCTGCGTCCTTGCCCCAAGTTGCTACACGGCTCCCCTCATCTGGAGCCCCCTGCCCACTTTTCTTTCCCACCACAGACTGAATGCATCTTTGGACATGTGGCTGGCTCTGGAATGAAATGTTTCCAGGGCACTTCATTGGCACTCTTAACTCGTGTCATACATAACACACTGAATTGTTTTATAAGTACGTTTAGAAATAGCTTATTCACAAGAATATCAAACTTCCTCATTCTTGGTCAACATTGACAGATGGTCATTTATCTTAGCATGTTATACATACTTCAATTAAGTATGTTTCCCCCTTTATCTGTGATCGTCTACAGATAAAACTGGTCTGCTATTAGCTTACTTAGAGTCCATCTCTGCCTTTGCTCTTTCATTTTTCCTGAACTTCTCGTGTGGGATAATTTCTCATATCGCTTTCCCTGATCCTAACTTACTTATTATAATTAAGTGGGGTGTAGGAATAAGAATATAATATAGTTATGAATGTACAATAACATATATTCCATTATTCTAAATTGATTTAAATTTACTTAAAAATTATAGTTGAAGATAGAGTGCCTCATTTGGAAGGGAAGGGGGTCTACAGAATATTTGCTTTTATAAAGGGGGTATTGGGTCTGAAATGATAGCTATGGCCATAAGTTAGCAACGTTTGCTAGGAACTGGGCTGATGTTAACTCTGCTAGTTCTGATCCATAGATCATAGTCCTTTGTAGATCTATGGTCTATTGTAGACTTTGTGTGTTAGGTGCAGCATTTATCACATTTTATGTACCGCACTATATATATGATATTCAGTAGCTTACCCTTCTAAATGAAAAGATAAAAGGACTATAGATGAGTAGATTCTTAGTGAGTTGTTCCCCGCCCTCTCCCATTCCCACTAATTTGGTTAGAGATAGCCAATACAGAAGATTCTTTAAACACGTGGATGAGGATAGAAACTCAATCCTTAACCATTACACATTTTCAGGACTGACTTTAAATTAAATTTTAGGCTATCATTAGCAATGTACCGCTATTCTCAGATTTCTTTTATATAGTCTCTTGTTTCGATGACCTTTTCGTACTTCGGTCTTTGCTTAATTTCATTCAGAGCTAGAAAATATGGTAATTTTTAACAACTCCTTGGTAATTCTGCAAATAAAAAGGAGGTTTTAAAAAGGCAGATTTAAAAAGAAAAGAACTGATTTGATTCCAAAGCTGGTATTAACATATTTTCATGCAGAGGAAAGATAAGGAGCAAGATGAATCTTAAGGTTATAAGAGGCCCATCAAATTGACCTACATGAGCTCACAGAAGTTACACGTTTCCTAAGGCCAAGGAACTGTTTCATGACCTTGAAGGGTATATTAGTATTTCTATTTAAGTCATTACATTTTCAAACATTGGAACTGCTCAGATTTGGTTCACTGCACAAACCAATCACTTAGAATGTTGAAGAGCATGACTTTGGTCTCCTGGAGACAGCTCTTCTGTGACTGAGCTCTCGTTTGCACGGCCTGTCTACCTTCCCTGTTAATTTTTTTTTCTTGTTTTTTGTCCCCCCCCCCCCCCCCTTGTCAGCCTACATTGTGAATGCAACTGATAGAACAAACACCAACACCTGACACTGGAAATTCTCTCCTCTGAACTCATTTGAAACACATGCTGAGGTTCTCAATCGGCAAGTTTTATAAAATGTCAGAACGTTTTAGAGTTGGGAGTGATTGTTGGACTCATTCTAATCACACAGGGAGCTTAAGAAAATACTAATGCCTCAGCCCCACCTTCAGAAATTCTGAATTAACTTGTCTGGGGAAGACTGCAGGCCCCTATGTTTTTAAAAAGTCTTCCAAGCAATTTTAATGTCCAGCCAATTGGAGAACCACTGGGCTAGTCCCATTCGATCAGATAAAAACAGAAATTCATATAGGATTTGACATAGCAAAGGGCACAAAACTAGACATCAGAATAGCTGAGACTAAACACTGACGGCGCCGGCCCTCCCCGCCCCGCAGAGGCCCGCGCGGCCTCCCTCCGCCGCGGGGTCGCGGAGTGACAGCCGCCGCAACCCCCGTCCTTCCCGCGCCCCGCGCCCCGCGCCCCGCCGCCGCCGCCGCCGCCGCCGCCCGCGCTCACCTCAGGGGCGCAACCGGCACAGCCGGCCGTCGGCCTCGTTCCCGCCGAAGCGTCTCGGTGCGGTACTCCCTGCGCGGGCGGGTTCTTCCCCGGCGGTCGCAGGGGGTTCAGGGGTGGGGGGGCGGGGAACGGCCGTCACTTGAGCGACGAACCGAAGCGCCGCCTGGTGGCATTTTCCACAGGCCGGCGCCACCGCAGCCGCCTTGGGTCCGCACAGCCCCCTGCCGGCCGCAGCTCTTGCTGTCTCGCCGAGCCGACAAGCCTCCGCGGACAGGCGAGGGAGACGCGGCGCGAGTCGGAGGCCGGGCGGGGGTGTGCGCAGACTCTTTCCTCTGGGGACTGCGCGCATGCGCACCAGCGGGGCGGGACCCACGGCCGCCGCGTGGGGGCGGGACCCGCGGCCGCTGCGTGGGGGCCGGCCCCGCCCAGGGGCGCTGGTCCGGCTCAGCCAATCGCGAGCGCCTGGTACCTCTTGGCGCGGGCGATTTGAATGGTTCGCGGCCGCCTGAGGTGGCGGCAGGTGGGCAGGCCGCTGCCCTTTTGGGAGCTTCTCTGAGATCGGGAGGGGAACCCGCCCCTCATCCTTTCGCCGGAGCCCCACCCTCCCCAGGCCGCGGGACTGGCAAAAAACAAACAAACAAACAAACAAACAAAAAAACAGCTGGGAAAGTAAAACAACACTGACTTCACGATAACGGTTACGTCTTTGGATGGAAAGAAGGGAATGGGATAAAGGAAAGGTGAAAAAGAAACTTCAAGCATTTGTATATTATTTGATTTCTTAAAAGAAAGATTTTTAAATGCTAACATTTTGCAAAATGCTTCAATGTTTTAAAGAAATAAAATGTTAATATGTAATTTTATTACATAAAAACCCCAAATATAGTCATGCATATGCACACAGATATGCATATTTTCTATGTAAACATAAAAAACATTATTCGATGAATAAAATGATAGAGATTTTCTCTATCATTGAGCTTTATTCTTTTCCTTAACTTACGGTTATTTCAGGTACTTCAGGGCTCCAGAGCTTGCCAGGAGACGCACATGTCCAAGAAGGCCAGTGCCCAGCAGGGAAGCAGGATGGAGCCCCAGGTGCAGGGAGGTCAAGGCAGGATGGGGGTACTGGGGATGGTCGAAGGCAGGCAGGGAGGCTCGGGGTCAGGCAACGGGGAGGGAAGCATCGGGGTGTATGTGGGGCACAGGTAGGCCAAGGCAGGATGGGGTGAGGGGCGCTGTGTGGGACCCAAGTAGGAAGGGAGGGGAGGGGTGCTTCAGGCGCCAGGGTCGGGCTATCCCCTCCCCCCACCTCCTGCCACCTCCCAAAGCAGCAGCTGAGTCCCACCTGAGCTCCCTGTCGGACAGGCCCAGCTTTGGCATCTGCGTCCTTGCCCCAAGTTGCTACACGGCTCCCCTCATCTGGAGCCCCCTGCCCACTTTTCTTTCCCACCACAGACTGAATGCATCTTTGGACATGTGGCTGGCTCTGGAATGAAATGTTTCCAGGGCACTTCATTGGCACTCTTAACTCGTGTCATACATAACACACTGAATTGTTTTATAAGTACGTTTAGAAATAGCTTATTCACAAGAATATCAAACTTCCTCATTCTTGGTCAACATTGACAGATGGTCATTTATCTTAGCATGTTATACATACTTCAATTAAGTATGTTTCCCCCTTTATCTGTGATCGTCTACAGATAAAACTGGTCTGCTATTAGCTTACTTAGAGTCCATCTCTGCCTTTGCTCTTTCATTTTTCCTGAACTTCTCGTGTGGGATAATTTCTCATATCGCTTTCCCTGATCCTAACTTACTTATTATAATTAAGTGGGGTGTAGGAATAAGAATATAATATAGTTATGAATGTACAATAACATATATTCCATTATTCTAAATTGATTTAAATTTACTTAAAAATTATAGTTGAAGATAGAGTGCCTCATTTGGAAGGGAAGGGGGTCTACAGAATATTTGCTTTTATAAAGGGGGTATTGGGTCTGAAATGATAGCTATGGCCATAAGTTAGCAACGTTTGCTAGGAACTGGGCTGATGTTAACTCTGCTAGTTCTGATCCATAGATCATAGTCCTTTGTAGATCTATGGTCTATTGTAGACTTTGTGTGTTAGGTGCAGCATTTATCACATTTTATGTACCGCACTATATATATGATATTCAGTAGCTTACCCTTCTAAATGAAAAGATAAAAGGACTATAGATGAGTAGATTCTTAGTGAGTTGTTCCCCGCCCTCTCCCATTCCCACTAATTTGGTTAGAGATAGCCAATACAGAAGATTCTTTAAACACGTGGATGAGGATAGAAACTCAATCCTTAACCATTACACATTTTCAGGACTGACTTTAAATTAAATTTTAGGCTATCATTAGCAATGTACCGCTATTCTCAGATTTCTTTTATATAGTCTCTTGTTTCGATGACCTTTTCGTACTTCGGTCTTTGCTTAATTTCATTCAGAGCTAGAAAATATGGTAATTTTTAACAACTCCTTGGTAATTCTGCAAATAAAAAGGAGGTTTTAAAAAGGCAGATTTAAAAAGAAAAGAACTGATTTGATTCCAAAGCTGGTATTAACATATTTTCATGCAGAGGAAAGATAAGGAGCAAGATGAATCTTAAGGTTATAAGAGGCCCATCAAATTGACCTACATGAGCTCACAGAAGTTACACGTTTCCTAAGGCCAAGGAACTGTTTCATGACCTTGAAGGGTATATTAGTATTTCTATTTAAGTCATTACATTTTCAAACATTGGAACTGCTCAGATTTGGTTCACTGCACAAACCAATCACTTAGAATGTTGAAGAGCATGACTTTGGTCTCCTGGAGACAGCTCTTCTGTGACTGAGCTCTCGTTTGCACGGCCTGTCTACCTTCCCTGTTAATTTTTTTTTTCTTGTTTTTTGTCCCCCCCCCCCCCCCCCTTGTCAGCCTACATTGTGAATGCAACTGATAGAACAAACACCAACACCTGACACTGGAAATTCTCTCCTCTGAACTCATTTGAAACACATGCTGAGGTTCTCAATCGGCAAGTTTTATAAAATGTCAGAACGTTTTAGAGTTGGGAGTGATTGTTGGACTCATTCTAATCACACAGGGAGCTTAAGAAAATACTAATGCCTCAGCCCCACCTTCAGAAATTCTGAATTAACTTGTCTGGGGAAGACTGCAGGCCCCTATGTTTTTAAAAAGTCTTCCAAGCAATTTTAATGTCCAGCCAATTGGAGAACCACTGGGCTAGTCCCATTCGATCAGATAAAAACAGAAATTCATATAGGATTTGACATAGCAAAGGGCACAAAACTAGACATCAGAATAGCTGAGACTAAACACTGACGGCGCCGGCCCTCCCCGCCCCGCAGAGGCCCGCGCGGCCTCCCTCCGCCGCGGGGTCGCGGAGTGACAGCCGCCGCAACCCCCGTCCTTCCCGCGCCCCGCGCCCCGCGCCCCGCCGCCGCCGCCGCCGCCCGCGCTCACCTCAGGGGCGCAACCGGCACAGCCGGCCGTCGGCCTCGTTCCCGCCGAAGCGTCTCGGTGCGGTACTCCCTGCGCGGGCGGGTTCTTCCCCGGCGGTCGCAGGGGGTTCAGGGGTGGGGGGGCGGGGAACGGCCGTCACTTGAGCGACGAACCGAAGCGCCGCCTGGTGGCATTTTCCACAGGCCGGCGCCACCGCAGCCGCCTTGGGTCCGCACAGCCCCCTGCCGGCCGCAGCTCTTGCTGTCTCGCCGAGCCGACAAGCCTCCGCGGACAGGCGAGGGAGACGCGGCGCGAGTCGGAGGCCGGGCGGGGGTGTGCGCAGACTCTTTCCTCTGGGGACTGCGCGCATGCGCACCAGCGGGGCGGGACCCACGGCCGCCGCGTGGGGGCGGGACCCGCGGCCGCTGCGTGGGGGCCGGCCCCGCCCAGGGGCGCTGGTCCGGCTCAGCCAATCGCGAGCGCCTGGTACCTCTTGGCGCGGGCGATTTGAATGGTTCGCGGCCGCCTGAGGTGGCGGCAGGTGGGCAGGCCGCTGCCCTTTTGGGAGCTTCTCTGAGATCGGGAGGGGAACCCGCCCCTCATCCTTTCGCCGGAGCCCCACCCTCCCCAGGCCGCGGGACTGGCAAAAAACAAACAAACAAACAAACAAACAAAAAAACAGCTGGGAAAGTAAAACAACACTGACTTCACGATAACGGTTACGTCTTTGGATGGAAAGAAGGGAATGGGATAAAGGAAAGGTGAAAAAGAAACTTCAAGCATTTGTATATTATTTGATTTCTTAAAAGAAAGATTTTTAAATGCTAACATTTTGCAAAATGCTTCAATGTTTTAAAGAAATAAAATGTTAATATGTAATTTTATTACATAAAAACCCCAAATATAGTCATGCATATGCACACAGATATGCATATTTTCTATGTAAACATAAAAAACATTATTCGATGAATAAAATGATAGAGATTTTCTCTATCATTGAGCTTTATTCTTTTCCTTAACTTACGGTTATTTCAGGTACTTCAGGGCTCCAGAGCTTGCCAGGAGACGCACATGTCCAAGAAGGCCAGTGCCCAGCAGGGAAGCAGGATGGAGCCCCAGGTGCAGGGAGGTCAAGGCAGGATGGGGGTACTGGGGATGGTCGAAGGCAGGCAGGGAGGCTCGGGGTCAGGCAACGGGGAGGGAAGCATCGGGGTGTATGTGGGGCACAGGTAGGCCAAGGCAGGATGGGGTGAGGGGCGCTGTGTGGGACCCAAGTAGGAAGGGAGGGGAGGGGTGCTTCAGGCGCCAGGGTCGGGCTATCCCCTCCCCCCACCTCCTGCCACCTCCCAAAGCAGCAGCTGAGTCCCACCTGAGCTCCCTGTCGGACAGGCCCAGCTTTGGCATCTGCGTCCTTGCCCCAAGTTGCTACACGGCTCCCCTCATCTGGAGCCCCCTGCCCACTTTTCTTTCCCACCACAGACTGAATGCATCTTTGGACATGTGGCTGGCTCTGGAATGAAATGTTTCCAGGGCACTTCATTGGCACTCTTAACTCGTGTCATACATAACACACTGAATTGTTTTATAAGTACGTTTAGAAATAGCTTATTCACAAGAATATCAAACTTCCTCATTCTTGGTCAACATTGACAGATGGTCATTTATCTTAGCATGTTATACATACTTCAATTAAGTATGTTTCCCCCTTTATCTGTGATCGTCTACAGATAAAACTGGTCTGCTATTAGCTTACTTAGAGTCCATCTCTGCCTTTGCTCTTTCATTTTTCCTGAACTTCTCGTGTGGGATAATTTCTCATATCGCTTTCCCTGATCCTAACTTACTTATTATAATTAAGTGGGGTGTAGGAATAAGAATATAATATAGTTATGAATGTACAATAACATATATTCCATTATTCTAAATTGATTTAAATTTACTTAAAAATTATAGTTGAAGATAGAGTGCCTCATTTGGAAGGGAAGGGGGTCTACAGAATATTTGCTTTTATAAAGGGGGTATTGGGTCTGAAATGATAGCTATGGCCATAAGTTAGCAACGTTTGCTAGGAACTGGGCTGATGTTAACTCTGCTAGTTCTGATCCATAGATCATAGTCCTTTGTAGATCTATGGTCTATTGTAGACTTTGTGTGTTAGGTGCAGCATTTATCACATTTTATGTACCGCACTATATATATGATATTCAGTAGCTTACCCTTCTAAATGAAAAGATAAAAGGACTATAGATGAGTAGATTCTTAGTGAGTTGTTCCCCGCCCTCTCCCATTCCCACTAATTTGGTTAGAGATAGCCAATACAGAAGATTCTTTAAACACGTGGATGAGGATAGAAACTCAATCCTTAACCATTACACATTTTCAGGACTGACTTTAAATTAAATTTTAGGCTATCATTAGCAATGTACCGCTATTCTCAGATTTCTTTTATATAGTCTCTTGTTTCGATGACCTTTTCGTACTTCGGTCTTTGCTTAATTTCATTCAGAGCTAGAAAATATGGTAATTTTTAACAACTCCTTGGTAATTCTGCAAATAAAAAGGAGGTTTTAAAAAGGCAGATTTAAAAAGAAAAGAACTGATTTGATTCCAAAGCTGGTATTAACATATTTTCATGCAGAGGAAAGATAAGGAGCAAGATGAATCTTAAGGTTATAAGAGGCCCATCAAATTGACCTACATGAGCTCACAGAAGTTACACGTTTCCTAAGGCCAAGGAACTGTTTCATGACCTTGAAGGGTATATTAGTATTTCTATTTAAGTCATTACATTTTCAAACATTGGAACTGCTCAGATTTGGTTCACTGCACAAACCAATCACTTAGAATGTTGAAGAGCATGACTTTGGTCTCCTGGAGACAGCTCTTCTGTGACTGAGCTCTCGTTTGCACGGCCTGTCTACCTTCCCTGTTAATTTTTTTTTTCTTGTTTTTTGTCCCCCCCCCCCCCCCCTTGTCAGCCTACATTGTGAATGCAACTGATAGAACAAACACCAACACCTGACACTGGAAATTCTCTCCTCTGAACTCATTTGAAACACATGCTGAGGTTCTCAATCGGCAAGTTTTATAAAATGTCAGAACGTTTTAGAGTTGGGAGTGATTGTTGGACTCATTCTAATCACACAGGGAGCTTAAGAAAATACTAATGCCTCAGCCCCACCTTCAGAAATTCTGAATTAACTTGTCTGGGGAAGACTGCAGGCCCCTATGTTTTTAAAAAGTCTTCCAAGCAATTTTAATGTCCAGCCAATTGGAGAACCACTGGGCTAGTCCCATTCGATCAGATAAAAAGAGAAATTCATATAGGATTTGACATAGCAAAGGGCACAAAACTAGACATCAGAATAGCTGAGACTAAACACTGACGGCGCCGGCCCTCCCCGCCCCGCAGAGGCCCGCGCGGCCTCCCTCCGCCGCGGGGTCGCGGAGTGACAGCCGCCGCAACCCCCGTCCTTCCCGCGCCCCGCGCCCCGCGCCCCGCCGCCGCCGCCGCCGCCCGCGCTCACCTCAGGGGCGCAACCGGCACAGCCGGCCGTCGGCCTCGTTCCCGCCGAAGCGTCTCGGTGCGGTACTCCCTGCGCGGGCGGGTTCTTCCCCGGCGGTCGCAGGGGGTTCAGGGGTGGGGGGGCGGGGAACGGCCGTCACTTGAGCGACGAACCGAAGCGCCGCCTGGTGGCATTTTCCACAGGCCGGCGCCACCGCAGCCGCCTTGGGTCCGCACAGCCCCCTGCCGGCCGCAGCTCTTGCTGTCTCGCCGAGCCGACAAGCCTCCGCGGACAGGCGAGGGAGACGCGGCGCGAGTCGGAGGCCGGGCGGGGGTGTGCGCAGACTCTTTCCTCTGGGGACTGCGCGCATGCGCACCAGCGGGGCGGGACCCACGGCCGCCGCGTGGGGGCGGGACCCGCGGCCGCTGCGTGGGGGCCGGCCCCGCCCAGGGGCGCTGGTCCGGCTCAGCCAATCGCGAGCGCCTGGTACCTCTTGGCGCGGGCGATTTGAATGGTTCGCGGCCGCCTGAGGTGGCGGCAGGTGGGCAGGCCGCTGCCCTTTTGGGAGCTTCTCTGAGATCGGGAGGGGAACCCGCCCCTCATCCTTTCGCCGGAGCCCCACCCTCCCCAGGCCGCGGGACTGGCAAAAAACAAACAAACAAACAAACAAACAAAAAAACAGCTGGGAAAGTAAAACAACACTGACTTCACGATAACGGTTACGTCTTTGGATGGAAAGAAGGGAATGGGATAAAGGAAAGGTGAAAAAGAAACTTCAAGCATTTGTATATTATTTGATTTCTTAAAAGAAAGATTTTTAAATGCTAACATTTTGCAAAATGCTTCAATGTTTTAAAGAAATAAAATGTTAATATGTAATTTTATTACATAAAAACCCCAAATATAGTCATGCATATGCACACAGATATGCATATTTTCTATGTAAACATAAAAAACATTATTCGATGAATAAAATGATAGAGATTTTCTCTATCATTGAGCTTTATTCTTTTCCTTAACTTACGGTTATTTCAGGTACTTCAGGGCTCCAGAGCTTGCCAGGAGACGCACATGTCCAAGAAGGCCAGTGCCCAGCAGGGAAGCAGGATGGAGCCCCAGGTGCAGGGAGGTCAAGGCAGGATGGGGGTACTGGGGATGGTCGAAGGCAGGCAGGGAGGCTCGGGGTCAGGCAACGGGGAGGGAAGCATCGGGGTGTATGTGGGGCACAGGTAGGCCAAGGCAGGATGGGGTGAGGGGCGCTGTGTGGGACCCAAGTAGGAAGGGAGGGGAGGGGTGCTTCAGGCGCCAGGGTCGGGCTATCCCCTCCCCCCACCTCCTGCCACCTCCCAAAGCAGCAGCTGAGTCCCACCTGAGCTCCCTGTCGGACAGGCCCAGCTTTGGCATCTGCGTCCTTGCCCCAAGTTGCTACACGGCTCCCCTCATCTGGAGCCCCCTGCCCACTTTTCTTTCCCACCACAGACTGAATGCATCTTTGGACATGTGGCTGGCTCTGGAATGAAATGTTTCCAGGGCACTTCATTGGCACTCTTAACTCGTGTCATACATAACACACTGAATTGTTTTATAAGTACGTTTAGAAATAGCTTATTCACAAGAATATCAAACTTCCTCATTCTTGGTCAACATTGACAGATGGTCATTTATCTTAGCATGTTATACATACTTCAATTAAGTATGTTTCCCCCTTTATCTGTGATCGTCTACAGATAAAACTGGTCTGCTATTAGCTTACTTAGAGTCCATCTCTGCCTTTGCTCTTTCATTTTTCCTGAACTTCTCGTGTGGGATAATTTCTCATATCGCTTTCCCTGATCCTAACTTACTTATTATAATTAAGTGGGGTGTAGGAATAAGAATATAATATAGTTATGAATGTACAATAACATATATTCCATTATTCTAAATTGATTTAAATTTACTTAAAAATTATAGTTGAAGATAGAGTGCCTCATTTGGAAGGGAAGGGGGTCTACAGAATATTTGCTTTTATAAAGGGGGTATTGGGTCTGAAATGATAGCTATGGCCATAAGTTAGCAACGTTTGCTAGGAACTGGGCTGATGTTAACTCTGCTAGTTCTGATCCATAGATCATAGTCCTTTGTAGATCTATGGTCTATTGTAGACTTTGTGTGTTAGGTGCAGCATTTATCACATTTTATGTACCGCACTATATATATGATATTCAGTAGCTTACCCTTCTAAATGAAAAGATAAAAGGACTATAGATGAGTAGATTCTTAGTGAGTTGTTCCCCGCCCTCTCCCATTCCCACTAATTTGGTTAGAGATAGCCAATACAGAAGATTCTTTAAACACGTGGATGAGGATAGAAACTCAATCCTTAACCATTACACATTTTCAGGACTGACTTTAAATTAAATTTTAGGCTATCATTAGCAATGTACCGCTATTCTCAGATTTCTTTTATATAGTCTCTTGTTTCGATGACCTTTTCGTACTTCGGTCTTTGCTTAATTTCATTCAGAGCTAGAAAATATGGTAATTTTTAACAACTCCTTGGTAATTCTGCAAATAAAAAGGAGGTTTTAAAAAGGCAGATTTAAAAAGAAAAGAACTGATTTGATTCCAAAGCTGGTATTAACATATTTTCATGCAGAGGAAAGATAAGGAGCAAGATGAATCTTAAGGTTATAAGAGGCCCATCAAATTGACCTACATGAGCTCACAGAAGTTACACGTTTCCTAAGGCCAAGGAACTGTTTCATGACCTTGAAGGGTATATTAGTATTTCTATTTAAGTCATTACATTTTCAAACATTGGAACTGCTCAGATTTGGTTCACTGCACAAACCAATCACTTAGAATGTTGAAGAGCATGACTTTGGTCTCCTGGAGACAGCTCTTCTGTGACTGAGCTCTCGTTTGCACGGCCTGTCTACCTTCCCTGTTAATTTTTTTTTTCTTGTTTTTTGTCCCCCCCCCCCCCCCCTTGTCAGCCTACATTGTGAATGCAACTGATAGAACAAACACCAACACCTGACACTGGAAATTCTCTCCTCTGAACTCATTTGAAACACATGCTGAGGTTCTCAATCGGCAAGTTTTATAAAATGTCAGAACGTTTTAGAGTTGGGAGTGATTGTTGGACTCATTCTAATCACACAGGGAGCTTAAGAAAATACTAATGCCTCAGCCCCACCTTCAGAAATTCTGAATTAACTTGTCTGGGGAAGACTGCAGGCCCCTATGTTTTTAAAAAGTCTTCCAAGCAATTTTAATGTCCAGCCAATTGGAGAACCACTGGGCTAGTCCCATTCGATCAGATAAAAACAGAAATTCATATAGGATTTGACATAGCAAAGGGCACAAAACTAGACATCAGAATAGCTGAGACTAAACACTGACGGCGCCGGCCCTCCCCGCCCCGCAGAGGCCCGCGCGGCCTCCCTCCGCCGCGGGGTCGCGGAGTGACAGCCGCCGCAACCCCCGTCCTTCCCGCGCCCCGCGCCCCGCGCCCCGCCGCCGCCGCCGCCGCCCGCGCTCACCTCAGGGGCGCAACCGGCACAGCCGGCCGTCGGCCTCGTTCCCGCCGAAGCGTCTCGGTGCGGTACTCCCTGCGCGGGCGGGTTCTTCCCCGGCGGTCGCAGGGGGTTCAGGGGTGGGGGGGCGGGGAACGGCCGTCACTTGAGCGACGAACCGAAGCGCCGCCTGGTGGCATTTTCCACAGGCCGGCGCCACCGCAGCCGCCTTGGGTCCGCACAGCCCCCTGCCGGCCGCAGCTCTTGCTGTCTCGCCGAGCCGACAAGCCTCCGCGGACAGGCGAGGGAGACGCGGCGCGAGTCGGAGGCCGGGCGGGGGTGTGCGCAGACTCTTTCCTCTGGGGACTGCGCGCATGCGCACCAGCGGGGCGGGACCCACGGCCGCCGCGTGGGGGCGGGACCCGCGGCCGCTGCGTGGGGGCCGGCCCCGCCCAGGGGCGCTGGTCCGGCTCAGCCAATCGCGAGCGCCTGGTACCTCTTGGCGCGGGCGATTTGAATGGTTCGCGGCCGCCTGAGGTGGCGGCAGGTGGGCAGGCCGCTGCCCTTTTGGGAGCTTCTCTGAGATCGGGAGGGGAACCCGCCCCTCATCCTTTCGCCGGAGCCCCACCCTCCCCAGGCCGCGGGACTGGCAAAAAACAAACAAACAAACAAACAAACAAAAAAACAGCTGGGAAAGTAAAACAACACTGACTTCACGATAACGGTTACGTCTTTGGATGGAAAGAAGGGAATGGGATAAAGGAAAGGTGAAAAAGAAACTTCAAGCATTTGTATATTATTTGATTTCTTAAAAGAAAGATTTTTAAATGCTAACATTTTGCAAAATGCTTCAATGTTTTAAAGAAATAAAATGTTAATATGTAATTTTATTACATAAAAACCCCAAATATAGTCATGCATATGCACACAGATATGCATATTTTCTATGTAAACATAAAAAACATTATTCGATGAATAAAATGATAGAGATTTTCTCTATCATTGAGCTTTATTCTTTTCCTTAACTTACGGTTATTTCAGGTACTTCAGGGCTCCAGAGCTTGCCAGGAGACGCACATGTCCAAGAAGGCCAGTGCCCAGCAGGGAAGCAGGATGGAGCCCCAGGTGCAGGGAGGTCAAGGCAGGATGGGGGTACTGGGGATGGTCGAAGGCAGGCAGGGAGGCTCGGGGTCAGGCAACGGGGAGGGAAGCATCGGGGTGTATGTGGGGCACAGGTAGGCCAAGGCAGGATGGGGTGAGGGGCGCTGTGTGGGACCCAAGTAGGAAGGGAGGGGAGGGGTGCTTCAGGCGCCAGGGTCGGGCTATCCCCTCCCCCCACCTCCTGCCACCTCCCAAAGCAGCAGCTGAGTCCCACCTGAGCTCCCTGTCGGACAGGCCCAGCTTTGGCATCTGCGTCCTTGCCCCAAGTTGCTACACGGCTCCCCTCATCTGGAGCCCCCTGCCCACTTTTCTTTCCCACCACAGACTGAATGCATCTTTGGACATGTGGCTGGCTCTGGAATGAAATGTTTCCAGGGCACTTCATTGGCACTCTTAACTCGTGTCATACATAACACACTGAATTGTTTTATAAGTACGTTTAGAAATAGCTTATTCACAAGAATATCAAACTTCCTCATTCTTGGTCAACATTGACAGATGGTCATTTATCTTAGCATGTTATACATACTTCAATTAAGTATGTTTCCCCCTTTATCTGTGATCGTCTACAGATAAAACTGGTCTGCTATTAGCTTACTTAGAGTCCATCTCTGCCTTTGCTCTTTCATTTTTCCTGAACTTCTCGTGTGGGATAATTTCTCATATCGCTTTCCCTGATCCTAACTTACTTATTATAATTAAGTGGGGTGTAGGAATAAGAATATAATATAGTTATGAATGTACAATAACATATATTCCATTATTCTAAATTGATTTAAATTTACTTAAAAATTATAGTTGAAGATAGAGTGCCTCATTTGGAAGGGAAGGGGGTCTACAGAATATTTGCTTTTATAAAGGGGGTATTGGGTCTGAAATGATAGCTATGGCCATAAGTTAGCAACGTTTGCTAGGAACTGGGCTGATGTTAACTCTGCTAGTTCTGATCCATAGATCATAGTCCTTTGTAGATCTATGGTCTATTGTAGACTTTGTGTGTTAGGTGCAGCATTTATCACATTTTATGTACCGCACTATATATATGATATTCAGTAGCTTACCCTTCTAAATGAAAAGATAAAAGGACTATAGATGAGTAGATTCTTAGTGAGTTGTTCCCCGCCCTCTCCCATTCCCACTAATTTGGTTAGAGATAGCCAATACAGAAGATTCTTTAAACACGTGGATGAGGATAGAAACTCAATCCTTAACCATTACACATTTTCAGGACTGACTTTAAATTAAATTTTAGGCTATCATTAGCAATGTACCGCTATTCTCAGATTTCTTTTATATAGTCTCTTGTTTCGATGACCTTTTCGTACTTCGGTCTTTGCTTAATTTCATTCAGAGCTAGAAAATATGGTAATTTTTAACAACTCCTTGGTAATTCTGCAAATAAAAAGGAGGTTTTAAAAAGGCAGATTTAAAAAGAAAAGAACTGATTTGATTCCAAAGCTGGTATTAACATATTTTCATGCAGAGGAAAGATAAGGAGCAAGATGAATCTTAAGGTTATAAGAGGCCCATCAAATTGACCTACATGAGCTCACAGAAGTTACACGTTTCCTAAGGCCAAGGAACTGTTTCATGACCTTGAAGGGTATATTAGTATTTCTATTTAAGTCATTACATTTTCAAACATTGGAACTGCTCAGATTTGGTTCACTGCACAAACCAATCACTTAGAATGTTGAAGAGCATGACTTTGGTCTCCTGGAGACAGCTCTTCTGTGACTGAGCTCTCGTTTGCACGGCCTGTCTACCTTCCCTGTTAATTTTTTTTTTCTTGTTTTTTGTCCCCCCCCCCCCCCCTTGTCAGCCTACATTGTGAATGCAACTGATAGAACAAACACCAACACCTGACACTGGAAATTCTCTCCTCTGAACTCATTTGAAACACATGCTGAGGTTCTCAATCGGCAAGTTTTATAAAATGTCAGAACGTTTTAGAGTTGGGAGTGATTGTTGGACTCATTCTAATCACACAGGGAGCTTAAGAAAATACTAATGCCTCAGCCCCACCTTCAGAAATTCTGAATTAACTTGTCTGGGGAAGACTGCAGG
Source organism: Camelus dromedarius (assembly GCF_036321535.1). NCBI lineage: Eukaryota > Metazoa > Chordata > Mammalia > Artiodactyla > Camelidae > Camelus > Camelus dromedarius. The sequence continues at coordinate 3,331,057 of NC_087449.1, read as the reverse complement.
CCCCTATGTTTTTAAAAAGTCTTCCAAGCAATTTTAATGTCCAGCCAATTGGAGAACCACTGGGCTAGTCCCATTCGATCAGATAAAAAGAGAAATTCATATAGGATTTGACATAGCAAAGGGCACAAAACTAGACATCAGAATAGCTGAGACTAAACACTGACGGCGCCGGCCCTCCCCGCCCCGCAGAGGCCCGCGCGGCCTCCCTCCGCCGCGGGGTCGCGGAGTGACAGCCGCCGCAACCCCCGTCCTTCCCGCGCCCCGCGCCCCGCGCCCCGCCGCCGCCGCCGCCGCCCGCGCTCACCTCAGGGGCGCAACCGGCACAGCCGGCCGTCGGCCTCGTTCCCGCCGAAGCGTCTCGGTGCGGTACTCCCTGCGCGGGCGGGTTCTTCCCCGGCGGTCGCAGGGGGTTCAGGGGTGGGGGGGCGGGGAACGGCCGTCACTTGAGCGACGAACCGAAGCGCCGCCTGGTGGCATTTTCCACAGGCCGGCGCCACCGCAGCCGCCTTGGGTCCGCACAGCCCCCTGCCGGCCGCAGCTCTTGCTGTCTCGCCGAGCCGACAAGCCTCCGCGGACAGGCGAGGGAGACGCGGCGCGAGTCGGAGGCCGGGCGGGGGTGTGCGCAGACTCTTTCCTCTGGGGACTGCGCGCATGCGCACCAGCGGGGCGGGACCCACGGCCGCCGCGTGGGGGCGGGACCCGCGGCCGCTGCGTGGGGGCCGGCCCCGCCCAGGGGCGCTGGTCCGGCTCAGCCAATCGCGAGCGCCTGGTACCTCTTGGCGCGGGCGATTTGAATGGTTCGCGGCCGCCTGAGGTGGCGGCAGGTGGGCAGGCCGCTGCCCTTTTGGGAGCTTCTCTGAGATCGGGAGGGGAACCCGCCCCTCATCCTTTCGCCGGAGCCCCACCCTCCCCAGGCCGCGGGACTGGCAAAAAACAAACAAACAAACAAACAAACAAAAAAACAGCTGGGAAAGTAAAACAACACTGACTTCACGATAACGGTTACGTCTTTGGATGGAAAGAAGGGAATGGGATAAAGGAAAGGTGAAAAAGAAACTTCAAGCATTTGTATATTATTTGATTTCTTAAAAGAAAGATTTTTAAATGCTAACATTTTGCAAAATGCTTCAATGTTTTAAAGAAATAAAATGTTAATATGTAATTTTATTACATAAAAACCCCAAATATAGTCATGCATATGCACACAGATATGCATATTTTCTATGTAAACATAAAAAACATTATTCGATGAATAAAATGATAGAGATTTTCTCTATCATTGAGCTTTATTCTTTTCCTTAACTTACGGTTATTTCAGGTACTTCAGGGCTCCAGAGCTTGCCAGGAGACGCACATGTCCAAGAAGGCCAGTGCCCAGCAGGGAAGCAGGATGGAGCCCCAGGTGCAGGGAGGTCAAGGCAGGATGGGGGTACTGGGGATGGTCGAAGGCAGGCAGGGAGGCTCGGGGTCAGGCAACGGGGAGGGAAGCATCGGGGTGTATGTGGGGCACAGGTAGGCCAAGGCAGGATGGGGTGAGGGGCGCTGTGTGGGACCCAAGTAGGAAGGGAGGGGAGGGGTGCTTCAGGCGCCAGGGTCGGGCTATCCCCTCCCCCCACCTCCTGCCACCTCCCAAAGCAGCAGCTGAGTCCCACCTGAGCTCCCTGTCGGACAGGCCCAGCTTTGGCATCTGCGTCCTTGCCCCAAGTTGCTACACGGCTCCCCTCATCTGGAGCCCCCTGCCCACTTTTCTTTCCCACCACAGACTGAATGCATCTTTGGACATGTGGCTGGCTCTGGAATGAAATGTTTCCAGGGCACTTCATTGGCACTCTTAACTCGTGTCATACATAACACACTGAATTGTTTTATAAGTACGTTTAGAAATAGCTTATTCACAAGAATATCAAACTTCCTCATTCTTGGTCAACATTGACAGATGGTCATTTATCTTAGCATGTTATACATACTTCAATTAAGTATGTTTCCCCCTTTATCTGTGATCGTCTACAGATAAAACTGGTCTGCTATTAGCTTACTTAGAGTCCATCTCTGCCTTTGCTCTTTCATTTTTCCTGAACTTCTCGTGTGGGATAATTTCTCATATCGCTTTCCCTGATCCTAACTTACTTATTATAATTAAGTGGGGTGTAGGAATAAGAATATAATATAGTTATGAATGTACAATAACATATATTCCATTATTCTAAATTGATTTAAATTTACTTAAAAATTATAGTTGAAGATAGAGTGCCTCATTTGGAAGGGAAGGGGGTCTACAGAATATTTGCTTTTATAAAGGGGGTATTGGGTCTGAAATGATAGCTATGGCCATAAGTTAGCAACGTTTGCTAGGAACTGGGCTGATGTTAACTCTGCTAGTTCTGATCCATAGATCATAGTCCTTTGTAGATCTATGGTCTATTGTAGACTTTGTGTGTTAGGTGCAGCATTTATCACATTTTATGTACCGCACTATATATATGATATTCAGTAGCTTACCCTTCTAAATGAAAAGATAAAAGGACTATAGATGAGTAGATTCTTAGTGAGTTGTTCCCCGCCCTCTCCCATTCCCACTAATTTGGTTAGAGATAGCCAATACAGAAGATTCTTTAAACACGTGGATGAGGATAGAAACTCAATCCTTAACCATTACACATTTTCAGGACTGACTTTAAATTAAATTTTAGGCTATCATTAGCAATGTACCGCTATTCTCAGATTTCTTTTATATAGTCTCTTGTTTCGATGACCTTTTCGTACTTCGGTCTTTGCTTAATTTCATTCAGAGCTAGAAAATATGGTAATTTTTAACAACTCCTTGGTAATTCTGCAAATAAAAAGGAGGTTTTAAAAAGGCAGATTTAAAAAGAAAAGAACTGATTTGATTCCAAAGCTGGTATTAACATATTTTCATGCAGAGGAAAGATAAGGAGCAAGATGAATCTTAAGGTTATAAGAGGCCCATCAAATTGACCTACATGAGCTCACAGAAGTTACACGTTTCCTAAGGCCAAGGAACTGTTTCATGACCTTGAAGGGTATATTAGTATTTCTATTTAAGTCATTACATTTTCAAACATTGGAACTGCTCAGATTTGGTTCACTGCACAAACCAATCACTTAGAATGTTGAAGAGCATGACTTTGGTCTCCTGGAGACAGCTCTTCTGTGACTGAGCTCTCGTTTGCACGGCCTGTCTACCTTCCCTGTTAATTTTTTTTTTCTTGTTTTTTGTCCCCCCCCCCCCCCTTGTCAGCCTACATTGTGAATGCAACTGATAGAACACCAACACCTGACACTGGAAATTCTCTCCTCTGAACTCATTTGAAACACATGCTGAGGTTCTCAATCGGCAAGTTTTATAAAATGTCAGAACGTTTTAGAGTTGGGAGTGATTGTTGGACTCATTCTAATCACACAGGGAGCTTAAGAAAATACTAATGCCTCAGCCCCACCTTCAGAAATTCTGAATTAACTTGTCTGGGGAAGACTGCAGGCCCCTATGTTTTTAAAAAGTCTTCCAAGCAATTTTAATGTCCAGCCAATTGGAGAACCACTGGGCTAGTCCCATTCGATCAGATAAAAACAGAAATTCATATAGGATTTGACATAGCAAAGGGCACAAAACTAGACATCAGAATAGCTGAGACTAAACACTGACGGCGCCGGCCCTCCCCGCCCCGCAGAGGCCCGCGCGGCCTCCCTCCGCCGCGGGGTCGCGGAGTGACAGCCGCCGCAACCCCCGTCCTTCCCGCGCCCCGCGCCCCGCGCCCCGCCGCCGCCGCCGCCGCCCGCGCTCACCTCAGGGGCGCAACCGGCACAGCCGGCCGTCGGCCTCGTTCCCGCCGAAGCGTCTCGGTGCGGTACTCCCTGCGCGGGCGGGTTCTTCCCCGGCGGTCGCAGGGGGTTCAGGGGTGGGGGGGCGGGGAACGGCCGTCACTTGAGCGACGAACCGAAGCGCCGCCTGGTGGCATTTTCCACAGGCCGGCGCCACCGCAGCCGCCTTGGGTCCGCACAGCCCCCTGCCGGCCGCAGCTCTTGCTGTCTCGCCGAGCCGACAAGCCTCCGCGGACAGGCGAGGGAGACGCGGCGCGAGTCGGAGGCCGGGCGGGGGTGTGCGCAGACTCTTTCCTCTGGGGACTGCGCGCATGCGCACCAGCGGGGCGGGACCCACGGCCGCCGCGTGGGGGCGGGACCCGCGGCCGCTGCGTGGGGGCCGGCCCCGCCCAGGGGCGCTGGTCCGGCTCAGCCAATCGCGAGCGCCTGGTACCTCTTGGCGCGGGCGATTTGAATGGTTCGCGGCCGCCTGAGGTGGCGGCAGGTGGGCAGGCCGCTGCCCTTTTGGGAGCTTCTCTGAGATCGGGAGGGGAACCCGCCCCTCATCCTTTCGCCGGAGCCCCACCCTCCCCAGGCCGCGGGACTGGCAAAAAACAAACAAACAAACAAACAAACAAAAAAACAGCTGGGAAAGTAAAACAACACTGACTTCACGATAACGGTTACGTCTTTGGATGGAAAGAAGGGAATGGGATAAAGGAAAGGTGAAAAAGAAACTTCAAGCATTTGTATATTATTTGATTTCTTAAAAGAAAGATTTTTAAATGCTAACATTTTGCAAAATGCTTCAATGTTTTAAAGAAATAAAATGTTAATATGTAATTTTATTACATAAAAACCCCAAATATAGTCATGCATATGCACACAGATATGCATATTTTCTATGTAAACATAAAAAACATTATTCGATGAATAAAATGATAGAGATTTTCTCTATCATTGAGCTTTATTCTTTTCCTTAACTTACGGTTATTTCAGGTACTTCAGGGCTCCAGAGCTTGCCAGGAGACGCACATGTCCAAGAAGGCCAGTGCCCAGCAGGGAAGCAGGATGGAGCCCCAGGTGCAGGGAGGTCAAGGCAGGATGGGGGTACTGGGGATGGTCGAAGGCAGGCAGGGAGGCTCGGGGTCAGGCAACGGGGAGGGAAGCATCGGGGTGTATGTGGGGCACAGGTAGGCCAAGGCAGGATGGGGTGAGGGGCGCTGTGTGGGACCCAAGTAGGAAGGGAGGGGAGGGGTGCTTCAGGCGCCAGGGTCGGGCTATCCCCTCCCCCCACCTCCTGCCACCTCCCAAAGCAGCAGCTGAGTCCCACCTGAGCTCCCTGTCGGACAGGCCCAGCTTTGGCATCTGCGTCCTTGCCCCAAGTTGCTACACGGCTCCCCTCATCTGGAGCCCCCTGCCCACTTTTCTTTCCCACCACAGACTGAATGCATCTTTGGACATGTGGCTGGCTCTGGAATGAAATGTTTCCAGGGCACTTCATTGGCACTCTTAACTCGTGTCATACATAACACACTGAATTGTTTTATAAGTACGTTTAGAAATAGCTTATTCACAAGAATATCAAACTTCCTCATTCTTGGTCAACATTGACAGATGGTCATTTATCTTAGCATGTTATACATACTTCAATTAAGTATGTTTCCCCCTTTATCTGTGATCGTCTACAGATAAAACTGGTCTGCTATTAGCTTACTTAGAGTCCATCTCTGCCTTTGCTCTTTCATTTTTCCTGAACTTCTCGTGTGGGATAATTTCTCATATCGCTTTCCCTGATCCTAACTTACTTATTATAATTAAGTGGGGTGTAGGAATAAGAATATAATATAGTTATGAATGTACAATAACATATATTCCATTATTCTAAATTGATTTAAATTTACTTAAAAATTATAGTTGAAGATAGAGTGCCTCATTTGGAAGGGAAGGGGGTCTACAGAATATTTGCTTTTATAAAGGGGGTATTGGGTCTGAAATGATAGCTATGGCCATAAGTTAGCAACGTTTGCTAGGAACTGGGCTGATGTTAACTCTGCTAGTTCTGATCCATAGATCATAGTCCTTTGTAGATCTATGGTCTATTGTAGACTTTGTGTGTTAGGTGCAGCATTTATCACATTTTATGTACCGCACTATATATATGATATTCAGTAGCTTACCCTTCTAAATGAAAAGATAAAAGGACTATAGATGAGTAGATTCTTAGTGAGTTGTTCCCCGCCCTCTCCCATTCCCACTAATTTGGTTAGAGATAGCCAATACAGAAGATTCTTTAAACACGTGGATGAGGATAGAAACTCAATCCTTAACCATTACACATTTTCAGGACTGACTTTAAATTAAATTTTAGGCTATCATTAGCAATGTACCGCTATTCTCAGATTTCTTTTATATAGTCTCTTGTTTCGATGACCTTTTCGTACTTCGGTCTTTGCTTAATTTCATTCAGAGCTAGAAAATATGGTAATTTTTAACAACTCCTTGGTAATTCTGCAAATAAAAAGGAGGTTTTAAAAAGGCAGATTTAAAAAGAAAAGAACTGATTTGATTCCAAAGCTGGTATTAACATATTTTCATGCAGAGGAAAGATAAGGAGCAAGATGAATCTTAAGGTTATAAGAGGCCCATCAAATTGACCTACATGAGCTCACAGAAGTTACACGTTTCCTAAGGCCAAGGAACTGTTTCATGACCTTGAAGGGTATATTAGTATTTCTATTTAAGTCATTACATTTTCAAACATTGGAACTGCTCAGATTTGGTTCACTGCACAAACCAATCACTTAGAATGTTGAAGAGCATGACTTTGGTCTCCTGGAGACAGCTCTTCTGTGACTGAGCTCTCGTTTGCACGGCCTGTCTACCTTCCCTGTTAATTTTTTTTTTCTTGTTTTTTGTCCCCCCCCCCCCCCCTTGTCAGCCTACATTGTGAATGCAACTGATAGAACAAACACCAACACCTGACACTGGAAATTCTCTCCTCTGAACTCATTTGAAACACATGCTGAGGTTCTCAATCGGCAAGTTTTATAAAATGTCAGAACGTTTTAGAGTTGGGAGTGATTGTTGGACTCATTCTAATCACACAGGGAGCTTAAGAAAATACTAATGCCTCAGCCCCACCTTCCGAAATTCTGAATTAACTTGTCTGGGGAAGACTGCAGGCCCCTATGTTTTTAAAAAGTCTTCCAAGCAATTTTAATGTCCAGCCAATTGGAGAACCACTGGGCTAGTCCCATTCGATCAGATAAAAACAGAAATTCATATAGGATTTGACATAGCAAAGGGCACAAAACTAGACATCAGAATAGCTGAGACTAAACACTGACGGCGCCGGCCCTCCCCGCCCCGCAGAGGCCCGCGCGGCCTCCCTCCGCCGCGGGGTCGCGGAGTGACAGCCGCCGCAACCCCCGTCCTTCCCGCGCCCCGCGCCCCGCGCCCCGCCGCCGCCGCCGCCGCCGCCGCCCGCGCTCACCTCAGGGGCGCAACCGGCACAGCCGGCCGTCGGCCTCGTTCCCGCCGAAGCGTCTCGGTGCGGTACTCCCTGCGCGGGCGGGTTCTTCCCCGGCGGTCGCAGGGGGTTCAGGGGTGGGGGGGCGGGGAACGGCCGTCACTTGAGCGACGAACCGAAGCGCCGCCTGGTGGCATTTTCCACAGGCCGGCGCCACCGCAGCCGCCTTGGGTCCGCACAGCCCCCTGCCGGCCGCAGCTCTTGCTGTCTCGCCGAGCCGACAAGCCTCCGCGGACAGGCGAGGGAGACGCGGCGCGAGTCGGAGGCCGGGCTGGGGTGTGCGCAGACTCTTTCCTCTGGGGACTGCGCGCATGCGCACCAGCGGGGCGGGACCCACGGCCGCCGCGTGGGGGCGGGACCCGCGGCCGCTGCGTGGGGGCCGGCCCCGCCCAGGGGCGCTGGTCCGGCTCAGCCAATCGCGAGCGCCTGGTACCTCTTGGCGCGGGCGATTTGAATGGTTCGCGGCCGCCTGAGGTGGCGGCAGGTGGGCACGCCGCTGCCCTTTTGGGAGCTTCTCTGAGATCGGGAGGGGAACCCGCCCCTCATCCTTTCGCCGGAGCCGCACCCTCCCCAGGCCGCGGGACTGGCAAAAAACAAACAAACAAACAAACAAACAAAAAAACAGCTGGGAAAGTAAAACAACACTGACTTCACGATAACGGTTACGTCTTTGGATGGAAAGAAGGGAATGGGATAAAGGAAAGGTGAAAAAGAAACTTCAAGCATTTGTATATTATTTGATTTCTTAAAAGAAAGATTTTTAAATGCTAACATTTTGCAAAATGCTTCAATGTTTTAAAGAAATAAAATGTTAATATGTAATTTTATTACATAAAAACCCCAAATATAGTCATGCATATGCACACAGATATGCATATTTTCTATGTAAACATAAAAAACATTATTCGATGAATAAAATGATAGAGATTTTCTCTATCATTGAGCTTTATTCTTTTCCTTAACTTACGGTTATTTCAGGTACTTCAGGGCTCCAGAGCTTGCCAGGAGACGCACATGTCCAAGAAGGCCAGTGCCCAGCAGGGAAGCAGGATGGAGCCCCAGGTGCAGGGAGGTCAAGGCAGGATGGGGGTACTGGGGATGGTCGAAGGCAGGCAGGGAGGCTCGGGGTCAGGCAACGGGGAGGGAAGCATCGGGGTGTATGTGGGGCACAGGTAGGCCAAGGCAGGATGGGGTGAGGGGCGCTGTGTGGGACCCAAGTAGGAAGGGAGGGGAGGGGTGCTTCAGGCGCCAGGGTCGGGCTATCCCCTCCCCCCACCTCCTGCCACCTCCCAAAGCAGCAGCTGAGTCCCACCTGAGCTCCCTGTCGGACAGGCCCAGCTTTGGCATCTGCGTCCTTGCCCCAAGTTGCTACACGGCTCCCCTCATCTGGAGCCCCCTGCCCACTTTTCTTTCCCACCACAGACTGAATGCATCTTTGGACATGTGGCTGGCTCTGGAATGAAATGTTTCCAGGGCACTTCATTGGCACTCTTAACTCGTGTCATACATAACACACTGAATTGTTTTATAAGTACGTTTAGAAATAGCTTATTCACAAGAATATCAAACTTCCTCATTCTTGGTCAACATTGACAGATGGTCATTTATCTTAGCATGTTATACATACTTCAATTAAGTATGTTTCCCCCTTTATCTGTGATCGTCTACAGATAAAACTGGTCTGCTATTAGCTTACTTAGAGTCCATCTCTGCCTTTGCTCTTTCATTTTTCCTGAACTTCTCGTGTGGGATAATTTCTCATATCGCTTTCCCTGATCCTAACTTACTTATTATAATTAAGTGGGGTGTAGGAATAAGAATATAATATAGTTATGAATGTACAATAACATATATTCCATTATTCTAAATTGATTTAAATTTACTTAAAAATTATAGTTGAAGATAGAGTGCCTCATTTGGAAGGGAAGGGGGTCTACAGAATATTTGCTTTTATAAAGGGGGTATTGGGTCTGAAATGATAGCTATGGCCATAAGTTAGCAACGTTTGCTAGGAACTGGGCTGATGTTAACTCTGCTAGTTCTGATCCATAGATCATAGTCCTTTGTAGATCTATGGTCTATTGTAGACTTTGTGTGTTAGGTGCAGCATTTATCACATTTTATGTACCGCACTATATATATGATATTCAGTAGCTTACCCTTCTAAATGAAAAGATAAAAGGACTATAGATGAGTAGATTCTTAGTGAGTTGTTCCCCGCCCTCTCCCATTCCCACTAATTTGGTTAGAGATAGCCAATACAGAAGATTCTTTAAACACGTGGATGAGGATAGAAACTCAATCCTTAACCATTACACATTTTCAGGACTGACTTTAAATTAAATTTTAGGCTATCATTAGCAATGTACCGCTATTCTCAGATTTCTTTTATATAGTCTCTTGTTTCGATGACCTTTTCGTACTTCGGTCTTTGCTTAATTTCATTCAGAGCTAGAAAATATGGTAATTTTTAACAACTCCTTGGTAATTCTGCAAATAAAAAGGAGGTTTTAAAAAGGCAGATTTAAAAAGAAAAGAACTGATTTGATTCCAAAGCTGGTATTAACATATTTTCATGCAGAGGAAAGATAAGGAGCAAGATGAATCTTAAGGTTATAAGAGGCCCATCAAATTGACCTACATGAGCTCACAGAAGTTACACGTTTCCTAAGGCCAAGGAACTGTTTCATGACCTTGAAGGGTATATTAGTATTTCTATTTAAGTCATTACATTTTCAAACATTGGAACTGCTCAGATTTGGTTCACTGCACAAACCAATCACTTAGAATGTTGAAGAGCATGACTTTGGTCTCCTGGAGACAGCTCTTCTGTGACTGAGCTCTCGTTTGCACGGCCTGTCTACCTTCCCTGTTAATTTTTTTTTTCTTGTTTTTTGTCCCCCCCCCCCCCCCTTGTCAGCCTACATTGTGAATGCAACTGATAGAACAAACACCAACACCTGACACTGGAAATTCTCTCCTCTGAACTCATTTGAAACACATGCTGAGGTTCTCAATCGGCAAGTTTTATAAAATGTCAGAACGTTTTAGAGTTGGGAGTGATTGTTGGACTCATTCTAATCACACAGGGAGCTTAAGAAAATACTAATGCCTCAGCCCCACCTTCCGAAATTCTGAATTAACTTGTCTGGGGAAGACTGCAGGCCCCTATGTTTTTAAAAAGTCTTCCAAGCAATTTTAATGTCCAGCCAATTGGAGAACCACTGGGCTAGTCCCATTCGATCAGATAAAAACAGAAATTCATATAGGATTTGACATAGCAAAGGGCACAAAACTAGACATCAGAATAGCTGAGACTAAACACTGACGGCGCCGGCCCTCCCCGCCCCGCAGAGGCCCGCGCGGCCTCCCTCCGCCGCGGGGTCGCGGAGTGACAGCCGCCGCAACCCCCGTCCTTCCCGCGCCCCGCGCCCCGCGCCCCGCCGCCGCCGCCGCCGCCGCCGCCCGCGCTCACCTCAGGGGCGCAACCGGCACAGCCGGCCGTCGGCCTCGTTCCCGCCGAAGCGTCTCGGTGCGGTACTCCCTGCGCGGGCGGGTTCTTCCCCGGCGGTCGCAGGGGGTTCAGGGGTGGGGGGGCGGGGAACGGCCGTCACTTGAGCGACGAACCGAAGCGCCGCCTGGTGGCATTTTCCACAGGCCGGCGCCACCGCAGCCGCCTTGGGTCCGCACAGCCCCCTGCCGGCCGCAGCTCTTGCTGTCTCGCCGAGCCGACAAGCCTCCGCGGACAGGCGAGGGAGACGCGGCGCGAGTCGGAGGCCGGGCTGGGGTGTGCGCAGACTCTTTCCTCTGGGGACTGCGCGCATGCGCACCAGCGGGGCGGGACCCACGGCCGCCGCGTGGGGGCGGGACCCGCGGCCGCTGCGTGGGGGCCGGCCCCGCCCAGGGGCGCTGGTCCGGCTCAGCCAATCGCGAGCGCCTGGTACCTCTTGGCGCGGGCGATTTGAATGGTTCGCGGCCGCCTGAGGTGGCGGCAGGTGGGCAGGCCGCTGCCCTTTTGGGAGCTTCTCTGAGATCGGGAGGGGAACCCGCCCCTCATCCTTTCGCCGGAGCCCCACCCTCCCCAGGCCGCGGGACTGGCAAAAAACAAACAAACAAACAAACAAACAAAAAAACAGCTGGGAAAGTAAAACAACACTGACTTCACGATAACGGTTACGTCTTTGGATGGAAAGAAGGGAATGGGATAAAGGAAAGGTGAAAAAGAAACTTCAAGCATTTGTATATTATTTGATTTCTTAAAAGAAAGATTTTTAAATGCTAACATTTTGCAAAATGCTTCAATGTTTTAAAGAAATAAAATGTTAATATGTAATTTTATTACATAAAAACCCCAAATATAGTCATGCATATGCACACAGATATGCATATTTTCTATGTAAACATAAAAAACATTATTCGATGAATAAAATGATAGAGATTTTCTCTATCATTGAGCTTTATTCTTTTCCTTAACTTACGGTTATTTCAGGTACTTCAGGGCTCCAGAGCTTGCCAGGAGACGCACATGTCCAAGAAGGCCAGTGCCCAGCAGGGAAGCAGGATGGAGCCCCAGGTGCAGGGAGGTCAAGGCAGGATGGGGGTACTGGGGATGGTCGAAGGCAGGCAGGGAGGCTCGGGGTCAGGCAACGGGGAGGGAAGCATCGGGGTGTATGTGGGGCACAGGTAGGCCAAGGCAGGATGGGGTGAGGGGCGCTGTGTGGGACCCAAGTAGGAAGGGAGGGGAGGGGTGCTTCAGGCGCCAGGGTCGGGCTATCCCCTCCCCCCACCTCCTGCCACCTCCCAAAGCAGCAGCTGAGTCCCACCTGAGCTCCCTGTCGGACAGGCCCAGCTTTGGCATCTGCGTCCTTGCCCCAAGTTGCTACACGGCTCCCCTCATCTGGAGCCCCCTGCCCACTTTTCTTTCCCACCACAGACTGAATGCATCTTTGGACATGTGGCTGGCTCTGGAATGAAATGTTTCCAGGGCACTTCATTGGCACTCTTAACTCGTGTCATACATAACACACTGAATTGTTTTATAAGTACGTTTAGAAATAGCTTATTCACAAGAATATCAAACTTCCTCATTCTTGGTCAACATTGACAGATGGTCATTTATCTTAGCATGTTATACATACTTCAATTAAGTATGTTTCCCCCTTTATCTGTGATCGTCTACAGATAAAACTGGTCTGCTATTAGCTTACTTAGAGTCCATCTCTGCCTTTGCTCTTTCATTTTTCCTGAACTTCTCGTGTGGGATAATTTCTCATATCGCTTTCCCTGATCCTAACTTACTTATTATAATTAAGTGGGGTGTAGGAATAAGAATATAATATAGTTATGAATGTACAATAACATATATTCCATTATTCTAAATTGATTTAAATTTACTTAAAAATTATAGTTGAAGATAGAGTGCCTCATTTGGAAGGGAAGGGGGTCTACAGAATATTTGCTTTTATAAAGGGGGTATTGGGTCTGAAATGATAGCTATGGCCATAAGTTAGCAACGTTTGCTAGGAACTGGGCTGATGTTAACTCTGCTAGTTCTGATCCATAGATCATAGTCCTTTGTAGATCTATGGTCTATTGTAGACTTTGTGTGTTAGGTGCAGCATTTATCACATTTTATGTACCGCACTATATATATGATATTCAGTAGCTTACCCTTCTAAATGAAAAGATAAAAGGACTATAGATGAGTAGATTCTTAGTGAGTTGTTCCCCGCCCTCTCCCATTCCCACTAATTTGGTTAGAGATAGCCAATACAGAAGATTCTTTAAACACGTGGATGAGGATAGAAACTCAATCCTTAACCATTACACATTTTCAGGACTGACTTTAAATTAAATTTTAGGCTATCATTAGCAATGTACCGCTATTCTCAGATTTCTTTTATATAGTCTCTTGTTTCGATGACCTTTTCGTACTTCGGTCTTTGCTTAATTTCATTCAGAGCTAGAAAATATGGTAATTTTTAACAACTCCTTGGTAATTCTGCAAATAAAAAGGAGGTTTTAAAAAGGCAGATTTAAAAAGAAAAGAACTGATTTGATTCCAAAGCTGGTATTAACATATTTTCATGCAGAGGAAAGATAAGGAGCAAGATGAATCTTAAGGTTATAAGAGGCCCATCAAATTGACCTACATGAGCTCACAGAAGTTACACGTTTCCTAAGGCCAAGGAACTGTTTCATGACCTTGAAGGGTATATTAGTATTTCTATTTAAGTCATTACATTTTCAAACATTGGAACTGCTCAGATTTGGTTCACTGCACAAACCAATCACTTAGAATGTTGAAGAGCATGACTTTGGTCTCCTGGAGACAGCTCTTCTGTGACTGAGCTCTCGTTTGCACGGCCTGTCTACCTTCCCTGTTAATTTTTTTTTTCTTGTTTTTTGTCCCCCCCCCCCCCCCTTGTCAGCCTACATTGTGAATGCAACTGATAGAACAAACACCAACACCTGACACTGGAAATTCTCTCCTCTGAACTCATTTGAAACACATGCTGAGGTTCTCAATCGGCAAGTTTTATAAAATGTCAGAACGTTTTAGAGTTGGGAGTGATTGTTGGACTCATTCTAATCACACAGGGAGCTTAAGAAAATACTAATGCCTCAGCCCCACCTTCCGAAATTCTGAATTAACTTGTCTGGGGAAGACTGCAGGCCCCTATGTTTTTAAAAAGTCTTCCAAGCAATTTTAATGTCCAGCCAATTGGAGAACCACTGGGCTAGTCCCATTCGATCAGATAAAAACAGAAATTCATATAGGATTTGACATAGCAAAGGGCACAAAACTAGACATCAGAATAGCTGAGACTAAACACTGACGGCGCCGGCCCTCCCCGCCCCGCAGAGGCCCGCGCGGCCTCCCTCCGCCGCGGGGTCGCGGAGTGACAGCCGCCGCAACCCCCGTCCTTCCCGCGCCCCGCGCCCCGCGCCCCGCCGCCGCCGCCGCCGCCGCCGCCCGCGCTCACCTCAGGGGCGCAACCGGCACAGCCGGCCGTCGGCCTCGTTCCCGCCGAAGCGTCTCGGTGCGGTACTCCCTGCGCGGGCGGGTTCTTCCCCGGCGGTCGCAGGGGGTTCAGGGGTGGGGGGGCGGGGAACGGCCGTCACTTGAGCGACGAACCGAAGCGCCGCCTGGTGGCATTTTCCACAGGCCGGCGCCACCGCAGCCGCCTTGGGTCCGCACAGCCCCCTGCCGGCCGCAGCTCTTGCTGTCTCGCCGAGCCGACAAGCCTCCGCGGACAGGCGAGGGAGACGCGGCGCGAGTCGGAGGCCGGGCGGGGGTGTGCGCAGACTCTTTCCTCTGGGGACTGCGCGCATGCGCACCAGCGGGGCGGGACCCACGGCCGCCGCGTGGGGGCGGGACCCGCGGCCGCTGCGTGGGGGCCGGCCCCGCCCAGGGGCGCTGGTCCGGCTCAGCCAATCGCGAGCGCCTGGTACCTCTTGGCGCGGGCGATTTGAATGGTTCGCGGCCGCCTGAGGTGGCGGCAGGTGGGCACGCCGCTGCCCTTTTGGGAGCTTCTCTGAGATCGGGAGGGGAACCCGCCCCTCATCCTTTCGCCGGAGCCCCACCCTCCCCAGGCCGCGGGACTGGCAAAAAACAAACAAACAAACAAACAAACAAAAAAACAGCTGGGAAAGTAAAACAACACTGACTTCACGATAACGGTTACGTCTTTGGATGGAAAGAAGGGAATGGGATAAAGGAAAGGTGAAAAAGAAACTTCAAGCATTTGTATATTATTTGATTTCTTAAAAGAAAGATTTTTAAATGCTAACATTTTGCAAAATGCTTCAATGTTTTAAAGAAATAAAATGTTAATATGTAATTTTATTACATAAAAACCCCAAATATAGTCATGCATATGCACACAGATATGCATATTTTCTATGTAAACATAAAAAACATTATTCGATGAATAAAATGATAGAGATTTTCTCTATCATTGAGCTTTATTCTTTTCCTTAACTTACGGTTATTTCAGGTACTTCAGGGCTCCAGAGCTTGCCAGGAGACGCACATGTCCAAGAAGGCCAGTGCCCAGCAGGGAAGCAGGATGGAGCCCCAGGTGCAGGGAGGTCAAGGCAGGATGGGGGTACTGGGGATGGTCGAAGGCAGGCAGGGAGGCTCGGGGTCAGGCAACGGGGAGGGAAGCATCGGGGTGTATGTGGGGCACAGGTAGGCCAAGGCAGGATGGGGTGAGGGGCGCTGTGTGGGACCCAAGTAGGAAGGGAGGGGAGGGGTGCTTCAGGCGCCAGGGTCGGGCTATCCCCTCCCCCCACCTCCTGCCACCTCCCAAAGCAGCAGCTGAGTCCCACCTGAGCTCCCTGTCGGACAGGCCCAGCTTTGGCATCTGCGTCCTTGCCCCAAGTTGCTACACGGCTCCCCTCATCTGGAGCCCCCTGCCCACTTTTCTTTCCCACCACAGACTGAATGCATCTTTGGACATGTGGCTGGCTCTGGAATGAAATGTTTCCAGGGCACTTCATTGGCACTCTTAACTCGTGTCATACATAACACACTGAATTGTTTTATAAGTACGTTTAGAAATAGCTTATTCACAAGAATATCAAACTTCCTCATTCTTGGTCAACATTGACAGATGGTCATTTATCTTAGCATGTTATACATACTTCAATTAAGTATGTTTCCCCCTTTATCTGTGATCGTCTACAGATAAAACTGGTCTGCTATTAGCTTACTTAGAGTCCATCTCTGCCTTTGCTCTTTCATTTTTCCTGAACTTCTCGTGTGGGATAATTTCTCATATCGCTTTCCCTGATCCTAACTTACTTATTATAATTAAGTGGGGTGTAGGAATAAGAATATAATATAGTTATGAATGTACAATAACATATATTCCATTATTCTAAATTGATTTAAATTTACTTAAAAATTATAGTTGAAGATAGAGTGCCTCATTTGGAAGGGAAGGGGGTCTACAGAATATTTGCTTTTATAAAGGGGGTATTGGGTCTGAAATGATAGCTATGGCCATAAGTTAGCAACGTTTGCTAGGAACTGGGCTGATGTTAACTCTGCTAGTTCTGATCCATAGATCATAGTCCTTTGTAGATCTATGGTCTATTGTAGACTTTGTGTGTTAGGTGCAGCATTTATCACATTTTATGTACCGCACTATATATATGATATTCAGTAGCTTACCCTTCTAAATGAAAAGATAAAAGGACTATAGATGAGTAGATTCTTAGTGAGTTGTTCCCCGCCCTCTCCCATTCCCACTAATTTGGTTAGAGATAGCCAATACAGAAGATTCTTTAAACACGTGGATGAGGATAGAAACTCAATCCTTAACCATTACACATTTTCAGGACTGACTTTAAATTAAATTTTAGGCTATCATTAGCAATGTACCGCTATTCTCAGATTTCTTTTATATAGTCTCTTGTTTCGATGACCTTTTCGTACTTCGGTCTTTGCTTAATTTCATTCAGAGCTAGAAAATATGGTAATTTTTAACAACTCCTTGGTAATTCTGCAAATAAAAAGGAGGTTTTAAAAAGGCAGATTTAAAAAGAAAAGAACTGATTTGATTCCAAAGCTGGTATTAACATATTTTCATGCAGAGGAAAGATAAGGAGCAAGATGAATCTTAAGGTTATAAGAGGCCCATCAAATTGACCTACATGAGCTCACAGAAGTTACACGTTTCCTAAGGCCAAGGAACTGTTTCATGACCTTGAAGGGTATATTAGTATTTCTATTTAAGTCATTACATTTTCAAACATTGGAACTGCTCAGATTTGGTTCACTGCACAAACCAATCACTTAGAATGTTGAAGAGCATGACTTTGGTCTCCTGGAGACAGCTCTTCTGTGACTGAGCTCTCGTTTGCACGGCCTGTCTACCTTCCCTGTTAATTTTTTTTTTCTTGTTTTTTGTCCCCCCCCCCCCTTGTCAGCCTACATTGTGAATGCAACTGATAGAACAAACACCAACACCTGACACTGGAAATTCTCTCCTCTGAACTCATTTGAAACACATGCTGAGGTTCTCAATCGGCAAGTTTTATAAAATGTCAGAACGTTTTAGAGTTGGGAGTGATTGTTGGACTCATTCTAATCACACAGGGAGCTTAAGAAAATACTAATGCCTCAGCCCCACCTTCAGAAATTCTGAATTAACTTGTCTGGGGAAGACTGCAGGCCCCTATGTTTTTAAAAAGTCTTCCAAGCAATTTTAATGTCCAGCCAATTGGAGAACCACTGGGCTAGTCCCATTCGATCAGATAAAAACAGAAATTCATATAGGATTTGACATAGCAAAGGGCACAAAACTAGACATCAGAATAGCTGAGACTAAACACTGACGGCGCCGGCCCTCCCCGCCCCGCAGAGGCCCGCGCGGCCTCCCTCCGCCGCGGGGTCGCGGAGTGACAGCCGCCGCAACCCCCGTCCTTCCCGCGCCCCGCGCCCCGCGCCCCGCCGCCGCCGCCGCCGCCGCCGCCCGCGCTCACCTCAGGGGCGCAACCGGCACAGCCGGCCGTCGGCCTCGTTCCCGCCGAAGCGTCTCGGTGCGGTACTCCCTGCGCGGGCGGGTTCTTCCCCGGCGGTCGCAGGGGGTTCAGGGGTGGGGGGGCGGGGAACGGCCGTCACTTGAGCGACGAACCGAAGCGCCGCCTGGTGGCATTTTCCACAGGCCGGCGCCACCGCAGCCGCCTTGGGTCCGCACAGCCCCCTGCCGGCCGCAGCTCTTGCTGTCTCGCCGAGCCGACAAGCCTCCGCGGACAGGCGAGGGAGACGCGGCGCGAGTCGGAGGCCGGGCGGGGGTGTGCGCAGACTCTTTCCTCTGGGGACTGCGCGCATGCGCACCAGCGGGGCGGGACCCACGGCCGCCGCGTGGGGGCGGGACCCGCGGCCGCTGCGTGGGGGCCGGCCCCGCCCAGGGGCGCTGGTCCGGCTCAGCCAATCGCGAGCGCCTGGTACCTCTTGGCGCGGGCGATTTGAATGGTTCGCGGCCGCCTGAGGTGGCGGCAGGTGGGCACGCCGCTGCCCTTTTGGGAGCTTCTCTGAGATCGGGAGGGGAACCCGCCCCTCATCCTTTCGCCGGAGCCCCACCCTCCCCAGGCCGCGGGACTGGCAAAAAACAAACAAACAAACAAACAAACAAAAAAACAGCTGGGAAAGTAAAACAACACTGACTTCACGATAACGGTTACGTCTTTGGATGGAAAGAAGGGAATGGGATAAAGGAAAGGTGAAAAAGAAACTTCAAGCATTTGTATATTATTTGATTTCTTAAAAGAAAGATTTTTAAATGCTAACATTTTGCAAAATGCTTCAATGTTTTAAAGAAATAAAATGTTAATATGTAATTTTATTACATAAAAACCCCAAATATAGTCATGCATATGCACACAGATATGCATATTTTCTATGTAAACATAAAAAACATTATTCGATGAATAAAATGATAGAGATTTTCTCTATCATTGAGCTTTATTCTTTTCCTTAACTTACGGTTATTTCAGGTACTTCAGGGCTCCAGAGCTTGCCAGGAGACGCACATGTCCAAGAAGGCCAGTGCCCAGCAGGGAAGCAGGATGGAGCCCCAGGTGCAGGGAGGTCAAGGCAGGATGGGGGTACTGGGGATGGTCGAAGGCAGGCAGGGAGGCTCGGGGTCAGGCAACGGGGAGGGAAGCATCGGGGTGTATGTGGGGCACAGGTAGGCCAAGGCAGGATGGGGTGAGGGGCGCTGTGTGGGACCCAAGTAGGAAGGGAGGGGAGGGGTGCTTCAGGCGCCAGGGTCGGGCTATCCCCTCCCCCCACCTCCTGCCACCTCCCAAAGCAGCAGCTGAGTCCCACCTGAGCTCCCTGTCGGACAGGCCCAGCTTTGGCATCTGCGTCCTTGCCCCAAGTTGCTACACGGCTCCCCTCATCTGGAGCCCCCTGCCCACTTTTCTTTCCCACCACAGACTGAATGCATCTTTGGACATGTGGCTGGCTCTGGAATGAAATGTTTCCAGGGCACTTCATTGGCACTCTTAACTCGTGTCATACATAACACACTGAATTGTTTTATAAGTACGTTTAGAAATAGCTTATTCACAAGAATATCAAACTTCCTCATTCTTGGTCAACATTGACAGATGGTCATTTATCTTAGCATGTTATACATACTTCAATTAAGTATGTTTCCCCCTTTATCTGTGATCGTCTACAGATAAAACTGGTCTGCTATTAGCTTACTTAGAGTCCATCTCTGCCTTTGCTCTTTCATTTTTCCTGAACTTCTCGTGTGGGATAATTTCTCATATCGCTTTCCCTGATCCTAACTTACTTATTATAATTAAGTGGGGTGTAGGAATAAGAATATAATATAGTTATGAATGTACAATAACATATATTCCATTATTCTAAATTGATTTAAATTTACTTAAAAATTATAGTTGAAGATAGAGTGCCTCATTTGGAAGGGAAGGGGGTCTACAGAATATTTGCTTTTATAAAGGGGGTATTGGGTCTGAAATGATAGCTATGGCCATAAGTTAGCAACGTTTGCTAGGAACTGGGCTGATGTTAACTCTGCTAGTTCTGATCCATAGATCATAGTCCTTTGTAGATCTATGGTCTATTGTAGACTTTGTGTGTTAGGTGCAGCATTTATCACATTTTATGTACCGCACTATATATATGATATTCAGTAGCTTACCCTTCTAAATGAAAAGATAAAAGGACTATAGATGAGTAGATTCTTAGTGAGTTGTTCCCCGCCCTCTCCCATTCCCACTAATTTGGTTAGAGATAGCCAATACAGAAGATTCTTTAAACACGTGGATGAGGATAGAAACTCAATCCTTAACCATTACACATTTTCAGGACTGACTTTAAATTAAATTTTAGGCTATCATTAGCAATGTACCGCTATTCTCAGATTTCTTTTATATAGTCTCTTGTTTCGATGACCTTTTCGTACTTCGGTCTTTGCTTAATTTCATTCAGAGCTAGAAAATATGGTAATTTTTAACAACTCCTTGGTAATTCTGCAAATAAAAAGGAGGTTTTAAAAAGGCAGATTTAAAAAGAAAAGAACTGATTTGATTCCAAAGCTGGTATTAACATATTTTCATGCAGAGGAAAGATAAGGAGCAAGATGAATCTTAAGGTTATAAGAGGCCCATCAAATTGACCTACATGAGCTCACAGAAGTTACACGTTTCCTAAGGCCAAGGAACTGTTTCATGACCTTGAAGGGTATATTAGTATTTCTATTTAAGTCATTACATTTTCAAACATTGGAACTGCTCAGATTTGGTTCACTGCACAAACCAATCACTTAGAATGTTGAAGAGCATGACTTTGGTCTCCTGGAGACAGCTCTTCTGTGACTGAGCTCTCGTTTGCACGGCCTGTCTACCTTCCCTGTTAATTTTTTTTTTCTTGTTTTTTGTCCCCCCCCCCCCTTGTCAGCCTACATTGTGAATGCAACTGATAGAACAAACACCAACACCTGACACTGGAAATTCTCTCCTCTGAACTCATTTGAAACACATGCTGAGGTTCTCAATCGGCAAGTTTTATAAAATGTCAGAACGTTTTAGAGTTGGGAGTGATTGTTGGACTCATTCTAATCACACAGGGAGCTTAAGAAAATACTAATGCCTCAGCCCCACCTTCCGAAATTCTGAATTAACTTGTCTGGGGAAGACTGCAGGCCCCTATGATTTTAAAAAGTCTTCCAAGCAATTTTAATGTCCAGCCAATTGGAGAACCACTGGGCTAGTCCCATTCGATCAGATAAAAACAGAAATTCATATAGGATTTGACATAGCAAAGGGCACAAAACTAGACATCAGAATAGCTGAGACTAAACACTGACGGCGCCGGCCCTCCCCGCCCCGCAGAGGCCCGCGCGGCCTCCCTCCGCCGCGGGGTCGCGGAGTGACAGCCGCCGCAACCCCCGTCCTTCCCGCGCCCCGCGCCCCGCGCCCCGCCGCCGCCGCCGCCGCCCGCGCTCACCTCAGGGGCGCAACCGGCACAGCCGGCCGTCGGCCTCGTTCCCGCCGAAGCGTCTCGGTGCGGTACTCCCTGCGCGGGCGGGTTCTTCCCCGGCGGTCGCAGGGGGTTCAGGGGTGGGGGGGCGGGGAACGGCCGTCACTTGAGCGACGAACCGAAGCGCCGCCTGGTGGCATTTTCCACAGGCCGGCGCCACCGCAGCCGCCTTGGGTCCGCACAGCCCCCTGCCGGCCGCAGCTCTTGCTGTCTCGCCGAGCCGACAAGCCTCCGCGGACAGGCGAGGGAGACGCGGCGCGAGTCGGAGGCCGGGCGGGGGTGTGCGCAGACTCTTTCCTCTGGGGACTGCGCGCATGCGCACCAGCGGGGCGGGACCCACGGCCGCCGCGTGGGGGCGGGACCCGCGGCCGCTGCGTGGGGGCCGGCCCCGCCCAGGGGCGCTGGTCCGGCTCAGCCAATCGCGAGCGCCTGGTACCTCTTGGCGCGGGCGATTTGAATGGTTCGCGGCCGCCTGAGGTGGCGGCAGGTGGGCACGCCGCTGCCCTTTTGGGAGCTTCTCTGAGATCGGGAGGGGAACCCGCCCCTCATCCTTTCGCCGGAGCCCCACCCTCCCCAGGCCGCGGGACTGGCAAAAAACAAACAAACAAACAAACAAACAAAAAAACAGCTGGGAAAGTAAAACAACACTGACTTCACGATAACGGTTACGTCTTTGGATGGAAAGAAGGGAATGGGATAAAGGAAAGGTGAAAAAGAAACTTCAAGCATTTGTATATTATTTGATTTCTTAAAAGAAAGATTTTTAAATGCTAACATTTTGCAAAATGCTTCAATGTTTTAAAGAAATAAAATGTTAATATGTAATTTTATTACATAAAAACCCCAAATATAGTCATGCATATGCACACAGATATGCATATTTTCTATGTAAACATAAAAAACATTATTCGATGAATAAAATGATAGAGATTTTCTCTATCATTGAGCTTTATTCTTTTCCTTAACTTACGGTTATTTCAGGTACTTCAGGGCTCCAGAGCTTGCCAGGAGACGCACATGTCCAAGAAGGCCAGTGCCCAGCAGGGAAGCAGGATGGAGCCCCAGGTGCAGGGAGGTCAAGGCAGGATGGGGGTACTGGGGATGGTCGAAGGCAGGCAGGGAGGCTCGGGGTCAGGCAACGGGGAGGGAAGCATCGGGGTGTATGTGGGGCACAGGTAGGCCAAGGCAGGATGGGGTGAGGGGCGCTGTGTGGGACCCAAGTAGGAAGGGAGGGGAGGGGTGCTTCAGGCGCCAGGGTCGGGCTATCCCCTCCCCCCACCTCCTGCCACCTCCCAAAGCAGCAGCTGAGTCCCACCTGAGCTCCCTGTCGGACAGGCCCAGCTTTGGCATCTGCGTCCTTGCCCCAAGTTGCTACACGGCTCCCCTCATCTGGAGCCCCCTGCCCACTTTTCTTTCCCACCACAGACTGAATGCATCTTTGGACATGTGGCTGGCTCTGGAATGAAATGTTTCCAGGGCACTTCATTGGCACTCTTAACTCGTGTCATACATAACACACTGAATTGTTTTATAAGTACGTTTAGAAATAGCTTATTCACAAGAATATCAAACTTCCTCATTCTTGGTCAACATTGACAGATGGTCATTTATCTTAGCATGTTATACATACTTCAATTAAGTATGTTTCCCCCTTTATCTGTGATCGTCTACAGATAAAACTGGTCTGCTATTAGCTTACTTAGAGTCCATCTCTGCCTTTGCTCTTTCATTTTTCCTGAACTTCTCGTGTGGGATAATTTCTCATATCGCTTTCCCTGATCCTAACTTACTTATTATAATTAAGTGGGGTGTAGGAATAAGAATATAATATAGTTATGAATGTACAATAACATATATTCCATTATTCTAAATTGATTTAAATTTACTTAAAAATTATAGTTGAAGATAGAGTGCCTCATTTGGAAGGGAAGGGGGTCTACAGAATATTTGCTTTTATAAAGGGGGTATTGGGTCTGAAATGATAGCTATGGCCATAAGTTAGCAACGTTTGCTAGGAACTGGGCTGATGTTAACTCTGCTAGTTCTGATCCATAGATCATAGTCCTTTGTAGATCTATGGTCTATTGTAGACTTTGTGTGTTAGGTGCAGCATTTATCACATTTTATGTACCGCACTATATATATGATATTTCAGTAGCTTACCCTTCTAAATGAAAAGATAAAAGGACTATAGATGAGTAGATTCTTAGTGAGTTGTTCCCCGCCCTCTCCCATTCCCACTAATTTGGTTAGAGATAGCCAATACAGAAGATTCTTTAAACACGTGGATGAGGATAGAAACTCAATCCTTAACCATTACACATTTTCAGGACTGACTTTAAATTAAATTTTAGGCTATCATTAGCAATGTACCGCTATTCTCAGATTTCTTTTATATAGTCTCTTGTTTCGATGACCTTTTCGTACTTCGGTCTTTGCTTAATTTCATTCAGAGCTAGAAAATATGGTAATTTTTAACAACTCCTTGGTAATTCTGCAAATAAAAAGGAGGTTTTAAAAAGGCAGATTTAAAAAGAAAAGAACTGATTTGATTCCAAAGCTGGTATTAACATATTTTCATGCAGAGGAAAGATAAGGAGCAAGATGAATCTTAAGGTTATAAGAGGCCCATCAAATTGACCTACATGAGCTCACAGAAGTTACACGTTTCCTAAGGCCAAGGAACTGTTTCATGACCTTGAAGGGTATATTAGTATTTCTATTTAAGTCATTACATTTTCAAACATTGGAACTGCTCAGATTTGGTTCACTGCACAAACCAATCACTTAGAATGTTGAAGAGCATGACTTTGGTCTCCTGGAGACAGCTCTTCTGTGACTGAGCTCTCGTTTGCACGGCCTGTCTACCTTCCCTGTTAATTTTTTTTTTCTTGTTTTTTGTCCCCCCCCCCCCCTTGTCAGCCTACATTGTGAATGCAACTGATAGAACAAACACCAACACCTGACACTGGAAATTCTCTCCTCTGAACTCATTTGAAACACATGCTGAGGTTCTCAATCGGCAAGTTTTATAAAATGTCAGAACGTTTTAGAGTTGGGAGTGATTGTTGGACTCATTCTAATCACACAGGGAGCTTAAGAAAATACTAATGCCTCAGCCCCACCTTCCGAAATTCTGAATTAACTTGTCTGGGGAAGACTGCAGGCCCCTATGATTTTAAAAAGTCTTCCAAGCAATTTTAATGTCCAGCCAATTGGAGAACCACTGGGCTAGTCCCATTCGATCAGATAAAAACAGAAATTCATATAGGATTTGACATAGCAAAGGGCACAAAACTAGACATCAGAATAGCTGAGACTAAACACTGACGGCGCCGGCCCTCCCCGCCCCGCAGAGGCCCGCGCGGCCTCCCTCCGCCGCGGGGTCGCGGAGTGACAGCCGCCGCAACCCCCGTCCTTCCCGCGCCCCGCGCCCCGCGCCCCGCCGCCGCCGCCGCCGCCGCCGCCCGCGCTCACCTCAGGGGCGCAACCGGCACAGCCGGCCGTCGGCCTCGTTCCCGCCGAAGCGTCTCGGTGCGGTACTCCCTGCGCGGGCGGGTTCTTCCCCGGCGGTCGCAGGGGGTTCAGGGGTGGGGGGGCGGGGAACGGCCGTCACTTGAGCGACGAACCGAAGCGCCGCCTGGTGGCATTTTCCACAGGCCGGCGCCACCGCAGCCGCCTTGGGTCCGCACAGCCCCCTGCCGGCCGCAGCTCTTGCTGTCTCGCCGAGCCGACAAGCCTCCGCGGACAGGCGAGGGAGACGCGGCGCGAGTCGGAGGCCGGGCTGGGGTGTGCGCAGACTCTTTCCTCTGGGGACTGCGCGCATGCGCACCAGCGGGGCGGGACCCACGGCCGCCGCGTGGGGGCGGGACCCGCGGCCGCTGCGTGGGGGCCGGCCCCGCCCAGGGGCGCTGGTCCGGCTCAGCCAATCGCGAGCGCCTGGTACCTCTTGGCGCGGGCGATTTGAATGGTTCGCGGCCGCCTGAGGTGGCGGCAGGTGGGCACGCCGCTGCCCTTTTGGGAGCTTCTCTGAGATCGGGAGGGGAACCCGCCCCTCATCCTTTCGCCGGAGCCCCACCCTCCCCAGGCCGCGGGACTGGCAAAAAACAAACAAACAAACAAACAAACAAAAAAACAGCTGGGAAAGTAAAACAACACTGACTTCACGATAACGGTTACGTCTTTGGATGGAAAGAAGGGAATGGGATAAAGGAAAGGTGAAAAAGAAACTTCAAGCATTTGTATATTATTTGATTTCTTAAAAGAAAGATTTTTAAATGCTAACATTTTGCAAAATGCTTCAATGTTTTAAAGAAATAAAATGTTAATATGTAATTTTATTACATAAAAACCCCAAATATAGTCATGCATATGCACACAGATATGCATATTTTCTATGTAAACATAAAAAACATTATTCGATGAATAAAATGATAGAGATTTTCTCTATCATTGAGCTTTATTCTTTTCCTTAACTTACGGTTATTTCAGGTACTTCAGGGCTCCAGAGCTTGCCAGGAGACGCACATGTCCAAGAAGGCCAGTGCCCAGCAGGGAAGCAGGATGGAGCCCCAGGTGCAGGGAGGTCAAGGCAGGATGGGGGTACTGGGGATGGTCGAAGGCAGGCAGGGAGGCTCGGGGTCAGGCAACGGGGAGGGAAGCATCGGGGTGTATGTGGGGCACAGGTAGGCCAAGGCAGGATGGGGTGAGGGGCGCTGTGTGGGACCCAAGTAGGAAGGGAGGGGAGGGGTGCTTCAGGCGCCAGGGTCGGGCTATCCCCTCCCCCCACCTCCTGCCACCTCCCAAAGCAGCAGCTGAGTCCCACCTGAGCTCCCTGTCGGACAGGCCCAGCTTTGGCATCTGCGTCCTTGCCCCAAGTTGCTACACGGCTCCCCTCATCTGGAGCCCCCGGCCCACTTTTCTTTCCCACCACAGACTGAATGCATCTTTGGACATGTGGCTGGCTCTGGAATGAAATGTTTCCAGGGCACTTCATTGGCACTCTTAACTCGTGTCATACATAACACACTGAATTGTTTTATAAGTACGTTTAGAAATAGCTTATTCACAAGAATATCAAACTTCCTCATTCTTGGTCAACATTGACAGATGGTCATTTATCTTAGCATGTTATACATACTTCAATTAAGTATGTTTCCCCCTTTATCTGTGATCGTCTACAGATAAAACTGGTCTGCTATTAGCTTACTTAGAGTCCATCTCTGCCTTTGCTCTTTCATTTTTCCTGAACTTCTCGTGTGGGATAATTTCTCATATCGCTTTCCCTGATCCTAACTTACTTATTATAATTAAGTGGGGTGTAGGAATAAGAATATAATATAGTTATGAATGTACAATAACATATATTCCATTATTCTAAATTGATTTAAATTTACTTAAAAATTATAGTTGAAGATAGAGTGCCTCATTTGGAAGGGAAGGGGGTCTACAGAATATTTGCTTTTATAAAGGGGGTATTGGGTCTGAAATGATAGCTATGGCCATAAGTTAGCAACGTTTGCTAGGAACTGGGCTGATGTTAACTCTGCTAGTTCTGATCCATAGATCATAGTCCTTTGTAGATCTATGGTCTATTGTAGACTTTGTGTGTTAGGTGCAGCATTTATCACATTTTATGTACCGCACTATATATATGATATTCAGTAGCTTACCCTTCTAAATGAAAAGATAAAAGGACTATAGATGAGTAGATTCTTAGTGAGTTGTTCCCCGCCCTCTCCCATTCCCACTAATTTGGTTAGAGATAGCCAATACAGAAGATTCTTTAAACACGTGGATGAGGATAGAAACTCAATCCTTAACCATTACACATTTTCAGGACTGACTTTAAATTAAATTTTAGGCTATCATTAGCAATGTACCGCTATTCTCAGATTTCTTTTATATAGTCTCTTGTTTCGATGACCTTTTCGTACTTCGGTCTTTGCTTAATTTCATTCAGAGCTAGAAAATATGGTAATTTTTAACAACTCCTTGGTAATTCTGCAAATAAAAAGGAGGTTTTAAAAAGGCAGATTTAAAAAGAAAAGAACTGATTTGATTCCAAAGCTGGTATTAACATATTTTCATGCAGAGGAAAGATAAGGAGCAAGATGAATCTTAAGGTTATAAGAGGCCCATCAAATTGACCTACATGAGCTCACAGAAGTTACACGTTTCCTAAGGCCAAGGAACTGTTTCATGACCTTGAAGGGTATATTAGTATTTCTATTTAAGTCATTACATTTTCAAACATTGGAACTGCTCAGATTTGGTTCACTGCACAAACCAATCACTTAGAATGTTGAAGAGCATGACTTTGGTCTCCTGGAGACAGCTCTTCTGTGACTGAGCTCTCGTTTGCACGGCCTGTCTACCTTCCCTGTTAATTTTTTTTTTCTTGTTTTTTGTCCCCCCCCCCCCCCCTTGTCAGCCTACATTGTGAATGCAACTGATAGAACAAACACCAACACCTGACACTGGAAATTCTCTCCTCTGAACTCATTTGAAACACATGCTGAGGTTCTCAATCGGCAAGTTTTATAAAATGTCAGAACGTTTTAGAGTTGGGAGTGATTGTTGGACTCATTCTAATCACACAGGGAGCTTAAGAAAATACTAATGCCTCAGCCCCACCTTCAGAAATTCTGAATTAACTTGTCTGGGGAAGACTGCAGGCCCCTATGTTTTTAAAAAGTCTTCCAAGCAATTTTAATGTCCAGCCAATTGGAGAACCACTGGGCTAGTCCCATTCGATCAGATAAAAACAGAAATTCATATAGGATTTGACATAGCAAAGGGCACAAAACTAGACATCAGAATAGCTGAGACTAAACACTGACGGCGCCGGCCCTCCCCGCCCCGCAGAGGCCCGCGCGGCCTCCCTCCGCCGCGGGGTCGCGGAGTGACAGCCGCCGCAACCCCCGTCCTTCCCGCGCCCCGCGCCCCGCGCCCCGCCGCCGCCGCCGCCGCCCGCGCTCACCTCAGGGGCGCAACCGGCACAGCCGGCCGTCGGCCTCGTTCCCGCCGAAGCGTCTCGGTGCGGTACTCCCTGCGCGGGCGGGTTCTTCCCCGGCGGTCGCAGGGGGTTCAGGGGTGGGGGGGCGGGGAACGGCCGTCACTTGAGCGACGAACCGAAGCGCCGCCTGGTGGCATTTTCCACAGGCCGGCGCCACCGCAGCCGCCTTGGGTCCGCACAGCCCCCTGCCGGCCGCAGCTCTTGCTGTCTCGCCGAGCCGACAAGCCTCCGCGGACAGGCGAGGGAGACGCGGCGCGAGTCGGAGGCCGGGCTGGGGTGTGCGCAGACTCTTTCCTCTGGGGACTGCGCGCATGCGCACCAGCGGGGCGGGACCCACGGCCGCCGCGTGGGGGCGGGACCCGCGGCCGCTGCGTGGGGGCCGGCCCCGCCCAGGGGCGCTGGTCCGGCTCAGCCAATCGCGAGCGCCTGGTACCTCTTGGCGCGGGCGATTTGAATGGTTCGCGGCCGCCTGAGGTGGCGGCAGGTGGGCACGCCGCTGCCCTTTTGGGAGCTTCTCTGAGATCGGGAGGGGAACCCGCCCCTCATCCTTTCGCCGGAGCCCCACCCT
Source organism: Camelus dromedarius (assembly GCF_036321535.1). NCBI lineage: Eukaryota > Metazoa > Chordata > Mammalia > Artiodactyla > Camelidae > Camelus > Camelus dromedarius. The sequence goes on along the minus strand of NC_087449.1, from coordinate 3,302,091 downwards.
CCCCAGGCCGCGGGACTGGCAAAAAACAAACAAACAAACAAACAAACAAAAAAACAGCTGGGAAAGTAAAACAACACTGACTTCACGATAACGGTTACGTCTTTGGATGGAAAGAAGGGAATGGGATAAAGGAAAGGTGAAAAAGAAACTTCAAGCATTTGTATATTATTTGATTTCTTAAAAGAAAGATTTTTAAATGCTAACATTTTGCAAAATGCTTCAATGTTTTAAAGAAATAAAATGTTAATATGTAATTTTATTACATAAAAACCCCAAATATAGTCATGCATATGCACACAGATATGCATATTTTCTATGTAAACATAAAAAACATTATTCGATGAATAAAATGATAGAGATTTTCTCTATCATTGAGCTTTATTCTTTTCCTTAACTTACGGTTATTTCAGGTACTTCAGGGCTCCAGAGCTTGCCAGGAGACGCACATGTCCAAGAAGGCCAGTGCCCAGCAGGGAAGCAGGATGGAGCCCCAGGTGCAGGGAGGTCAAGGCAGGATGGGGGTACTGGGGATGGTCGAAGGCAGGCAGGGAGGCTCGGGGTCAGGCAACGGGGAGGGAAGCATCGGGGTGTATGTGGGGCACAGGTAGGCCAAGGCAGGATGGGGTGAGGGGCGCTGTGTGGGACCCAAGTAGGAAGGGAGGGGAGGGGTGCTTCAGGCGCCAGGGTCGGGCTATCCCCTCCCCCCACCTCCTGCCACCTCCCAAAGCAGCAGCTGAGTCCCACCTGAGCTCCCTGTCGGACAGGCCCAGCTTTGGCATCTGCGTCCTTGCCCCAAGTTGCTACACGGCTCCCCTCATCTGGAGCCCCCGGCCCACTTTTCTTTCCCACCACAGACTGAATGCATCTTTGGACATGTGGCTGGCTCTGGAATGAAATGTTTCCAGGGCACTTCATTGGCACTCTTAACTCGTGTCATACATAACACACTGAATTGTTTTATAAGTACGTTTAGAAATAGCTTATTCACAAGAATATCAAACTTCCTCATTCTTGGTCAACATTGACAGATGGTCATTTATCTTAGCATGTTATACATACTTCAATTAAGTATGTTTCCCCCTTTATCTGTGATCGTCTACAGATAAAACTGGTCTGCTATTAGCTTACTTAGAGTCCATCTCTGCCTTTGCTCTTTCATTTTTCCTGAACTTCTCGTGTGGGATAATTTCTCATATCGCTTTCCCTGATCCTAACTTACTTATTATAATTAAGTGGGGTGTAGGAATAAGAATATAATATAGTTATGAATGTACAATAACATATATTCCATTATTCTAAATTGATTTAAATTTACTTAAAAATTATAGTTGAAGATAGAGTGCCTCATTTGGAAGGGAAGGGGGTCTACAGAATATTTGCTTTTATAAAGGGGGTATTGGGTCTGAAATGATAGCTATGGCCATAAGTTAGCAACGTTTGCTAGGAACTGGGCTGATGTTAACTCTGCTAGTTCTGATCCATAGATCATAGTCCTTTGTAGATCTATGGTCTATTGTAGACTTTGTGTGTTAGGTGCAGCATTTATCACATTTTATGTACCGCACTATATATATGATATTCAGTAGCTTACCCTTCTAAATGAAAAGATAAAAGGACTATAGATGAGTAGATTCTTAGTGAGTTGTTCCCCGCCCTCTCCCATTCCCACTAATTTGGTTAGAGATAGCCAATACAGAAGATTCTTTAAACACGTGGATGAGGATAGAAACTCAATCCTTAACCATTACACATTTTCAGGACTGACTTTAAATTAAATTTTAGGCTATCATTAGCAATGTACCGCTATTCTCAGATTTCTTTTATATAGTCTCTTGTTTCGATGACCTTTTCGTACTTCGGTCTTTGCTTAATTTCATTCAGAGCTAGAAAATATGGTAATTTTTAACAACTCCTTGGTAATTCTGCAAATAAAAAGGAGGTTTTAAAAAGGCAGATTTAAAAAGAAAAGAACTGATTTGATTCCAAAGCTGGTATTAACATATTTTCATGCAGAGGAAAGATAAGGAGCAAGATGAATCTTAAGGTTATAAGAGGCCCATCAAATTGACCTACATGAGCTCACAGAAGTTACACGTTTCCTAAGGCCAAGGAACTGTTTCATGACCTTGAAGGGTATATTAGTATTTCTATTTAAGTCATTACATTTTCAAACATTGGAACTGCTCAGATTTGGTTCACTGCACAAACCAATCACTTAGAATGTTGAAGAGCATGACTTTGGTCTCCTGGAGACAGCTCTTCTGTGACTGAGCTCTCGTTTGCACGGCCTGTCTACCTTCCCTGTTAATTTTTTTTTCTTGTTTTTTGTCCCCCCCCCCCCTTGTCAGCCTACATTGTGAATGCAACTGATAGAACAAACACCAACACCTGACACTGGAAATTCTCTCCTCTGAACTCATTTGAAACACATGCTGAGGTTCTCAATCGGCAAGTTTTATAAAATGTCAGAACGTTTTAGAGTTGGGAGTGATTGTTGGACTCATTCTAATCACACAGGGAGCTTAAGAAAATACTAATGCCTCAGCCCCACCTTCAGAAATTCTGAATTAACTTGTCTGGGGAAGACTGCAGGCCCCTATGTTTTTAAAAAGTCTTCCAAGCAATTTTAATGTCCAGCCAATTGGAGAACCACTGGGCTAGTCCCATTCGATCAGATAAAAACAGAAATTCATATAGGATTTGACATAGCAAAGGGCACAAAACTAGACATCAGAATAGCTGAGACTAAACACTGACGGCGCCGGCCCTCCCCGCCCCGCAGAGGCCCGCGCGGCCTCCCTCCGCCGCGGGGTCGCGGAGTGACAGCCGCCGCAACCCCCGTCCTTCCCGCGCCCCGCGCCCCGCGCCCCGCCGCCGGCGCCGCCGCCCGCGCTCACCTCAGGGGCGCAACCGGCACAGCCGGCCGTCGGCCTCGTTCCCGCCGAAGCGTCTCGGTGCGGTACTCCCTGCGCGGGCGGGTTCTTCCCCGGCGGTCGCAGGGGGTTCAGGGGTGGGGGGGCGGGGAACGGCCGTCACTTGAGCGACGAACCGAAGCGCCGCCTGGTGGCATTTTCCACAGGCCGGCGCCACCGCAGCCGCCTTGGGTCCGCACAGCCCCCTGCCGGCCGCAGCTCTTGCTGTCTCGCCGAGCCGACAAGCCTCCGCGGACAGGCGAGGGAGCCGCGGCGCGAGTCGGAGGCCGGGCGGGGGTGTGCGCAGACTCTTTCCTCTGGGGACTGCGCGCATGCGCACCAGCGGGGCGGGACCCACGGCCGCCGCGTTGGGGCGGGACCCGCGGCCGCTGCGTGGGGGCCGGCCCCGCCCAGGGGCGCTGGTCCGGCTCAGCCAATCTCGAGCGACTGGTACCTCTTGGCGCGGGCGAGTTGAATGGTTCGCGGCCGCCTGAGGTGGCGGCAGGTGGGCACGCCGCAGCCCTTTTGGGAGCTTCTCTGAGATCGGGAGGGGAACCCGCCCCTCATCCTTTCGCCGGAGCCCCACCCTCCCCAGGCCGCGGGACTGGCAAAAAACAAACAAACAAACAAACAAACAAAAAAACAGCTGGGAAAGTAAAACAACACTGACTTCACGATAACGGTTACGTCTTTGGATGGAAAGAAGGGAATGGGATAAAGGAAAGGTGAAAAAGAAACTTCAAGCATTTGTATATTATTTGACTTCTTAAAAGAAAGATTTTTAAATGCTAACATTTTGCAAAATGCTTCAATGTTTTAAAGAAATAAAATGTTAATATGTAATTTTATTACATAAAAACCCCAAATATAGTCATGCATATGCACACAGATATGCATATTTTCTATGTAAACATAAAAAACATTATTCGATGAATAAAATGATAGAGATTTTCTCTATCATTGAGCTTTATTCTTTTCCTTAACTTACGGTTATTTCAGGTACTTCAGGGCTCCAGAGCTTGCCAGGAGACGCACATGTCCAAGAAGGCCAGTGCCCAGCAGGGAAGCAGGATGGAGCCCCAGGTGCAGGGAGGTCAAGGCAGGATGGGGGTACTGGGGATGGTCGAAGGCAGGCAGGGAGGCTCGGGGTCAGGCAACGGGGAGGGAAGCATCGGGGTGTATGTGGGGCACAGGTAGGCCAAGGCAGGATGGGGTGAGGGGCGCTGTGTGGGACCCAAGTAGGAAGGGAGGGGAGGGGTGCTTCAGGCGCCAGGGTCGGGCTATCCCCTCCCCCCACCTCCTGCCACCTCCCAAAGCAGCAGCTGAGTCCCACCTGAGCTCCCTGTCGGACAGGCCCAGCTTTGGCATCTGCGTCCTTGCCCCAAGTTGCTACACGGCTCCCCTCATCTGGAGCCCCCTGCCCACTTTTCTTTCCCACCACAGACTGAATGCATCTTTGGACATGTGGCTGGCTCTGGAATGAAATGTTTCCAGGGCACTTCATTGGCACTCTTAACTCGTGTCATACATAACACACTGAATTGTTTTATAAGTACGTTTAGAAATAGCTTATTCACAAGAATATCAAACTTCCTCATTCTTGGTCAACATTGACAGATGGTCATTTATCTTAGCATGTTATACATACTTCAATTAAGTATGTTTCCCCCTTTATCTGTGATCGTCTACAGATAAAACTGGTCTGCTATTAGCTTACTTAGAGTCCATCTCTGCCTTTGCTCTTTCATTTTTCCTGAACTTCTCGTGTGGGATAATTTCTCATATCGCTTTCCCTGATCCTAACTTACTTATTATAATTAAGTGGGGTGTAGGAATAAGAATATAATATAGTTATGAATGTACAATAACATATATTCCATTATTCTAAATTGATTTAAATTTACTTAAAAATTATAGTTGAAGATAGAGTGCCTCATTTGGAAGGGAAGGGGGTCTACAGAATATTTGCTTTTATAAAGGGGGTATTGGGTCTGAAATGATAGCTATGGCCATAAGTTAGCAACGTTTGCTAGGAACTGGGCTGATGTTAACTCTGCTAGTTCTGATCCATAGATCATAGTCCTTTGTAGATCTATGGTCTATTGTAGACTTTGTGTGTTAGGTGCAGCATTTATCACATTTTATGTACCGCACTATATATATGATATTCAGTAGCTTACCCTTCTAAATGAAAAGATAAAAGGACTATAGATGAGTAGATTCTTAGTGAGTTGTTCCCCGCCCTCTCCCATTCCCACTAATTTGGTTAGAGATAGCCAATACAGAAGATTCTTTAAACACGTGGATGAGGATAGAAACTCAATCCTTAACCATTACACATTTTCAGGACTGACTTTAAATTAAATTTTAGGCTATCATTAGCAATGTACCGCTATTCTCAGATTTCTTTTATATAGTCTCTTGTTTCGATGACCTTTTCGTACTTCGGTCTTTGCTTAATTTCATTCAGAGCTAGAAAATATGGTAATTTTTAACAACTCCTTGGTAATTCTGCAAATAAAAAGGAGGTTTTAAAAAGGCAGATTTAAAAAGAAAAGAACTGATTTGATTCCAAAGCTGGTATTAACATATTTTCATGCAGAGGAAAGATAAGGAGCAAGATGAATCTTAAGGTTATAAGAGGCCCATCAAATTGACCTACATGAGCTCACAGAAGTTACACGTTTCCTAAGGCCAAGGAACTGTTTCATGACCTTGAAGGGTATATTAGTATTTCTATTTAAGTCATTACATTTTCAAACATTGGAACTGCTCAGATTTGGTTCACTGCACAAACCAATCACTTAGAATGTTGAAGAGCATGACTTTGGTCTCCTGGAGACAGCTCTTCTGTGACTGAGCTCTCGTTTGCACGGCCTGTCTACCTTCCCTGTTAATTTTTTTTTTCTTGTTTTTTGTCCCCCCCCCCCCTTGTCAGCCTACATTGTGAATGCAACTGATAGAACAAACACCAACACCTGACACTGGAAATTCTCTCCTCTGAACTCATTTGAAACACATGCTGAGGTTCTCAATCGGCAAGTTTTATAAAATGTCAGAACGTTTTAGAGTTGGGAGTGATTGTTGGACTCATTCTAATCACACAGGGAGCTTAAGAAAATACTAATGCCTCAGCCCCACCTTCCGAAATTCTGAATTAACTTGTCTGGGGAAGACTGCAGGCCCCTATGTTTTTAAAAAGTCTTCCAAGCAATTTTAATGTCCAGCCAATTGGAGAACCACTGGGCTAGTCCCATTCGATCAGATAAAAAGAGAAATTCATATAGGATTTGACATAGCAAAGGGCACAAAACTAGACATCAGAATAGCTGAGACTAAACACTGACGGCGCCGGCCCTCCCCGCCCCGCAGAGGCCCGCGCGGCCTCCCTCCGCCGCGGGGTCGCGGAGTGACAGCCGCCGCAACCCCCGTCCTTCCCGCGCCCCGCGCCCCGCGCCCCGCCGCCGGCGCCGCCGCCCGCGCTCACCTCAGGGGCGCAACCGGCACAGCCGGCCGTCGGCCTCGTTCCCGCCGAAGCGTCTCGGTGCGGTACTCCCTGCGCGGGCGGGTTCTTCCCCGGCGGTCGCAGGGGGTTCAGGGGTGGGGGGGCGGGGAACGGCCGTCACTTGAGCGACGAACCGAAGCGCCGCCTGGTGGCATTTTCCACAGGCCGGCGCCACCGCAGCCGCCTTGGGTCCGCACAGCCCCCTGCCGGCCGCAGCTCTTGCTGTCTCGCCGAGCCGACAAGCCTCCGCGGACAGGCGAGGGAGCCGCGGCGCGAGTCGGAGGCCGGGCGGGGGTGTGCGCAGACTCTTTCCTCTGGGGACTGCGCGCATGCGCACCAGCGGGGCGGGACCCACGGCCGCCGCGTTGGGGCGGGACCCGCGGCCGCTGCGTGGGGGCCGGCCCCGCCCAGGGGCGCTGGTCCGGCTCAGCCAATCGCGAGCGCCTGGTACCTCTTGGCGCGGGCGAGTTGAATGGTTCGCGGCCGCCTGAGGTGGCGGCAGGTGGGCACGCCGCTGCCCTTTTGGGAGATTCTCTGAGATCGGGAGGGGAACCCGCCCCTCATCCTTTCGCCGGAGCCGCACCCTCCCCAGGCCGCGGGACTGGCAACAAACAAACAAACAAACAAACAAACAAAAAAACAGCTGGGAAAGTAAAACAACACTGACTTCACGATAACGGTTACGTCTTTGGATGGAAAGAAGGGAATGGGATAAAGGAAAGGTGAAAAAGAAACTTCAAGCATTTGTATATTATTTGACTTCTTAAAAGAAAGATTTTTAAATGCTAACATTTTGCAAAATGCTTCAATGTTTTAAAGAAATAAAATGTTAATATGTAATTTTATTACATAAAAACCCCAAATATAGTCATGCATATGCACACAGATATGCATATTTTCTATGTAAACATAAAAAACATTATTCGATGAATAAAATGATAGAGATTTTCTCTATCATTGAGCTTTATTCTTTTCCTTAACTTACGGTTATTTCAGGTACTTCAGGGCTCCAGAGCTTGCCAGGAGACGCACATGTCCAAGAAGGCCAGTGCCCAGCAGGGAAGCAGGATGGAGCCCCAGGTGCAGGGAGGTCAAGGCAGGATGGGGGTACTGGGGATGGTCGAAGGCAGGCAGGGAGGCTCGGGGTCAGGCAACGGGGAGGGAAGCATCGGGGTGTATGTGGGGCACAGGTAGGCCAAGGCAGGATGGGGTGAGGGGCGCTGTGTGGGACCCAAGTAGGAAGGGAGGGGAGGGGTGCTTCAGGCGCCAGGGTCGGGGTATCCCCTCCCCCCACCTCCTGCCACCTCCCAAAGCAGCAGCTGAGTCCCACCTGAGCTCCCTGTCGGACAGGCCCAGCTTTGGCATCTGCGTCCTTGCCCCAAGTTGCTACACGGCTCCCCTCATCTGGAGCCCCCTGCCCACTTTTCTTTCCCACCACAGACTGAATGCATCTTTGGACATGTGGCTGGCTCTGGAATGAAATGTTTCCAGGGCACTTCATTGGCACTCTTAACTCGTGTCATACATAACACACTGAATTGTTTTATAAGTACGTTTAGAAATAGCTTATTCACAAGAATATCAAACTTCCTCATTCTTGGTCAACATTGACAGATGGTCATTTATCTTAGCATGTTATACATACTTCAATTAAGTATGTTTCCCCCTTTATCTGTGATCGTCTACAGATAAAACTGGTCTGCTATTAGCTTACTTAGAGTCCATCTCTGCCTTTGCTCTTTCATTTTTCCTGAACTTCTCGTGTGGGATAATTTCTCATATCGCTTTCCCTGATCCTAACTTACTTATTATAATTAAGTGGGGTGTAGGAATAAGAATATAATATAGTTATGAATGTACAATAACATATATTCCATTATTCTAAATTGATTTAAATTTACTTAAAAATTATAGTTGAAGATAGAGTGCCTCATTTGGAAGGGAAGGGGGTCTACAGAATATTTGCTTTTATAAAGGGGGTATTGGGTCTGAAATGATAGCTATGGCCATAAGTTAGCAACGTTTGCTAGGAACTGGGCTGATGTTAACTCTGCTAGTTCTGATCCATAGATCATAGTCCTTTGTAGATCTATGGTCTATTGTAGACTTTGTGTGTTAGGTGCAGCATTTATCACATTTTATGTACCGCACTATATATATGATATTCAGTAGCTTACCCTTCTAAATGAAAAGATAAAAGGACTATAGATGAGTAGATTCTTAGTGAGTTGTTCCCCGCCCTCCCCCATTCCCACTAATTTGGTTAGAGATAGCCAATAGAGAAGATTCTTTAAACACGTGGATGAGGATAGAAACTCAATCCTTAACCATTACACATTTTCAGGACTGACTGTAAATTAAATTTTAGGCTATCATTAGCAATGTACCGCTATTCTCAGATTTCTTTTATAGTCTCTTGTTTCGATGACCTTTTCGTACTTCGGTCTTTGCTTAATTTCATTCAGAGCTAGAAAATATGGTAATTTTTAACAACTCCTTGGTAATTCTGCAAATAAAAAGGAGGTTTTAAAAAGGCAGATTTAAAAAGAAAAGAATTGATTTGATTCCAAAGCTGGTATTAACATATTTTCATGCAGAGGAAAGATAAGGAGCAAGATGTATCTTAAGGGTATAAGAGGCCCATCAAATTGACCTACATGAGCTCACAGAAGTTACACGTTTCCTAAGGCCAAGGAACTGTTTCATGACCTTGAAGGGTATATTAGGATTTCTATTTAAGTCATTACATTTTCAAACATTGGAATTGCTCAGATTTGGTTCACTGCACAAACCAATCACTTAGAATGTTAAAGAGCATGACTTTGGTCTCCTGGAGACAGCTCTTCTGTGATTGAGCTCTCTTTTGCACGGCCTGTCTACCTTCCCTGTTAATTCTTTTTCTTGTTTTTTTTTTTTCCCCCTTGTCAGCCTATATTGTGAATGCAACTGATAGAACAAACACCAACACCAAACACTGGAAATTCCCTCCTCTGAACTCATTTGAAACACATGCTGAGGTTCTCAATCGGCAAGTTTTATAAAATGTCAGAACGTTTTAGAGTTGGGAGTGATTGTTGGACTCATTCTAATCACACTGGGAGCTTAAGAAAATACTAATGCCTCAGCCCCACCTTCCGAAATTCTGAATTAACTTGTCTGGGGAAGACTGCAGGCCCCTATGTTTTTAAAAAGTTTTCCAAGCAATTTGAATGTCCTGCCAATTTGAGAACCACTGGGCTAGTCCCATTCGATCAGATAAAAAGAGAAATTCATATAGGATTTGACATAGCAAAGGGCACAAAACTAGACATCAGAATAGCTGAGACTAAACACTGCCGGCGTCGGCCCTCCCCGCCCCGCAGATGCCCGCGCGGCCTCCCTCCGCCGCGGGGACCCGCGGTGGCAGCCGCCGCAACCCCCGTCCTTCCCGCGCCCCGCGCCCCGCCGCCGCCGCCGCCGCCGCCGCCGCCGCCGCCCGCGCTCACCTCAGGGGCGCAACCGGCACAGCCGGCCGTCGGCCTCGTTCCCGCCGAAGCGTCTCGGTGCGGTACTCCCTGCGCGGGCGGGTTCTTCCCCGGCGGTCGCAGGGGGTTCAGGGGTGGGGGGGCGGGGAACGGCCGTCACTTGAGCAACGAAGCGAAGCGCCGCCTGGTGGCATTTTCCACAGGCCGGCGCCACCGCAGCCGCCTTGGGTCCGCACAGCCCCCTGCCGGCCGCAGCTCTTGCTGTCTCGCCGAGCCGACAAGCCTCCGCGGACAGGGGAGGGAGCCGCGGCGCGAGTCGGGGGCCGGGCGGGGGTGTGCGCGGACTCTTTCCGCTGGGGACTGCGCGCATGCGCACCAGCGGGGCGGGACTCACGGCCGCTGCGTGGGGGCCGGTCCCGTCCAGGGGCGCTGGTCCGGCTCAGCCAATCGCGAGCGCCGGGTACCTCTTGGCGCGGGCGATTTGAATGGTTCGCGGCCGCCTGAGGTGGCGGCAGGTGGGCACGCCGCTGCCCTTTTGGGAGATTCTCTGAGATCGGGAGGGGAACCCGCCCCTCATCCTTTCGCCGGAGCCCCACCCTCCCCAGGCCGCGGGACCGGCAAAAAAAAAAAAAAAAAACAAAACAGCTGGGAAAGTAAAACAACACTGACTTCAGGATAACGGTTATGTCTTTGGATGGAAAGAAGGGAATGGGATAAAGGAAAGGTGAAAAAGAAACTTCAAGCATTTGTATATTATTTGATTTCTTAAAAGAAAGATTTTTAAATGCTAACATTTTGCAAAATGCTTCAATGTTTTAAAGAAATAAAATGTTAATATGTAATTTTATTACATAAAAACCCAAAATATAGTCATGCATATGCACACAGATATGCATATTTTATACCTAAACATAAAAAACATTATTCGATGAATAAAATGATAGAGATTTTCTTTATCATTGAGCTGTATTCTTTTCCTTAACTTACGGTTATTTCAGGTACTTCAGGGCTCCAGAGCTTGCCAGGAGACGCACATGTCCAAGAAGGCCAGTGCCCAGCAGGGAAGCAGGATGGAGCCCCAGGTGCAGGGAGGTCAAGGCAGGATGGGGGTACTGGGGATGGTCGAAGGCAGGCAGGGAGGCTCGGGGTCAGGCAACGGGGAGGGAAGTATCGGGGTGTATGTGGGGCACAGGTAGGCCAAGGCAGGATGGGGTGAGGGGCGCTGTGTGGGACCCAAGTAGGAAGGGAGGGGAGGGGTGCTTCAGGCGCCAGGGTCGGGCTATCCCCTCCCCCCACCTCCTGCCACCTCCCAAAGCAGCAGCTGAGTCCCTCCTGAGCTCCCTGTCGGACAGGCCCAGCTTTGGCATCTGCGTCCTTGCCCCAAGTTGCTACACGGCTCCCCTCATCTGGAGCCGCCGGCCCACTTTTCTTTCCCACCACAGACTGCATGCATCTTTGGACATGTGGCTGGCTCTGGGATGAAATGTTTCCAGGGCACTTCATTGGCACTCTTAACTCGTGAATAACACACTGAATTGTTTTATAAGTACGTTTCTAAATAGCTTATTCACAAGAATATCAAAATTCCTCATTCCTGGTCAACAGTGACAGACGGTAATTTATCTTAGCATGTTATACATACTTCAATTAAGTATTTTTCCCCCTGTATCTGTGATCGTCTACAGATAAAACTGGTCTGCTATTTAGCTTAGAGTCCATCTCTGCCTTTGCTCTTTCATTTTTCCTGAACTTCTCGTGTGGGATAATTTCTCATATCGCTTTCCCTGATCCTAACTTACTTATTATAATTAAGTGGGGTGTAGGAATAGGAATATAGTATAGTTACGAATGTACAATAACATATATTCCATTATTCTTAATTGATTTAAATTTACATAAAAATTATAGTTGAAGATAGAGTGCCTCATTTGGAAGGGAAGGGAGTCTACAGAATATCTGCTTTTATAAAGGGGGTATTGGGTCTGAAATGATAGCTATGGCCATAAGTTAGCAACGTTTCCTAGGAACTGGGTTGATGTTAACTCTGCTAGTTCTGATCCATAGATCATAGTCCTTTGTAGATCTAAGGTCTATTGTAGACTTTGTGTGTTAGGTGCAGCATTTATCACATTTTATGTACCGCACTATATATATGATATTCAGTAGCTTACCCTTCTAAATGAAAAGATAAAAGGACTATAGATGAGTAGATTCTTAGTGAGTTGTTCCCCGCCCTCCCCCATTCCCACTAATTTGGTTAGAGATAGCCAATAGAGAAGATTCTTTAAACACGTGGATGAGGATAGAAACTCAATCCTTAACCATTACACATTTTCAGGACTGACTGTAAATTAAATTTTAGGCTATCATTAGCAATGTACCGCTATTCTCAGATTTCTTTTATAGTCTCTTGTTTCGATGACCTTTTCGTACTTCGGTCTTTGCTTAATTTCATTCAGAGCTAGAAAATATGGTAATTTTTAACAACTCCTTGGTAATTCTGCAAATAAAAAGGAGGTTTTAAAAAGGCAGATTTAAAAAGAAAAGAATTGATTTGATTCCAAAGCTGGTATTAACATATTTTCATGCAGAGGAAAGATAAGGAGCAAGATGTATCTTAAGGGTATAAGAGGCCCATCAAATTGACCTACATGAGCTCACAGAAGTTACACGTTTCCTAAGGCCAAGGAACTGTTTCATGACCTTGAAGGGTATATTAGGATTTCTATTTAAGTCATTACATTTTCAAACATTGGAATTGCTCAGATTTGGTTCACTGCACAAACCAATCACTTAGAATGTTAAAGAGCATGACTTTGGTCTCCTGGAGACAGCTCTTCTGTGATTGAGCTCTCTTTTGCACGGCCTGTCTACCTTCCCTGTTAATTGTTTTTCTTGTTTTTTTTTTTTCCCCCTTGTCAGCCTACATTGTGAATGCAACTGATAGAACAAACACCAACACCAAACACTGGAAATTCCCTCCTCTGAACTCATTTGAAACACATGCTGAGGTTCTCAATCGGCAAGTTTTATAAAATGTCAGAACGTTTTAGAGTTGGGAGTGATTGTTGGACTCATTCTAATCACACTGGGAGCTTAAGAAAATACTAATGCCTCAGCCCCACCTTCCGAAATTCTGAATTAACTTGTCTGGGGAAGACTGCAGGCCCCTATGTTTTTAAAAAGTTTTCCAAGCAATTTGAATGTCCTGCCAATTTGAGAACCACTGGGCTAGTCCCATTCGATCAGATAAAAAGAGAAATTCATATAGGATTTGACATAGCAAAGGGCACAAAACTAGACATCAGAATAGCTGAGACTAAACACTGCCGGCGTCGGCCCTCCCCGCCCCGCAGATGCCCGCGCGGCCTCCCTCCGCCGCGGGGACCCGCGGTGGCAGCCGCCGCAACCCCCGTCCTTCCCGCGCCCCGCGCCCCGCCGCCGCCGCCGCCGCCGCCGCCGCCGCCCGCGCTCACCTCAGGGGCGCAACCGGCACAGCCGGCCGTCGGCCTCGTTCCCGCCGAAGCGTCTCGGTGCGGTACTCCCTGCGCGGGCGGGTTCTTCCCCGGCGGTCGCAGGGGGTTCAGGGGTGGGGGGGCGGGGAACGGCCGTCACTTGAGCAACGAAGCGAAGCGCCGCCTGGTGGCATTTTCCACAGGCCGGCGCCACCGCAGCCGCCTTGGGTCCGGACAGCCCCCTGCCGGCCGCAGCTCTTGCTGTCTCGCCGAGCCGACAAGCCTCCGCGGACAGGGGAGGGAGCCGCGGCGCGAGTCGGGGGCCGGGCGGGGGTGTGCGCGGACTCTTTCCGCTGGGGACTGCGCGCATGCGCACCAGCGGGGCGGGACTCACGGCCGCTGCGTGGGGGCCGGTCCCGTCCAGGGGCGCTGGTCCGGCTCAGCCAATCGCGAGCGCCGGGTACCTCTTGGCGCGGGCGATTTGAATGGTTCGCGGCCGCCTGAGGTGGCGGCAGGTGGGCACGCCGCTGCCCTTTTGGGAGATTCTCTGAGATCGGGAGGGGAACCCGCCCCTCATCCTTTCGCCGGAGCCCCACCCTCCCCAGGCCGCGGGACCGGCAAAAAAAAAAAAAAAAACAAAACAGCTGGGAAAGTAAAACAACACTGACTTCAGGATAACGGTTATGTCTTTGGATGGAAAGAAGGGAATGGGATAAAGGAAAGGTGAAAAAGAAACTTCAAGCATTTGTATATTATTTGATTTCTTAAAAGAAAGATTTTTAAATGCTAACATTTTGCAAAATGCTTCAATGTTTTAAAGAAATAAAATGTTAATATGTAATTTTATTACATAAAAACCCAAAATATAGTCATGCATATGCACACAGATATGCATATTTTATACCTAAACATAAAAAACATTATTCGATGAATAAAATGATAGAGATTTTCTTTATCATTGAGCTGTATTCTTTTCCTTAACTTACGGTTATTTCAGGTACTTCAGGGCTCCAGAGCTTGCCAGGAGACGCACATGTCCAAGAAGGCCAGTGCCCAGCAGGGAAGCAGGATGGAGCCCCAGGTGCAGGGAGGTCAAGGCAGGATGGGGGTACTGGGGATGGTCGAAGGCAGGCAGGGAGGCTCGGGGTCAGGCAACGGGGAGGGAAGCATCGGGGTGTATGTGGGGCACAGGTAGGCCAAGGCAGGATGGGGTGAGGGGCGCTGTGTGGGACCCAAGTAGGAAGGGAGGGGAGGGGTGCTTCAGGCGCCAGGGTCGGGCTATCCCCTCCCCCCACCTCCTGCCACCTCCCAAAGCAGCAGCTGAGTCCCTCCTGAGCTCCCTGTCGGACAGGCCCAGCTTTGGCATCTGCGTCCTTGCCCCAAGTTGCTACACGGCTCCCCTCATCTGGAGCCGCCGGCCCACTTTTCTTTCCCACCACAGACTGCATGCATCTTTGGACATGTGGCTGGCTCTGGGATGAAATGTTTCCAGGGCACTTCATTGGCACTCTTAACTCGTGAATAACACACTGAATTGTTTTATAAGTACGTTTCTAAATAGCTTATTCAGAAGAATATCAAAATTCCTCATTCCTGGTCAACAGTGACAGACGGTAATTTATCTTAGCATGTTATACATACTTCAATTAAGTATTTTTCCCCCTGTATCTGTGATCGTCTACAGATAAAACTGGTCTGCTATTTAGCTTAGAGTCCATCTCTGCCTTTGCTCTTTCATTTTTCCTGAACTTCTCGTGTGGGATAATTTCTCATATCGCTTTCCCTGATCCTAACTTACTTATTATAATTAAGTGGGGTGTAGGAATAGGAATATAGTATAGTTACGAATGTACAATAACATATATTCCATTATTCTTAATTGATTTAAATTTACATAAAAATTATAGTTGAAGATAGAGTGCCTCATTTGGAAGGGAAGGGAGTCTACAGAATATCTGCTTTTATAAAGGGGGTATTGGGTCTGAAATGATAGCTATGGCCATAAGTTAGCAACGTTTCCTAGGAACTGGGTTGATGTTAACTCTGCTAGTTCTGATCCATAGATCATAGTCCTTTGTAGATCTAAGGTCTATTGTAGACTTTGTGTGTTAGGTGCAGCATTTATCACATTTTATGTACCGCACTATATATATGATATTCAGTAGCTTACCCTTCTAAATGAAAAGATAAAAGGACTATAGATGAGTAGATTCTTAGTGAGTTGTTCCCCGCCCTCCCCCATTCCCACTAATTTGGTTAGAGATAGCCAATAGAGAAGATTCTTTAAACACGTGGATGAGGATAGAAACTCAATCCTTAACCATTACACATTTTCAGGACTGACTGTAAATTAAATTTTAGGCTATCATTAGCAATGTACCGCTATTCTCAGATTTCTTTTATAGTCTCTTGTTTCGATGACCTTTTCGTACTTCGGTCTTTGCTTAATTTCATTCAGAGCTAGAAAATATGGTAATTTTTAACAACTCCTTGGTAATTCTGCAAATAAAAAGGAGGTTTTAAAAAGGCAGATTTAAAAAGAAAAGAATTGATTTGATTCCAAAGCTGGTATTAACATATTTTCATGCAGAGGAAAGATAAGGAGCAAGATGTATCTTAAGGGTATAAGAGGCCCATCAAATTGACCTACATGAGCTCACAGAAGTTACACGTTTCCTAAGGCCAAGGAACTGTTTCATGACCTTGAAGGGTATATTAGGATTTCTATTTAAGTCATTACATTTTCAAACATTGGAATTGCTCAGATTTGGTTCACTGCACAAACCAATCACTTAGAATGTTAAAGAGCATGACTTTGGTCTCCTGGAGACAGCTCTTCTGTGATTGAGCTCTCTTTTGCACGGCCTGTCTACCTTCCCTGTTAATTCTTTTTCTTGTTTTTTTTTTCCCCCTTGTCAGCCTACATTGTGAATGCAACTGATAGAACAAACACCAACACCAAACACTGGAAATTCCCTCCTCTGAACTCATTTGAAACACATGCTGAGGTTCTCAATCGGCAAGTTTTATAAAATGTCAGAACGTTTTAGAGTTGGGAGTGATTGTTGGACTCATTCTAATCACACTGGGAGCTTAAGAAAATACTAATGCCTCAGCCCCACCTTCCGAAATTCTGAATTAACTTGTCTGGGGAAGACTGCAGGCCCCTATGTTTTTAAAAAGTTTTCCAAGCAATTTGAATGTCCTGCCAATTTGAGAACCACTGGGCTAGTCCCATTCGATCAGATAAAAAGAGAAATTCATATAGGATTTGACATAGCAAAGGGCACAAAACTAGACATCAGAATAGCTGAGACTAAACACTGCCGGCGTCGGCCCTCCCCGCCCCGCAGATGCCCGCGCGGCCTCCCTCCGCCGCGGGGACCCGCGGTGGCAGCCGCCGCAACCCCCGTCCTTCCCGCGCCCCGCGCCCCGCCGCCGCCGCCGCCGCCGCCGCCCGCGCTCACCTCAGGGGCGCAACCGGCACAGCCGGCCGTCGGCCTCGTTCCCGCCGAAGCGTCTCGGTGCGGTACTCCCTGCGCGGGCGGGTTCTTCCCCGGCGGTCGCAGGGGGTTCAGGGGTGGGGGGGCGGGGAACGGCCGTCACTTGAGCAACGAAGCGAAGCGCCGCCTGGTGGCATTTTCCACAGGCCGGCGCCACCGCAGCCGCCTTGGGTCCGGACAGCCCCCTGCCGGCCGCAGCTCTTGCTGTCTCGCCGAGCCGACAAGCCTCCGCGGACAGGGGAGGGAGCCGCGGCGCGAGTCGGGGGCCGGGCGGGGGTGTGCGCGGACTCTTTCCGCTGGGGACTGCGCGCATGCGCACCAGCGGGGCGGGACTCACGGCCGCTGCGTGGGGGCCGGTCCCGTCCAGGGGCGCTGGTCCGGCTCAGCCAATCGCGAGCGCCGGGTACCTCTTGGCGCGGGCGATTTGAATGGTTCGCGGCCGCCTGAGGTGGCGGCAGGTGGGCACGCCGCTGCCCTGTTGGGAGATTCTCTGAGATCGGGAGGGGAACCCGCCCCTCATCCTTTCGCCGGAGCCCCACCCTCCCCAGGCCGCGGGACCGGCAAAAAAAAAAAAAAAAACAAAACAGCTGGGAAAGTAAAACAACACTGACTTCAGGATAACGGTTATGTCTTTGGATGGAAAGAAGGGAATGGGATAAAGGAAAGGTGAAAAAGAAACTTCAAGCATTTGTATATTATTTGATTTCTTAAAAGAAAGATTTTTAAATGCTAACATTTTGCAAAATGCTTCAATGTTTTAAAGAAATAAAATGTTAATATGTAATTTTATTACATAAAAACCCAAAATATAGTCATGCATATGCACACAGATATGCATATTTTATACCTAAACATAAAAAACATTATTCGATGAATAAAATGATAGAGATTTTCTTTATCATTGAGCTGTATTCTTTTCCTTAACTTACGGTTATTTCAGGTACTTCAGGGCTCCAGAGCTTGCCAGGAGACGCACATGTCCAAGAAGGCCAGTGCCCAGCAGGGAAGCAGGATGGAGCCCCAGGTGCAGGGAGGTCAAGGCAGGATGGGGGTACTGGGGATGGTCGAAGGCAGGCAGGGAGGCTCGGGGTCAGGCAACGGGGAGGGAAGCATCGGGGTGTATGTGGGGCACAGGTAGGCCAAGGCAGGATGGGGTGAGGGGCGCTGTGTGGGACCCAAGTAGGAAGGGAGGGGAGGGGTGCTTCAGGCGCCAGGGTCGGGCTATCCCCTCCCCCCACCTCCTGCCACCTCCCAAAGCAGCAGCTGAGTCCCTCCTGAGCTCCCTGTCGGACAGGCCCAGCTTTGGCATCTGCGTCCTTGCCCCAAGTTGCTACACGGCTCCCCTCATCTGGAGCCGCCGGCCCACTT
This sequence comes from Camelus dromedarius, assembly GCF_036321535.1. Lineage (NCBI taxonomy): Eukaryota > Metazoa > Chordata > Mammalia > Artiodactyla > Camelidae > Camelus > Camelus dromedarius. Next base: position 3,283,884 of record NC_087449.1, on the reverse strand, counting down.
TTCTTTCCCACCACAGACTGCATGCATCTTTGGACATGTGGCTGGCTCTGGGATGAAATGTTTCCAGGGCACTTCATTGGCACTCTTAACTCGTGTCATAACACACTGAATTGTTTTATAAGTACGTTTATAAACAGCTTATTCACAAGAATATCAAACTTCCTCATTCCTGGTCAACAGTGACAGACGGTAATTTATCTTAGCATGTTATACATACTTCAATTAACTATTTTTTCCCCTTTATCTGTGATCGTCTACAGATAAAACTGGTCTGCTATTAGCTTAGAGTCCATCTCTGCCTTTGCTCTTTCATTTTTCCTGAACTTCTCGTGTGGGATAATTTCTCATATCGCTTTCCCTGATCCTAACTTACTTATTATAATTAAGTGGGGTGTAGGAATAGGAATACAGTATAGTTATGAATGTACAATAACATATATTCCATTATTCTTAATTGATTTAAATTTACTTAAAAATTATAGTTGAAGATAGAGTGCCTCATTTGGAAGGGAAGGGAGTCTACAGAATATCTGCTTTTATAAAGGGGGTATTGGGTCTGAAATGATAGCTATGGCCATAAGTTAGCAACGTTTCCTAGGAACTGGGTTGATGTTAACTCTGCTAGTTCTGATCCATAGATCATAGTCCTTTGTAGATCTAAGGTCTATTGTAGACTTTGTGTGTTAGGTGCAGCATTTATCACATTTTATGTACCGCACTATATATATGATATTCAGTAGCTTACCCTTCTAAATGAAAAGATAAAAGGACTATAGATGAGTAGATTCTTAGTGAGTTGTTCCCCGCCCTCCCCCATTCCCACTAATTTGGTTAGAGATAGCCAATAGAGAAGATTCTTTAAACACGTGGATGAGGATAGAAACTCAATCCTTAACCATTACACATTTTCAGGACTGACTGTAAATTAAATTTTAGGCTATCATTAGCAATGTACCGCTATTCTCAGATTTCTTTTATAGTCTCTTGTTTCGATGACCTTTTCGTACTTCGGTCTTTGCTTAATTTCATTCAGAGCTAGAAAATATGGTAATTTTTAACAACTCCTTGGTAATTCTGCAAATAAAAAGGAGGTTTTAAAAAGGCAGATTTAAAAAGAAAAGAATTGATTTGATTCCAAAGCTGGTATTAACATATTTTCATGCAGAGGAAAGATAAGGAGCAAGATGTATCTTAAGGGTATAAGAGGCCCATCAAATTGACCTACATGAGCTCACAGAAGTTACACGTTTCCTAAGGCCAAGGAACTGTTTCATGACCTTGAAGGGTATATTAGGATTTCTATTTAAGTCATTACATTTTCAAACATTGGAATTGCTCAGATTTGGTTCACTGCACAAACCAATCACTTAGAATGTTAAAGAGCATGACTTTGGTCTCCTGGAGACAGCTCTTCTGTGATTGAGCTCTCTTTTGCACGGCCTGTCTACCTTCCCTGTTAATTCTTTTTCTTGTTTTTTTTTTTTTTTCCCCTTGTCAGCCTACATTGTGAATGCAACTGATAGAACAAACACCAACACCAAACACTGGAAATTCCCTCCTCTGAACTCATTTGAAACACATGCTGAGGTTCTCAATCGGCAAGTTTTATAAAATGTCAGAACGTTTTAGAGTTGGGAGTGATTGTTGGACTCATTCTAATCACACTGGGAGCTTAAGAAAATACTAATGCCTCAGCCCCACCTTCCGAAATTCTGAATTAACTTGTCTGGGGAAGACTGCAGGCCCCTATGTTTTTAAAAAGTTTTCCAAGCAATTTGAATGTCCTGCCAATTTGAGAACCACTGGGCTAGTCCCATTCGATCAGATAAAAAGAGAAATTCATATAGGATTTGACATAGCAAAGGGCACAAAACTAGACATCAGAATAGCTGAGACTAAACACTGCCGGCGTCGGCCCTCCCCGCCCCGCAGATGCCCGCGCGGCCTCCCTCCGCCGCGGGGACCCGCGGTGGCAGCCGCCGCAACCCCCGTCCTTCCCGCGCCCCGCGCCCCGCCGCCGCCGCCGCCGCCGCCGCCGCCGCCGCCCGCGCTCACCTCAGGGGCGCAACCGGCACAGCCGGCCGTCGGCCTCGTTCCCGCCGAAGCGTCTCGGTGCGGTACTCCCTGCGCGGGCGGGTTCTTCCCCGGCGGTCGCAGGGGGTTCAGGGGTGGGGGGGCGGGGAACGGCCGTCACTTGAGCAACGAAGCGAAGCGCCGCCTGGTGGCATTTTCCACAGGCCGGCGCCACCGCAGCCGCCTTGGGTCCGCACAGCCCCCTGCCGGCCGCAGCTCTTGCTGTCTCGCCGAGCCGACAAGCCTCCGCGGACAGGGGAGGGAGCCGCGGCGCGAGTCGGGGGCCGGGCGGGGGTGTGCGCGGACTCTTTCCGCTGGGGACTGCGCGCATGCGCACCAGCGGGGCGGGACTCACGGCCGCTGCGTGGGGGCCGGTCCCGTCCAGGGGCGCTGGTCCGGCTCAGCCAATCGCGAGCGCCGGGTACCTCTTGGCGCGGGCGATTTGAATGGTTCGCGGCCGCCTGAGGTGGCGGCAGGTGGGCACGCCGCTGCCCTGTTGGGAGATTCTCTGAGATCGGGAGGGGAACCCGCCCCTCATCCTTTCGCCGGAGCCCCACCCTCCCCAGGCCGCGGGACCGGCAAAAAAAAAAAAAAAAAAAAAAAAACAGCTGGGAAAGTAAAACAACACTGACTTCAGGATAACGGTTATGTCTTTGGATGGAAAGAAGGGAATGGGATAAAGGAAAGGTGAAAAAGAAACTTCAAGCATTTGTATATTATTTGATTTCTTAAAAGAAAGATTTTTAAATGCTAACATTTTGCAAAATGCTTCAATGTTTTAAAGAAATAAAATGTTAATATGTAATTTTATTACATAAAAACCCAAAATATAGTCATGCATATGCACACAGATACGCATATTTTATACCTAAACATAAAAAACATTATTCGATGAATAAAATGATAGAGATTTTCTTTATCATTGAGCTGTATTCTTTTCCTTAACTTACGGTTATTTCAGGTACTTCAGGGCTCCAGAGCTTGCCAGGAGACGCACATGTCCAAGAAGGCCAGTGCCCAGCAGGGAAGCAGGATGGAGCCCCAGGTGCAGGGAGGTCAAGGCAGGATGGGGGTACTGGGGATGGTCGAAGGCAGGCAGGGAGGCTCGGGGTCAGGCAACGGGGAGGGAAGCATCGGGGTGTATGTGGGGCACAGGTAGGCCAAGGCAGGATGGGGTGAGGGGCGCTGTGTGGGACCCAAGTAGGAAGGGAGGGGAGGGGTGCTTCAGGCGCCAGGGTCGGGCTATCCCCTCCCCCCACCTCCTGCCACCTCCCAAAGCAGCAGCTGAGTCCCTCCTGAGCTCCCTGTCGGACAGGCCCAGCTTTGGCATCTGCGTCCTTGCCCCAAGTTGCTACACGGCTCCCCTCATCTGGAGCCGCCGGCCCACTTTTCTTTCCCACCACAGACTGAATGCATCTTTGGACATGTGGCTGGCTCTGGGATGAAATGTTTCCAGGGCACTTCATTGGCACTCTTAACTCGTGTCATAACACACTGAATTGTTTTATAAGTACGTTTAGAAATAGCTTATTCACAAGAATATCAAACTTCCTCATTCCTGGTCAACAGTGACAGACGGTAATTTATCTTAGCATGTTATACATACTTCAATTAACTATTTTTTCCCCCTTTATCTGTGATCGTCTACAGATAAAACTGGTCTGCTATTAGCTTAGAGTCCATCTCTGCCTTTGCTCTTTCATTTTTCCTGAACTTCTCGTGTGGGATAATTTCTCATATCGCTTTCCCTGATCCTAACTTACTTATTATAATTAAGTGGGGTGTAGGAATAGGAATACAGTATAGTTACGAATGTACAATAACATATATTCCATTATTCTTAATTGATTTAAATTTACTTAAAAATTATAGTTGAAGATAGAGTGCCTCATTTGGAAGGGAAGGGAGTCTACAGAATATCTGCTTTTATAAAGGGGGTATTGGGTCTGAAATGATAGCTATGGCCATAAGTTAGCAACGTTTCCTAGGAACTGGGTTGATGTTAACTCTGCTAGTTCTGATCCATAGATCATAGTCCTTTGTAGATCTAAGGTCTATTGTAGACTTTGTGTGTTAGGTGCAGCATTTATCACATTTTATGTACCGCACTATATATATGATATTCAGTAGCTTACCCTTCTAAATGAAAAGATAAAAGGACTATAGATGAGTAGATTCTTAGTGAGTTGTTCCCCGCCCTCCCCCATTCCCACTAATTTGGTTAGAGATAGCCAATAGAGAAGATTCTTTAAACACGTGGATGAGGATAGAAACTCAATCCTTAACCATTACACATTTTCAGGACTGACTGTAAATTAAATTTTAGGCTATCATTAGCAATGTACCGCTATTCTCAGATTTCTTTTATAGTCTCTTGTTTCGATGACCTTTTCGTACTTCGGTCTTTGCTTAATTTCATTCAGAGCTAGAAAATATGGTAATTTTTAACAACTCCTTGGTAATTCTGCAAATAAAAAGGAGGTTTTAAAAAGGCAGATTTAAAAAGAAAAGAATTGATTTGATTCCAAAGCTGGTATTAACATATTTTCATGCAGAGGAAAGATAAGGAGCAAGATGTATCTTAAGGGTATAAGAGGCCCATCAAATTGACCTACATGAGCTCACAGAAGTTACACGTTTCCTAAGGCCAAGGAACTGTTTCATGACCTTGAAGGGTATATTAGGATTTCTATTTAAGTCATTACATTTTCAAACATTGGAATTGCTCAGATTTGGTTCACTGCACAAACCAATCACTTAGAATGTTAAAGAGCATGACTTTGGTCTCCTGGAGACAGCTCTTCTGTGATTGAGCTCTCTTTTGCACGGCCTGTCTACCTTCCCTGTTAATTCTTTTTCTTGTTTTTTTTTTTTTTTCCCCTTGTCAGCCTACATTGTGAATGCAACTGATAGAACAAACACCAACACCAAACACTGGAAATTCCCTCCTCTGAACTCATTTGAAACACATGCTGAGGTTCTCAATCGGCAAGTTTTATAAAATGTCAGAACGTTTTAGAGTTGGGAGTGATTGTTGGACTCATTCTAATCACACTGGGAGCTTAAGAAAATACTAATGCCTCAGCCCCACCTTCCGAAATTCTGAATTAACTTGTCTGGGGAAGACTGCAGGCCCCTATGTTTTTAAAAAGTTTTCCAAGCAATTTGAATGTCCTGCCAATTTGAGAACCACTGGGCTAGTCCCATTCGATCAGATAAAAAGAGAAATTCATATAGGATTTGACATAGCAAAGGGCACAAAACTAGACATCAGAATAGCTGAGACTAAACACTGCCGGCGTCGGCCCTCCCCGCCCCGCAGATGCCCGCGCGGCCTCCCTCCGCCGCGGGGACCCGCGGTGGCAGCCGCCGCAACCCCCGTCCTTCCCGCGCCCCGCGCCCCGCCGCCGCCGCCGCCGCCGCCGCCGCCGCCGCCGCCCGCGCTCACCTCAGGGGCGCAACCGGCACAGCCGGCCGTCGGCCTCGTTCCCGCCGAAGCGTCTCGGTGCGGTACTCCCTGCGCGGGCGGGTTCTTCCCCGGCGGTCGCAGGGGGTTCAGGGGTGGGGGGGCGGGGAACGGCCGTCACTTGAGCAACGAAGCGAAGCGCCGCCTGGTGGCATTTTCCACAGGCCGGCGCCACCGCAGCCGCCTTGGGTCCGGACAGCCCCCTGCCGGCCGCAGCTCTTGCTGTCTCGCCGAGCCGACAAGCCTCCGCGGACAGGGGAGGGAGCCGCGGCGCGAGTCGGGGGCCGGGCGGGGGTGTGCGCGGACTCTTTCCGCTGGGGACTGCGCGCATGCGCACCAGCGGGGCGGGACTCACGGCCGCTGCGTGGGGGCCGGTCCCGTCCAGGGGCGCTGGTCCGGCTCAGCCATTCGCGAGCGCCGGGTACCTCTTGGCGCGGGCGATTTGAATGGTTCGCGGCCGCCTGAGGTGGCGGCAGGTGGGCACGCCGCTGCCCTGTTGGGAGATTCTCTGAGATCGGTAGGGGAACCCGCCCCTCATCCTTTCGCCGGAGCCCCACCCTCCCCAGGCCGCGGGACCGGCAAAAAAAAAAAAAAAAACAAAACAGCTGGGAAAGTAAAACAACACTGACTTCAGGATAACGGTTATGTCTTTGGATGGAAAGAAGGGAATGGGATAAAGGAAAGGTGAAAAAGAAACTTCAAGCATTTGTATATTATTTGATTTCTTAAAAGAAAGATTTTTAAATGCTAACATTTTGCAAAATGCTTCAATGTTTTAAAGAAATAAAATGTTAATATGTAATTTTATTACATAAAAACCCAAAATATAGTCATGCATATGCACACAGATATGCATATTTTATACCTAAACATAAAAAACATTATTCGATGAATAAAATGATAGAGATTTTCTTTATCATTGAGCTGTATTCTTTTCCTTAACTTACGGTTATTTCAGGTACTTCAGGGCTCCAGAGCTTGCCAGGAGACGCACATGTCCAAGAAGGCCAGTGCCCAGCAGGGAAGCAGGATGGAGCCCCAGGTGCAGGGAGGTCAAGGCAGGATGGGGGTACTGGGGATGGTCGAAGGCAGGCAGGGAGGCTCGGGGTCAGGCAACGGGGAGGGAAGCATCGGGGTGTATGTGGGGCACAGGTAGGCCAAGGCAGGATGGGGTGAGGGGCGCTGTGTGGGACCCAAGTAGGAAGGGAGGGGAGGGGTGCTTCAGGCGCCAGGGTCGGGCTATCCCCTCCCCCCACCTCCTGCCACCTCCCAAAGCAGCAGCTGAGTCCCTCCTGAGCTCCCTGTCGGACAGGCCCAGCTTTGGCATCTGCGTCCTTGCCCCAAGTTGCTACACGGCTCCCCTCATCTGGAGCCGCCGGCCCACTTTTCTTTCCCACCACAGACTGCATGCATCTTTGGACATGTGGCTGGCTCTGGGATGAAATGTTTCCAGGGCACTTCATTGGCACTCTTAACTCGTGAATAACACACTGAATTGTTTTATAAGTACGTTTCTAAATAGCTTATTCACAAGAATATCAAAATTCCTCATTCCTGGTCAACAGTGACAGACGGTAATTTATCTTAGCATGTTATACATACTTCAATTAAGTATTTTTCCCCCTGTATCTGTGATCGTCTACAGATAAAACTGGTCTGCTATTTAGCTTAGAGTCCATCTCTGCCTTTGCTCTTTCATTTTTCCTGAACTTCTCGTGTGGGATAATTTCTCATATCGCTTTCCCTGATCCTAACTTACTTATTATAATTAAGTGGGGTGTAGGAATAGGAATATAGTATAGTTACGAATGTACAATAACATATATTCCATTATTCTTAATTGATTTAAATTTACATAAAAATTATAGTTGAAGATAGAGTGCCTCATTTGGAAGGGAAGGGAGTCTACAGAATATCTGCTTTTATAAAGGGGGTATTGGGTCTGAAATGATAGCTATGGCCATAAGTTAGCAACGTTTCCTAGGAACTGGGTTGATGTTAACTCTGCTAGTTCTGATCCATAGATCATAGTCCTTTGTAGATCTAAGGTCTATTGTAGACTTTGTGTGTTAGGTGCAGCATTTATCACATTTTATGTACCGCACTATATATATGATATTCAGTAGCTTACCCTTCTAAATGAAAAGATAAAAGGACTATAGATGAGTAGATTCTTAGTGAGTTGTTCCCCGCCCTCCCCCATTCCCACTAATTTGGTTAGAGATAGCCAATAGAGAAGATTCTTTAAACACGTGGATGAGGATAGAAACTCAATCCTTAACCATTACACATTTTCAGGACTGACTGTAAATTAAATTTTAGGCTATCATTAGCAATGTACCGCTATTCTCAGATTTCTTTTATAGTCTCTTGTTTCGATGACCTTTTCGTACTTCGGTCTTTGCTTAATTTCATTCAGAGCTAGAAAATATGGTAATTTTTAACAACTCCTTGGTAATTCTGCAAATAAAAAGGAGGTTTTAAAAAGGCAGATTTAAAAAGAAAAGAATTGATTTGATTCCAAAGCTGGTATTAACATATTTTCATGCAGAGGAAAGATAAGGAGCAAGATGTATCTTAAGGGTATAAGAGGCCCATCAAATTGACCTACATGAGCTCACAGAAGTTACACGTTTCCTAAGGCCAAGGAACTGTTTCATGACCTTGAAGGGTATATTAGGATTTCTATTTAAGTCATTACATTTTCAAACATTGGAATTGCTCAGATTTGGTTCACTGCACAAACCAATCACTTAGAATGTTAAAGAGCATGACTTTGGTCTCCTGGAGACAGCTCTTCTGTGATTGAGCTCTCTTTTGCACGGCCTGTCTACCTTCCCTGTTAATTCTTTTTCTTGTTTTTTTTTTTTTTTCCCCTTGTCAGCCTACATTGTGAATGCAACTGATAGAACAAACACCAACACCAAACACTGGAAATTCCCTCCTCTGAACTCATTTGAAACACATGCTGAGGTTCTCAATCGGCAAGTTTTATAAAATGTCAGAACGTTTTAGAGTTGGGAGTGATTGTTGGACTCATTCTAATCACACTGGGAGCTTAAGAAAATACTAATGCCTCAGCCCCACCTTCCGAAATTCTGAATTAACTTGTCTGGGGAAGACTGCAGGCCCCTATGTTTTTAAAAAGTTTTCCAAGCAATTTGAATGTCCTGCCAATTTGAGAACCACTGGGCTAGTCCCATTCGATCAGATAAAAAGAGAAATTCATATAGGATTTGACATAGCAAAGGGCACAAAACTAGACATCAGAATAGCTGAGACTAAACACTGCCGGCGTCGGCCCTCCCCGCCCCGCAGATGCCCGCGCGGCCTCCCTCCGCCGCGGGGACCCGCGGTGGCAGCCGCCGCAACCCCCGTCCTTCCCGCGCCCCGCGCCCCGCGCCCCGCCGCCGCCGCCGCCGCCGCCGCCGCCGCCGCCGCCGCCCGCGCTCACCTCAGGGGCGCAACCGGCACAGCCGGCCGTCGGCCTCGTTCCCGCCGAAGCGTCTCGGTGCGGTACTCCCTGCGCGGGCGGGTTCTTCCCCGGCGGTCGCAGGGGGTTCAGGGGTGGGGGGGCGGGGAACGGCCGTCACTTGAGCAACGAAGCGAAGCGCCGCCTGGTGGCATTTTCCACAGGCCGGCGCCACCGCAGCCGCCTTGGGTCCGGACAGCCCCCTGCCGGCCGCAGCTCTTGCTGTCTCGCCGAGCCGACAAGCCTCCGCGGACAGGGGAGGGAGCCGCGGCGCGAGTCGGGGGCCGGGCGGGGGTGTGCGCGGACTCTTTCCGCTGGGGACTGCGCGCATGCGCACCAGCGGGGCGGGACTCACGGCCGCTGCGTGGGGGCCGGTCCCGTCCAGGGGCGCTGGTCCGGCTCAGCCATTCGCGAGCGCCGGGTACCTCTTGGCGCGGGCGATTTGAATGGTTCGCGGCCGCCTGAGGTGGCGGCAGGTGGGCACGCCGCTGCCCTGTTGGGAGATTCTCTGAGATCGGTAGGGGAACCCGCCCCTCATCCTTTCGCCGGAGCCCCACCCTCCCCAGGCCGCGGGACCGGCAAAAAAAAAAAAAAAAACAAAACAGCTGGGAAAGTAAAACAACACTGACTTCAGGATAACGGTTATGTCTTTGGATGGAAAGAAGGGAATGGGATAAAGGAAAGGTGAAAAAGAAACTTCAAGCATTTGTATATTATTTGATTTCTTAAAAGAAAGATTTTTAAATGCTAACATTTTGCAAAATGCTTCAATGTTTTAAAGAAATAAAATGTTAATATGTAATTTTATTACATAAAAACCCAAAATATAGTCATGCATATGCACACAGATATGCATATTTTATACCTAAACATAAAAAACATTATTCGATGAATAAAATGATAGAGATTTTCTTTATCATTGAGCTGTATTCTTTTCCTTAACTTACGGTTATTTCAGGTACTTCAGGGCTCCAGAGCTTGCCAGGAGACGCACATGTCCAAGAAGGCCAGTGCCCAGCAGGGAAGCAGGATGGAGCCCCAGGTGCAGGGAGGTCAAGGCAGGATGGGGGTACTGGGGATGGTCGAAGGCAGGCAGGGAGGCTCGGGGTCAGGCAACGGGGAGGGAAGCATCGGGGTGTATGTGGGGCACAGGTAGGCCAAGGCAGGATGGGGTGAGGGGCGCTGTGTGGGACCCAAGTAGGAAGGGAGGGGAGGGGTGCTTCAGGCGCCAGGGTCGGGCTATCCCCTCCCCCCACCTCCTGCCACCTCCCAAAGCAGCAGCTGAGTCCCTCCTGAGCTCCCTGTCGGACAGGCCCAGCTTTGGCATCTGCGTCCTTGCCCCAAGTTGCTACACGGCTCCCCTCATCTGGAGCCGCCGGCCCACTTTTCTTTCCCACCACAGACTGCATGCATCTTTGGACATGTGGCTGGCTCTGGGATGAAATGTTTCCAGGGCACTTCATTGGCACTCTTAACTCGTGTCATAACACACTGAATTGTTTTATAAGTACGTTTCTAAATAGCTTATTCACAAGAATATCAAAATTCCTCATTCCTGGTCAACAGTGACAGACGGTAATTTATCTTAGCATGTTATACATACTTCAATTAACTATTTTTTCCCCTTTATCTGTGATCGTCTACAGATAAAACTGGTCTGCTATTAGCTTAGAGTCCATCTCTGCCTTTGCTCTTTCATTTTTCCTGAACTTCTCGTGTGGGATAATTTCTCATATCGCTTTCCCTGATCCTAACTTACTTATTATAATTAAGTGGGGTGTAGGAATAGGAATACAGTATAGTTATGAATGTACAATAACATATATTCCATTATTCTTAATTGATTTAAATTTACTTAAAAATTATAGTTGAAGATAGAGTGCCTCATTTGGAAGGGAAGGGAGTCTACAGAATATCTGCTTTTATAAAGGGGGTATTGGGTCTGAAATGATAGCTATGGCCATAAGTTAGCAACGTTTCCTAGGAACTGGGTTGATGTTAACTCTGCTAGTTCTGATCCATAGATCATAGTCCTTTGTAGATCTAAGGTCTATTGTAGACTTTGTGTGTTAGGTGCAGCATTTATCACATTTTATGTACCGCACTATATATATGATATTCAGTAGCTTACCCTTCTAAATGAAAAGATAAAAGGACTATAGATGAGTAGATTCTTAGTGAGTTGTTCCCCGCCCTCCCCCATTCCCACTAATTTGGTTAGAGATAGCCAATAGAGAAGATTCTTTAAACACGTGGATGAGGATAGAAACTCAATCCTTAACCATTACACATTTTCAGGACTGACTGTAAATTAAATTTTAGGCTATCATTAGCAATGTACCGCTATTCTCAGATTTCTTTTATAGTCTCTTGTTTCGATGACCTTTTCGTACTTCGGTCTTTGCTTAATTTCATTCAGAGCTAGAAAATATGGTAATTTTTAACAACTCCTTGGTAATTCTGCAAATAAAAAGGAGGTTTTAAAAAGGCAGATTTAAAAAGAAAAGAATTGATTTGATTCCAAAGCTGGTATTAACATATTTTCATGCAGAGGAAAGATAAGGAGCAAGATGTATCTTAAGGGTATAAGAGGCCCATCAAATTGACCTACATGAGCTCACAGAAGTTACACGTTTCCTAAGGCCAAGGAACTGTTTCATGACCTTGAAGGGTATATTAGGATTTCTATTTAAGTCATTACATTTTCAAACATTGGAATTGCTCAGATTTGGTTCACTGCACAAACCAATCACTTAGAATGTTAAAGAGCATGACTTTGGTCTCCTGGAGACAGCTCTTCAGTGATTGAGCTCTCTTTTGCACGGCCTGTCTACCTTCCCTGTTAATTCTTTTTCTTGTTTTTTTTTTTTTCCCCTTGTCAGCCTACATTGTGAATGCAACTGATAGAACAAACACCAACACCAAACACTGGAAATTCCCTCCTCTGAACTCATTTGAAACACATGCTGAGGTTCTCAATCGGCAAGTTTTATAAAATGTCAGAACGTTTTAGAGTTGGGAGTGATTGTTGGACTCATTCTAATCACACTGGGAGCTTAAGAAAATACTAATGCCTCAGCCCCACCTTCCGAAATTCTGAATTAACTTGTCTGGGGAAGACTGCAGGCCCCTATGTTTTTAAAAAGTTTTCCAAGCAATTTGAATGTCCTGCCAATTTGAGAACCACTGGGCTAGTCCCATTCGATCAGATAAAAAGAGAAATTCATATAGGATTTGACATAGCAAAGGGCACAAAACTAGACATCAGAATAGCTGAGACTAAACACTGCCGGCGTCGGCCCTCCCCGCCCCGCAGATGCCCGCGCGGCCTCCCTCCGCCGCGGGGACCCGCGGTGGCAGCCGCCGCAACCCCCGTCCTTCCCGCGCCCCGCGCCCCGCCGCCGCCGCCGCCGCCGCCGCCGCCGCCGCCCGCGCTCACCTCAGGGGCGCAACCGGCACAGCCGGCCGTCGGCCTCGTTCCCGCCGAAGCGTCTCGGTGCGGTACTCCCTGCGCGGGCGGGTTCTTCCCCGGCGGTCGCAGGGGGTTCAGGGGTGGGGGGGCGGGGAACGGCCGTCACTTGAGCAACGAAGCGAAGCGCCGCCTGGTGGCATTTTCCACAGGCCGGCGCCACCGCAGCCGCCTTGGGTCCGCACAGCCCCCTGCCGGCCGCAGCTCTTGCTGTCTCGCCGAGCCGACAAGCCTCCGCGGACAGGGGAGGGAGCCGCGGCGCGAGTCGGGGGCCGGGCGGGGGTGTGCGCGGACTCTTTCCGCTGGGGACTGCGCGCATGCGCACCAGCGGGGCGGGACTCACGGCCGCTGCGTGGGGGCCGGTCCCGTCCAGGGGCGCTGGTCCGGCTCAGCCAATCGCGAGCGCCGGGTACCTCTTGGCGCGGGCGATTTGAATGGTTCGCGGCCGCCTGAGGTGGCGGCAGGTGGGCACGCCGCTGCCCTTTTGGGAGATTCTCTGAGATCGGGAGGGGAACCCGCCCCTCATCCTTTCGCCGGAGCCCCACCCTCCCCAGGCCGCGGGACTGGCAAAAAAAAAAACAAAAAAACAAAACAGCTGGGAAAGTAAAACAACACTGACTTCAGGATAACGGTTATGTCTTTGGATGGAAAGAAGGGAATGGGATAAAGGAAAGGTGAAAAAGAAACTTCAAGCATTTGTATATTATTTGATTTCTTAAAAGAAAGATTTTTAAATGCTAACATTTTGCAAAATGCTTCAATGTTTTAAAGAAATAAAATGTTAATATGTAATTTTATTACATAAAAACCCAAAATATAGTCATGCATATGCACACAGATACGCATATTTTATACCTAAACATAAAAAACATTTTTCGATGAATAAAATGATAGAGATTTTCTTTATCATTGAGCTGTATTCTTTTCCTTAACTTACGGTTATTTCAGGTACTTCAGGGCTCCAGAGCTTGCCAGGAGACGCACATGTCCAAGAAGGCCAGTGCCCAGCAGGGAAGCAGGATGGAGCCCCAGGTGCAGGGAGGTCAAGGCAGGATGGGGGTACTGGGGATGGTCGAAGGCAGGCAGGGAGGCTCGGGGTCAGGCAACGGGGAGGGAAGCATCGGGGTGTATGTGGGGCACAGGTAGGCCAAGGCAGGATGGGGTGAGGGGCGCTGTGTGGGACCCAAGTAGGAAGGGAGGGGAGGGGTGCTTCAGGCGCCAGGGTCGGGCTATCCCCTCCCCCCACCTCCTGCCACCTCCCAAAGCAGCAGCTGAGTCCCTCCTGAGCTCCCTGTCGGACAGGCCCAGCTTTGGCATCTGCGTCCTTGCCCCAAGTTGCTACACGGCTCCCCTCATCTGGAGCCGCCGGCCCACTTTTCTTTCCCACCACAGACTGCATGCATCTTTGGACATGTGGCTGGCTCTGGGATGAAATGTTTCCAGGGCACTTCATTGGCACTCTTAACTCGTGAATAACACACTGAATTGTTTTATAAGTACGTTTCTAAATAGCTTATTCAGAAGAATATCAAAATTCCTCATTCCTGGTCAACAGTGACAGACGGTAATTTATCTTAGCATGTTATACATACTTCAATTAAGTATTTTTCCCCCTTTATCTGTGATCGTCTACAGATAAAACTGGTCTGCTATTAGCTTAGAGTCCATCTCTGCCTTTGCTCTTTCATTTTTCCTGAACTTCTCGTGTGGGATAATTTCTCATATCGCTTTCCCTGATCCTAACTTACTTATTATAATTAAGTGGGGTGTAGGAATAGGAATACAGTATAGTTACGAATGTACAATAACATATATTCCATTATTCTTAATTGATTTAAATTTACTTAAAAATTATAGTTGAAGATAGAGTGCCTCATTTGGAAGGGAAGGGAGTCTACAGAATATCTGCTTTTATAAAGGGGGTATTGGGTCTGAAATGATAGCTATGGCCATAAGTTAGCAACGTTTCCTAGGAACTGGGTTGATGTTAACTCTGCTAGTTCTGATCCATAGATCATAGTCCTTTGTAGATCTAAGGTCTATTGTAGACTTTGTGTGTTAGGTGCAGCATTTATCACATTTTATGTACCGCACTATATATATGATATTCAGTAGCTTACCCTTCTAAATGAAAAGATAAAAGGACTATAGATGAGTAGATTCTTAGTGAGTTGTTCCCCGCCCTCCCCCATTCCCACTAATTTAGGTTAGAGATAGCCAGTAGAGAAGATTCTTTAAACACGTGGATGAGGATAGAAACTCAATCCTTAACCATTACACATTTTCAGGACTGACTGTAAATTAAATTTTAGGCTATCATTAGCAATGTACCGCTATTCTCAGATTTCTTTTATAGTCTCTTGTTTCGATGACCTTTTCGTACTTCGGTCTTTGCTTAATTTCATTCAGAGCTAGAAAATATGGTAATTTTTAACAACTCCTTGGTAATTCTGCAAATAAAAAGGAGGTTTTAAAAAGGCAGATTTAAAAAGAAAAGAATTGATTTGATTCCAAAGCTGGTATTAACATATTTTCATGCAGAGGAAAGATAAGGAGCAAGATGTATCTTAAGGGTATAAGAGGCCCATCAAATTGACCTACATGAGCTCACAGAAGTTACACGTTTCCTAAGGCCAAGGAACTGTTTCATGACCTTGAAGGGTATATTAGGATTTCTATTTAAGTCATTACATTTTCAAACATTGGAATTGCTCAGATTTGGTTCACTGCACAAACCAATCACTTAGAATGTTAAAGAGCATGACTTTGGTCTCCTGGAGACAGCTCTTCTGTGATTGAGCTCTCTTTTGCACGGCCTGTCTACCTTCCCTGTTAATTCTTTTTCTTGTTTTTTTTTTTTTTTCCCCTTGTCAGCCTACATTGTGAATGCAACTGATAGAACAAACACCAACACCAAACACTGGAAATTCCCTCCTCTGAACTCATTTGAAACACATGCTGAGGTTCTCAATCGGCAAGTTTTATAAAATGTCAGAACGTTTTAGAGTTGGGAGTGATTGTTGGACTCATTCTAATCACACTGGGAGCTTAAGAAAATACTAATGCCTCAGCCCCACCTTCCGAAATTCTGAATTAACTTGTCTGGGGAAGACTGCAGGCCCCTATGTTTTTAAAAAGTTTTCCAAGCAATTTGAATGTCCTGCCAATTTGAGAACCACTGGGCTAGTCCCATTCGATCAGATAAAAAGAGAAATTCATATAGGATTTGACATAGCAAAGGGCACAAAACTAGACATCAGAATAGCTGAGACTAAACACTGCCGGCGTCGGCCCTCCCCGCCCCGCAGATGCCCGCGCGGCCTCCCTCCGCCGCGGGGACCCGCGGTGGCAGCCGCCGCAACCCCCGTCCTTCCCGCGCCCCGCGCCCCGCCGCCGCCGCCGCCGCCGCCGCCGCCGCCGCCGCCGCCCGCGCTCACCTCAGGGGCGCAACCGGCACAGCCGGCCGTCGGCCTCGTTCCCGCCGAAGCGTCTCGGTGCGGTACTCCCTGCGCGGGCGGGTTCTTCCCCGGCGGTCGCAGGGGGTTCAGGGGTGGGGGGGCGGGGAACGGCCGTCACTTGAGCAACGAAGCGAAGCGCCGCCTGGTGGCATTTTCCACAGGCCGGCGCCACCGCAGCCGCCTTGGGTCCGGACAGCCCCCTGCCGGCCGCAGCTCTTGCTGTCTCGCCGAGCCGACAAGCCTCCGCGGACAGGGGAGGGAGCCGCGGCGCGAGTCGGGGGCCGGGCGGGGGTGTGCGCGGACTCTTTCCGCTGGGGACTGCGCGCATGCGCACCAGCGGGGCGGGACTCACGGCCGCTGCGTGGGGGCCGGTCCCGTCCAGGGGCGCTGGTCCGGCTCAGCCATTCGCGAGCGCCGGGTACCTCTTGGCGCGGGCGATTTGAATGGTTCGCGGCCGCCTGAGGTGGCGGCAGGTGGGCACGCCGCTGCCCTGTTGGGAGATTCTCTGAGATCGGTAGGGGAACCCGCCCCTCATCCTTTCGCCGGAGCCCCACCCTCCCCAGGCCGCGGGACCGGCAAAAAAAAAAAAAAAAAACAAAACAGCTGGGAAAGTAAAACAACACTGACTTCAGGATAACGGTTATGTCTTTGGATGGAAAGAAGGGAATGGGATAAAGGAAAGGTGAAAAAGAAACTTCAAGCATTTGTATATTATTTGATTTCTTAAAAGAAAGATTTTTAAATGCTAACATTTTGCAAAATGCTTCAATGTTTTAAAGAAATAAAATGTTAATATGTAATTTTATTACATAAAAACCCAAAATATAGTCATGCATATGCACACAGATATGCATATTTTATACCTAAACATAAAAAACATTATTCGATGAATAAAATGATAGAGATTTTCTTTATCATTGAGCTGTATTCTTTTCCTTAACTTACGGTTATTTCAGGTACTTCAGGGCTCCAGAGCTTGCCAGGAGACGCACATGTCCAAGAAGGCCAGTGCCCAGCAGGGAAGCAGGATGGAGCCCCAGGTGCAGGGAGGTCAAGGCAGGATGGGGGTACTGGGGATGGTCGAAGGCAGGCAGGGAGGCTCGGGGTCAGGCAACGGGGAGGGAAGCATCGGGGTGTATGTGGGGCACAGGTAGGCCAAGGCAGGATGGGGTGAGGGGCGCTGTGTGGGACCCAAGTAGGAAGGGAGGGGAGGGGTGCTTCAGGCGCCAGGGTCGGGCTATCCCCTCCCCCCACCTCCTGCCAACTCCCAAAGCAGCAGCTGAGTCCCTCCTGAGCTCCCTGTCGGACAGGCCCAGCTTTGGCATCTGCGTCCTTGCCCCAAGTTGCTACACGGCTCCCCTCATCTGGAGCCGCCGGCCCACTTTTCTTTCCCACCACAGACTGCATGCATCTTTGGACATGTGGCTGGCTCTGGGATGAAATGTTTCCAGGGCACTTCATTGGCACTCTTAACTCGTGTCATAACACACTGAATTGTTTTATAAGTACGTTTATAAACAGCTTATTCACAAGAATATCAAACTTCCTCATTCCTGGTCAACAGTGACAGACGGTAATTTATCTTAGCATGTTATACATACTTCAATTAACTATTTTTTCCCCTTTATCTGTGATCGTCTACAGATAAAACTGGTCTGCTATTAGCTTAGAGTCCATCTCTGCCTTTGCTCTTTCATTTTTCCTGAACTTCTCGTGTGGGATAATTTCTCATATCGCTTTCCCTGATCCTAACTTACTTATTATAATTAAGTGGGGTGTAGGAATAGGAATACAGTATAGTTATGAATGTACAATAACATATATTCCATTATTCTTAATTGATTTAAATTTACTTAAAAATTATAGTTGAAGATAGAGTGCCTCATTTGGAAGGGAAGGGAGTCTACAGAATATCTGCTTTTATAAAGGGGGTATTGGGTCTGAAATGATAGCTATGGCCATAAGTTAGCAACGTTTCCTAGGAACTGGGTTGATGTTAACTCTGCTAGTTCTGATCCATAGATCATAGTCCTTTGTAGATCTAAGGTCTATTGTAGACTTTGTGTGTTAGGTGCAGCATTTATCACATTTTATGTACCGCACTATATATATGATATTCAGTAGCTTACCCTTCTAAATGAAAAGATAAAAGGACTATAGATGAGTAGATTCTTAGTGAGTTGTTCCCCGCCCTCCCCCATTCCCACTAATTTGGTTAGAGATAGCCAATAGAGAAGATTCTTTAAACACGTGGATGAGGATAGAAACTCAATCCTTAACCATTACACATTTTCAGGACTGACTGTAAATTAAATTTTAGGCTATCATTAGCAATGTACCGCTATTCTCAGATTTCTTTTATAGTCTCTTGTTTCGATGACCTTTTCGTACTTCGGTCTTTGCTTAATTTCATTCAGAGCTAGAAAATATGGTAATTTTTAACAACTCCTTGGTAATTCTGCAAATAAAAAGGAGGTTTTAAAAAGGCAGATTTAAAAAGAAAAGAATTGATTTGATTCCAAAGCTGGTATTAACATATTTTCATGCAGAGGAAAGATAAGGAGCAAGATGTATCTTAAGGGTATAAGAGGCCCATCAAATTGACCTACATGAGCTCACAGAAGTTACACGTTTCCTAAGGCCAAGGAACTGTTTCATGACCTTGAAGGGTATATTAGGATTTCTATTTAAGTCATTACATTTTCAAACATTGGAATTGCTCAGATTTGGTTCACTGCACAAACCAATCACTTAGAATGTTAAAGAGCATGACTTTGGTCTCCTGGAGACAGCTCTTCAGTGATTGAGCTCTCTTTTGCACGGCCTGTCTACCTTCCCTGTTAATTCTTTTTCTTGTTTTTTTTTTTTCCCCTTGTCAGCCTACATTGTGAATGCAACTGATAGAACAAACACCAACACCAAACACTGGAAATTCCCTCCTCTGAACTCATTTGAAACACATGCTGAGGTTCTCAATCGGCAAGTTTTATAAAATGTCAGAACGTTTTAGAGTTGGGAGTGATTGTTGGACTCATTCTAATCACACTGGGAGCTTAAGAAAATACTAATGCCTCAGCCCCACCTTCCGAAATTCTGAATTAACTTGTCTGGGGAAGACTGCAGGCCCCTATGTTTTTAAAAAGTTTTCCAAGCAATTTGAATGTCCTGCCAATTTGAGAACCACTGGGCTAGTCCCATTCGATCAGATAAAAAGAGAAATTCATATAGGATTTGACATAGCAAAGGGCACAAAACTAGACATCAGAATAGCTGAGACTAAACACTGCCGGCGTCGGCCCTCCCCGCCCCGCAGATGCCCGCGCGGCCTCCCTCCGCCGCGGGGACCCGCGGTGGCAGCCGCCGCAACCCCCGTCCTTCCCGCGCCCCGCGCCCCGCCGCCGCCGCCGCCGCCGCCGCCGCCGCCGCCGCCCGCGCTCACCTCAGGGGCGCAACCGGCACAGCCGGCCGTCGGCCTCGTTCCCGCCGAAGCGTCTCGGTGCGGTACTCCCTGCGCGGGCGGGTTCTTCCCCGGCGGTCGCAGGGGGTTCAGGGGTGGGGGGGCGGGGAACGGCCGTCACTTGAGCAACGAAGCGAAGCGCCGCCTGGTGGCATTTTCCACAGGCCGGCGCCACCGCAGCCGCCTTGGGTCCGGACAGCCCCCTGCCGGCCGCAGCTCTTGCTGTCTCGCCGAGCCGACAAGCCTCCGCGGACAGGGGAGGGAGCCGCGGCGCGAGTCGGGGGCCGGGCGGGGGTGTGCGCGGACTCTTTCCGCTGGGGACTGCGCGCATGCGCACCAGCGGGGCGGGACTCACGGCCGCTGCGTGGGGGCCGGTCCCGTCCAGGGGCGCTGGTCCGGCTCAGCCATTCGCGAGCGCCGGGTACCTCTTGGCGCGGGCGATTTGAATGGTTCGCGGCCGCCTGAGGTGGCGGCAGGTGGGCACGCCGCTGCCCTGTTGGGAGATTCTCTGAGATCGGGAGGGGAACCCGCCCCTCATCCTTTCGCCGGAGCCCCACCCTCCCCAGGCCGCGGGACCGGCAAAAAAAAAAAAAAAAAACAAAACAGCTGGGAAAGTAAAACAACACTGACTTCAGGATAACGGTTATGTCTTTGGATGGAAAGAAGGGAATGGGATAAAGGAAAGGTGAAAAAGAAACTTCAAGCATTTGTATATTATTTGATTTCTTAAAAGAAAGATTTTTAAATGCTAACATTTTGCAAAATGCTTCAATGTTTTAAAGAAATAAAATGTTAATATGTAATTTTATTACATAAAAACCCAAAATATAGTCATGCATATGCACACAGATACGCATATTTTATACCTAAACATAAAAAACATTATTCGATGAATAAAATGATAGAGATTTTCTTTATCATTGAGCTGTATTCTTTTCCTTAACTTACGGTTATTTCAGGTACTTCAGGGCTCCAGAGCTTGCCAGGAGACGCACATGTCCAAGAAGGCCAGTGCCCAGCAGGGAAGCAGGATGGAGCCCCAGGTGCAGGGAGGTCAAGGCAGGATGGGGGTACTGGGGATGGTCGAAGGCAGGCAGGGAGGCTCGGGGTCAGGCAACGGGGAGGGAAGCATCGGGGTGTATGTGGGGCACAGGTAGGCCAAGGCAGGATGGGGTGAGGGGCGCTGTGTGGGACCCAAGTAGGAAGGGAGGGGAGGGGTGCTTCAGGCGCCAGGGTCGGGCTATCCCCTCCCCCCACCTCCTGCCACCTCCCAAAGCAGCAGCTGAGTCCCTCCTGAGCTCCCTGTCGGACAGGCCCAGCTTTGGCATCTGCGTCCTTGCCCCAAGTTGCTACACGGCTCCCCTCATCTGGAGCCGCCGGCCCACTTTTCTTTCCCACCACAGACTGAATGCATCTTTGGACATGTGGCTGGCTCTGGGATGAAATGTTTCCAGGGCACTTCATTGGCACTCTTAACTCGTGTCATAACACACTGAATTGTTTTATAAGTACGTTTCGAAATAGCTTATTCACAAGAATATCAAACTTCCTCATTCCTGGTCAACAGTGACAGACGGTAATTTATCTTAGCACGTTATACATACTACAATTAACTATTTTTTCCCCCTTTATCTGTGATCGTCTACAGATAAAACTGGTCTGCTATTAGCTTAGAGTCCATCTCTGCCTTTGCTCTTTCATTTTTCCTGAACTTCTCGTGTGGGATAATTTCTCATATCGCTTTCCCTGATCCTAACTTACTTATTATAATTAAGTGGGGTGTAGGAATAGGAATACAGTATAGTTATGAATGTACAATAACATATATTCCATTATTCTTAATTGATTTAAATTTACTTAAAAATTATAGTTGAAGATAGAGTGCCTCATTTGGAAGGGAAGGGAGTCTACAGAATATCTGCTTTTATAAAGGGGGTATTGGGTCTGAAATGATAGCTATGGCCATAAGTTAGCAACGTTTCCTAGGAACTGGGTTGATGTTAACTCTGCTAGTTCTGATCCATAGATCATAGTCCTTTGTAGATCTAAGGTCTATTGTAGACTTTGTGTGTTAGGTGCAGCATTTATCACATTTTATGTACCGCACTATATATATGATATTCAGTAGCTTACCCTTCTAAATGAAAAGATAAAAGGACTATAGATGAGTAGATTCTTAGTGAGTTGTTCCCCGCCCTCCCCCATTCCCACTAATTTGGTTAGAGATAGCCAATAGAGAAGATTCTTTAAACACGTGGATGAGGATAGAAACTCAATCCTTAACCATTACACATTTTCAGGACTGACTGTAAATTAAATTTTAGGCTATCATTAGCAATGTACCGCTATTCTCAGATTTCTTTTATAGTCTCTTGTTTCGATGACCTTTTCGTACTTCGGTCTTTGCTTAATTTCATTCAGAGCTAGAAAATATGGTAATTTTTAACAACTCCTTGGTAATTCTGCAAATAAAAAGGAGGTTTTAAAAAGGCAGATTTAAAAAGAAAAGAATTGATTTGATTCCAAAGCTGGTATTAACATATTTTCATGCAGAGGAAAGATAAGGAGCAAGATGTATCTTAAGGGTATAAGAGGCCCATCAAATTGACCTACATGAGCTCACAGAAGTTACACGTTTCCTAAGGCCAAGGAACTGTTTCATGACCTTGAAGGGTATATTAGGATTTCTATTTAAGTCATTACATTTTCAAACATTGGAATTGCTCAGATTTGGTTCACTGCACAAACCAATCACTTAGAATGTTAAAGAGCATGACTTTGGTCTCCTGGAGACAGCTCTTCTGTGATTGAGCTCTCTTTTGCACGGCCTGTCTACCTTCCCTGTTAATTCTTTTTCTTGTTTTTTTTTTTTTTTTCCCCTTGTCAGCCTACATTGTGAATGCAACTGATAGAACAAACACCAACACCAAACACTGGAAATTCCCTCCTCTGAACTCATTTGAAACACATGCTGAGGTTCTCAATCGGCAAGTTTTATAAAATGTCAGAACGTTTTAGAGTTGGGAGTGATTGTTGGACTCATTCTAATCACACTGGGAGCTTAAGAAAATACTAATGCCTCAGCCCCACCTTCCGAAATTCTGAATTAACTTGTCTGGGGAAGACTGCAGGCCCCTATGTTTTTAAAAAGTTTTCCAAGCAATTTGAATGTCCTGCCAATTTGAGAACCACTGGGCTAGTCCCATTCGATCAGATAAAAAGAGAAATTCATATAGGATTTGACATAGCAAAGGGCACAAAACTAGACATCAGAATAGCTGAGACTAAACACTGCCGGCGTCGGCCCTCCCCGCCCCGCAGATGCCCGCGCGGCCTCCCTCCGCCGCGGGGACCCGCGGTGGCAGCCGCCGCAACCCCCGTCCTTCCCGCGCCCCGCGCCCCGCCGCCGCCGCCGCCGCCGCCGCCGCCGCCGCCGCCCGCGCTCACCTCAGGGGCGCAACCGGCACAGCCGGCCGTCGGCCTCGTTCCCGCCGAAGCGTCTCGGTGCGGTACTCCCTGCGCGGGCGGGTTCTTCCCCGGCGGTCGCAGGGGGTTCAGGGGTGGGGGGGCGGGGAACGGCCGTCACTTGAGCAACGAAGCGAAGCGCCGCCTGGTGGCATTTTCCACAGGCCGGCGCCACCGCAGCCGCCTTGGGTCCGCACAGCCCCCTGCCGGCCGCAGCTCTTGCTGTCTCGCCGAGCCGACAAGCCTCCGCGGACAGGGGAGGGAGCCGCGGCGCGAGTCGGGGGCCGGGCGGGGGTGTGCGCGGACTCTTTCCGCTGGGGACTGCGCGCATGCGCACCAGCGGGGCGGGACTCACGGCCGCTGCGTGGGGGCCGGTCCCGTCCAGGGGCGCTGGTCCGGCTCAGCCAATCGCGAGCGCCAGGTACCTCTTGGCGCGGGCGATTTGAATGGTTCGCGGCCGCCTGAGGTGGCGGCAGGTGGGCACGCCGCTGCCCTTTTGGGAGATTCTCTGAGATCGGGAGGGGAACCCGCCCCTCATCCTTTCGCCGGAGCCCCACCCTCCCCAGGCCGCGGGACCGGCAAAAAAAAAAACAAAAAAACAAAACAGCTGGGAAAGTAAAACAACACTGACTTCAGGATAACGGTTATGTCTTTGGATGGAAAGAAGGGAATGGGATAAAGGAAAGGTGAAAAAGAAACTTCAAGCATTTGTATATTATTTGATTTCTTAAAAGAAAGATTTTTAAATGCTAACATTTTGCAAAATGCTTCAATGTTTTAAAGAAATAAAATGTTAATATGTAATTTTATTACATAAAAACCCAAAATATAGTCATGCATATGCACACAGATATGCATATTTTATACCTAAACATAAAAAACATTATTCGATGAATAAAATGATAGAGATTTTCTTTATCATTGAGCTGTATTCTTTTCCTTAACTTACGGTTATTTCAGGTACTTCAGGGCTCCAGAGCTTGCCAGGAGACGCACATGTCCAAGAAGGCCAGTGCCCAGCAGGGAAGCAGGATGGAGCCCCAGGTGCAGGGAGGTCAAGGCAGGATGGGGGTACTGGGGATGGTCGAAGGCAGGCAGGGAGGCTCGGGGTCAGGCAACGGGGAGGGAAGCATCGGGGTGTATGTGGGGCACAGGTAGGCCAAGGCAGGATGGGGTGAGGGGCGCTGTGTGGGACCCAAGTAGGAAGGGAGGGGAGGGGTGCTTCAGGCGCCAGGGTCGGGCTATCCCCTCCCCCCACCTCCTGCCACCTCCCAAAGCAGCAGCTGAGTCCCTCCTGAGCTCCCTGTCGGACAGGCCCAGCTTTGGCATCTGCGTCCTTGCCCCAAGTTGCTACACGGCTCCCCTCATCTGGAGCCGCCGGCCCACTTTTCTTTCCCACCACAGACTGAATGCATCTTTGGACATGTGGCTGGCTCTGGGATGAAATGTTTCCAGGGCACTTCATTGGCACTCTTAACTCGTGTCATAACACACTGAATTGTTTTATAAGTACGTTTAGAAATAGCTTATTCACAAGAATATCAAACTTCCTCATTCCTGGTCAACAGTGACAGACGGTAATTTATCTTAGCATGTTATACATACTTCAATTAACTATTTTTTCCCCCTTTATCTGTGATCGTCTACAGATAAAACTGGTCTGCTATTAGCTTAGAGTCCATCTCTGCCTTTGCTCTTTCATTTTTCCTGAACTTCTCGTGTGGGATAATTTCTCATATCGCTTTCCCTGATCCTAACTTACTTATTATAATTAAGTGGGGTGTAGGAATAGGAATACAGTATAGTTACGAATGTACAATAACATATATTCCATTATTCTTAATTGATTTAAATTTACTTAAAAATTATAGTTGAAGATAGAGTGCCTCATTTGGAAGGGAAGGGAGTCTACAGAATATCTGCTTTTATAAAGGGGGTATTGGGTCTGAAATGATAGCTATGGCCATAAGTTAGCAACGTTTCCTAGGAACTGGGTTGATGTTAACTCTGCTAGTTCTGATCCATAGATCATAGTCCTTTGTAGATCTAAGGTCTATTGTAGACTTTGTGTGTTAGGTGCAGCATTTATCACATTTTATGTACCGCACTATATATATGATATTCAGTAGCTTACCCTTCTAAATGAAAAGATAAAAGGACTATAGATGAGTAGATTCTTAGTGAGTTGTTCCCCGCCCTCCCCCATTCCCACTAATTTGGTTAGAGATAGCCAATAGAGAAGATTCTTTAAACACGTGGATGAGGATAGAAACTCAATCCTTAACCATTACACATTTTCAGGACTGACTGTAAATTAAATTTTAGGCTATCATTAGCAATGTACCGCTATTCTCAGATTTCTTTTATAGTCTCTTGTTTCGATGACCTTTTCGTACTTCGGTCTTTGCTTAATTTCATTCAGAGCTAGAAAATATGGTAATTTTTAACAACTCCTTGGTAATTCTGCAAATAAAAAGGAGGTTTTAAAAAGGCAGATTTAAAAAGAAAAGAATTGATTTGATTCCAAAGCTGGTATTAACATATTTTCATGCAGAGGAAAGATAAGGAGCAAGATGTATCTTAAGGGTATAAGAGGCCCATCAAATTGACCTACATGAGCTCACAGAAGTTACACGTTTCCTAAGGCCAAGGAACTGTTTCATGACCTTGAAGGGTATATTAGGATTTCTATTTAAGTCATTACATTTTCAAACATTGGAATTGCTCAGATTTGGTTCACTGCACAAACCAATCACTTAGAATGTTAAAGAGCATGACTTTGGTCTCCTGGAGACAGCTCTTCTGTGATTGAGCTCTCTTTTGCACGGCCTGTCTACCTTCCCTGTTAATTCTTTTTCTTGTTTTTTTTTTTTTTTCCCCTTGTCAGCCTACATTGTGAATGCAACTGATAGAACAAACACCAACACCAAACACTGGAAATTCCCTCCTCTGAACTCATTTGAAACACATGCTGAGGTTCTCAATCGGCAAGTTTTATAAAATGTCAGAACGTTTTAGAGTTGGGAGTGATTGTTGGACTCATTCTAATCACACTGGGAGCTTAAGAAAATACTAATGCCTCAGCCCCACCTTCCGAAATTCTGAATTAACTTGTCTGGGGAAGACTGCAGGCCCCTATGTTTTTAAAAAGTTTTCCAAGCAATTTGAATGTCCTGCCAATTTGAGAACCACTGGGCTAGTCCCATTCGATCAGATAAAAAGAGAAATTCATATAGGATTTGACATAGCAAAGGGCACAAAACTAGACATCAGAATAGCTGAGACTAAACACTGCCGGCGTCGGCCCTCCCCGCCCCGCAGATGCCCGCGCGGCCTCCCTCCGCCGCGGGGACCCGCGGTGGCAGCCGCCGCAACCCCCGTCCTTCCCGCGCCCCGCGCCCCGCCGCCGCCGCCGCCGCCGCCGCCGCCGCCGCCCGCGCTCACCTCAGGGGCGCAACCGGCACAGCCGGCCGTCGGCCTCGTTCCCGCCGAAGCGTCTCGGTGCGGTACTCCCTGCGCGGGCGGGTTCTTCCCCGGCGGTCGCAGGGGGTTCAGGGGTGGGGGGGCGGGGAACGGCCGTCACTTGAGCAACGAAGCGAAGCGCCGCCTGGTGGCATTTTCCACAGGCCGGCGCCACCGCAGCCGCCTTGGGTCCGGACAGCCCCCTGCCGGCCGCAGCTCTTGCTGTCTCGCCGAGCCGACAAGCCTCCGCGGACAGGGGAGGGAGCCGCGGCGCGAGTCGGGGGCCGGGCGGGGGTGTGCGCGGACTCTTTCCGCTGGGGACTGCGCGCATGCGCACCAGCGGGGCGGGACTCACGGCCGCTGCGTGGGGGCCGGTCCCGTCCAGGGGCGCTGGTCCGGCTCAGCCAATCGCGAGCGCCGGGTACCTCTTGGCGCGGGCGATTTGAATGGTTCGCGGCCGCCTGAGGTGGCGGCAGGTGGGCACGCCGCTGCCCTGTTGGGAGATTCTCTGAGATCGGGAGGGGAACCCGCCCCTCATCCTTTCGCCGGAGCCCCACCCTCCCCAGGCCGCGGGACCGGCAAAAAAAAAAAAAAAAAAAAAAAAACAGCTGGGAAAGTAAAACAACACTGACTTCAGGATAACGGTTATGTCTTTGGATGGAAAGAAGGGAATGGGATAAAGGAAAGGTGAAAAAGAAACTTCAAGCATTTGTATATTATTTGATTTCTTAAAAGAAAGATTTTTAAATGCTAACATTTTGCAAAATGCTTCAATGTTTTAAAGAAATAAAATGTTAATATGTAATTTTATTACATAAAAACCCAAAATATAGTCATGCATATGCACACAGATACGCATATTTTATACCTAAACATAAAAAACATTTTTCGATGAATAAAATGATAGAGATTTTCTTTATCATTGAGCTGTATTCTTTTCCTTAACTTACGGTTATTTCAGGTACTTCAGGGCTCCAGAGCTTGCCAGGAGACGCACATGTCCAAGAAGGCCAGTGCCCAGCAGGGAAGCAGGATGGAGCCCCAGGTGCAGGGAGGTCAAGGCAGGATGGGGGTACTGGGGATGGTCGAAGGCAGGCAGGGAGGCTCGGGGTCAGGCAACGGGGAGGGAAGCATCGGGGTGTATGTGGGGCACAGGTAGGCCAAGGCAGGATGGGGTGAGGGGCGCTGTGTGGGACCCAAGTAGGAAGGGAGGGGAGGGGTGCTTCAGGCGCCAGGGTCGGGCTATCCCCTCCCCCCACCTCCTGCCACCTCCCAAAGCAGCAGCTGAGTCCCTCCTGAGCTCCCTGTCGGACAGGCCCAGCTTTGGCATCTGCGTCCTTGCCCCAAGTTGCTACACGGCTCCCCTCATCTGGAGCCGCCGGCCCACTTTTCTTTCCCACCACAGACTGAATGCATCTTTGGACATGTGGCTGGCTCTGGGATGAAATGTTTCCAGGGCACTTCATTGGCACTCTTAACTCGTGTCATAACACACTGAATTGTTTTATAAGTACGTTTAGAAATAGCTTATTCAGAAGAATATCAAACTTCCTCATTCCTGGTCAACAGTGACAGACGGTAATTTATCTTAGCACGTTATACATACTTCAATTAACTATTTTTTCCCCCTTTATCTGTGATCGTCTACAGATAAAACTGGTCTGCTATTAGCTTAGAGTCCATCTCTGCCTTTGCTCTTTCATTTTTCCTGAACTTCTCGTGTGGGATAATTTCTCATATCGCTTTCCCTGATCCTAACTTACTTATTATAATTAAGTGGGGTGTAGGAATAGGAATACAGTATAGTTACGAATGTACAATAACATATATTCCATTATTCTTAATTGATTTAAATTTACTTAAAAATTATAGTTGAAGATAGAGTGCCTCATTTGGAAGGGAAGGGAGTCTACAGAATATCTGCTTTTATAAAGGGGGTATTGGGTCTGAAATGATAGCTATGGCCATAAGTTAGCAACGTTTCCTAGGAACTGGGTTGATGTTAACTCTGCTAGTTCTGATCCATAGATCATAGTCCTTTGTAGATCTAAGGTCTATTGTAGACTTTGTGTGTTAGGTGCAGCATTTATCACATTTTATGTACCGCACTATATATATGATATTCAGTAGCTTACCCTTCTAAATGAAAAGATAAAAGGACTATAGATGAGTAGATTCTTAGTGAGTTGTTCCCCGCCCTCCCCCATTCCCACTAATTTGGTTAGAGATAGCCAATAGAGAAGATTCTTTAAACACGTGGATGAGGATAGAAACTCAATCCTTAACCATTACACATTTTCAGGACTGACTGTAAATTAAATTTTAGGCTATCATTAGCAATGTACCGCTATTCTCAGATTTCTTTTATAGTCTCTTGTTTCGATGACCTTTTCGTACTTCGGTCTTTGCTTAATTTCATTCAGAGCTAGAAAATATGGTAATTTTTAACAACTCCTTGGTAATTCTGCAAATAAAAAGGAGGTTTTAAAAAGGCAGATTTAAAAAGAAAAGAATTGATTTGATTCCAAAGCTGGTATTAACATATTTTCATGCAGAGGAAAGATAAGGAGCAAGATGTATCTTAAGGGTATAAGAGGCCCATCAAATTGACCTACATGAGCTCACAGAAGTTACACGTTTCCTAAGGCCAAGGAACTGTTTCATGACCTTGAAGGGTATATTAGGATTTCTATTTAAGTCATTACATTTTCAAACATTGGAATTGCTCAGATTTGGTTCACTGCACAAACCAATCACTTAGAATGTTAAAGAGCATGACTTTGGTCTCCTGGAGACAGCTCTTCTGTGATTGAGCTCTCTTTTGCACGGCCTGTCTACCTTCCCTGTTAATTCTTTTTCTTGTTTTTTTTTTTTTTTCCCCTTGTCAGCCTACATTGTGAATGCAACTGATAGAACAAACACCAACACCAAACACTGGAAATTCCCTCCTCTGAACTCATTTGAAACACATGCTGAGGTTCTCAATCGGCAAGTTTTATAAAATGTCAGAACGTTTTAGAGTTGGGAGTGATTGTTGGACTCATTCTAATCACACTGGGAGCTTAAGAAAATACTAATGCCTCAGCCCCACCTTCCGAAATTCTGAATTAACTTGTCTGGGGAAGACTGCAGGCCCCTATGTTTTTAAAAAGTTTTCCAAGCAATTTGAATGTCCTGCCAATTTGAGAACCACTGGGCTAGTCCCATTCGATCAGATAAAAAGAGAAATTCATATAGGATTTGACATAGCAAAGGGCACAAAACTAGACATCAGAATAGCTGAGACTAAACACTGCCGGCGTCGGCCCTCCCCGCCCCGCAGATGCCCGCGCGGCCTCCCTCCGCCGCGGGGACCCGCGGTGGCAGCCGCCGCAACCCCCGTCCTTCCCGCGCCCCGCGCCCCGCCGCCGCCGCCGCCGCCGCCGCCGCCGCCGCCGCCGCCCGCGCTCACCTCAGGGGCGCAACCGGCACAGCCGGCCGTCGGCCTCGTTCCCGCCGAAGCGTCTCGGTGCGGTACTCCCTGCGCGGGCGGGTTCTTCCCCGGCGGTCGCAGGGGGTTCAGGGGTGGGGGGGCGGGGAACGGCCGTCACTTGAGCAACGAAGCGAAGCGCCGCCTGGTGGCATTTTCCACAGGCCGGCGCCACCGCAGCCGCCTTGGGTCCGCACAGCCCCCTGCCGGCCGCAGCTCTTGCTGTCTCGCCGAGCCGACAAGCCTCCGCGGACAGGGGAGGGAGCCGCGGCGCGAGTCGGGGGCCGGGCGGGGGTGTGCGCGGACTCTTTCCGCTGGGGACTGCGCGCATGCGCACCAGCGGGGCGGGACTCACGGCCGCTGCGTGGGGGCCGGTCCCGTCCAGGGGCGCTGGTCCGGCTCAGCCAATCGCGAGCGCCGGGTACCTCTTGGCGCGGGCGATTTGAATGGTTCGCGGCCGCCTGAGGTGGCGGCAGGTGGGCACGCCGCTGCCCTTTTGGGAGATTCTCTGAGATCGGGAGGGGAACCCGCCCCTCATCCTTTCGCCGGAGCCCCACCCTCCCCAGGCCGCGGGACCGGCAAAAAAAAAAACAAAAAAACAAAACAGCTGGGAAAGTAAAACAACACTGACTTCAGGATAACGGTTATGTCTTTGGATGGAAAGAAGGGAATGGGATAAAGGAAAGGTGAAAAAGAAACTTCAAGCATTTGTATATTATTTGATTTCTTAAAAGAAAGATTTTTAAATGCTAACATTTTGCAAAATGCTTCAATGTTTTAAAGAAATAAAATGTTAATATGTAATTTTATTACATAAAAACCCAAAATATAGTCATGCATATGCACACAGATATGCATATTTTATACCTAAACATAAAAAACATTATTCGATGAATAAAATGATAGAGATTTTCTTTATCATTGAGCTGTATTCTTTTCCTTAACTTACGGTTATTTCAGGTACTTCAGGGCTCCAGAGCTTGCCAGGAGACGCACATGTCCAAGAAGGCCAGTGCCCAGCAGGGAAGCAGGATGGAGCCCCAGGTGCAGGGAGGTCAAGGCAGGATGGGGGTACTGGGGATGGTCGAAGGCAGGCAGGGAGGCTCGGGGTCAGGCAACGGGGAGGGAAGCATCGGGGTGTATGTGGGGCACAGGTAGGCCAAGGCAGGATGGGGTGAGGGGCGCTGTGTGGGACCCAAGTAGGAAGGGAGGGGAGGGGTGCTTCAGGCGCCAGGGTCGGGCTATCCCCTCCCCCCACCTCCTGCCACCTCCCAAAGCAGCAGCTGAGTCCCTCCTGAGCTCCCTGTCGGACAGGCCCAGCTTTGGCATCTGCGTCCTTGCCCCAAGTTGCTACACGGCTCCCCTCATCTGGAGCCGCCGGCCCACTTTTCTTTCCCACCACAGACTGCATGCATCTTTGGACATGTGGCTGGCTCTGGGATGAAATGTTTCCAGGGCACTTCATTGGCACTCTTAACTCGTGAATAACACACTGAATTGTTTTATAAGTACGTTTCTAAATAGCTTATTCAGAAGAATATCAAAATTCCTCATTCCTGGTCAACAGTGACAGACGGTAATTTATCTTAGCATGTTATACATACTTCAATTAAGTATTTTTCCCCCTTTATCTGTGATCGTCTACAGATAAAACTGGTCTGCTATTAGCTTAGAGTCCATCTCTGCCTTTGCTCTTTCATTTTTCCTGAACTTCTCGTGTGGGATAATTTCTCATATCGCTTTCCCTGATCCTAACTTACTTATTATAATTAAGTGGGGTGTAGGAATAGGAATACAGTATAGTTACGAATGTACAATAACATATATTCCATTATTCTTAATTGATTTAAATTTACTTAAAAATTATAGTTGAAGATAGAGTGCCTCATTTGGAAGGGAAGGGAGTCTACAGAATATCTGCTTTTATAAAGGGGGTATTGGGTCTGAAATGATAGCTATGGCCATAAGTTAGCAACGTTTCCTAGGAACTGGGTTGATGTTAACTCTGCTAGTTCTGATCCATAGATCATAGTCCTTTGTAGATCTAAGGTCTATTGTAGACTTTGTGTGTTAGGTGCAGCATTTATCACATTTTATGTACCGCACTATATATATGATATTCAGTAGCTTACCCTTCTAAATGAAAAGATAAAAGGACTATAGATGAGTAGATTCTTAGTGAGTTGTTCCCCGCCCTCCCCCATTCCCACTAATTTAGGTTAGAGATAGCCAATAGAGAAGATTCTTTAAACACGTGGATGAGGATAGAAACTCAATCCTTAACCATTACACATTTTCAGGACTGACTGTAAATTAAATTTTAGGCTATCATTAGCAATGTACCGCTATTCTCAGATTTCTTTTATAGTCTCTTGTTTCGATGACCTTTTCGTACTTCGGTCTTTGCTTAATTTCATTCAGAGCTAGAAAATATGGTAATTTTTAACAACTCCTTGGTAATTCTGCAAATAAAAAGGAGGTTTTAAAAAGGCAGATTTAAAAAGAAAAGAATTGATTTGATTCCAAAGCTGGTATTAACATATTTTCATGCAGAGGAAAGATAAGGAGCAAGATGTATCTTAAGGGTATAAGAGGCCCATCAAATTGACCTACATGAGCTCACAGAAGTTACACGTTTCCTAAGGCCAAGGAACTGTTTCATGACCTTGAAGGGTATATTAGGATTTCTATTTAAGTCATTACATTTTCAAACATTGGAATTGCTCAGATTTGGTTCACTGCACAAACCAATCACTTAGAATGTTAAAGAGCATGACTTTGGTCTCCTGGAGACAGCTCTTCTGTGATTGAGCTCTCTTTTGCACGGCCTGTCTACCTTCCCTGTTAATTCTTTTTCTTGTTTTTTTTTTTTTTTCCCCTTGTCAGCCTACATTGTGAATGCAACTGATAGAACAAACACCAACACCAAACACTGGAAATTCCCTCCTCTGAACTCATTTGAAACACATGCTGAGGTTCTCAATCGGCAAGTTTTATAAAATGTCAGAACGTTTTAGAGTTGGGAGTGATTGTTGGACTCATTCTAATCACACTGGGAGCTTAAGAAAATACTAATGCCTCAGCCCCACCTTCCGAAATTCTGAATTAACTTGTCTGGGGAAGACTGCAGGCCCCTATGTTTTTAAAAAGTTTTCCAAGCAATTTGAATGTCCTGCCAATTTGAGAACCACTGGGCTAGTCCCATTCGATCAGATAAAAAGAGAAATTCATATAGGATTTGACATAGCAAAGGGCACAAAACTAGACATCAGAATAGCTGAGACTAAACACTGCCGGCGTCGGCCCTCCCCGCCCCGCAGATGCCCGCGCGGCCTCCCTCCGCCGCGGGGACCCGCGGTGGCAGCCGCCGCAACCCCCGTCCTTCCCGCGCCCCGCGCCCCGCCGCCGCCGCCGCCGCCGCCGCCGCCGCCGCCCGCGCTCACCTCAGGGGCGCAACCGGCACAGCCGGCCGTCGGCCTCGTTCCCGCCGAAGCGTCTCGGTGCGGTACTCCCTGCGCGGGCGGGTTCTTCCCCGGCGGTCGCAGGGGGTTCAGGGGTGGGGGGGCGGGGAACGGCCGTCACTTGAGCAACGAAGCGAAGCGCCGCCTGGTGGCATTTTCCACAGGCCGGCGCCACCGCAGCCGCCTTGGGTCCGCACAGCCCCCTGCCGGCCGCAGCTCTTGCTGTCTCGCCGAGCCGACAAGCCTCCGCGGACAGGGGAGGGAGCCGCGGCGCGAGTCGGGGGCCGGGCGGGGGTGTGCGCGGACTCTTTCCGCTGGGGACTGCGCGCATGCGCACCAGCGGGGCGGGACTCACGGCCGCTGCGTGGGGGCCGGTCCCGTCCAGGGGCGCTGGTCCGGCTCAGCCAATCGCGAGCGCCGGGTACCTCTTGGCGCGGGCGATTTGAATGGTTCGCGGCCGCCTGAGGTGGCGGCAGGTGGGCACGCCGCTGCCCTGTTGGGAGATTCTCTGAGATCGGTAGGGGAACCCGCCCCTCATCCTTTCGCCGGAGCCCCACCCTCCCCAGGCCGCGGGACTGGCAAAAAAAAAAAAAAAAAAAAAAAAACAGCTGGGAAAGTAAAACAACACTGACTTCAGGATAACGGTTATGTCTTTGGATGGAAAGAAGGGAATGGGATAAAGGAAAGGTGAAAAAGAAACTTCAAGCATTTGTATATTATTTGATTTCTTAAAAGAAAGATTTTTAAATGCTAACATTTTGCAAAATGCTTCAATGTTTTAAAGAAATAAAATGTTAATATGTAATTTTATTACATAAAAACCCAAAATATAGTCATGCATATGCACACAGATACGCATATTTTATACCTAAACATAAAAAACATTATTCGATGAATAAAATGATAGAGATTTTCTTTATCATTGAGCTGTATTCTTTTCCTTAACTTACGGTTATTTCAGGTACTTCAGGGCTCCAGAGCTTGCCAGGAGACGCACATGTCCAAGAAGGCCAGTGCCCAGCAGGGAAGCAGGATGGAGCCCCAGGTGCAGGGAGGTCAAGGCAGGATGGGGGTACTGGGGATGGTCGAAGGCAGGCAGGGAGGCTCGGGGTCAGGCAACGGGGAGGGAAGCATCGGGGTGTATGTGGGGCACAGGTAGGCCAAGGCAGGATGGGGTGAGGGGCGCTGTGTGGGACCCAAGTAGGAAGGGAGGGGAGGGGTGCTTCAGGCGCCAGGGTCGGGCTATCCCCTCCCCCCACCTCCTGCCACCTCCCAAAGCAGCAGCTGAGTCCCTCCTGAGCTCCCTGTCGGACAGGCCCAGCTTTGGCATCTGCGTCCTTGCCCCAAGTTGCTACACGGCTCCCCTCATCTGGAGCCGCCGGCCCACTTTTCTTTCCCACCACAGACTGAATGCATCTTTGGACATGTGGCTGGCTCTGGGATGAAATGTTTCCAGGGCACTTCATTGGCACTCTTAACTCGTGTCATAACACACTGAATTGTTTTATAAGTACGTTTCTAAATAGCTTATTCACAAGAATATCAAACTTCCTCATTCCTGGTCAACAGTGACAGACGGTAATTTATCTTAGCATGTTATACATACTTCAATTAACTATTTTTTCCCCCTTTATCTGTGATCGTCTACAGATAAAACTGGTCTGCTATTAGCTTAGAGTCCATCTCTGCCTTTGCTCTTTCATTTTTCCTGAACTTCTCGTGTGGGATAATTTCTCATATCGCTTTCCCTGATCCTAACTTACTTATTATAATTAAGTGGGGTGTAGGAATAGGAATACAGTATAGTTACGAATGTACAATAACATATATTCCATTATTCTTAATTGATTTAAATTTACTTAAAAATTATAGTTGAAGATAGAGTGCCTCATTTGGAAGGGAAGGGAGTCTACAGAATATCTGCTTTTATAAAGGGGGTATTGGGTCTGAAATGATAGCTATGGCCATAAGTTAGCAACGTTTCCTAGGAACTGGGTTGATGTTAACTCTGCTAGTTCTGATCCATAGATCATAGTCCTTTGTAGATCTAAGGTCTATTGTAGACTTTGTGTGTTAGGTGCAGCATTTATCACATTTTATGTACCGCACTATATATATGATATTCAGTAGCTTACCCTTCTAAATGAAAAGATAAAAGGACTATAGATGAGTAGATTCTTAGTGAGTTGTTCCCCGCCCTCCCCCATTCCCACTAATTTGGTTAGAGATAGCCAATAGAGAAGATTCTTTAAACACGTGGATGAGGATAGAAACTCAATCCTTAACCATTACACATTTTCAGGACTGACTGTAAATTAAATTTTAGGCTATCATTAGCAATGTACCGCTATTCTCAGATTTCTTTTATAGTCTCTTGTTTCGATGACCTTTTCGTACTTCGGTCTTTGCTTAATTTCATTCAGAGCTAGAAAATATGGTAATTTTTAACAACTCCTTGGTAATTCTGCAAATAAAAAGGAGGTTTTAAAAAGGCAGATTTAAAAAGAAAAGAATTGATTTGATTCCAAAGCTGGTATTAACATATTTTCATGCAGAGGAAAGATAAGGAGCAAGATGTATCTTAAGGGTATAAGAGGCCCATCAAATTGACCTACATGAGCTCACAGAAGTTACACGTTTCCTAAGGCCAAGGAACTGTTTCATGACCTTGAAGGGTATATTAGGATTTCTATTTAAGTCATTACATTTTCAAACATTGGAATTGCTCAGATTTGGTTCACTGCACAAACCAATCACTTAGAATGTTAAAGAGCATGACTTTGGTCTCCTGGAGACAGCTCTTCTGTGATTGAGCTCTCTTTTGCACGGCCTGTCTACCTTCCCTGTTAATTCTTTTTCTTGTTTTTTTTTTTTTTCCCCTTGTCAGCCTACATTGTGAATGCAACTGATAGAACAAACACCAACACCAAACACTGGAAATTCCCTCCTCTGAACTCATTTGAAACACATGCTGAGGTTCTCAATCGGCAAGTTTTATAAAATGTCAGAACGTTTTAGAGTTGGGAGTGATTGTTGGACTCATTCTAATCACACTGGGAGCTTAAGAAAATACTAATGCCTCAGCCCCACCTTCCGAAATTCTGAATTAACTTGTCTGGGGAAGACTGCAGGCCCCTATGTTTTTAAAAAGTTTTCCAAGCAATTTGAATGTCCTGCCAATTTGAGAACCACTGGGCTAGTCCCATTCGATCAGATAAAAAGAGAAATTCATATAGGATTTGACATAGCAAAGGGCACAAAACTAGACATCAGAATAGCTGAGACTAAACACTGCCGGCGTCGGCCCTCCCCGCCCCGCAGATGCCCGCGCGGCCTCCCTCCGCCGCGGGGACCCGCGGTGGCAGCCGCCGCAACCCCCGTCCTTCCCGCGCCCCGCGCCCCGCCGCCGCCGCCGCCGCCGCCGCCGCCGCCGCCCGCGCTCACCTCAGGGGCGCAACCGGCACAGCCGGCCGTCGGCCTCGTTCCCGCCGAAGCGTCTCGGTGCGGTACTCCCTGCGCGGGCGGGTTCTTCCCCGGCGGTCGCAGGGGGTTCAGGGGTGGGGGGGCGGGGAACGGCCGTCACTTGAGCAACGAAGCGAAGCGCCGCCTGGTGGCATTTTCCACAGGCCGGCGCCACCGCAGCCGCCTTGGGTCCGCACAGCCCCCTGCCGGCCGCAGCTCTTGCTGTCTCGCCGAGCCGACAAGCCTCCGCGGACAGGGGAGGGAGCCGCGGCGCGAGTCGGGGGCCGGGCGGGGGTGTGCGCGGACTCTTTCCGCTGGGGACTGCGCGCATGCGCACCAGCGGGGCGGGACTCACGGCCGCTGCGTGGGGGCCGGTCCCGTCCAGGGGCGCTGGTCCGGCTCAGCCAATCGCGAGCGCCGGGTACCTCTTGGCGCGGGCGATTTGAATGGTTCGCGGCCGCCTGAGGTGGCGGCAGGTGGGCACGCCGCTGCCCTGTTGGGAGATTCTCTGAGATCGGTAGGGGAACCCGCCCCTCATCCTTTCGCCGGAGCCCCACCCTCCCCAGGCCGCGGGACTGGCAAAAAAAAAAAAAAAAAAAAAAAAACAGCTGGGAAAGTAAAACAACACTGACTTCAGGATAACGGTTATGTCTTTGGATGGAAAGAAGGGAATGGGATAAAGGAAAGGTGAAAAAGAAACTTCAAGCATTTGTATATTATTTGATTTCTTAAAAGAAAGATTTTTAAATGCTAACATTTTGCAAAATGCTTCAATGTTTTAAAGAAATAAAATGTTAATATGTAATTTTATTACATAAAAACCCAAAATATAGTCATGCATATGCACACAGATACGCATATTTTATACCTAAACATAAAAAACATTATTCGATGAATAAAATGATAGAGATTTTCTTTATCATTGAGCTGTATTCTTTTCCTTAACTTACGGTTATTTCAGGTACTTCAGGGCTCCAGAGCTTGCCAGGAGACGCACATGTCCAAGAAGGCCAGTGCCCAGCAGGGAAGCAGGATGGAGCCCCAGGTGCAGGGAGGTCAAGGCAGGATGGGGGTACTGGGGATGGTCGAAGGCAGGCAGGGAGGCTCGGGGTCAGGCAACGGGGAGGGAAGCATCGGGGTGTATGTGGGGCACAGGTAGGCCAAGGCAGGATGGGGTGAGGGGCGCTGTGTGGGACCCAAGTAGGAAGGGAGGGGAGGGGTGCTTCAGGCGCCAGGGTCGGGCTATCCCCTCCCCCCACCTCCTGCCACCTCCCAAAGCAGCAGCTGAGTCCCTCCTGAGCTCCCTGTCGGACAGGCCCAGCTTTGGCATCTGCGTCCTTGCCCCAAGTTGCTACACGGCTCCCCTCATCTGGAGCCGCCGGCCCACTTTTCTTTCCCACCACAGACTGAATGCATCTTTGGACATGTGGCTGGCTCTGGGATGAAATGTTTCCAGGGCACTTCATTGGCACTCTTAACTCGTGTCATAACACACTGAATTGTTTTATAAGTACGTTTAGAAATAGCTTATTCACAAGAATATCAAACTTCCTCATTCCTGGTCAACAGTGACAGACGGTAATTTATCTTAGCACGTTATACATACTACAATTAACTATTTTTTCCCCCTTTATCTGTGATCGTCTACAGATAAAACTGGTCTGCTATTAGCTTAGAGTCCATCTCTGCCTTTGCTCTTTCATTTTTCCTGAACTTCTCGTGTGGGATAATTTCTCATATCGCTTTCCCTGATCCTAACTTACTTATTATAATTAAGTGGGGTGTAGGAATAGGAATACAGTATAGTTATGAATGTACAATAACATATATTCCATTATTCTTAATTGATTTAAATTTACTTAAAAATTATAGTTGAAGATAGAGTGCCTCATTTGGAAGGGAAGGGAGTCTACAGAATATCTGCTTTTATAAAGGGGGTATTGGGTCTGAAATGATAGCTATGGCCATAAGTTAGCAACGTTTCCTAGGAACTGGGTTGATGTTAACTCTGCTAGTTCTGATCCATAGATCATAGTCCTTTGTAGATCTAAGGTCTATTGTAGACTTTGTGTGTTAGGTGCAGCATTTATCACATTTTATGTACCGCACTATATATATGATATTCAGTAGCTTACCCTTCTAAATGAAAAGATAAAAGGACTATAGATGAGTAGATTCTTAGTGAGTTGTTCCCCGCCCTCCCCCATTCCCACTAATTTGGTTAGAGATAGCCAATAGAGAAGATTCTTTAAACACGTGGATGAGGATAGAAACTCAATCCTTAACCATTACACATTTTCAGGACTGACTGTAAATTAAATTTTAGGCTATCATTAGCAATGTACCGCTATTCTCAGATTTCTTTTATAGTCTCTTGTTTCGATGACCTTTTCGTACTTCGGTCTTTGCTTAATTTCATTCAGAGCTAGAAAATATGGTAATTTTTAACAACTCCTTGGTAATTCTGCAAATAAAAAGGAGGTTTTAAAAAGGCAGATTTAAAAAGAAAAGAATTGATTTGATTCCAAAGCTGGTATTAACATATTTTCATGCAGAGGAAAGATAAGGAGCAAGATGTATCTTAAGGGTATAAGAGGCCCATCAAATTGACCTACATGAGCTCACAGAAGTTACACGTTTCCTAAGGCCAAGGAACTGTTTCATGACCTTGAAGGGTATATTAGGATTTCTATTTAAGTCATTACATTTTCAAACATTGGAATTGCTCAGATTTGGTTCACTGCACAAACCAATCACTTAGAATGTTAAAGAGCATGACTTTGGTCTCCTGGAGACAGCTCTTCTGTGATTGAGCTCTCTTTTGCACGGCCTGTCTACCTTCCCTGTTAATTCTTTTTCTTGTTTTTTTTTTTTTTTTCCCCTTGTCAGCCTACATTGTGAATGCAACTGATAGAACAAACACCAACACCAAACACTGGAAATTCCCTCCTCTGAACTCATTTGAAACACATGCTGAGGTTCTCAATCGGCAAGTTTTATAAAATGTCAGAACGTTTTAGAGTTGGGAGTGATTGTTGGACTCATTCTAATCACACTGGGAGCTTAAGAAAATACTAATGCCTCAGCCCCACCTTCCGAAATTCTGAATTAACTTGTCTGGGGAAGACTGCAGGCCCCTATGTTTTTAAAAAGTTTTCCAAGCAATTTGAATGTCCTGCCAATTTGAGAACCACTGGGCTAGTCCCATTCGATCAGATAAAAAGAGAAATTCATATAGGATTTGACATAGCAAAGGGCACAAAACTAGACATCAGAATAGCTGAGACTAAACACTGCCGGCGTCGGCCCTCCCCGCCCCGCAGATGCCCGCGCGGCCTCCCTCCGCCGCGGGGACCCGCGGTGGCAGCCGCCGCAACCCCCGTCCTTCCCGCGCCCCGCGCCCCGCCGCCGCCGCCGCCGCCGCCGCCGCCGCCGCCCGCGCTCACCTCAGGGGCGCAACCGGCACAGCCGGCCGTCGGCCTCGTTCCCGCCGAAGCGTCTCGGTGCGGTACTCCCTGCGCGGGCGGGTTCTTCCCCGGCGGTCGCAGGGGGTTCAGGGGTGGGGGGGCGGGGAACGGCCGTCACTTGAGCAACGAAGCGAAGCGCCGCCTGGTGGCATTTTCCACAGGCCGGCGCCACCGCAGCCGCCTTGGGTCCGCACAGCCCCCTGCCGGCCGCAGCTCTTGCTGTCTCGCCGAGCCGACAAGCCTCCGCGGACAGGGGAGGGAGCCGCGGCGCGAGTCGGGGGCCGGGCGGGGGTGTGCGCGGACTCTTTCCGCTGGGGACTGCGCGCATGCGCACCAGCGGGGCGGGACTCACGGCCGCTGCGTGGGGGCCGGTCCCGTCCAGGGGCGCTGGTCCGGCTCAGCCAATCGCGAGCGCCGGGTACCTCTTGGCGCGGGCGATTTGAATGGTTCGCGGCCGCCTGAGGTGGCGGCAGGTGGGCACGCCGCTGCCCTTTTGGGAGATTCTCTGAGATCGGGAGGGGAACCCGCCCCTCATCCTTTCGCCGGAGCCCCACCCTCCCCAGGCCGCGGGACCGGCAAAAAAAAAAAAAAAAAAAAAAAAACAGCTGGGAAAGTAAAACAACACTGACTTCAGGATAACGGTTATGTCTTTGGATGGAAAGAAGGGAATGGGATAAAGGAAAGGTGAAAAAGAAACTTCAAGCATTTGTATATTATTTGATTTCTTAAAAGAAAGATTTTTAAATGCTAACATTTTGCAAAATGCTTCAATGTTTTAAAGAAATAAAATGTTAATATGTAATTTTATTACATAAAAACCCAAAATATAGTCATGCATATGCACACAGATATGCATATTTTATACCTAAACATAAAAAACATTTTTCGATGAATAAAATGATAGAGATTTTCTTTATCATTGAGCTGTATTCTTTTCCTTAACTTACGGTTATTTCAGGTACTTCAGGGCTCCAGAGCTTGCCAGGAGACGCACATGTCCAAGAAGGCCAGTGCCCAGCAGGGAAGCAGGATGGAGCCCCAGGTGCAGGGAGGTCAAGGCAGGATGGGGGTACTGGGGATGGTCGAAGGCAGGCAGGGAGGCTCGGGGTCAGGCAACGGGGAGGGAAGCATCGGGGTGTATGTGGGGCACAGGTAGGCCAAGGCAGGATGGGGTGAGGGGCGCTGTGTGGGACCCAAGTAGGAAGGGAGGGGAGGGGTGCTTCAGGCGCCAGGGTCGGGCTATCCCCTCCCCCCACCTCCTGCCACCTCCCAAAGCAGCAGCTGAGTCCCTCCTGAGCTCCCTGTCGGACAGGCCCAGCTTTGGCATCTGCGTCCTTGCCCCAAGTTGCTACACGGCTCCCCTCATCTGGAGCCGCCGGCCCACTTTTCTTTCCCACCACAGACTGAATGCATCTTTGGACATGTGGCTGGCTCTGGGATGAAATGTTTCCAGGGCACTTCATTGGCACTCTTAACTCGTGTCATAACACACTGAATTGTTTTATAAGTACGTTTAGAAATAGCTTATTCACAAGAATATCAAACTTCCTCATTCCTGGTCAACAGTGACAGACGGTAATTTATCTTAGCATGTTATACATACTTCAATTAACTATTTTTTCCCCCTTTATCTGTGATCGTCTACAGATAAAACTGGTCTGCTATTAGCTTAGAGTCCATCTCTGCCTTTGCTCTTTCATTTTTCCTGAACTTCTCGTGTGGGATAATTTCTCATATCGCTTTCCCTGATCCTAACTTACTTATTATAATTAAGTGGGGTGTAGGAATAGGAATACAGTATAGTTACGAATGTACAATAACATATATTCCATTATTCTTAATTGATTTAAATTTACTTAAAAATTATAGTTGAAGATAGAGTGCCTCATTTGGAAGGGAAGGGAGTCTACAGAATATCTGCTTTTATAAAGGGGGTATTGGGTCTGAAATGATAGCTATGGCCATAAGTTAGCAACGTTTCCTAGGAACTGGGTTGATGTTAACTCTGCTAGTTCTGATCCATAGATCATAG
Organism: Camelus dromedarius; assembly: GCF_036321535.1. Lineage (NCBI taxonomy): Eukaryota > Metazoa > Chordata > Mammalia > Artiodactyla > Camelidae > Camelus > Camelus dromedarius. Next base: position 3,241,671 of record NC_087449.1, on the reverse strand, counting down.
TCCTTTGTAGATCTAAGGTCTATTGTAGACTTTGTGTGTTAGGTGCAGCATTTATCACATTTTATGTACCGCACTATATATATGATATTCAGTAGCTTACCCTTCTAAATGAAAAGATAAAAGGACTATAGATGAGTAGATTCTTAGTGAGTTGTTCCCCGCCCTCCCCCATTCCCACTAATTTGGTTAGAGATAGCCAATAGAGAAGATTCTTTAAACACGTGGATGAGGATAGAAACTCAATCCTTAACCATTACACATTTTCAGGACTGACTGTAAATTAAATTTTAGGCTATCATTAGCAATGTACCGCTATTCTCAGATTTCTTTTATAGTCTCTTGTTTCGATGACCTTTTCGTACTTCGGTCTTTGCTTAATTTCATTCAGAGCTAGAAAATATGGTAATTTTTAACAACTCCTTGGTAATTCTGCAAATAAAAAGGAGGTTTTAAAAAGGCAGATTTAAAAAGAAAAGAATTGATTTGATTCCAAAGCTGGTATTAACATATTTTCATGCAGAGGAAAGATAAGGAGCAAGATGTATCTTAAGGGTATAAGAGGCCCATCAAATTGACCTACATGAGCTCACAGAAGTTACACGTTTCCTAAGGCCAAGGAACTGTTTCATGACCTTGAAGGGTATATTAGGATTTCTATTTAAGTCATTACATTTTCAAACATTGGAATTGCTCAGATTTGGTTCACTGCACAAACCAATCACTTAGAATGTTAAAGAGCATGACTTTGGTCTCCTGGAGACAGCTCTTCTGTGATTGAGCTCTCTTTTGCACGGCCTGTCTCCCTTCCCTGTTAATTCTTTTTCTTGTTTTTTTTTTTTTTCCCCTTGTCAGCCTACATTGTGAATGCAACTGATAGAACAAACACCAACACCAAACACTGGAAATTCCCTCCTCTGAACTCATTTGAAACACATGCTGAGGTTCTCAATCGGCAAGTTTTATAAAATGTCAGAACGTTTTAGAGTTGGGAGTGATTGTTGGACTCATTCTAATCACACTGGGAGCTTAAGAAAATACTAATGCCTCAGCCCCACCTTCCGAAATTCTGAATTAACTTGTCTGGGGAAGACTGCAGGCCCCTATGTTTTTAAAAAGTTTTCCAAGCAATTTGAATGTCCTGCCAATTTGAGAACCACTGGGCTAGTCCCATTCGATCAGATAAAAAGAGAAATTCATATAGGATTTGACATAGCAAAGGGCACAAAACTAGACATCAGAATAGCTGAGACTAAACACTGCCGGCGTCGGCCCTCCCCGCCCCGCAGATGCCCGCGCGGCCTCCCTCCGCCGCGGGGACCCGCGGTGGCAGCCGCCGCAACCCCCGTCCTTCCCGCGCCCCGCGCCCCGCCGCCGCCGCCGCCGCCGCCCGCGCTCACCTCAGGGGCGCAACCGGCACAGCCGGCCGTCGGCCTCGTTCCCGCCGAAGCGTCTCGGTGCGGTACTCCCTGCGCGGGCGGGTTCTTCCCCGGCGGTCGCAGGGGGTTCAGGGGTGGGGGGGCGGGGAACGGCCGTCACTTGAGCAACGAAGCGAAGCGCCGCCTGGTGGCATTTTCCACAGGCCGGCGCCACCGCAGCCGCCTTGGGTCCGCACAGCCCCCTGCCGGCCGCAGCTCTTGCTGTCTCGCCGAGCCGACAAGCCTCCGCGGACAGGGGAGGGAGCCGCGGCGCGAGTCGGGGGCCGGGCGGGGGTGTGCGCGGACTCTTTCCGCTGGGGACTGCGCGCATGCGCACCAGCGGGGCGGGACTCACGGCCGCTGCGTGGGGGCCGGTCCCGTCCAGGGGCGCTGGTCCGGCTCAGCCATTCGCGAGCGCCGGGTACCTCTTGGCGCGGGCGATTTGAATGGTTCGCGGCCGCCTGAGGTGGCGGCAGGTGGGCACGCCGCTGCCCTGTTGGGAGATTCTCTGAGATCGGGAGGGGAACCCGCCCCTCATCCTTTCGCCGGAGCCCCACCCTCCCCAGGCCGCGGGACTGGCAAAAAAAAAAAAAAAAAAAAAAACAGCTGGGAAAGTAAAACAACACTGACTTCAGGATAACGGTTATGTCTTTGGATGGAAAGAAGGGAATGGGATAAAGGAAAGGTGAAAAAGAAACTTCAAGCATTTGTATATTATTTGATTTCTTAAAAGAAAGATTTTTAAATGCTAACATTTTGCAAAATGCTTCAATGTTTTAAAGAAATAAAATGTTAATATGTAATTTTATTACATAAAAACCCAAAATATAGTCATGCATATGCACACAGATACGCATATTTTATACCTAAACATAAAAAACATTATTCGATGAATAAAATGATAGAGATTTTCTTTATCATTGAGCTGTATTCTTTTCCTTAACTTACGGTTATTTCAGGTACTTCAGGGCTCCAGAGCTTGCCAGGAGACGCACATGTCCAAGAAGGCCAGTGCCCAGCAGGGAAGCAGGATGGAGCCCCAGGTGCAGGGAGGTCAAGGCAGGATGGGGGTACTGGGGATGGTCGAAGGCAGGCAGGGAGGCTCGGGGTCAGGCAACGGGGAGGGAAGCATCGGGGTGTATGTGGGGCACAGGTAGGCCAAGGCAGGATGGGGTGAGGGGCGCTGTGTGGGACCCAAGTAGGAAGGGAGGGGAGGGGTGCTTCAGGCGCCAGGGTCGGGCTATCCCCTCCCCCCACCTCCTGCCACCTCCCAAAGCAGCAGCTGAGTCCCTCCTGAGCTCCCTGTCGGACAGGCCCAGCTTTGGCATCTGCGTCCTTGCCCCAAGTTGCTACACGGCTCCCCTCATCTGGAGCCGCCGGCCCACTTTTCTTTCCCACCACAGACTGCATGCATCTTTGGACATGTGGCTGGCTCTGGGATGAAATGTTTCCAGGGCACTTCATTGGCACTCTTAACTCGTGAATAACACACTGAATTGTTTTATAAGTACGTTTCTAAATAGCTTATTCACAAGAATATCAAAATTCCTCATTCCTGGTCAACAGTGACAGACGGTAATTTATCTTAGCATGTTATACATACTTCAATTAAGTATTTTTCCCCCTTTATCTGTGATCGTCTACAGATAAAACTGGTCTGCTATTAGCTTAGAGTCCATCTCTGCCTTTGCTCTTTCATTTTTCCTGAACTTCTCGTGTGGGATAATTTCTCATATCGCTTTCCCTGATCCTAACTTACTTATTATAATTAAGTGGGGTGTAGGAATAGGAATACAGTATAGTTACGAATGTACAATAACATATATTCCATTATTCTTAATTGATTTAAATTTACTTAAAAATTATAGTTGAAGATAGAGTGCCTCATTTGGAAGGGAAGGGAGTCTACAGAATATCTGCTTTTATAAAGGGGGTATTGGGTCTGAAATGATAGCTATGGCCATAAGTTAGCAACGTTTCCTAGGAACTGGGTTGATGTTAACTCTGCTAGTTCTGATCCATAGATCATAGTCCTTTGTAGATCTAAGGTCTATTGTAGACTTTGTGTGTTAGGTGCAGCATTTATCACATTTTATGTACCGCACTATATATATGATATTCAGTAGCTTACCCTTCTAAATGAAAAGATAAAAGGACTATAGATGAGTAGATTCTTAGTGAGTTGTTCCCCGCCCTCCCCCATTCCCACTAATTTGGTTAGAGATAGCCAATAGAGAAGATTCTTTAAACACGTGGATGAGGATAGAAACTCAATCCTTAACCATTACACATTTTCAGGACTGACTGTAAATTAAATTTTAGGCTATCATTAGCAATGTACCGCTATTCTCAGATTTCTTTTATAGTCTCTTGTTTCGATGACCTTTTCGTACTTCGGTCTTTGCTTAATTTCATTCAGAGCTAGAAAATATGGTAATTTTTAACAACTCCTTGGTAATTCTGCAAATAAAAAGGAGGTTTTAAAAAGGCAGATTTAAAAAGAAAAGAATTGATTTGATTCCAAAGCTGGTATTAACATATTTTCATGCAGAGGAAAGATAAGGAGCAAGATGTATCTTAAGGGTATAAGAGGCCCATCAAATTGACCTACATGAGCTCACAGAAGTTACACGTTTCCTAAGGCCAAGGAACTGTTTCATGACCTTGAAGGGTATATTAGGATTTCTATTTAAGTCATTACATTTTCAAACATTGGAATTGCTCAGATTTGGTTCACTGCACAAACCAATCACTTAGAATGTTAAAGAGCATGACTTTGGTCTCCTGGAGACAGCTCTTCTGTGATTGAGCTCTCTTTTGCACGGCCTGTCTACCTTCCCTGTTAATTCTTTTTCTTGTTTTTTTTTTTTTTCCCCTTGTCAGCCTACATTGTGAATGCAACTGATAGAACAAACACCAACACCAAACACTGGAAATTCCCTCCTCTGAACTCATTTGAAACACATGCTGAGGTTCTCAATCGGCAAGTTTTATAAAATGTCAGAACGTTTTAGAGTTGGGAGTGATTGTTGGACTCATTCTAATCACACTGGGAGCTTAAGAAAATACTAATGCCTCAGCCCCACCTTCCGAAATTCTGAATTAACTTGTCTGGGGAAGACTGCAGGCCCCTATGTTTTTAAAAAGTTTTCCAAGCAATTTGAATGTCCTGCCAATTTGAGAACCACTGGGCTAGTCCCATTCGATCAGATAAAAAGAGAAATTCATATAGGATTTGACATAGCAAAGGGCACAAAACTAGACATCAGAATAGCTGAGACTAAACACTGCCGGCGTCGGCCCTCCCCGCCCCGCAGATGCCCGCGCGGCCTCCCTCCGCCGCGGGGACCCGCGGTGGCAGCCGCCGCAACCCCCGTCCTTCCCGCGCCCCGCGCCCCGCCGCCGCCGCCGCCGCCGCCGCCGCCGCCGCCGCCGCCCGCGCTCACCTCAGGGGCGCAACCGGCACAGCCGGCCGTCGGCCTCGTTCCCGCCGAAGCGTCTCGGTGCGGTACTCCCTGCGCGGGCGGGTTCTTCCCCGGCGGTCGCAGGGGGTTCAGGGGTGGGGGGGCGGGGAACGGCCGTCACTTGAGCAACGAAGCGAAGCGCCGCCTGGTGGCATTTTCCACAGGCCGGCGCCACCGCAGCCGCCTTGGGTCCGCACAGCCCCCTGCCGGCCGCAGCTCTTGCTGTCTCGCCGAGCCGACAAGCCTCCGCGGACAGGGGAGGGAGCCGCGGCGCGAGTCGGGGGCCGGGCGGGGGTGTGCGCGGACTCTTTCCGCTGGGGACTGCGCGCATGCGCACCAGCGGGGCGGGACTCACGGCCGCTGCGTGGGGGCCGGTCCCGTCCAGGGGCGCTGGTCCGGCTCAGCCAATCGCGAGCGCCGGGTACCTCTTGGCGCGGGCGATTTGAATGGTTCGCGGCCGCCTGAGGTGGCGGCAGGTGGGCACGCCGCTGCCCTGTTGGGAGATTCTCTGAGATCGGTAGGGGAACCCGCCCCTCATCCTTTCGCCGGAGCCCCACCCTCCCCAGGCCGCGGGACTGGCAAAAAAAAAAAAAAAAAAAAAAAAAACAGCTGGGAAAGTAAAACAACACTGACTTCAGGATAACGGTTATGTCTTTGGATGGAAAGAAGGGAATGGGATAAAGGAAAGGTGAAAAAGAAACTTCAAGCATTTGTATATTATTTGATTTCTTAAAAGAAAGATTTTTAAATGCTAACATTTTGCAAAATGCTTCAATGTTTTAAAGAAATAAAATGTTAATATGTAATTTTATTACATAAAAACCCAAAATATAGTCATGCATATGCACACAGATACGCATATTTTATACCTAAACATAAAAAACATTATTCGATGAATAAAATGATAGAGATTTTCTTTATCATTGAGCTGTATTCTTTTCCTTAACTTACGGTTATTTCAGGTACTTCAGGGCTCCAGAGCTTGCCAGGAGACGCACATGTCCAAGAAGGCCAGTGCCCAGCAGGGAAGCAGGATGGAGCCCCAGGTGCAGGGAGGTCAAGGCAGGATGGGGGTACTGGGGATGGTCGAAGGCAGGCAGGGAGGCTCGGGGTCAGGCAACGGGGAGGGAAGCATCGGGGTGTATGTGGGGCACAGGTAGGCCAAGGCAGGATGGGGTGAGGGGCGCTGTGTGGGACCCAAGTAGGAAGGGAGGGGAGGGGTGCTTCAGGCGCCAGGGTCGGGCTATCCCCTCCCCCCACCTCCTGCCACCTCCCAAAGCAGCAGCTGAGTCCCTCCTGAGCTCCCTGTCGGACAGGCCCAGCTTTGGCATCTGCGTCCTTGCCCCAAGTTGCTACACGGCTCCCCTCATCTGGAGCCGCCGGCCCACTTTTCTTTCCCACCACAGACTGCATGCATCTTTGGACATGTGGCTGGCTCTGGGATGAAATGTTTCCAGGGCACTTCATTGGCACTCTTAACTCGTGAATAACACACTGAATTGTTTTATAAGTACGTTTCTAAATAGCTTATTCACAAGAATATCAAAATTCCTCATTCCTGGTCAACAGTGACAGACGGTAATTTATCTTAGCATGTTATACATACTTCAATTAAGTATTTTTCCCCCTTTATCTGTGATCGTCTACAGATAAAACTGGTCTGCTATTAGCTTAGAGTCCATCTCTGCCTTTGCTCTTTCATTTTTCCTGAACTTCTCGTGTGGGATAATTTCTCATATCGCTTTCCCTGATCCTAACTTACTTATTATAATTAAGTGGGGTGTAGGAATAGGAATACAGTATAGTTACGAATGTACAATAACATATATTCCATTATTCTTAATTGATTTAAATTTACTTAAAAATTATAGTTGAAGATAGAGTGCCTCATTTGGAAGGGAAGGGAGTCTACAGAATATCTGCTTTTATAAAGGGGGTATTGGGTCTGAAATGATAGCTATGGCCATAAGTTAGCAACGTTTCCTAGGAACTGGGTTGATGTTAACTCTGCTAGTTCTGATCCATAGATCATAGTCCTTTGTAGATCTAAGGTCTATTGTAGACTTTGTGTGTTAGGTGCAGCATTTATCACATTTTATGTACCGCACTATATATATGATATTCAGTAGCTTACCCTTCTAAATGAAAAGATAAAAGGACTATAGATGAGTAGATTCTTAGTGAGTTGTTCCCCGCCCTCCCCCATTCCCACTAATTTAGGTTAGAGATAGCCAATAGAGAAGATTCTTTAAACACGTGGATGAGGATAGAAACTCAATCCTTAACCATTACACATTTTCAGGACTGACTGTAAATTAAATTTTAGGCTATCATTAGCAATGTACCGCTATTCTCAGATTTCTTTTATAGTCTCTTGTTTCGATGACCTTTTCGTACTTCGGTCTTTGCTTAATTTCATTCAGAGCTAGAAAATATGGTAATTTTTAACAACTCCTTGGTAATTCTGCAAATAAAAAGAAGGTTTTAAAAAGGCAGATTTAAAAAGAAAAGAATTGATTTGATTCCAAAGCTGGTATTAACATATTTTCATGCAGAGGAAAGATAAGGAGCAAGATGTATCTTAAGGGTATAAGAGGCCCATCAAATTGACCTACATGAGCTCACAGAAGTTACACGTTTCCTAAGGCCAAGGAACTGTTTCATGACCTTGAAGGGTATATTAGGATTTCTATTTAAGTCATTACATTTTCAAACATTGGAATTGCTCAGATTTGGTTCACTGCACAAACCAATCACTTAGAATGTTAAAGAGCATGACTTTGGTCTCCTGGAGACAGCTCTTCTGTGATTGAGCTCTCTTTTGCACGGCCTGTCTACCTTCCCTGTTAATTCTTTTTCTTGTTTTTTTTTTTTTTCCCCTTGTCAGCCTACATTGTGAATGCAACTGATAGAACAAACACCAACACCAAACACTGGAAATTCCCTCCTCTGAACTCATTTGAAACACATGCTGAGGTTCTCAATCGGCAAGTTTTATAAAATGTCAGAACGTTTTAGAGTTGGGAGTGATTGTTGGACTCATTCTAATCACACTGGGAGCTTAAGAAAATACTAATGCCTCAGCCCCACCTTCCGAAATTCTGAATTAACTTGTCTGGGGAAGACTGCAGGCCCCTATGTTTTTAAAAAGTTTTCCAAGCAATTTGAATGTCCTGCCAATTTGAGAACCACTGGGCTAGTCCCATTCGATCAGATAAAAAGAGAAATTCATATAGGATTTGACATAGCAAAGGGCACAAAACTAGACATCAGAATAGCTGAGACTAAACACTGCCGGCGTCGGCCCTCCCCGCCCCGCAGATGCCCGCGCGGCCTCCCTCCGCCGCGGGGACCCGCGGTGGCAGCCGCCGCAACCCCCGTCCTTCCCGCGCCCCGCGCCCCGCCGCCGCCGCCGCCGCCGCCGCCGCCGCCGCCCGCGCTCACCTCAGGGGCGCAACCGGCACAGCCGGCCGTCGGCCTCGTTCCCGCCGAAGCGTCTCGGTGCGGTACTCCCTGCGCGGGCGGGTTCTTCCCCGGCGGTCGCAGGGGGTTCAGGGGTGGGGGGGCGGGGAACGGCCGTCACTTGAGCAACGAAGCGAAGCGCCGCCTGGTGGCATTTTCCACAGGCCGGCGCCACCGCAGCCGCCTTGGGTCCGCACAGCCCCCTGCCGGCCGCAGCTCTTGCTGTCTCGCCGAGCCGACAAGCCTCCGCGGACAGGGGAGGGAGCCGCGGCGCGAGTCGGGGGCCGGGCGGGGGTGTGCGCGGACTCTTTCCGCTGGGGACTGCGCGCATGCGCACCAGCGGGGCGGGACTCACGGCCGCTGCGTGGGGGCCGGTCCCGTCCAGGGGCGCTGGTCCGGCTCAGCCAATCGCGAGCGCCGGGTACCTCTTGGCGCGGGCGATTTGAATGGTTCGCGGCCGCCTGAGGTGGCGGCAGGTGGGCACGCCGCTGCCCTGTTGGGAGATTCTCTGAGATCGGTAGGGGAACCCGCCCCTCATCCTTTCGCCGGAGCCCCACCCTCCCCAGGCCGCGGGACTGGCAAAAAAAAAAAAAAAAAAAAAAAAACAGCTGGGAAAGTAAAACAACACTGACTTCAGGATAACGGTTATGTCTTTGGATGGAAAGAAGGGAATGGGATAAAGGAAAGGTGAAAAAGAAACTTCAAGCATTTGTATATTATTTGATTTCTTAAAAGAAAGATTTTTAAATGCTAACATTTTGCAAAATGCTTCAATGTTTTAAAGAAATAAAATGTTAATATGTAATTTTATTACATAAAAACCCAAAATATAGTCATGCATATGCACACAGATACGCATATTTTATACCTAAACATAAAAAACATTTTTCGATGAATAAAATGATAGAGATTTTCTTTATCATTGAGCTGTATTCTTTTCCTTAACTTACGGTTATTTCAGGTACTTCAGGGCTCCAGAGCTTGCCAGGAGACGCACATGTCCAAGAAGGCCAGTGCCCAGCAGGGAAGCAGGATGGAGCCCCAGGTGCAGGGAGGTCAAGGCAGGATGGGGGTACTGGGGATGGTCGAAGGCAGGCAGGGAGGCTCGGGGTCAGGCAACGGGGAGGGAAGCATCGGGGTGTATGTGGGGCACAGGTAGGCCAAGGCAGGATGGGGTGAGGGGCGCTGTGTGGGACCCAAGTAGGAAGGGAGGGGAGGGGTGCTTCAGGCGCCAGGGTCGGGCTATCCCCTCCCCCCACCTCCTGCCACCTCCCAAAGCAGCAGCTGAGTCCCTCCTGAGCTCCCTGTCGGACAGGCCCAGCTTTGGCATCTGCGTCCTTGCCCCAAGTTGCTACACGGCTCCCCTCATCTGGAGCCGCCGGCCCACTTTTCTTTCCCACCACAGACTGCATGCATCTTTGGACATGTGGCTGGCTCTGGGATGAAATGTTTCCAGGGCACTTCATTGGCACTCTTAACTCGTGAATAACACACTGAATTGTTTTATAAGTACGTTTCTAAATAGCTTATTCACAAGAATATCAAAATTCCTCATTCCTGGTCAACAGTGACAGACGGTAATTTATCTTAGCATGTTATACATACTTCAATTAAGTATTTTTCCCCCTTTATCTGTGATCGTCTACAGATAAAACTGGTCTGCTATTAGCTTAGAGTCCATCTCTGCCTTTGCTCTTTCATTTTTCCTGAACTTCTCGTGTGGGATAATTTCTCATATCGCTTTCCCTGATCCTAACTTACTTATTATAATTAAGTGGGGTGTAGGAATAGGAATACAGTATAGTTACGAATGTACAATAACATATATTCCATTATTCTTAATTGATTTAAATTTACTTAAAAATTATAGTTGAAGATAGAGTGCCTCATTTGGAAGGGAAGGGAGTCTACAGAATATCTGCTTTTATAAAGGGGGTATTGGGTCTGAAATGATAGCTATGGCCATAAGTTAGCAACGTTTCCTAGGAACTGGGTTGATGTTAACTCTGCTAGTTCTGATCCATAGATCATAGTCCTTTGTAGATCTAAGGTCTATTGTAGACTTTGTGTGTTAGGTGCAGCATTTATCACATTTTATGTACCGCACTATATATATGATATTCAGTAGCTTACCCTTCTAAATGAAAAGATAAAAGGACTATAGATGAGTAGATTCTTAGTGAGTTGTTCCCCGCCCTCCCCCATTCCCACTAATTTGGTTAGAGATAGCCAATAGAGAAGATTCTTTAAACACGTGGATGAGGATAGAAACTCAATCCTTAACCATTACACATTTTCAGGACTGACTGTAAATTAAATTTTAGGCTATCATTAGCAATGTACCGCTATTCTCAGATTTCTTTTATAGTCTCTTGTTTCGATGACCTTTTCGTACTTCGGTCTTTGCTTAATTTCATTCAGAGCTAGAAAATATGGTAATTTTTAACAACTCCTTGGTAATTCTGCAAATAAAAAGGAGGTTTTAAAAAGGCAGATTTAAAAAGAAAAGAATTGATTTGATTCCAAAGCTGGTATTAACATATTTTCATGCAGAGGAAAGATAAGGAGCAAGATGTATCTTAAGGGTATAAGAGGCCCATCAAATTGACCTACATGAGCTCACAGAAGTTACACGTTTCCTAAGGCCAAGGAACTGTTTCATGACCTTGAAGGGTATATTAGGATTTCTATTTAAGTCATTACATTTTCAAACATTGGAATTGCTCAGATTTGGTTCACTGCACAAACCAATCACTTAGAATGTTAAAGAGCATGACTTTGGTCTCCTGGAGACAGCTCTTCTGTGATTGAGCTCTCTTTTGCACGGCCTGTCTACCTTCCCTGTTAATTCTTTTTCTTGTTTTTTTTTTTTTTCCCCTTGTCAGCCTACATTGTGAATGCAACTGATAGAACAAACACCAACACCAAACACTGGAAATTCCCTCCTCTGAACTCATTTGAAACACATGCTGAGGTTCTCAATCGGCAAGTTTTATAAAATGTCAGAACGTTTTAGAGTTGGGAGTGATTGTTGGACTCATTCTAATCACACTGGGAGCTTAAGAAAATACTAATGCCTCAGCCCCACCTTCCGAAATTCTGAATTAACTTGTCTGGGGAAGACTGCAGGCCCCTATGTTTTTAAAAAGTTTTCCAAGCAATTTGAATGTCCTGCCAATTTGAGAACCACTGGGCTAGTCCCATTCGATCAGATAAAAAGAGAAATTCATATAGGATTTGACATAGCAAAGGGCACAAAACTAGACATCAGAATAGCTGAGACTAAACACTGCCGGCGTCGGCCCTCCCCGCCCCGCAGATGCCCGCGCGGCCTCCCTCCGCCGCGGGGACCCGCGGTGGCAGCCGCCGCAACCCCCGTCCTTCCCGCGCCCCGCGCCCCGCCGCCGCCGCCGCCGCCGCCCGCGCTCACCTCAGGGGCGCAACCGGCACAGCCGGCCGTCGGCCTCGTTCCCGCCGAAGCGTCTCGGTGCGGTACTCCCTGCGCGGGCGGGTTCTTCCCCGGCGGTCGCAGGGGGTTCAGGGGTGGGGGGGCGGGGAACGGCCGTCACTTGAGCAACGAAGCGAAGCGCCGCCTGGTGGCATTTTCCACAGGCCGGCGCCACCGCAGCCGCCTTGGGTCCGCACAGCCCCCTGCCGGCCGCAGCTCTTGCTGTCTCGCCGAGCCGACAAGCCTCCGCGGACAGGGGAGGGAGCCGCGGCGCGAGTCGGGGGCCGGGCGGGGGTGTGCGCGGACTCTTTCCGCTGGGGACTGCGCGCATGCGCACCAGCGGGGCGGGACTCACGGCCGCTGCGTGGGGGCCGGTCCCGTCCAGGGGCGCTGGTCCGGCTCAGCCAATCGCGAGCGCCGGGTACCTCTTGGCGCGGGCGATTTGAATGGTTCGCGGCCGCCTGAGGTGGCGGCAGGTGGGCACGCCGCTGCCCTGTTGGGAGATTCTCTGAGATCGGTAGGGGAACCCGCCCCTCATCCTTTCGCCGGAGCCCCACCCTCCCCAGGCCGCGGGACTGGCAAAAAAAAAAAAAAAAAAAAAAAAACAGCTGGGAAAGTAAAACAACACTGACTTCAGGATAACGGTTATGTCTTTGGATGGAAAGAAGGGAATGGGATAAAGGAAAGGTGAAAAAGAAACTTCAAGCATTTGTATATTATTTGATTTCTTAAAAGAAAGATTTTTAAATGCTAACATTTTGCAAAATGCTTCAATGTTTTAAAGAAATAAAATGTTAATATGTAATTTTATTACATAAAAACCCAAAATATAGTCATGCATATGCACACAGATACGCATATTTTATACCTAAACATAAAAAACATTTTTCGATGAATAAAATGATAGAGATTTTCTTTATCATTGAGCTGTATTCTTTTCCTTAACTTACGGTTATTTCAGGTACTTCAGGGCTCCAGAGCTTGCCAGGAGACGCACATGTCCAAGAAGGCCAGTGCCCAGCAGGGAAGCAGGATGGAGCCCCAGGTGCAGGGAGGTCAAGGCAGGATGGGGGTACTGGGGATGGTCGAAGGCAGGCAGGGAGGCTCGGGGTCAGGCAACGGGGAGGGAAGCATCGGGGTGTATGTGGGGCACAGGTAGGCCAAGGCAGGATGGGGTGAGGGGCGCTGTGTGGGACCCAAGTAGGAAGGGAGGGGAGGGGTGCTTCAGGCGCCAGGGTCGGGCTATCCCCTCCCCCCACCTCCTGCCACCTCCCAAAGCAGCAGCTGAGTCCCTCCTGAGCTCCCTGTCGGACAGGCCCAGCTTTGGCATCTGCGTCCTTGCCCCAAGTTGCTACACGGCTCCCCTCATCTGGAGCCGCCGGCCCACTTTTCTTTCCCACCACAGACTGCATGCATCTTTGGACATGTGGCTGGCTCTGGGATGAAATGTTTCCAGGGCACTTCATTGGCACTCTTAACTCGTGAATAACACACTGAATTGTTTTATAAGTACGTTTCTAAATAGCTTATTCACAAGAATATCAAAATTCCTCATTCCTGGTCAACAGTGACAGACGGTAATTTATCTTAGCATGTTATACATACTTCAATTAAGTATTTTTCCCCCTTTATCTGTGATCGTCTACAGATAAAACTGGTCTGCTATTAGCTTAGAGTCCATCTCTGCCTTTGCTCTTTCATTTTTCCTGAACTTCTCGTGTGGGATAATTTCTCATATCGCTTTCCCTGATCCTAACTTACTTATTATAATTAAGTGGGGTGTAGGAATAGGAATACAGTATAGTTACGAATGTACAATAACATATATTCCATTATTCTTAATTGATTTAAATTTACTTAAAAATTATAGTTGAAGATAGAGTGCCTCATTTGGAAGGGAAGGGAGTCTACAGAATATCTGCTTTTATAAAGGGGGTATTGGGTCTGAAATGATAGCTATGGCCATAAGTTAGCAACGTTTCCTAGGAACTGGGTTGATGTTAACTCTGCTAGTTCTGATCCATAGATCATAGTCCTTTGTAGATCTAAGGTCTATTGTAGACTTTGTGTGTTAGGTGCAGCATTTATCACATTTTATGTACCGCACTATATATATGATATTCAGTAGCTTACCCTTCTAAATGAAAAGATAAAAGGACTATAGATGAGTAGATTCTTAGTGAGTTGTTCCCCGCCCTCCCCCATTCCCACTAATTTGGTTAGAGATAGCCAATAGAGAAGATTCTTTAAACACGTGGATGAGGATAGAAACTCAATCCTTAACCATTACACATTTTCAGGACTGACTGTAAATTAAATTTTAGGCTATCATTAGCAATGTACCGCTATTCTCAGATTTCTTTTATAGTCTCTTGTTTCGATGACCTTTTCGTACTTCGGTCTTTGCTTAATTTCATTCAGAGCTAGAAAATATGGTAATTTTTAACAACTCCTTGGTAATTCTGCAAATAAAAAGGAGGTTTTAAAAAGGCAGATTTAAAAAGAAAAGAATTGATTTGATTCCAAAGCTGGTATTAACATATTTTCATGCAGAGGAAAGATAAGGAGCAAGATGTATCTTAAGGGTATAAGAGGCCCATCAAATTGACCTACATGAGCTCACAGAAGTTACACGTTTCCTAAGGCCAAGGAACTGTTTCATGACCTTGAAGGGTATATTAGGATTTCTATTTAAGTCATTACATTTTCAAACATTGGAATTGCTCAGATTTGGTTCACTGCACAAACCAATCACTTAGAATGTTAAAGAGCATGACTTTGGTCTCCTGGAGACAGCTCTTCTGTGATTGAGCTCTCTTTTGCACGGCCTGTCTACCTTCCCTGTTAATTCTTTTTCTTGTTTTTTTTTTTTTTCCCCTTGTCAGCCTACATTGTGAATGCAACTGATAGAACAAACACCAACACCAAACACTGGAAATTCCCTCCTCTGAACTCATTTGAAACACATGCTGAGGTTCTCAATCGGCAAGTTTTATAAAATGTCAGAACGTTTTAGAGTTGGGAGTGATTGTTGGACTCATTCTAATCACACTGGGAGCTTAAGAAAATACTAATGCCTCAGCCCCACCTTCCGAAATTCTGAATTAACTTGTCTGGGGAAGACTGCAGGCCCCTATGTTTTTAAAAAGTTTTCCAAGCAATTTGAATGTCCTGCCAATTTGAGAACCACTGGGCTAGTCCCATTCGATCAGATAAAAAGAGAAATTCATATAGGATTTGACATAGCAAAGGGCACAAAACTAGACATCAGAATAGCTGAGACTAAACACTGCCGGCGTCGGCCCTCCCCGCCCCGCAGATGCCCGCGCGGCCTCCCTCCGCCGCGGGGACCCGCGGTGGCAGCCGCCGCAACCCCCGTCCTTCCCGCGCCCCGCGCCCCGCCGCCGCCGCCGCCGCCGCCCGCGCTCACCTCAGGGGCGCAACCGGCACAGCCGGCCGTCGGCCTCGTTCCCGCCGAAGCGTCTCGGTGCGGTACTCCCTGCGCGGGCGGGTTCTTCCCCGGCGGTCGCAGGGGGTTCAGGGGTGGGGGGGCGGGGAACGGCCGTCACTTGAGCAACGAAGCGAAGCGCCGCCTGGTGGCATTTTCCACAGGCCGGCGCCACCGCAGCCGCCTTGGGTCCGCACAGCCCCCTGCCGGCCGCAGCTCTTGCTGTCTCGCCGAGCCGACAAGCCTCCGCGGACAGGGGAGGGAGCCGCGGCGCGAGTCGGGGGCCGGGCGGGGGTGTGCGCGGACTCTTTCCGCTGGGGACTGCGCGCATGCGCACCAGCGGGGCGGGACTCACGGCCGCTGCGTGGGGGCCGGTCCCGTCCAGGGGCGCTGGTCCGGCTCAGCCAATCGCGAGCGCCGGGTACCTCTTGGCGCGGGCGATTTGAATGGTTCGCGGCCGCCTGAGGTGGCGGCAGGTGGGCACGCCGCTGCCCTGTTGGGAGATTCTCTGAGATCGGTAGGGGAACCCGCCCCTCATCCTTTCGCCGGAGCCCCACCCTCCCCAGGCCGCGGGACTGGCAAAAAAAAAAAAAAAAAAAAAAAAACAGCTGGGAAAGTAAAACAACACTGACTTCAGGATAACGGTTATGTCTTTGGATGGAAAGAAGGGAATGGGATAAAGGAAAGGTGAAAAAGAAACTTCAAGCATTTGTATATTATTTGATTTCTTAAAAGAAAGATTTTTAAATGCTAACATTTTGCAAAATGCTTCAATGTTTTAAAGAAATAAAATGTTAATATGTAATTTTATTACATAAAAACCCAAAATATAGTCATGCATATGCACACAGATACGCATATTTTATACCTAAACATAAAAAACATTATTCGATGAATAAAATGATAGAGATTTTCTTTATCATTGAGCTGTATTCTTTTCCTTAACTTACGGTTATTTCAGGTACTTCAGGGCTCCAGAGCTTGCCAGGAGACGCACATGTCCAAGAAGGCCAGTGCCCAGCAGGGAAGCAGGATGGAGCCCCAGGTGCAGGGAGGTCAAGGCAGGATGGGGGTACTGGGGATGGTCGAAGGCAGGCAGGGAGGCTCGGGGTCAGGCAACGGGGAGGGAAGCATCGGGGTGTATGTGGGGCACAGGTAGGCCAAGGCAGGATGGGGTGAGGGGCGCTGTGTGGGACCCAAGTAGGAAGGGAGGGGAGGGGTGCTTCAGGCGCCAGGGTCGGGCTATCCCCTCCCCCCACCTCCTGCCACCTCCCAAAGCAGCAGCTGAGTCCCTCCTGAGCTCCCTGTCGGACAGGCCCAGCTTTGGCATCTGCGTCCTTGCCCCAAGTTGCTACACGGCTCCCCTCATCTGGAGCCGCCGGCCCACTTTTCTTTCCCACCACAGACTGCATGCATCTTTGGACATGTGGCTGGCTCTGGGATGAAATGTTTCCAGGGCACTTCATTGGCACTCTTAACTCGTGAATAACACACTGAATTGTTTTATAAGTACGTTTCTAAATAGCTTATTCACAAGAATATCAAAATTCCTCATTCCTGGTCAACAGTGACAGACGGTAATTTATCTTAGCATGTTATACATACTTCAATTAAGTATTTTTCCCCCTTTATCTGTGATCGTCTACAGATAAAACTGGTCTGCTATTAGCTTAGAGTCCATCTCTGCCTTTGCTCTTTCATTTTTCCTGAACTTCTCGTGTGGGATAATTTCTCATATCGCTTTCCCTGATCCTAACTTACTTATTATAATTAAGTGGGGTGTAGGAATAGGAATACAGTATAGTTACGAATGTACAATAACATATATTCCATTATTCTTAATTGATTTAAATTTACTTAAAAATTATAGTTGAAGATAGAGTGCCTCATTTGGAAGGGAAGGGAGTCTACAGAATATCTGCTTTTATAAAGGGGGTATTGGGTCTGAAATGATAGCTATGGCCATAAGTTAGCAACGTTTCCTAGGAACTGGGTTGATGTTAACTCTGCTAGTTCTGATCCATAGATCATAGTCCTTTGTAGATCTAAGGTCTATTGTAGACTTTGTGTGTTAGGTGCAGCATTTATCACATTTTATGTACCGCACTATATATATGATATTCAGTAGCTTACCCTTCTAAATGAAAAGATAAAAGGACTATAGATGAGTAGATTCTTAGTGAGTTGTTCCCCGCCCTCCCCCATTCCCACTAATTTGGTTAGAGATAGCCAATAGAGAAGATTCTTTAAACACGTGGATGAGGATAGAAACTCAATCCTTAACCATTACACATTTTCAGGACTGACTGTAAATTAAATTTTAGGCTATCATTAGCAATGTACCGCTATTCTCAGATTTCTTTTATAGTCTCTTGTTTCGATGACCTTTTCGTACTTCGGTCTTTGCTTAATTTCATTCAGAGCTAGAAAATATGGTAATTTTTAACAACTCCTTGGTAATTCTGCAAATAAAAAGGAGGTTTTAAAAAGGCAGATTTAAAAAGAAAAGAATTGATTTGATTCCAAAGCTGGTATTAACATATTTTCATGCAGAGGAAAGATAAGGAGCAAGATGTATCTTAAGGGTATAAGAGGCCCATCAAATTGACCTACATGAGCTCACAGAAGTTACACGTTTCCTAAGGCCAAGGAACTGTTTCATGACCTTGAAGGGTATATTAGGATTTCTATTTAAGTCATTACATTTTCAAACATTGGAATTGCTCAGATTTGGTTCACTGCACAAACCAATCACTTAGAATGTTAAAGAGCATGACTTTGGTCTCCTGGAGACAGCTCTTCTGTGATTGAGCTCTCTTTTGCACGGCCTGTCTACCTTCCCTGTTAATTCTTTTTCTTGTTTTTTTTTTTTTTTTCCCCTTGTCAGCCTACATTGTGAATGCAACTGATAGAACAAACACCAACACCAAACACTGGAAATTCCCTCCTCTGAACTCATTTGAAACACATGCTGAGGTTCTCAATCGGCAAGTTTTATAAAATGTCAGAACGTTTTAGAGTTGGGAGTGATTGTTGGACTCATTCTAATCACACTGGGAGCTTAAGAAAATACTAATGCCTCAGCCCCACCTTCCGAAATTCTGAATTAACTTGTCTGGGGAAGACTGCAGGCCCCTATGTTTTTAAAAAGTTTTCCAAGCAATTTGAATGTCCTGCCAATTTGAGAACCACTGGGCTAGTCCCATTCGATCAGATAAAAAGAGAAATTCATATAGGATTTGACATAGCAAAGGGCACAAAACTAGACATCAGAATAGCTGAGACTAAACACTGCCGGCGTCGGCCCTCCCCGCCCCGCAGATGCCCGCGCGGCCTCCCTCCGCCGCGGGGACCCGCGGTGGCAGCCGCCGCAACCCCCGTCCTTCCCGCGCCCCGCGCCCCGCCGCCGCCGCCGCCGCCGCCGCCGCCGCCCGCGCTCACCTCAGGGGCGCAACCGGCACAGCCGGCCGTCGGCCTCGTTCCCGCCGAAGCGTCTCGGTGCGGTACTCCCTGCGCGGGCGGGTTCTTCCCCGGCGGTCGCAGGGGGTTCAGGGGTGGGGGGGCGGGGAACGGCCGTCACTTGAGCAACGAAGCGAAGCGCCGCCTGGTGGCATTTTCCACAGGCCGGCGCCACCGCAGCCGCCTTGGGTCCGCACAGCCCCCTGCCGGCCGCAGCTCTTGCTGTCTCGCCGAGCCGACAAGCCTCCGCGGACAGGGGAGGGAGCCGCGGCGCGAGTCGGGGGCCGGGCGGGGGTGTGCGCGGACTCTTTCCGCTGGGGACTGCGCGCATGCGCACCAGCGGGGCGGGACTCACGGCCGCTGCGTGGGGGCCGGTCCCGTCCAGGGGCGCTGGTCCGGCTCAGCCAATCGCGAGCGCCGGGTACCTCTTGGCGCGGGCGATTTGAATGGTTCGCGGCCGCCTGAGGTGGCGGCAGGTGGGCACGCCGCTGCCCTGTTGGGAGATTCTCTGAGATCGGGAGGGGAACCCGCCCCTCATCCTTTCGCCGGAGCCCCACCCTCCCCAGGCCGCGGGACTGGCAAAAAAAAAAAAAAAAAAAAAAAAAAAACAGCTGGGAAAGTAAAACAACACTGACTTCAGGATAACGGTTATGTCTTTGGATGGAAAGAAGGGAATGGGATAAAGGAAAGGTGAAAAAGAAACTTCAAGCATTTGTATATTATTTGATTTCTTAAAAGAAAGATTTTTAAATGCTAACATTTTGCAAAATGCTTCAATGTTTTAAAGAAATAAAATGTTAATATGTAATTTTATTACATAAAAACCCAAAATATAGTCATGCATATGCACACAGATACGCATATTTTATACCTAAACATAAAAAACATTTTTCGATGAATAAAATGATAGAGATTTTCTTTATCATTGAGCTGTATTCTTTTCCTTAACTTACGGTTATTTCAGGTACTTCAGGGCTCCAGAGCTTGCCAGGAGACGCACATGTCCAAGAAGGCCAGTGCCCAGCAGGGAAGCAGGATGGAGCCCCAGGTGCAGGGAGGTCAAGGCAGGATGGGGGTACTGGGGATGGTCGAAGGCAGGCAGGGAGGCTCGGGGTCAGGCAACGGGGAGGGAAGCATCGGGGTGTATGTGGGGCACAGGTAGGCCAAGGCAGGATGGGGTGAGGGGCGCTGTGTGGGACCCAAGTAGGAAGGGAGGGGAGGGGTGCTTCAGGCGCCAGGGTCGGGCTATCCCCTCCCCCCACCTCCTGCCACCTCCCAAAGCAGCAGCTGAGTCCCTCCTGAGCTCCCTGTCGGACAGGCCCAGCTTTGGCATCTGCGTCCTTGCCCCAAGTTGCTACACGGCTCCCCTCATCTGGAGCCGCCGGCCCACTTTTCTTTCCCACCACAGACTGCATGCATCTTTGGACATGTGGCTGGCTCTGGGATGAAATGTTTCCAGGGCACTTCATTGGCACTCTTAACTCGTGAATAACACACTGAATTGTTTTATAAGTACGTTTCTAAATAGCTTATTCACAAGAATATCAAAATTCCTCATTCCTGGTCAACAGTGACAGACGGTAATTTATCTTAGCATGTTATACATACTTCAATTAAGTATTTTTCCCCCTTTATCTGTGATCGTCTACAGATAAAACTGGTCTGCTATTAGCTTAGAGTCCATCTCTGCCTTTGCTCTTTCATTTTTCCTGAACTTCTCGTGTGGGATAATTTCTCATATCGCTTTCCCTGATCCTAACTTACTTATTATAATTAAGTGGGGTGTAGGAATAGGAATACAGTATAGTTACGAATGTACAATAACATATATTCCATTATTCTTAATTGATTTAAATTTACTTAAAAATTATAGTTGAAGATAGAGTGCCTCATTTGGAAGGGAAGGGAGTCTACAGAATATCTGCTTTTATAAAGGGGGTATTGGGTCTGAAATGATAGCTATGGCCATAAGTTAGCAACGTTTCCTAGGAACTGGGTTGATGTTAACTCTGCTAGTTCTGATCCATAGATCATAGTCCTTTGTAGATCTAAGGTCTATTGTAGACTTTGTGTGTTAGGTGCAGCATTTATCACATTTTATGTACCGCACTATATATATGATATTCAGTAGCTTACCCTTCTAAATGAAAAGATAAAAGGACTATAGATGAGTAGATTCTTAGTGAGTTGTTCCCCGCCCTCCCCCATTCCCACTAATTTGGTTAGAGATAGCCAATAGAGAAGATTCTTTAAACACGTGGATGAGGATAGAAACTCAATCCTTAACCATTACACATTTTCAGGACTGACTGTAAATTAAATTTTAGGCTATCATTAGCAATGTACCGCTATTCTCAGATTTCTTTTATAGTCTCTTGTTTCGATGACCTTTTCGTACTTCGGTCTTTGCTTAATTTCATTCAGAGCTAGAAAATATGGTAATTTTTAACAACTCCTTGGTAATTCTGCAAATAAAAAGGAGGTTTTAAAAAGGCAGATTTAAAAAGAAAAGAATTGATTTGATTCCAAAGCTGGTATTAACATATTTTCATGCAGAGGAAAGATAAGGAGCAAGATGTATCTTAAGGGTATAAGAGGCCCATCAAATTGACCTACATGAGCTCACAGAAGTTACACGTTTCCTAAGGCCAAGGAACTGTTTCATGACCTTGAAGGGTATATTAGGATTTCTATTTAAGTCATTACATTTTCAAACATTGGAATTGCTCAGATTTGGTTCACTGCACAAACCAATCACTTAGAATGTTAAAGAGCATGACTTTGGTCTCCTGGAGACAGCTCTTCTGTGATTGAGCTCTCTTTTGCACGGCCTTTCTACCTTCCCTGTTAATTCTTTTTCTTGTTTTTTTTTTCCCCCTTGTCAGCCTACATTGTGAATGCAACTGATAGAACAAACACCAACACCAAACACTGGAAATTCCCTCCTCTGAACTCATTTGAAACACATGCTGAGGTTCTCAATCGGCAAGTTTTATAAAATGTCAGAACGTTTTAGAGTTGGGAGTGATTGTTGGACTCATTCTAATCACACTGGGAGCTTAAGAAAATACTAATGCCTCAGCCCCACCTTCCGAAATTCTGAATTAACTTGTCTGGGGAAGACTGCAGGCCCCTATGTTTTTAAAAAGTTTTCCAAGCAATTTGAATGTCCTGCCAATTTGAGAACCACTGGGCTAGTCCCATTCGATCAGATAAAAAGAGAAATTCATATAGGATTTGACATAGCAAAGGGCACAAAACTAGACATCAGAATAGCTGAGACTAAACACTGCCGGCGTCGGCCCTCCCCGCCCCGCAGATGCCCGCGCGGCCTCCCTCCGCCGCGGGGACCCGCGGTGGCAGCCGCCGCAACCCCCGTCCTTCCCGCGCCCCGCGCCCCGCCGCCGCCGCCGCCGCCGCCGCCGCCGCCGCCGCCGCCGCCCGCGCTCACCTCAGGGGCGCAACCGGCACAGCCGGCCGTCGGCCTCGTTCCCGCCGAAGCGTCTCGGTGCGGTACTCCCTGCGCGGGCGGGTTCTTCCCCGGCGGTCGCAGGGGGTTCAGGGGTGGGGGGGCGGGGAACGGCCGTCACTTGAGCAACGAAGCGAAGCGCCGCCTGGTGGCATTTTCCACAGGCCGGCGCCACCGCAGCCGCCTTGGGTCCGCACAGCCCCCTGCCGGCCGCAGCTCTTGCTGTCTCGCCGAGCCGACAAGCCTCCGCGGACAGGGGAGGGAGCCGCGGCGCGAGTCGGGGGCCGGGCGGGGGTGTGCGCGGACTCTTTCCGCTGGGGACTGCGCGCATGCGCACCAGCGGGGCGGGACTCACGGCCGCTGCGTGGGGGCCGGTCCCGTCCAGGGGCGCTGGTCCGGCTCAGCCAATCGCGAGCGCCGGGTACCTCTTGGCGCGGGCGATTTGAATGGTTCGCGGCCGCCTGAGGTGGCGGCAGGTGGGCACGCCGCTGCCCTTTTGGGAGATTCTCTGAGATCGGGAGGGGAACCCGCCCCTCATCCTTTCGCCGGAGCCCCACCCTCCCCAGGCCGCGGGACTGGCAAAAAAAAAAAAAAAAAAAAAACAGCTGGGAAAGTAAAACAACACTGACTTCAGGATAACGGTTATGTCTTTGGATGGAAAGAAGGGAATGGGATAAAGGAAAGGTGAAAAAGAAACTTCAAGCATTTGTATATTATTTGATTTCTTAAAAGAAAGATTTTTAAATGCTAACATTTTGCAAAATGCTTCAATGTTTTAAAGAAATAAAATGTTAATATGTAATTTTATTACATAAAAACCCAAAATATAGTCATGCATATGCACACAGATACGCATATTTTATACCTAAACATAAAAAACATTATTCGATGAATAAAATGATAGAGATTTTCTTTATCATTGAGCTGTATTCTTTTCCTTAACTTACGGTTATTTCAGGTACTTCAGGGCTCCAGAGCTTGCCAGGAGACGCACATGTCCAAGAAGGCCAGTGCCCAGCAGGGAAGCAGGATGGAGCCCCAGGTGCAGGGAGGTCAAGGCAGGATGGGGGTACTGGGGATGGTCGAAGGCAGGCAGGGAGGCTCGGGGTCAGGCAACGGGGAGGGAAGCATCGGGGTGTATGTGGGGCACAGGTAGGCCAAGGCAGGATGGGGTGAGGGGCGCTGTGTGGGACCCAAGTAGGAAGGGAGGGGAGGGGTGCTTCAGGCGCCAGGGTCGGGCTATCCCCTCCCCCCACCTCCTGCCACCTCCCAAAGCAGCAGCTGAGTCCCTCCTGAGCTCCCTGTCGGACAGGCCCAGCTTTGGCATCTGCGTCCTTGCCCCAAGTTGCTACACGGCTCCCCTCATCTGGAGCCGCCGGCCCACTTTTCTTTCCCACCACAGACTGAATGCATCTTTGGACATGTGGCTGGCTCTGGGATGAAATGTTTCCAGGGCACTTCATTGGCACTCTTAACTCGTGTCATAACACACTGAATTGTTTTATAAGTACGTTTAGAAATAGCTTATTCACAAGAATATCAAACTTCCTCATTCCTGGTCAACAGTGACAGACGGTAATTTATCTTAGCATGTTATACATACTTCAATTAACTATTTTTTCCCCCTTTATCTGTGATCGTCTACAGATAAAACTGGTCTGCTATTAGCTTAGAGTCCATCTCTGCCTTTGCTCTTTCATTTTTCCTGAACTTCTCGTGTGGGATAATTTCTCATATCGCTTTCCCTGATCCTAACTTACTTATTATAATTAAGTGGGGTGTAGGAATAGGAATACAGTATAGTTACGAATGTACAATAACATATATTCCATTATTCTTAATTGATTTAAATTTACTTAAAAATTATAGTTGAAGATAGAGTGCCTCATTTGGAAGGGAAGGGAGTCTACAGAATATCTGCTTTTATAAAGGGGGTATTGGGTCTGAAATGATAGCTATGGCCATAAGTTAGCAACGTTTCCTAGGAACTGGGTTGATGTTAACTCTGCTAGTTCTGATCCATAGATCATAGTCCTTTGTAGATCTAAGGTCTATTGTAGACTTTGTGTGTTAGGTGCAGCATTTATCACATTTTATGTACCGCACTATATATATGATATTCAGTAGCTTACCCTTCTAAATGAAAAGATAAAAGGACTATAGATGAGTAGATTCTTAGTGAGTTGTTCCCCGCCCTCCCCCATTCCCACTAATTTGGTTAGAGATAGCCAATAGAGAAGATTCTTTAAACACGTGGATGAGGATAGAAACTCAATCCTTAACCATTACACATTTTCAGGACTGACTGTAAATTAAATTTTAGGCTATCATTAGCAATGTCCCGCTATTCTCAGATTTCTTTTATAGTCTCTTGTTTCGATGACCTTTTCGTACTTCGGTCTTTGCTTAATTTCATTCAGAGGTAGAAAATATGGTAATTTTTAACAACTCCTTGGTAATTCTGCAAATAAAAAGGAGGTTTTAAAAAGGCAGATTTAAAAAGAAAAGAATTGATTTGATTCCAAAGCTGGTATTAACATATTTTCATGCAGAGGAAAGATAAGGAGCAAGATGTATCTGAAGGGTATAAGAGGCCCATCAAATTGACCTACATGAGCTCACAGAAGTTACACGTTTCCTAAGGCCAAGGAACTGTTTCATGAACTTGAAGGGTATATTAGGATTTCTATTTAAGTCATTACATTTTCAAACATTGGAATTGCTCAGATTTGGTTCACTGCACAAACCAATCACTTAGAATGTTAAAGAGCATGACTTTGGTCTCCTGGAGACAGCTCTTCTGTGATTGAGCTCTCTTTTGCACGGCCTGTCTACCTTCCCTGTTAATTCTTTTTCTTGTTTTTTTTTTTTCCCCTTGTCAGCCTACATTGTGAATGCAACTGATAGAACAAACACCAACACCAAACACTGGAAATTCCCTCCTCTGAACTCATTTGAAACACATGCTGAGGTTCTCAATCGGCAAGTTTTATAAAATGTCAGAACGTTTTAGAGTTGGGAGTGATTGTTGGACTCATTCTAATCACACTGGGAGCTTAAGAAAATACTAATGCCTCAGCCCCACCTTCCGAAATTCTGAATTAACTTGTCTGGGGAAGACTGCAGGCCCCTATGTTTTTAAAAAGTTTTCCAAGCAATTTGAATGTCCTGCCAATTTGAGAACCACTGGGCTAGTCCCATTCGATCAGATAAAAAGAGAAATTCATATAGGATTTGACATAGCAAAGGGCACAAAACTAGACATCAGAATAGCTGAGACTAAACACTGCCGGCGTCGGCCCTCCCCGCCCCGCAGATGCCCGCGCGGCCTCCCTCCGCCGCGGGGACCCGCGGTGGCAGCCGCCGCAACCCCCGTCCTTCCCGCGCCCCGCGCCCCGCCGCCGCCGCCGCCGCCGCCGCCGCCCGCGCTCACCTCAGGGGCGCAACCGGCACAGCCGGCCGTCGGCCTCGTTCCCGCCGAAGCGTCTCGGTGCGGTACTCCCTGCGCGGGCGGGTTCTTCCCCGGCGGTCGCAGGGGGTTCAGGGGTGGGGGGGCGGGGAACGGCCGTCACTTGAGCAACGAAGCGAAGCGCCGCCTGGTGGCATTTTCCACAGGCCGGCGCCACCGCAGCCGCCTTGGGTCCGCACAGCCCCCTGCCGGCCGCAGCTCTTGCTGTCTCGCCGAGCCGACAAGCCTCCGCGGACAGGGGAGGGAGCCGCGGCGCGAGTCGGGGGCCGGGCGGGGGTATGCGCGGACTCTTTCCGCTGGGGACTGCGCGCATGCGCACCAGCGGGGCGGGACTCACGGCCGCTGCGTGGGGGCCGGTCCCGTCCAGGGGCGCTGGTCCGGCTCAGCCAATCGCGAGCGCCGGGTACCTCTTGGCGCGGGCGATTTGAATGGTTCGCGGCCGCCTGAGGTGGCGGCAGGTGGGCACGCCGCTGCCCTTTTGGGAGATTCTCTGAGATCGGGAGGGGAACCCGCCCCTCATCCTTTCGCCGGAGCCCCACCCTCCCCAGGCCGCGGGACTGGCAAAAAAAAAAAACAAAAAAACAAAACAGCTGGGAAAGTAAAACAACACTGACTTCAGGATAACGGTTATGTCTTTGGATGGAAAGAAGGGAATGGGATAAAGGAAAGGTGAAAAAGAAACTTCAAGCATTTGTATATTATTTGATTTCTTAAAAGAAAGATTTTTAAATGCTAACATTTTGCAAAATGCTTCAATGTTTTAAAGAAATAAAATGTTAATATGTAATTTTATTACATAAAAACCCAGAATATAGTCATGCATATGCACACAGATATGCATATTTTATACCTAAACATAAAAAACATTATTCGATGAATAAAATGATAGAGATTTTCTTTATCATTGAGCTGTATTCTTTTCCTTAACTTACGGTTATTTCAGGTACTTCAGGTCTCCAGAGCTTGCCAGGAGACGCACATGTCCAAGAAGGCCAGTGCCCAGCAGGGAAGCAGGATGGAGCCCCAGGTGCAGGGAGGTCAAGGCAGGATGGGGGTACTGGGGATGGTCGAAGGCAGGCAGGGAGGCTCGGGGTCAGGCAACGGGGAGGGAAGCATCGGGGTGTATGTGGGGCACAGGTAGGCCAAGGCAGGATGGGGTGAGGGGCGCTGTGTGGGACCCAAGTAGGAAGGGAGGGGAGGGGTGCTTCAGGCGCCAGGGTCGGGCTATCCCCTCCCCCCACCTCCTGCCACCTCCCAAAGCAGCAGCTGAGTCCCTCCTGAGCTCCCTGTCGGACAGGCCCAGCTTTGGCATCTGCGTCCTTGCCCCAAGTTGCTACACGGCTCCCCTCATCTGGAGCCGCCGGCCCACTTTTCTTTCCCACCACAGACTGCATGCATCTTTGGACATGTGGCTGGCTCTGGGATGAAATGTTTCCAGGGCACTTCATTGGCACTCTTAACTCGTGAATAACACACTGAATTGTTTTATAAGTACGTTTCTAAATAGCTTATTCAGAAGAATATCAAAATTCCTCATTCCTGGTCAACAGTGACAGACGGTAATTTATCTTAGCATGTTATACATACTTCAATTAAGTATTTTTCCCCCTGTATCTGTGATCGTCTACAGATAAAACTGGTCTGCTATTAGCTTAGAGTCCATCTCTGCCTTTGCTCTTTCATTTTTCCTGAACTTCTCGTGTGGGATAATTTCTCATATCGCTTTCCCTGATCCTAACTTACTTATTATAATTAAGTGGGGTGTAGGAATAGGAATATAGTATAGATACGAATGTACAATAACATATATTCCATTATTCTTAATTGATTTAAATTTACTTAAAAATTATAGTTGAAGATAGAGTGCCTCATTTGGAAGGGAAGGGAGTCTACAGAATATCTGCTTTTATAAAGGGGGTATTGGGTCTGAAATGATAGCTATGGCCATAAGTTAGCAACGTTTCCTAGGAACTGGGTTGATGTTAACTCTGCTAGTTCTGATCCATAGATCATAGTCCTTTGTAGATCTAAGGTCTATTGTAGACTTTGTGTGTTAGGTGCAGCATTTATCACATTTTATGTACCGCACTATATATATGATATTCAGTAGCTTACCCTTCTAAATGAAAAGATAAAAGGACTATAGATGAGTAGATTCTTAGTGAGTTGTTCCCCGCCCTCCCCCATTCCCACTAATTTGGTTAGAGATAGCCAATAGAGAAGATTCTTTAAACACGTGGATGAGGATAGAAACTCAATCCTTAACCATTACACATTTTCAGGACTGACTGTAAATTAAATTTTAGGCTATCATTAGCAATGTCCCGCTATTCTCAGATTTCTTTTATAGTCTCTTGTTTCGATGACCTTTTCGTACTTCGGTCTTTGCTTAATTTCATTCAGAGCTAGAAAATATGGTAATTTTTAACAACTCCTTGGTAATTCTGCAAATAAAAAGGAGGTTTTAAAAAGGCAGATTTAAAAAGAAAAGAATTGATTTGATTCCAAAGCTGGTATTAACATATTTTCATGCAGAGGAAAGATAAGGAGCAAGATGTATCTTAAGGGTATAAGAGGCCCATCAAATTGACCTACATGAGCTCACAGAAGTTACACGTTTCCTAAGGCCAAGGAACTGTTTCATGACCTTGAAGGGTATATTAGGATTTCTATTTAAGTCATTACATTTTCAAACATTGGAATTGCTCAGATTTGGTTCACTGCACAAACCAATCACTTAGAATGTTAAAGAGCATGACTTTGGTCTCCTGGAGACAGCTCTTCTGTGATTGAGCTCTCTTTTGCACGGCCTGTCTACCTTCCCTGTTAATTCTTTTTCTTGTTTTTTTTTTTCCCCCTTGTCAGCCTACATTGTGAATGCAACTGATAGAACAAACACCAACACCAAACACTGGAAATTCCCTCCTCTGAACTCATTTGAAACACATGCTGAGGTTCTCAATCGGCAAGTTTTATAAAATGTCAGAACGTTTTAGAGTTGGGAGTGATTGTTGGACTCATTCTAATCACACTGGGAGCTTAAGAAAATACTAATGCCTCAGCCCCACCTTCCGAAATTCTGAATTAACTTGTCTGGGGAAGACTGCAGGCCCCTATGTTTTTAAAAAGTTTTCCAAGCAATTTGAATGTCCTGCCAATTTGAGAACCACTGGGCTAGTCCCATTCGATCAGATAAAAAGAGAAATTCATATAGGATTTGACATAGCAAAGGGCACAAAACTAGACATCAGAATAGCTGAGACTAAACACTGCCGGCGTCGGCCCTCCCCGCCCCGCAGATGCCCGCGCGGCCTCCCTCCGCCGCGGGGACCCGCGGTGGCAGCCGCCGCAACCCCCGTCCTTCCCGCGCCCCGCGCCCCGCCGCCGCCGCCGCCGCCCGCGCTCACCTCAGGGGCGCAACCGGCACAGCCGGCCGTCGGCCTCGTTCCCGCCGAAGCGTCTCGGTGCGGTACTCCCTGCGCGGGCGGGTTCTTCCCCGGCGGTCGCAGGGGGTTCAGGGGTGGGGGGGCGGGGAACGGCCGTCACTTGAGCAACGAAGCGAAGCGCCGCCTGGTGGCATTTTCCACAGGCCGGCGCCACCGCAGCCGCCTTGGGTCCGCACAGCCCCCTGCCGGCCGCAGCTCTTGCTGTCTCGCCGAGCCGACAAGCCTCCGCGGACAGGGGAGGGAGCCGCGGCGCGAGTCGGGGGCCGGGCGGGGGTGTGCGCGGACTCTTTCCGCTGGGGACTGCGCGCATGCGCACCAGCGGGGCGGGACTCACGGCCGCTGCGTGGGGGCCGGTCCCGTCCAGGGGCGCTGGTCCGGCTCAGCCAATCGCGAGCGCCGGGTACCTCTTGGCGCGGGCGATTTGAATGGTTCGCGGCCGCCTGAGGTGGCGGCAGGTGGGCACGCCGCTGCCCTTTTGGGAGATTCTCTGAGATCGGGAGGGGAACCCGCCCCTCATCCTTTCGCCGGAGCCCCACCCTCCCCAGGCCGCGGGACTGGCAAAAAAAAAAACAAAAAAACAAAACAGCTGGGAAAGTAAAACAACACTGACTTCAGGATAACGGTTATGTCTTTGGATGGAAAGAAGGGAATGGGATAAAGGAAAGGTGAAAAAGAAACTTCAAGCATTTGTATATTATTTGATTTCTTAAAAGAAAGATTTTTAAATGCTAACATTTTGCAAAATGCTTCAATGTTTTAAAGAAATAAAATGTTAATATGTAATTTTATTACATAAAAACCCAAAATATAGTCATGCATATGCACACAGATATGCATATTTTATACCTAAACATAAAAAACATTATTCGATGAATAAAATGATAGAGATTTTCTTTATCATTGAGCTGTATTCTTTTCCTTAACTTACGGTTATTTCAGGTACTTCAGGGCTCCAGAGCTTGCCAGGAGACGCACATGTCCAAGAAGGCCAGTGCCCAGCAGGGAAGCAGGATGGAGCCCCAGGTGCAGGGAGGTCAAGGCAGGATGGGGGTACTGGGGATGGTCGAAGGCAGGCAGGGAGGCTCGGGGTCAGGCAACGGGGAGGGAAGCATCGGGGTGTATGTGGGGCACAGGTAGGCCAAGGCAGGATGGGGTGAGGGGCGCTGTGTGGGACCCAAGTAGGAAGGGAGGGGAGGGGTGCTTCAGGCGCCAGGGTCGGGCTATCCCCTCCCCCCACCTCCTGCCACCTCCCAAAGCAGCAGCTGAGTCCCTCCTGAGCTCCCTGTCGGACAGGCCCAGCTTTGGCATCTGCGTCCTTGCCCCAAGTTGCTACACGGCTCCCCTCATCTGGAGCCGCCGGCCCACTTTTCTTTCCCACCACAGACTGCATGCATCTTTGGACATGTGGCTGGCTCTGGGATGAAATGTTTCCAGGGCACTTCATTGGCACTCTTAACTCGTGAATAACACACTGAATTGTTTTATAAGTACGTTTCTAAATAGCTTATTCAGAAGAATATCAAAATTCCTCATTCCTGGTCAACAGTGACAGACGGTAATTTATCTTAGCATGTTATACATACTTCAATTAAGTATTTTTCCCCCTGTATCTGTGATCGTCTACAGATAAAACTGGTCTGCTATTAGCTTAGAGTCCATCTCTGCCTTTGCTCTTTCATTTTTCCTGAACTTCTCGTGTGGGATAATTTCTCATATCGCTTTCCCTGATCCTAACTTACTTATTATAATTAAGTGGGGTGTAGGAATAGGAATATAGTATAGTTACGAATGTACAATAACATATATTCCATTATTCTTAATTGATTTAAATTTACTTAAAAATTATAGTTGAAGATAGAGTGCCTCATTTGGAAGGGAAGGGAGTCTACAGAATATCTGCTTTTATAAAGGGGGTATTGGGTCTGAAATGATAGCTATGGCCATAAGTTAGCAACGTTTCCTAGGAACTGGGTTGATGTTAACTCTGCTAGTTCTGATCCATAGATCATAGTCCTTTGTAGATCTAAGGTCTATTGTAGACTTTGTGTGTTAGGTGCAGCATTTATCACATTTTATGTACCGCACTATATATATGATATTCAGTAGCTTACCCTTCTAAATGAAAAGATAAAAGGACTATAGATGAGTAGATTCTTAGTGAGTTGTTCCCCGCCCTCCCCCATTCCCACTAATTTGGTTAGAGATAGCCAATAGAGAAGATTCTTTAAACACGTGGATGAGGATAGAAACTCAATCCTTAACCATTACACATTTTCAGGACTGACTGTAAATTAAATTTTAGGCTATCATTAGCAATGTCCCGCTATTCTCAGATTTCTTTTATAGTCTCTTGTTTCGATGACCTTTTCGTACTTCGGTCTTTGCTTAATTTCATTCAGAGCTAGAAAATATGGTAATTTTTAACAACTCCTTGGTAATTCTGCAAATAAAAAGGAGGTTTTAAAAAGGCAGATTTAAAAAGAAAAGAATTGATTTGATTCCAAAGCTGGTATTAACATATTTTCATGCAGAGGAAAGATAAGGAGCAAGATGTATCTTAAGGGTATAAGAGGCCCATCAAATTGACCTACATGAGCTCACAGAAGTTACACGTTTCCTAAGGCCAAGGAACTGTTTCATGACCTTGAAGGGTATATTAGGATTTCTATTTAAGTCATTACATTTTCAAACATTGGAATTGCTCAGATTTGGTTCACTGCACAAACCAATCACTTAGAATGTTAAAGAGCATGACTTTGGTCTCCTGGAGACAGCTCTTCTGTGATTGAGCTCTCTTTTGCACGGCCTTTCTACCTTCCCTGTTAATTCTTTTTCTTGTTTTTTTTTTCCCCCTTGTCAGCCTACATTGTGAATGCAACTGATAGAACAAACACCAACACCAAACACTGGAAATTCCCTCCTCTGAACTCATTTGAAACACATGCTGAGGTTCTCAATCGGCAAGTTTTATAAAATGTCAGAACGTTTTAGAGTTGGGAGTGATTGTTGGACTCATTCTAATCACACTGGGAGCTTAAGAAAATACTAATGCCTCAGCCCCACCTTCCGAAATTCTGAATTAACTTGTCTGGGGAAGACTGCAGGCCCCTATGTTTTTAAAAAGTTTTCCAAGCAATTTGAATGTCCTGCCAATTTGAGAACCACTGGGCTAGTCCCATTCGATCAGATAAAAAGAGAAATTCATATAGGATTTGACATAGCAAAGGGCACAAAACTAGACATCAGAATAGCTGAGACTAAACACTGCCGGCGTCGGCCCTCCCCGCCCCGCAGATGCCCGCGCGGCCTCCCTCCGCCGCGGGGACCCGCGGTGGCAGCCGCCGCAACCCCCGTCCTTCCCGCGCCCCGCGCCCCGCCGCCGCCCCGCGCCCCGCCGCCGCCGCCGCCGCCCGCGCTCACCTCAGGGGCGCAACCGGCACAGCCGGCCGTCGGCCTCGTTCCCGCCGAAGCGTCTCGGTGCGGTACTCCCTGCGCGGGCGGGTTCTTCCCCGGCGGTCGCAGGGGGTTCAGGGGTGGGGGGGCGGGGAACGGCCGTCACTTGAGCAACGAAGCGAAGCGCCGCCTGGTGGCATTTTCCACAGGCCGGCGCCACCGCAGCCGCCTTGGGTCCGCACAGCCCCCTGCCGGCCGCAGCTCTTGCTGTCTCGCCGAGCCGACAAGCCTCCACGGACAGGGGAGGGAGCCGCGGCGCGAGTCGGGGGCCGGGCGGGGGTGTGCGCGGACTCTTTCCGCTGGGGACTGCGCGCATGCGCACCAGCGGGGCGGGACTCACGGCCGCTGCGTGGGGGCCGGTCCCGTCCAGGGGCGCTGGTCCGGCTCAGCCAATCGCGAGCGCCGGGTACCTCTTGGCGCGGGCGATTTGAATGGTTCGCGGCCGCCTGAGGTGGCGGCAGGTGGGCACGCCGCTGCCCTGTTGGGAGATTCTCTGAGATCGGGAGGGGAACCCGCCCCTCATCCTTTCGCCGGAGCCCCACCCTCCCCAGGCCGCGGGACTGGCAAAAAAAAAAAAAAAAAAAAAAAAAAACAGCTGGGAAAGTAAAACAACACTGACTTCAGGATAACGGTTATGTCTTTGGATGGAAAGAAGGGAATGGGATAAAGGAAAGGTGAAAAAGAAACTTCAAGCATTTGTATATTATTTGATTTCTTAAAAGAAAGATTTTTAAATGCTAACATTTTGCAAAATGCTTCAATGTTTTAAAGAAATAAAATGTTAATATGTAATTTTATTACATAAAAACCCAAAATATAGTCATGCATATGCACACAGATACGCATATTTTATACCTAAACATAAAAAACATTTTTCGATGAATAAAATGATAGAGATTTTCTTTATCATTGAGCTGTATTCTTTTCCTTAACTTACGGTTATTTCAGGTACTTCAGGGCTCCAGAGCTTGCCAGGAGACGCACATGTCCAAGAAGGCCAGTGCCCAGCAGGGAAGCAGGATGGAGCCCCAGGTGCAGGGAGGTCAAGGCAGGATGGGGGTACTGGGGATGGTCGAAGGCAGGCAGGGAGGCTCGGGGTCAGGCAACGGGGAGGGAAGCATCGGGGTGTATGTGGGGCACAGGTAGGCCAAGGCAGGATGGGGTGAGGGGCGCTGTGTGGGACCCAAGTAGGAAGGGAGGGGAGGGGTGCTTCAGGCGCCAGGGTCGGGCTATCCCCTCCCCCCACCTCCTGCCACCTCCCAAAGCAGCAGCTGAGTCCCTCCTGAGCTCCCTGTCGGACAGGCCCAGCTTTGGCATCTGCGTCCTTGCCCCAAGTTGCTACACGGCTCCCCTCATCTGGAGCCGCCGGCCCACTTTTCTTTCCCACCACAGACTGCATGCATCTTTGGACATGTGGCTGGCTCTGGGATGAAATGTTTCCAGGGCACTTCATTGGCACTCTTAACTCGTGAATAACACACTGAATTGTTTTATAAGTACGTTTCTAAATAGCTTATTCAGAAGAATATCAAAATTCCTCATTCCTGGTCAACAGTGACAGACGGTAATTTATCTTAGCATGTTATACATACTTCAATTAAGTATTTTTCCCCCTTTATCTGTGATCGTCTACAGATAAAACTGGTCTGCTATTAGCTTAGAGTCCATCTCTGCCTTTGCTCTTTCATTTTTCCTGAACTTCTCGTGTGGGATAATTTCTCATATCGCTTTCCCTGATCCTAACTTACTTATTATAATTAAGTGGGGTGTAGGAATAGGAATACAGTATAGTTACGAATGTACAATAACATATATTCCATTATTCTTAATTGATTTAAATTTACTTAAAAATTATAGTTGAAGATAGAGTGCCTCATTTGGAAGGGAAGGGAGTCTACAGAATATCTGCTTTTATAAAGGGGGTATTGGGTCTGAAATGATAGCTATGGCCATAAGTTAGCAACGTTTCCTAGGAACTGGGTTGATGTTAACTCTGCTAGTTCTGATCCATAGATCATAGTCCTTTGTAGATCTAAGGTCTATTGTAGACTTTGTGTGTTAGGTGCAGCATTTATCACATTTTATGTACCGCACTATATATATGATATTCAGTAGCTTACCCTTCTAAATGAAAAGATAAAAGGACTATAGATGAGTAGATTCTTAGTGAGTTGTTCCCCGCCCTCACCCATTCCCACTAATTTAGGTTAGAGATAGCCAATAGAGAAGATTCTTTAAACACGTGGATGAGGATAGAAACTCAATCCTTAACCATTACACATTTTCAGGACTGACTGTAAATTAAATTTTAGGCTATCATTAGCAATGTACCGCTATTCTCAGATTTCTTTTATAGTCTCTTGTTTCGATGACCTTTTCGTACTTCGGTCTTTGCTTAATTTCATTCAGAGCTAGAAAATATGGTAATTTTTAACAACTCCTTGGTAATTCTGCAAATAAAAAGGAGGTTTTAAAAAGGCAGATTTAAAAAGAAAAGAATTGATTTGATTCCAAAGCTGGTATTAACATATTTTCATGCAGAGGAAAGATAAGGAGCAAGATGTATCTTAAGGGTATAAGAGGCCCATCAAATTGACCTACATGAGCTCACAGAAGTTACACGTTTCCTAAGGCCAAGGAACTGTTTCATGACCTTGAAGGGTATATTAGGATTTCTATTTAAGTCATTACATTTTCAAACATTGGAATTGCTCAGATTTGGTTCACTGCACAAACCAATCACTTAGAATGTTAAAGAGCATGACTTTGGTCTCCTGGAGACAGCTCTTCTGTGATTGAGCTCTCTTTTGCACGGCCTTTCTACCTTCCCTGTTAATTCTTTTTCTTGTTTTTTTTTTCCCCCTTGTCAGCCTACATTGTGAATGCAACTGATAGAACAAACACCAACACCAAACACTGGAAATTCCCTCCTCTGAACTCATTTGAAACACATGCTGAGGTTCTCAATCGGCAAGTTTTATAAAATGTCAGAACGTTTTAGAGTTGGGAGTGATTGTTGGACTCATTCTAATCACACTGGGAGCTTAAGAAAATACTAATGCCTCAGCCCCACCTTCCGAAATTCTGAATTAACTTGTCTGGGGAAGACTGCAGGCCCCTATGTTTTTAAAAAGTTTTCCAAGCAATTTGAATGTCCTGCCAATTTGAGAACCACTGGGCTAGTCCCATTCGATCAGATAAAAAGAGAAATTCATATAGGATTTGACATAGCAAAGGGCACAAAACTAGACATCAGAATAGCTGAGACTAAACACTGCCGGCGTCGGCCCTCCCCGCCCCGCAGATGCCCGCGCGGCCTCCCTCCGCCGCGGGGACCCGCGGTGGCAGCCGCCGCAACCCCCGTCCTTCCCGCGCCCCGCGCCCCGCCGCCGCCGCCGCCGCCGCCGCCGCCGCCGCCCGCGCTCACCTCAGGGGCGCAACCGGCACAGCCGGCCGTCGGCCTCGTTCCCGCCGAAGCGTCTCGGTGCGGTACTCCCTGCGCGGGCGGGTTCTTCCCCGGCGGTCGCAGGGGGTTCAGGGGTGGGGGGGCGGGGAACGGCCGTCACTTGAGCAACGAAGCGAAGCGCCGCCTGGTGGCATTTTCCACAGGCCGGCGCCACCGCAGCCGCCTTGGGTCCGCACAGCCCCCTGCCGGCCGCAGCTCTTGCTGTCTCGCCGAGCCGACAAGCCTCCGCGGACAGGGGAGGGAGCCGCGGCGCGAGTCGGGGGCCGGGCGGGGGTGTGCGCGGACTCTTTCCGCTGGGGACTGCGCGCATGCGCACCAGCGGGGCGGGACTCACGGCCGCTGCGTGGGGGCCGGTCCCGTCCAGGGGCGCTGGTCCGGCTCAGCCAATCGCGAGCGCCGGGTACCTCTTGGCGCGGGCGATTTGAATGGTTCGCGGCCGCCTGAGGTGGCGGCAGGTGGGCACGCCGCTGCCCTTTTGGGAGATTCTCTGAGATCGGGAGGGGAACCCGCCCCTCATCCTTTCGCCGGAGCCCCACCCTCCCCAGGCCGCGGGACTGGCAAAAAAAAAAACAAAAAAACAAAACAGCTGGGAAAGTAAAACAACACTGACTTCAGGATAACGGTTATGTCTTTGGATGGAAAGAAGGGAATGGGATAAAGGAAAGGTGAAAAAGAAACTTCAAGCATTTGTATATTATTTGATTTCTTAAAAGAAAGATTTTTAAATGCTAACATTTTGCAAAATGCTTCAATGTTTTAAAGAAATAAAATGTTAATATGTAATTTTATTACATAAAAACCCAAAATATAGTCATGCATATGCACACAGATACGCATATTTTATACCTAAACATAAAAAACATTATTCGATGAATAAAATGATAGAGATTTTCTTTATCATTGAGCTGTATTCTTTTCCTTAACTTACGGTTATTTCAGGTACTTCAGGGCTCCAGAGCTTGCCAGGAGACGCACATGTCCAAGAAGGCCAGTGCCCAGCAGGGAAGCAGGATGGAGCCCCAGGTGCAGGGAGGTCAAGGCAGGATGGGGGTACTGGGGATGGTCGAAGGCAGGCAGGGAGGCTCGGGGTCAGGCAACGGGGAGGGAAGCATCGGGGTGTATGTGGGGCACAGGTAGGCCAAGGCAGGATGGGGTGAGGGGCGCTGTGTGGGACCCAAGTAGGAAGGGAGGGGAGGGGTGCTTCAGGCGCCAGGGTCGGGCTATCCCCTCCCCCCACCTCCTGCCACCTCCCAAAGCAGCAGCTGAGTCCCTCCTGAGCTCCCTGTCGGACAGGCCCAGCTTTGGCATCTGCGTCCTTGCCCCAAGTTGCTACACGGCTCCCCTCATCTGGAGCCGCCGGCCCACTTTTCTTTCCCACCACAGACTGAATGCATCTTTGGACATGTGGCTGGCTCTGGGATGAAATGTTTCCAGGGCACTTCATTGGCACTCTTAACTCGTGTCATAACACACTGAATTGTTTTATAAGTACGTTTAGAAATAGCTTATTCACAAGAATATCAAACTTCCTCATTCCTGGTCAACAGTGACAGACGGTAATTTATCTTAGCATGTTATACATACTTCAATTAACTATTTTTTCCCCCTTTATCTGTGATCGTCTACAGATAAAACTGGTCTGCTATTAGCTTAGAGTCCATCTCTGCCTTTGCTCTTTCATTTTTCCTGAACTTCTCGTGTGGGATAATTTCTCATATCGCTTTCCCTGATCCTAACTTACTTATTATAATTAAGTGGGGTGTAGGAATAGGAATACAGTATAGTTACGAATGTACAATAACATATATTCCATTATTCTTAATTGATTTAAATTTACTTAAAAATTATAGTTGAAGATAGAGTGCCTCATTTGGAAGGGAAGGGAGTCTACAGAATATCTGCTTTTATAAAGGGGGTATTGGGTCTGAAATGATAGCTATGGCCATAAGTTAGCAACGTTTCCTAGGAACTGGGTTGATGTTAACTCTGCTAGTTCTGATCCATAGATCATAGTCCTTTGTAGATCTAAGGTCTATTGTAGACTTTGTGTGTTAGGTGCAGCATTTATCACATTTTATGTACCGCACTATATATATGATATTCAGTAGCTTACCCTTCTAAATGAAAAGATAAAAGGACTATAGATGAGTAGATTCTTAGTGAGTTGTTCCCCGCCCTCCCCCATTCCCACTAATTTGGTTAGAGATAGCCAATAGAGAAGATTCTTTAAACACGTGGATGAGGATAGAAACTCAATCCTTAACCATTACACATTTTCAGGACTGACTGTAAATTAAATTTTAGGCTATCATTAGCAATGTCCCGCTATTCTCAGATTTCTTTTATAGTCTCTTGTTTCGATGACCTTTTCGTACTTCGGTCTTTGCTTAATTTCATTCAGAGGTAGAAAATATGGTAATTTTTAACAACTCCTTGGTAATTCTGCAAATAAAAAGGAGGTTTTAAAAAGGCAGATTTAAAAAGAAAAGAATTGATTTGATTCCAAAGCTGGTATTAACATATTTTCATGCAGAGGAAAGATAAGGAGCAAGATGTATCTGAAGGGTATAAGAGGCCCATCAAATTGACCTACATGAGCTCACAGAAGTTACACGTTTCCTAAGGCCAAGGAACTGTTTCATGACCTTGAAGGGTATATTAGGATTTCTATTTAAGTCATTACATTTTCAAACATTGGAATTGCTCAGATTTGGTTCACTGCACAAACCAATCACTTAGAATGTTAAAGAGCATGACTTTGGTCTCCTGGAGACAGCTCTTCTGTGATTGAGCTCTCTTTTGCACGGCCTGTCTACCTTCCCTGTTAATTCTTTTTCTTGTTTTTTTTTTTTCCCCTTGTCAGCCTACATTGTGAATGCAACTGATAGAACAAACACCAACACCAAACACTGGAAATTCCCTCCTCTGAACTCATTTGAAACACATGCTGAGGTTCTCAATCGGCAAGTTTTATAAAATGTCAGAACGTTTTAGAGTTGGGAGTGATTGTTGGACTCATTCTAATCACACTGGGAGCTTAAGAAAATACTAATGCCTCAGCCCCACCTTCCGAAATTCTGAATTAACTTGTCTGGGGAAGACTGCAGGCCCCTATGTTTTTAAAAAGTTTTCCAAGCAATTTGAATGTCCTGCCAATTTGAGAACCACTGGGCTAGTCCCATTCGATCAGATAAAAAGAGAAATTCATATAGGATTTGACATAGCAAAGGGCACAAAACTAGACATCAGAATAGCTGAGACTAAACACTGCCGGCGTCGGCCCTCCCCGCCCCGCAGATGCCCGCGCGGCCTCCCTCCGCCGCGGGGACCCGCGGTGGCAGCCGCCGCAACCCCCGTCCTTCCCGCGCCCCGCGCCCCGCCGCCGCCGCCGCCGCCGCCGCCGCCGCCGCCCGCGCTCACCTCAGGGGCGCAACCGGCACAGCCGGCCGTCGGCCTCGTTCCCGCCGAAGCGTCTCGGTGCGGTACTCCCTGCGCGGGCGGGTTCTTCCCCGGCGGTCGCAGGGGGTTCAGGGGTGGGGGGGCGGGGAACGGCCGTCACTTGAGCAACGAAGCGAAGCGCCGCCTGGTGGCATTTTCCACAGGCCGGCGCCACCGCAGCCGCCTTGGGTCCGCACAGCCCCCTGCCGGCCGCAGCTCTTGCTGTCTCGCCGAGCCGACAAGCCTCCGCGGACAGGGGAGGGAGCCGCGGCGCGAGTCGGGGGCCGGGCGGGGGTATGCGCGGACTCTTTCCGCTGGGGACTGCGCGCATGCGCACCAGCGGGGCGGGACTCACGGCCGCTGCGTGGGGGCCGGTCCCGTCCAGGGGCGCTGGTCCGGCTCAGCCAATCGCGAGCGCCGGGTACCTCTTGGCGCGGGCGATTTGAATGGTTCGCGGCCGCCTGAGGTGGCGGCAGGTGGGCACGCCGCTGCCCTTTTGGGAGATTCTCTGAGATCGGGAGGGGAACCCGCCCCTCATCCTTTCGCCGGAGCCCCACCCTCCCCAGGCCGCGGGACTGGCAAAAAAAAAAACAAAAAAACAAAACAGCTGGGAAAGTAAAACAACACTGACTTCAGGATAACGGTTATGTCTTTGGATGGAAAGAAGGGAATGGGATAAAGGAAAGGTGAAAAAGAAACTTCAAGCATTTGTATATTATTTGATTTCTTAAAAGAAAGATTTTTAAATGCTAACATTTTGCAAAATGCTTCAATGTTTTAAAGAAATAAAATGTTAATATGTAATTTTATTACATAAAAACCCAGAATATAGTCATGCATATGCACACAGATATGCATATTTTATACCTAAACATAAAAAACATTATTCGATGAATAAAATGATAGAGATTTTCTTTATCATTGAGCTGTATTCTTTTCCTTAACTTACGGTTATTTCAGGTACTTCAGGGCTCCAGAGCTTGCCAGGAGACGCACATGTCCAAGAAGGCCAGTGCCCAGCAGGGAAGCAGGATGGAGCCCCAGGTGCAGGGAGGTCAAGGCAGGATGGGGGTACTGGGGATGGTCGAAGGCAGGCAGGGAGGCTCGGGGTCAGGCAACGGGGAGGGAAGCATCGGGGTGTATGTGGGGCACAGGTAGGCCAAGGCAGGATGGGGTGAGGGGCGCTGTGTGGGACCCAAGTAGGAAGGGAGGGGAGGGGTGCTTCAGGCGCCAGGGTCGGGCTATCCCCTCCCCCCACCTCCTGCCACCTCCCAAAGCAGCAGCTGAGTCCCTCCTGAGCTCCCTGTCGGACAGGCCCAGCTTTGGCATCTGCGTCCTTGCCCCAAGTTGCTACACGGCTCCCCTCATCTGGAGCCGCCGGCCCACTTTTCTTTCCCACCACAGACTGCATGCATCTTTGGACATGTGGCTGGCTCTGGGATGAAATGTTTCCAGGGCACTTCATTGGCACTCTTAACTCGTGAATAACACACTGAATTGTTTTATAAGTACGTTTCTAAATAGCTTATTCAGAAGAATATCAAAATTCCTCATTCCTGGTCAACAGTGACAGACGGTAATTTATCTTAGCATGTTATACATACTTCAATTAAGTATTTTTCCCCCTGTATCTGTGATCGTCTACAGATAAAACTGGTCTGCTATTAGCTTAGAGTCCATCTCTGCCTTTGCTCTTTCATTTTTCCTGAACTTCTCGTGTGGGATAATTTCTCATATCGCTTTCCCTGATCCTAACTTACTTATTATAATTAAGTGGGGTGTAGGAATAGGAATATAGTATAGATACGAATGTACAATAACATATATTCCATTATTCTTAATTGATTTAAATTTACTTAAAAATTATAGTTGAAGATAGAGTGCCTCATTTGGAAGGGAAGGGAGTCTACAGAATATCTGCTTTTATAAAGGGGGTATTGGGTCTGAAATGATAGCTATGGCCATAAGTTAGCAACGTTTCCTAGGAACTGGGTTGATGTTAACTCTGCTAGTTCTGATCCATAGATCATAGTCCTTTGTAGATCTAAGGTCTATTGTAGACTTTGTGTGTTAGGTGCAGCATTTATCACATTTTATGTACCGCACTATATATATGATATTCAGTAGCTTACCCTTCTAAATGAAAAGATAAAAGGACTATAGATGAGTAGATTCTTAGTGAGTTGTTCCCCGCCCTCCCCCATTCCCACTAATTTGGTTAGAGATAGCCAATAGAGAAGATTCTTTAAACACGTGGATGAGGATAGAAACTCAATCCTTAACCATTACACATTTTCAGGACTGACTGTAAATTAAATTTTAGGCTATCATTAGCAATGTCCCGCTATTCTCAGATTTCTTTTATAGTCTCTTGTTTCGATGACCTTTTCGTACTTCGGTCTTTGCTTAATTTCATTCAGAGCTAGAAAATATGGTAATTTTTAACAACTCCTTGGTAATTCTGCAAATAAAAAGGAGGTTTTAAAAAGGCAGATTTAAAAAGAAAAGAATTGATTTGATTCCAAAGCTGGTATTAACATATTTTCATGCAGAGGAAAGATAAGGAGCAAGATGTATCTTAAGGGTATAAGAGGCCCATCAAATTGACCTACATGAGCTCACAGAAGTTACACGTTTCCTAAGGCCAAGGAACTGTTTCATGACCTTGAAGGGTATATTAGGATTTCTATTTAAGTCATTACATTTTCAAACATTGGAATTGCTCAGATTTGGTTCACTGCACAAACCAATCACTTAGAATGTTAAAGAGCATGACTTTGGTCTCCTGGAGACAGCTCTTCTGTGATTGAGCTCTCTTTTGCACGGCCTTTCTACCTTCCCTGTTAATTCTTTTTCTTGTTTTTTTTTTCCCCCTTGTCAGCCTACATTGTGAATGCAACTGATAGAACAAACACCAACACCAAACACTGGAAATTCCCTCCTCTGAACTCATTTGAAACACATGCTGAGGTTCTCAATCGGCAAGTTTTATAAAATGTCAGAACGTTTTAGAGTTGGGAGTGATTGTTGGACTCATTCTAATCACACTGGGAGCTTAAGAAAATACTAATGCCTCAGCCCCACCTTCCGAAATTCTGAATTAACTTGTCTGGGGAAGACTGCAGGCCCCTATGTTTTTAAAAAGTTTTCCAAGCAATTTGAATGTCCTGCCAATTTGAGAACCACTGGGCTAGTCCCATTCGATCAGATAAAAAGAGAAATTCATATAGGATTTGACATAGCAAAGGGCACAAAACTAGACATCAGAATAGCTGAGACTAAACACTGCCGGCGTCGGCCCTCCCCGCCCCGCAGATGCCCGCGCGGCCTCCCTCCGCCGCGGGGACCCGCGGTGGCAGCCGCCGCAACCCCCGTCCTTCCCGCGCCCCGCGCCCCGCCGCCGCCGCCGCCGCCGCCGCCGCCGCCGCCCGCGCTCACCTCAGGGGCGCAACCGGCACAGCCGGCCGTCGGCCTCGTTCCCGCCGAAGCGTCTCGGTGCGGTACTCCCTGCGCGGGCGGGTTCTTCCCCGGCGGTCGCAGGGGGTTCAGGGGTGGGGGGGCGGGGAACGGCCGTCACTTGAGCAACGAAGCGAAGCGCCGCCTGGTGGCATTTTCCACAGGCCGGCGCCACCGCAGCCGCCTTGGGTCCGCACAGCCCCCTGCCGGCCGCAGCTCTTGCTGTCTCGCCGAGCCGACAAGCCTCCGCGGACAGGGGAGGGAGCCGCGGCGCGAGTCGGGGGCCGGGCGGGGGTGTGCGCGGACTCTTTCCGCTGGGGACTGCGCGCATGCGCACCAGCGGGGCGGGACTCACGGCCGCTGCGTGGGGGCCGGTCCCGTCCAGGGGCGCTGGTCCGGCTCAGCCAATCGCGAGCGCCGGGTACCTCTTGGCGCGGGCGATTTGAATGGTTCGCGGCCGCCTGAGGTGGCGGCAGGTGGGCACGCCGCTGCCCTTTTGGGAGATTCTCTGAGATCGGGAGGGGAACCCGCCCCTCATCCTTTCGCCGGAGCCCCACCCTCCCCAGGCCGCGGGACTGGCAAAAAAAAAAACAAAAAAACAAAACAGCTGGGAAAGTAAAACAACACTGACTTCAGGATAACGGTTATGTCTTTGGATGGAAAGAAGGGAATGGGATAAAGGAAAGGTGAAAAAGAAACTTCAAGCATTTGTATATTATTTGATTTCTTAAAAGAAAGATTTTTAAATGCTAACATTTTGCAAAATGCTTCAATGTTTTAAAGAAATAAAATGTTAATATGTAATTTTATTACATAAAAACCCAAAATATAGTCATGCATATGCACACAGATACGCATATTTTATACCTAAACATAAAAAACATTATTCGATGAATAAAATGATAGAGATTTTCTTTATCATTGAGCTGTATTCTTTTCCTTAACTTACGGTTATTTCAGGTACTTCAGGGCTCCAGAGCTTGCCAGGAGACGCACATGTCCAAGAAGGCCAGTGCCCAGCAGGGAAGCAGGATGGAGCCCCAGGTGCAGGGAGGTCAAGGCAGGATGGGGGTACTGGGGATGGTCGAAGGCAGGCAGGGAGGCTCGGGGTCAGGCAACGGGGAGGGAAGCATCGGGGTGTATGTGGGGCACAGGTAGGCCAAGGCAGGATGGGGTGAGGGGCGCTGTGTGGGACCCAAGTAGGAAGGGAGGGGAGGGGTGCTTCAGGCGCCAGGGTCGGGCTATCCCCTCCCCCCACCTCCTGCCACCTCCCAAAGCAGCAGCTGAGTCCCTCCTGAGCTCCCTGTCGGACAGGCCCAGCTTTGGCATCTGCGTCCTTGCCCCAAGTTGCTACACGGCTCCCCTCATCTGGAGCCGCCGGCCCACTTTTCTTTCCCACCACAGACTGAATGCATCTTTGGACATGTGGCTGGCTCTGGGATGAAATGTTTCCAGGGCACTTCATTGGCACTCTTAACTCGTGTCATAACACACTGAATTGTTTTATAAGTACGTTTAGAAATAGCTTATTCACAAGAATATCAAACTTCCTCATTCCTGGTCAACAGTGACAGACGGTAATTTATCTTAGCATGTTATACATACTTCAATTAACTATTTTTTCCCCCTTTATCTGTGATCGTCTACAGATAAAACTGGTCTGCTATTAGCTTAGAGTCCATCTCTGCCTTTGCTCTTTCATTTTTCCTGAACTTCTCGTGTGGGATAATTTCTCATATCGCTTTCCCTGATCCTAACTTACTTATTATAATTAAGTGGGGTGTAGGAATAGGAATACAGTATAGTTACGAATGTACAATAACATATATTCCATTATTCTTAATTGATTTAAATTTACTTAAAAATTATAGTTGAAGATAGAGTGCCTCATTTGGAAGGGAAGGGAGTCTACAGAATATCTGCTTTTATAAAGGGGGTATTGGGTCTGAAATGATAGCTATGGCCATAAGTTAGCAAC
Organism: Camelus dromedarius; assembly: GCF_036321535.1. Lineage (NCBI taxonomy): Eukaryota > Metazoa > Chordata > Mammalia > Artiodactyla > Camelidae > Camelus > Camelus dromedarius. The sequence continues at coordinate 3,196,800 of NC_087449.1, read as the reverse complement.
GTTTCCTAGGAACTGGGTTGATGTTAACTCTGCTAGTTCTGATCCATAGATCATAGTCCTTTGTAGATCTAAGGTCTATTGTAGACTTTGTGTGTTAGGTGCAGCATTTATCACATTTTATGTACCGCACTATATATATGATATTCAGTAGCTTACCCTTCTAAATGAAAAGATAAAAGGACTATAGATGAGTAGATTCTTAGTGAGTTGTTCCCCGCCCTCCCCCATTCCCACTAATTTGGTTAGAGATAGCCAATAGAGAAGATTCTTTAAACACGTGGATGAGGATAGAAACTCAATCCTTAACCATTACACATTTTCAGGACTGACTGTAAATTAAATTTTAGGCTATCATTAGCAATGTCCCGCTATTCTCAGATTTCTTTTATAGTCTCTTGTTTCGATGACCTTTTCGTACTTCGGTCTTTGCTTAATTTCATTCAGAGGTAGAAAATATGGTAATTTTTAACAACTCCTTGGTAATTCTGCAAATAAAAAGGAGGTTTTAAAAAGGCAGATTTAAAAAGAAAAGAATTGATTTGATTCCAAAGCTGGTATTAACATATTTTCATGCAGAGGAAAGATAAGGAGCAAGATGTATCTGAAGGGTATAAGAGGCCCATCAAATTGACCTACATGAGCTCACAGAAGTTACACGTTTCCTAAGGCCAAGGAACTGTTTCATGACCTTGAAGGGTATATTAGGATTTCTATTTAAGTCATTACATTTTCAAACATTGGAATTGCTCAGATTTGGTTCACTGCACAAACCAATCACTTAGAATGTTAAAGAGCATGACTTTGGTCTCCTGGAGACAGCTCTTCTGTGATTGAGCTCTCTTTTGCACGGCCTGTCTACCTTCCCTGTTAATTCTTTTTCTTGTTTTTTTTTTTTCCCCTTGTCAGCCTACATTGTGAATGCAACTGATAGAACAAACACCAACACCAAACACTGGAAATTCCCTCCTCTGAACTCATTTGAAACACATGCTGAGGTTCTCAATCGGCAAGTTTTATAAAATGTCAGAACGTTTTAGAGTTGGGAGTGATTGTTGGACTCATTCTAATCACACTGGGAGCTTAAGAAAATACTAATGCCTCAGCCCCACCTTCCGAAATTCTGAATTAACTTGTCTGGGGAAGACTGCAGGCCCCTATGTTTTTAAAAAGTTTTCCAAGCAATTTGAATGTCCTGCCAATTTGAGAACCACTGGGCTAGTCCCATTCGATCAGATAAAAAGAGAAATTCATATAGGATTTGACATAGCAAAGGGCACAAAACTAGACATCAGAATAGCTGAGACTAAACACTGCCGGCGTCGGCCCTCCCCGCCCCGCAGATGCCCGCGCGGCCTCCCTCCGCCGCGGGGACCCGCGGTGGCAGCCGCCGCAACCCCCGTCCTTCCCGCGCCCCGCGCCCCGCCGCCGCCGCCGCCGCCGCCGCCGCCGCCGCCCGCGCTCACCTCAGGGGCGCAACCGGCACAGCCGGCCGTCGGCCTCGTTCCCGCCGAAGCGTCTCGGTGCGGTACTCCCTGCGCGGGCGGGTTCTTCCCCGGCGGTCGCAGGGGGTTCAGGGGTGGGGGGGCGGGGAACGGCCGTCACTTGAGCAACGAAGCGAAGCGCCGCCTGGTGGCATTTTCCACAGGCCGGCGCCACCGCAGCCGCCTTGGGTCCGCACAGCCCCCTGCCGGCCGCAGCTCTTGCTGTCTCGCCGAGCCGACAAGCCTCCGCGGACAGGGGAGGGAGCCGCGGCGCGAGTCGGGGGCCGGGCGGGGGTATGCGCGGACTCTTTCCGCTGGGGACTGCGCGCATGCGCACCAGCGGGGCGGGACTCACGGCCGCTGCGTGGGGGCCGGTCCCGTCCAGGGGCGCTGGTCCGGCTCAGCCAATCGCGAGCGCCGGGTACCTCTTGGCGCGGGCGATTTGAATGGTTCGCGGCCGCCTGAGGTGGCGGCAGGTGGGCACGCCGCTGCCCTTTTGGGAGATTCTCTGAGATCGGGAGGGGAACCCGCCCCTCATCCTTTCGCCGGAGCCCCACCCTCCCCAGGCCGCGGGACTGGCAAAAAAAAAAACAAAAAAACAAAACAGCTGGGAAAGTAAAACAACACTGACTTCAGGATAACGGTTATGTCTTTGGATGGAAAGAAGGGAATGGGATAAAGGAAAGGTGAAAAAGAAACTTCAAGCATTTGTATATTATTTGATTTCTTAAAAGAAAGATTTTTAAATGCTAACATTTTGCAAAATGCTTCAATGTTTTAAAGAAATAAAATGTTAATATGTAATTTTATTACATAAAAACCCAGAATATAGTCATGCATATGCACACAGATATGCATATTTTATACCTAAACATAAAAAACATTATTCGATGAATAAAATGATAGAGATTTTCTTTATCATTGAGCTGTATTCTTTTCCTTAACTTACGGTTATTTCAGGTACTTCAGGGCTCCAGAGCTTGCCAGGAGACGCACATGTCCAAGAAGGCCAGTGCCCAGCAGGGAAGCAGGATGGAGCCCCAGGTGCAGGGAGGTCAAGGCAGGATGGGGGTACTGGGGATGGTCGAAGGCAGGCAGGGAGGCTCGGGGTCAGGCAACGGGGAGGGAAGCATCGGGGTGTATGTGGGGCACAGGTAGGCCAAGGCAGGATGGGGTGAGGGGCGCTGTGTGGGACCCAAGTAGGAAGGGAGGGGAGGGGTGCTTCAGGCGCCAGGGTCGGGCTATCCCCTCCCCCCACCTCCTGCCACCTCCCAAAGCAGCAGCTGAGTCCCTCCTGAGCTCCCTGTCGGACAGGCCCAGCTTTGGCATCTGCGTCCTTGCCCCAAGTTGCTACACGGCTCCCCTCATCTGGAGCCGCCGGCCCACTTTTCTTTCCCACCACAGACTGCATGCATCTTTGGACATGTGGCTGGCTCTGGGATGAAATGTTTCCAGGGCACTTCATTGGCACTCTTAACTCGTGAATAACACACTGAATTGTTTTATAAGTACGTTTCTAAATAGCTTATTCAGAAGAATATCAAAATTCCTCATTCCTGGTCAACAGTGACAGACGGTAATTTATCTTAGCATGTTATACATACTTCAATTAAGTATTTTTCCCCCTGTATCTGTGATCGTCTACAGATAAAACTGGTCTGCTATTAGCTTAGAGTCCATCTCTGCCTTTGCTCTTTCATTTTTCCTGAACTTCTCGTGTGGGATAATTTCTCATATCGCTTTCCCTGATCCTAACTTACTTATTATAATTAAGTGGGGTGTAGGAATAGGAATATAGTATAGATACGAATGTACAATAACATATATTCCATTATTCTTAATTGATTTAAATTTACTTAAAAATTATAGTTGAAGATAGAGTGCCTCATTTGGAAGGGAAGGGAGTCTACAGAATATCTGCTTTTATAAAGGGGGTATTGGGTCTGAAATGATAGCTATGGCCATAAGTTAGCAACGTTTCCTAGGAACTGGGTTGATGTTAACTCTGCTAGTTCTGATCCATAGATCATAGTCCTTTGTAGATCTAAGGTCTATTGTAGACTTTGTGTGTTAGGTGCAGCATTTATCACATTTTATGTACCGCACTATATATATGATATTCAGTAGCTTACCCTTCTAAATGAAAAGATAAAAGGACTATAGATGAGTAGATTCTTAGTGAGTTGTTCCCCGCCCTCCCCCATTCCCACTAATTTGGTTAGAGATAGCCAATAGAGAAGATTCTTTAAACACGTGGATGAGGATAGAAACTCAATCCTTAACCATTACACATTTTCAGGACTGACTGTAAATTAAATTTTAGGCTATCATTAGCAATGTCCCGCTATTCTCAGATTTCTTTTATAGTCTCTTGTTTCGATGACCTTTTCGTACTTCGGTCTTTGCTTAATTTCATTCAGAGCTAGAAAATATGGTAATTTTTAACAACTCCTTGGTAATTCTGCAAATAAAAAGGAGGTTTTAAAAAGGCAGATTTAAAAAGAAAAGAATTGATTTGATTCCAAAGCTGGTATTAACATATTTTCATGCAGAGGAAAGATAAGGAGCAAGATGTATCTTAAGGGTATAAGAGGCCCATCAAATTGACCTACATGAGCTCACAGAAGTTACACGTTTCCTAAGGCCAAGGAACTGTTTCATGACCTTGAAGGGTATATTAGGATTTCTATTTAAGTCATTACATTTTCAAACATTGGAATTGCTCAGATTTGGTTCACTGCACAAACCAATCACTTAGAATGTTAAAGAGCATGACTTTGGTCTCCTGGAGACAGCTCTTCTGTGATTGAGCTCTCTTTTGCACGGCCTGTCTACCTTCCCTGTTAATTCTTTTTCTTGTTTTTTTTTTTCCCCCTTGTCAGCCTACATTGTGAATGCAACTGATAGAACAAACACCAACACCAAACACTGGAAATTCCCTCCTCTGAACTCATTTGAAACACATGCTGAGGTTCTCAATCGGCAAGTTTTATAAAATGTCAGAACGTTTTAGAGTTGGGAGTGATTGTTGGACTCATTCTAATCACACTGGGAGCTTAAGAAAATACTAATGCCTCAGCCCCACCTTCCGAAATTCTGAATTAACTTGTCTGGGGAAGACTGCAGGCCCCTATGTTTTTAAAAAGTTTTCCAAGCAATTTGAATGTCCTGCCAATTTGAGAACCACTGGGCTAGTCCCATTCGATCAGATAAAAAGAGAAATTCATATAGGATTTGACATAGCAAAGGGCACAAAACTAGACATCAGAATAGCTGAGACTAAACACTGCCGGCGTCGGCCCTCCCCGCCCCGCAGATGCCCGCGCGGCCTCCCTCCGCCGCGGGGACCCGCGGTGGCAGCCGCCGCAACCCCCGTCCTTCCCGCGCCCCGCGCCCCGCCGCCGCCGCCGCCGCCCGCGCTCACCTCAGGGGCGCAACCGGCACAGCCGGCCGTCGGCCTCGTTCCCGCCGAAGCGTCTCGGTGCGGTACTCCCTGCGCGGGCGGGTTCTTCCCCGGCGGTCGCAGGGGGTTCAGGGGTGGGGGGGCGGGGAACGGCCGTCACTTGAGCAACGAAGCGAAGCGCCGCCTGGTGGCATTTTCCACAGGCCGGCGCCACCGCAGCCGCCTTGGGTCCGCACAGCCCCCTGCCGGCCGCAGCTCTTGCTGTCTCGCCGAGCCGACAAGCCTCCGCGGACAGGGGAGGGAGCCGCGGCGCGAGTCGGGGGCCGGGCGGGGGTGTGCGCGGACTCTTTCCGCTGGGGACTGCGCGCATGCGCACCAGCGGGGCGGGACTCACGGCCGCTGCGTGGGGGCCGGTCCCGTCCAGGGGCGCTGGTCCGGCTCAGCCAATCGCGAGCGCCGGGTACCTCTTGGCGCGGGCGATTTGAATGGTTCGCGGCCGCCTGAGGTGGCGGCAGGTGGGCACGCCGCTGCCCTTTTGGGAGATTCTCTGAGATCGGGAGGGGAACCCGCCCCTCATCCTTTCGCCGGAGCCCCACCCTCCCCAGGCCGCGGGACTGGCAAAAAAAAAAACAAAAAAACAAAACAGCTGGGAAAGTAAAACAACACTGACTTCAGGATAACGGTTATGTCTTTGGATGGAAAGAAGGGAATGGGATAAAGGAAAGGTGAAAAAGAAACTTCAAGCATTTGTATATTATTTGATTTCTTAAAAGAAAGATTTTTAAATGCTAACATTTTGCAAAATGCTTCAATGTTTTAAAGAAATAAAATGTTAATATGTAATTTTATTACATAAAAACCCAAAATATAGTCATGCATATGCACACAGATATGCATATTTTATACCTAAACATAAAAAACATTATTCGATGAATAAAATGATAGAGATTTTCTTTATCATTGAGCTGTATTCTTTTCCTTAACTTACGGTTATTTCAGGTACTTCAGGGCTCCAGAGCTTGCCAGGAGACGCACATGTCCAAGAAGGCCAGTGCCCAGCAGGGAAGCAGGATGGAGCCCCAGGTGCAGGGAGGTCAAGGCAGGATGGGGGTACTGGGGATGGTCGAAGGCAGGCAGGGAGGCTCGGGGTCAGGCAACGGGGAGGGAAGCATCGGGGTGTATGTGGGGCACAGGTAGGCCAAGGCAGGATGGGGTGAGGGGCGCTGTGTGGGACCCAAGTAGGAAGGGAGGGGAGGGGTGCTTCAGGCGCCAGGGTCGGGCTATCCCCTCCCCCCACCTCCTGCCACCTCCCAAAGCAGCAGCTGAGTCCCTCCTGAGCTCCCTGTCGGACAGGCCCAGCTTTGGCATCTGCGTCCTTGCCCCAAGTTGCTACACGGCTCCCCTCATCTGGAGCCGCCGGCCCACTTTTCTTTCCCACCACAGACTGCATGCATCTTTGGACATGTGGCTGGCTCTGGGATGAAATGTTTCCAGGGCACTTCATTGGCACTCTTAACTCGTGAATAACACACTGAATTGTTTTATAAGTACGTTTCTAAATAGCTTATTCAGAAGAATATCAAAATTCCTCATTCCTGGTCAACAGTGACAGACGGTAATTTATCTTAGCATGTTATACATACTTCAATTAAGTATTTTTCCCCCTGTATCTGTGATCGTCTACAGATAAAACTGGTCTGCTATTAGCTTAGAGTCCATCTCTGCCTTTGCTCTTTCATTTTTCCTGAACTTCTCGTGTGGGATAATTTCTCATATCGCTTTCCCTGATCCTAACTTACTTATTATAATTAAGTGGGGTGTAGGAATAGGAATATAGTATAGTTACGAATGTACAATAACATATATTCCATTATTCTTAATTGATTTAAATTTACTTAAAAATTATAGTTGAAGATAGAGTGCCTCATTTGGAAGGGAAGGGAGTCTACAGAATATCTGCTTTTATAAAGGGGGTATTGGGTCTGAAATGATAGCTATGGCCATAAGTTAGCAACGTTTCCTAGGAACTGGGTTGATGTTAACTCTGCTAGTTCTGATCCATAGATCATAGTCCTTTGTAGATCTAAGGTCTATTGTAGACTTTGTGTGTTAGGTGCAGCATTTATCACATTTTATGTACCGCACTATATATATGATATTCAGTAGCTTACCCTTCTAAATGAAAAGATAAAAGGACTATAGATGAGTAGATTCTTAGTGAGTTGTTCCCCGCCCTCCCCCATTCCCACTAATTTGGTTAGAGATAGCCAATAGAGAAGATTCTTTAAACACGTGGATGAGGATAGAAACTCAATCCTTAACCATTACACATTTTCAGGACTGACTGTAAATTAAATTTTAGGCTATCATTAGCAATGTCCCGCTATTCTCAGATTTCTTTTATAGTCTCTTGTTTCGATGACCTTTTCGTACTTCGGTCTTTGCTTAATTTCATTCAGAGCTAGAAAATATGGTAATTTTTAACAACTCCTTGGTAATTCTGCAAATAAAAAGGAGGTTTTAAAAAGGCAGATTTAAAAAGAAAAGAATTGATTTGATTCCAAAGCTGGTATTAACATATTTTCATGCAGAGGAAAGATAAGGAGCAAGATGTATCTTAAGGGTATAAGAGGCCCATCAAATTGACCTACATGAGCTCACAGAAGTTACACGTTTCCTAAGGCCAAGGAACTGTTTCATGACCTTGAAGGGTATATTAGGATTTCTATTTAAGTCATTACATTTTCAAACATTGGAATTGCTCAGATTTGGTTCACTGCACAAACCAATCACTTAGAATGTTAAAGAGCATGACTTTGGTCTCCTGGAGACAGCTCTTCTGTGATTGAGCTCTCTTTTGCACGGCCTGTCTACCTTCCCTGTTAATTCTTTTTCTTGTTTTTTTTTTTTCCCCTTGTCAGCCTACATTGTGAATGCAACTGATAGAACAAACACCAACACCAAACACTGGAAATTCCCTCCTCTGAACTCATTTGAAACACATGCTGAGGTTCTCAATCGGCAAGTTTTATAAAATGTCAGAACGTTTTAGAGTTGGGAGTGATTGTTGGACTCATTCTAATCACACTGGGAGCTTAAGAAAATACTAATGCCTCAGCCCCACCTTCCGAAATTCTGAATTAACTTGTCTGGGGAAGACTGCAGGCCCCTATGTTTTTAAAAAGTTTTCCAAGCAATTTGAATGTCCTGCCAATTTGAGAACCACTGGGCTAGTCCCATTCGATCAGATAAAAAGAGAAATTCATATAGGATTTGACATAGCAAAGGGCACAAAACTAGACATCAGAATAGCTGAGACTAAACACTGCCGGCGTCGGCCCTCCCCGCCCCGCAGATGCCCGCGCGGCCTCCCTCCGCCGCGGGGACCCGCGGTGGCAGCCGCCGCAACCCCCGTCCTTCCCGCGCCCCGCGCCCCGCCGCCGCCGCCGCCGCCGCCCGCGCTCACCTAAGGGGCGCAACCGGCACAGCCGGCCGTCGGCCTCGTTCCCGCCGAAGCGTCTCGGTGCGGTACTCCCTGCGCGGGCGGGTTCTTCCCCGGCGGTCGCAGGGGGTTCAGGGGTGGGGGGGCGGGGAACGGCCGTCACTTGAGCAACGAAGCGAAGCGCCGCCTGGTGGCATTTTCCATAGGCCGGCGCCACCGCAGCCGCCTTGGGTCCGCACAGCCCCCTGCCGGCCGCAGCTCTTGCTGTCTCGCCGAGCCGACAAGCCTCCGCGGACAGGGGAGGGAGCCGCGGCGCGAGTCGGGGGCCGGGCGGGGGTGTGCGCGGACTCTTTCCGCTGGGGACTGCGCGCATGCGCACCAGCGGGGCGGGACTCACGGCCGCTGCGTGGGGGCCGGTCCCGTCCAGGGGCGCTGGTCCGGCTCAGCCAATCGCGAGCGCCGGGTACCTCTTGGCGCGGGCGATTTGAATGGTTCGCGGCCGCCTGAGGTGGCGGCAGGTGGGCACGCCGCTGCCCTTTTGGGAGATTCTCTGAGATCGGGAGGGGAACCCGCCCCTCATCCTTTCGCCGGAGCCCCACCCTCCCCAGGCCGCGGGACTGGCAAAAAAAAAACCAAAAAAACAAAACAGCTGGGAAAGTAAAACAACACTGACTTCAGGATAACGGTTATGTCTTTGGATGGAAAGAAGGGAATGGGATAAAGGAAAGGTGAAAAAGAAACTTCAAGCATTTGTATATTATTTGATTTCTTAAAAGAAAGATTTTTAAATGCTAACATTTTGCAAAATGCTTCAATGTTTTAAAGAAATAAAATGTTAATATGTAATTTTATTACATAAAAACCCAAAATATAGTCATGCATATGCACACAGATATGCATATTTTATACCTAAACATAAAAAACATTATTCGATGAATAAAATGATAGAGATTTTCTTTATCATTGAGCTGTATTCTTTTCCTTAACTTACGGTTATTTCAGGTACTTCAGGGCTCCAGAGCTTGCCAGGAGACGCACATGTCCAAGAAGGCCAGTGCCCAGCAGGGAAGCAGGATGGAGCCCCAGGTGCAGGGAGGTCAAGGCAGGATGGGGGTACTGGGGATGGTCGAAGGCAGGCAGGGAGGCTCGGGGTCAGGCAACGGGGAGGGAAGCATCGGGGTGTATGTGGGGCACAGGTAGGCCAAGGCAGGATGGGGTGAGGGGCGCTGTGTGGGACCCAAGTAGGAAGGGAGGGGAGGGGTGCTTCAGGCGCCAGGGTCGGGCTATCCCCTCCCCCCACCTCCTGCCACCTCCCAAAGCAGCAGCTGAGTCCCTCCTGAGCTCCCTGTCGGACAGGCCCAGCTTTGGCATCTGCGTCCTTGCCCCAAGTTGCTACACGGCTCCCCTCATCTGGAGCCGCCGGCCCACTTTTCTTTCCCACCACAGACTGCATGCATCTTTGGACATGTGGCTGGCTCTGGGATGAAATGTTTCCAGGGCACTTCATTGGCACTCTTAACTCGTGAATAACACACTGAATTGTTTTATAAGTACGTTTCTAAATAGCTTATTCAGAAGAATATCAAAATTCCTCATTCCTGGTCAACAGTGACAGACGGTAATTTATCTTAGCATGTTATACATACTTCAATTAAGTATTTTTCCCCCTGTATCTGTGATCGTCTACAGATAAAACTGGTCTGCTATTAGCTTAGAGTCCATCTCTGCCTTTGCTCTTTCATTTTTCCTGAACTTCTCGTGTGGGATAATTTCTCATATCGCATTCCCTGATCCTAACTTACTTATTATAATTAAGTGGGGTGTAGGAATAGGAATATAGTATAGTTACGAATGTACAATAACATATATTCCATTATTCTTAATTGATTTAAATTTACTTAAAAATTATAGTTGAAGATAGAGTGCCTCATTTGGAAGGGAAGGGAGTCTACAGAATATCTGCTTTTATAAAGGGGGTATTGGGTCTGAAATGATAGCTATGGCCATAAGTTAGCAACGTTTCCTAGGAACTGGGTTGATGTTAACTCTGCTAGTTCTGATCCATAGATCATAGTCCTTTGTAGATCTAAGGTCTATTGTAGACTTTGTGTGTTAGGTGCAGCATTTATCACATTTTATGTACCGCACTATATATATGATATTCAGTAGCTTACCCTTCTAAATGAAAAGATAAAAGGACTATAGATGAGTAGATTCTTAGTGAGTTGTTCCCCGCCCTCCCCCATTCCCACTAATTTGGTTAGAGATAGCCAATAGAGAAGATTCTTTAAACACGTGGATGAGGATAGAAACTCAATCCTTAACCATTACACATTTTCAGGACTGACTGTAAATTAAATTTTAGGCTATCATTAGCAATGTCCCGCTATTCTCAGATTTCTTTTATAGTCTCTTGTTTCGATGACCTTTTCGTACTTCGGTCTTTGCTTAATTTCATTCAGAGCTAGAAAATATGGTAATTTTTAACAACTCCTTGGTAATTCTGCAAATAAAAAGGAGGTTTTAAAAAGGCAGATTTAAAAAGAAAAGAATTGATTTGATTCCAAAGCTGGTATTAACATATTTTCATGCAGAGGAAAGATAAGGAGCAAGATGTATCTTAAGGGTATAAGAGGCCCATCAAATTGACCTACATGAGCTCACAGAAGTTACACGTTTCCTAAGGCCAAGGAACTGTTTCATGACCTTGAAGGGTATATTAGGATTTCTATTTAAGTCATTACATTTTCAAACATTGGAATTGCTCAGATTTGGTTCACTGCACAAACCAATCACTTAGAATGTTAAAGAGCATGACTTTGGTCTCCTGGAGACAGCTCTTCTGTGATTGAGCTCTCTTTTGCACGGCCTGTCTACCTTCCCTGTTAATTCTTTTTCTTGTTTTTTTTTTCCCCCTTGTCAGCCTACATTGTGAATGCAACTGATAGAACAAACACCAACACCAAACACTGGAAATTCCCTCCTCTGAACTCATTTGAAACACATGCTGAGGTTCTCAATCGGCAAGTTTTATAAAATGTCAGAACGTTTTAGAGTTGGGAGTGATTGTTGGACTCATTCTAATCACACTGGGAGCTTAAGAAAATACTAATGCCTCAGCCCCACCTTCCGAAATTCTGAATTAACTTGTCTGGGGAAGACTGCAGGCCCCTATGTTTTTAAAAAGTTTTCCAAGCAATTTGAATGTCCTGCCAATTTGAGAACCACTGGGCTAGTCCCATTCGATCAGATAAAAAGAGAAATTCATATAGGATTTGACATAGCAAAGGGCACAAAACTAGACATCAGAATAGCTGAGACTAAACACTGCCGGCGTCGGCCCTCCCCGCCCCGCAGATGCCCGCGCGGCCTCCCTCCGCCGCGGGGACCCGCGGTGGCAGCCGCCGCAACCCCCGTCCTTCCCGCGCCCCGCGCCCCGCCGCCGCCGCCGCCGCCGCCGCCGCCCGCGCTCACCTAAGGGGCGCAACCGGCACAGCCGGCCGTCGGCCTCGTTCCCGCCGAAGCGTCTCGGTGCGGTACTCCCTGCGCGGGCGGGTTCTTCCCCGGCGGTCGCAGGGGGTTCAGGGGTGGGGGGGCGGGGAACGGCCGTCACTTGAGCAACGAAGCGAAGCGCCGCCTGGTGGCATTTTCCACAGGCCGGCGCCACCGCAGCCGCCTTGGGTCCGCACAGCCCCCTGCCGGCCGCAGCTCTTGCTGTCTCGCCGAGCCGACAAGCCTCCGCGGACAGGGGAGGGAGCCGCGGCGCGAGTCGGGGGCCGGGCGGGGGTGTGCGCGGACTCTTTCCGCTGGGGACTGCGCGCATGCGCACCAGCGGGGCGGGACTCACGGCCGCTGCGTGGGGGCCGGTCCCGTCCAGGGGCGCTGGTCCGGCTCAGCCAATCGCGAGCGCCGGGTACCTCTTGGCGCGGGCGATTTGAATGGTTCGCGGCCGCCTGAGGTGGCGGCAGGTGGGCACGCCGCTGCCCTTTTGGGAGATTCTCTGAGATCGGGAGGGGAACCCGCCCCTCATCCTTTCGCCGGAGCCCCACCCTCCCCAGGCCGCGGGACTGGCAAAAAAAAAAACAAAAAAACAAAACAGCTGGGAAAGTAAAACAACACTGACTTCAGGATAACGGTTATGTCTTTGGATGGAAAGAAGGGAATGGGATAAAGGAAAGGTGAAAAAGAAACTTCAAGCATTTGTATATTATTTGATTTCTTAAAAGAAAGATTTTTAAATGCTAACATTTTGCAAAATGCTTCAATGTTTTAAAGAAATAAAATGTTAATATGTAATTTTATTACATAAAAACCCAAAATATAGTCATGCATATGCACACAGATATGCATATTTTATACCTAAACATAAAAAACATTATTCGATGAATAAAATGATAGAGATTTTCTTTATCATTGAGCTGTATTCTTTTCCTTAACTTACGGTTATTTCAGGTACTTCAGGGCTCCAGAGCTTGCCAGGAGACGCACATGTCCAAGAAGGCCAGTGCCCAGCAGGGAAGCAGGATGGAGCCCCAGGTGCAGGGAGGTCAAGGCAGGATGGGGGTACTGGGGATGGTCGAAGGCAGGCAGGGAGGCTCGGGGTCAGGCAACGGGGAGGGAAGCATCGGGGTGTATGTGGGGCACAGGTAGGCCAAGGCAGGATGGGGTGAGGGGCGCTGTGTGGGACCCAAGTAGGAAGGGAGGGGAGGGGTGCTTCAGGCGCCAGGGTCGGGCTATCCCCTCCCCCCACCTCCTGCCACCTCCCAAAGCAGCAGCTGAGTCCCTCCTGAGCTCCCTGTCGGACAGGCCCAGCTTTGGCATCTGCGTCCTTGCCCCAAGTTGCTACACGGCTCCCCTCATCTGGAGCCGCCGGCCCACTTTTCTTTCCCACCACAGACTGCATGCATCTTTGGACATGTGGCTGGCTCTGGGATGAAATGTTTCCAGGGCACTTCATTGGCACTCTTAACTCGTGAATAACACACTGAATTGTTTTATAAGTACGTTTCTAAATAGCTTATTCAGAAGAATATCAAAATTCCTCATTCCTGGTCAACAGTGACAGACGGTAATTTATCTTAGCATGTTATACATACTTCAATTAACTATTTTTTCCCCCTTTATCTGTGATCGTCTACAGATAAAACTGGTCTGCTATTAGCTTAGAGTCCATCTCTGCCTTTGCTCTTTCATTTTTCCTGAACTTCTCGTGTGGGATAATTTCTCATATCGCTTTCCCTGATCCTAACTTACTTATTATAATTAAGTGGGGTGTAGGAATAGGAATACAGTATAGTTATGAATGTACAATAACATATATTCCATTATTCTTAATTGATTTAAATTTACTTAAAAATTATAGTTGAAGATAGAGTGCCTCATTTGGAAGGGAAGGGAGTCTACAGAATATCTGCTTTTATAAAGGGGGTATTGGGTCTGAAATGATAGCTATGGCCATAAGTTAGCAACGTTTCCTAGGAACTGGGTTGATGTTAACTCTGCTAGTTCTGATCCATAGATCATAGTCCTTTGTAGATCTAAGGTCTATTGTAGACTTTGTGTGTTAGGTGCAGCATTTATCACATTTTATGTACCGCACTATATATATGATATTCAGTAGCTTACCCTTCTAAATGAAAAGATAAAAGGACTATAGATGAGTAGATTCTTAGTGAGTTGTTCCCCGCCCTCCCCCATTCCCACTAATTTGGTTAGAGATAGCCAATAGAGAAGATTCTTTAAACACGTGGATGAGGATAGAAACTCAATCCTTAACCATTACACATTTTCAGGACTGACTGTAAATTAAATTTTAGGCTATCATTAGCAATGTACCGCTATTCTCAGATTTCTTTTATAGTCTCTTGTTTCGATGACCTTTTCGTACTTCGGTCTTTGCTTAATTTCATTCAGAGCTAGAAAATATGGTAATTTTTAACAACTCCTTGGTAATTCTGCAAATAAAAAGGAGGTTTTAAAAAGGCAGATTTAAAAAGAAAAGAATTGATTTGATTCCAAAGCTGGTATTAACATATTTTCATGCAGAGGAAAGATAAGGAGCAAGATGTATCTTAAGGGTATAAGAGGCCCATCAAATTGACCTACATGAGCTCACAGAAGTTACACGTTTCCTAAGGCCAAGGAACTGTTTCATGACCTTGAAGGGTATATTAGGATTTCTATTTAAGTCATTACATTTTCAAACATTGGAATTGCTCAGATTTGGTTCACTGCACAAACCAATCACTTAGAATGTTAAAGAGCATGACTTTGGTCTCCTGGAGACAGCTCTTCTGTGATTGAGCTCTCTTTTGCACGGCCTGTCTACCTTCCCTGTTAATTCTTTTTCTTGTTTTTTTTTTTTCCCCTTGTCAGCCTACATTGTGAATGCAACTGATAGAACAAACACCAACACCAAACACTGGAAATTCCCTCCTCTGAACTCATTTGAAACACATGCTGAGGTTCTCAATCGGCAAGTTTTATAAAATGTCAGAACGTTTTAGAGTTGGGAGTGATTGTTGGACTCATTCTAATCACACTGGGAGCTTAAGAAAATACTAATGCCTCAGCCCCACCTTCCGAAATTCTGAATTAACTTGTCTGGGGAAGACTGCAGGCCCCTATGTTTTTAAAAAGTTTTCCAAGCAATTTGAATGTCCTGCCAATTTGAGAACCACTGGGCTAGTCCCATTCGATCAGATAAAAACAGAAATTCAAATAGGATTTGACATAGCAAAGGGCACAAAACTAGACATCAGAATAGCTGAGACTAAACACTGCCGGCGTCGGCCCTCCCCGCCCCGCAGATGCCCGCGCGGCCTCCCTCCGCCGCGGGGACCCGCGGTGGCAGCCGCCGCAACCCCCGTCCTTCCCGCGCCCCGCGCCCCGCCGCCGCCGCCGCCGCCGCCGCCGCCGCCGCCGCCCGCGCTCACCTCAGGGGCGCAACCGGCACAGCCGGCCGTCGGCCTCGTTCCCGCCGAAGCGTCTCGGTGCGGTACTCCCTGCGCGGGCGGGTTCTTCCCCGGCGGTCGCAGGGGGTTCAGGGGTGGGGGGGCGGGGAACGGCCGTCACTTGAGCAACGAAGCGAAGCGCCGCCTGGTGGCATTTTCCACAGGCCGGCGCCACCGCAGCCGCCTTGGGTCCGCACAGCCCCCTGCCGGCCGCAGCTCTTGCTGTCTCGCCGAGCCGACAAGCCTCCGCGGACAGGGGAGGGAGCCGCGGCGCGAGTCGGGGGCCGGGCGGGGGTGTGCGCGGACTCTTTCCGCTGGGGACTGCGCGCATGCGCACCAGCGGGGCGGGACTCACGGCCGCTGCGTGGGGGCCGGTCCCGTCCAGGGGCGCTGGTCCGGCTCAGCCAATCGCGAGCGCCGGGTACCTCTTGGCGCGGGCGATTTGAATGGTTCGCGGCCGCCTGAGGTGGCGGCAGGTGGGCACGCCGCTGCCCTTTTGGGAGATTCTCTGAGATCGGGAGGGGAACCCGCCCCTCATCCTTTCGCCGGAGCCCCACCCTCCCCAGGCCGCGGGACTGGCAAAAAAAAAAACAAAAAAACAAAACAGCTGGGAAAGTAAAACAACACTGACTTCAGGATAACGGTTATGTCTTTGGATGGAAAGAAGGGAATGGGATAAAGGAAAGGTGAAAAAGAAACTTCAAGCATTTGTATATTATTTGATTTCTTAAAAGAAAGATTTTTAAATGCTAACATTTTGCAAAATGCTTCAATGTTTTAAAGAAATAAAATGTTAATATGTAATTTTATTACATAAAAACCCAAAATATAGTCATGCATATGCACACAGATATGCATATTTTATACCTAAACATAAAAAACATTATTCGATGAATAAAATGATAGAGATTTTCTTTATCATTGAGCTGTATTCTTTTCCTTAACTTACGGTTATTTCAGGTACTTCAGGGCTCCAGAGCTTGCCAGGAGACGCACATGTCCAAGAAGGCCAGTGCCCAGCAGGGAAGCAGGATGGAGCCCCAGGTGCAGGGAGGTCAAGGCAGGATGGGGGTACTGGGGATGGTCGAAGGCAGGCAGGGAGGCTCGGGGTCAGGCAACGGGGAGGGAAGCATCGGGGTGTATGTGGGGCACAGGTAGGCCAAGGCAGGATGGGGTGAGGGGCGCTGTGTGGGACCCAAGTAGGAAGGGAGGGGAGGGGTGCTTCAGGCGCCAGGGTCGGGCTATCCCCTCCCCCCACCTCCTGCCACCTCCCAAAGCAGCAGCTGAGTCCCTCCTGAGCTCCCTGTCGGACAGGCCCAGCTTTGGCATCTGCGTCCTTGCCCCAAGTTGCTACACGGCTCCCCTCATCTGGAGCCGCCGGCCCACTTTTCTTTCCCACCACAGACTGAATGCATCTTTGGACATGTGGCTGGCTCTGGGATGAAATGTTTCCAGGGCACTTCATTGGCACTCTTAACTCGTGTCATAACACACTGAATTGTTTTATAAGTACGTTTCTAAATAGCTTATTCACAAGAATATCAAAATTCCTCATTCCTGGTCAACAGTGACAGACGGTAATTTATCTTAGCATGTTATACATACTTCAATTAACTATTTTTTCCCCCTTTATCTGTGATCGTCTACAGATAAAACTGGTCTGCTATTAGCTTAGAGTCCATCTCTGCCTTTGCTCTTTCATTTTTCCTGAACTTCTCGTGTGGGATAATTTCTCATATCGCTTTCCCTGATCCTAACTTACTTATTATAATTAAGTGGGGTGTAGGAATAGGAATACAGTATAGTTATGAATGTACAATAACATATATTCCATTATTCTTAATTGATTTAAATTTACTTAAAAATTATAGTTGAAGATAGAGTGCCTCATTTGGAAGGGAAGGGAGTCTACAGAATATCTGCTTTTATAAAGGGGGTATAGGGTCTGAAATGATAGCTATGGCCATAAGTTAGCAACGTTTCCTAGGAACTGGGTTGATGTTAACTCTGCTAGTTCTGATCCATAGATCATAGTCCTTTGTAGATCTAAGGTCTATTGTAGACTTTGTGTGTTAGGTGCAGCATTTATCACATTTTATGTACCGCACTATATATATGATATTCAGTAGCTTACCCTTCTAAATGAAAAGATAAAAGGACTATAGATGAGTAGATTCTTAGTGAGTTGTTCCCCGCCCTCCCCCATTCCCACTAATTTGGTTAGAGATAGCCAATAGAGAAGATTCTTTAAACACGTGGATGAGGATAGAAACTCAATCCTTAACCATTACACATTTTCAGGACTGACTGTAAATTAAATTTTAGGCTATCATTAGCAATGTCCCGCTATTCTCAGATTTCTTTTATAGTCTCTTGTTTCGATGACCTTTTCGTACTTCGGTCTTTGCTTAATTTCATTCAGAGCTAGAAAATATGGTAATTTTTAACAACTCCTTGGTAATTCTGCAAATAAAAAGGAGGTTTTAAAAAGGCAGATTTAAAAAGAAAAGAATTGATTTGATTCCAAAGCTGGTATTAACATATTTTCATGCAGAGGAAAGATAAGGAGCAAGATGTATCTTAAGGGTATAAGAGGCCCATCAAATTGACCTACATGAGCTCACAGAAGTTACACGTTTCCTAAGGCCAAGGAACTGTTTCATGACCTTGAAGGGTATATTAGGATTTCTATTTAAGTCATTACATTTTCAAACATTGGAATTGCTCAGATTTGGTTCACTGCACAAACCAATCACTTAGAATGTTAAAGAGCATGACTTTGGGCTCCTGGAGACAGCTCTTCTGTGATTGAGCTCTCTTTTGCACGGCCTGTCTACCTTCCCTGTTAATTCTTTTTCTTGTTTTTTTTTTTTTCCCCTTGTCAGCCTACATTGTGAATGCAACTGATAGAACAAACACCAACACCAAACACTGGAAATTCCCTCCTCTGAACTCATTTGAAACACATGCTGAGGTTCTCAATCGGCAAGTTTTATAAAATGTCAGAACGTTTTAGAGTTGGGAGTGATTGTTGGACTCATTCTAATCACACTGGGAGCTTAAGAAAATACTAATGCCTCAGCCCCACCTTCCGAAATTCTGAATTAACTTGTCTGGGGAAGACTGCAGGCCCCTATGTTTTTAAAAAGTTTTCCAAGCAATTTGAATGTCCTGCCAATTTGAGAACCACTGGGCTAGTCCCATTCGATCAGATAAAAAGAGAAATTCATATAGGATTTGACATAGCAAAGGGCACAAAACTAGACATCAGAATAGCTGAGACTAAACACTGCCGGCGTCGGCCCTCCCCGCCCCGCAGATGCCCGCGCGGCCTCCCTCCGCCGCGGGGACCCGCGGTGGCAGCCGCCGCAACCCCCGTCCTTCCCGCGCCCCGCGCCCCGGCGCCGCCGCCGCCGCCGCCGCCGCCGCCGCCGCCCGCGCTCACCTCAGGGGCGCAACCTGCACAGCCGGCCGTCGGCCTCGTTCCCGCCGAAGCGTCTCGGTGCGGTACTCCCTGCGCGGGCGGGTTCTTCCCCGGCGGTCGCAGGGGGTTCAGGGGTGGGGGGGCGGGGAACGGCCGTCACTTGAGCAACGAAGCGAAGCGCCGCCTGGTGGCATTTTCCACAGGCCGGCGCCACCGCAGCCGCCTTGGGTCCGCACAGCCCCCTGCCGGCCGCAGCTCTTGCTGTCTCGCCGAGCCGACAAGCCTCCGCGGACAGGGGAGGGAGCCGCGGCGCGAGTCGGGGGCCGGGCGGGGGTGTGCGCGGACTCTTTCCGCTGGGGACTGCGCGCATGCGCACCAGCGGGGCGGGACTCACGGCCGCTGCGTGGGGGCCGGTCCCGTCCAGGGGCGCTGGTCCGGCTCAGCCAATCGCGAGCGCCGGGTACCTCTTGGCGCGGGCGATTTGAATGGTTCGCGGCCGCCTGAGGTGGCGGCAGGTGGGCACGCCGCTGCCCTTTTGGGAGATTCTCTGAGATCGGGAGGGGAACCCGCCCCTCATCCTTTCGCCGGAGCCCCACCCTCCCCAGGCCGCGGGACTGGCAAAAAAAAAAAAAAAAAAAAAAACAAAACAGCTGGGAAAGTAAAACAACACTGACTTCAGGATAACGGTTATGTCTTTGGATGGAAAGAAGGGAATGGGATAAAGGAAAGGTGAAAAAGAAACTTCAAGCATTTGTATATTATTTGATTTCTTAAAAGAAAGATTTTTAAATGCTAACATTTTGCAAAATGCTTCAATGTTTTAAAGAAATAAAATGTTAATATGTAATTTTATTACATAAAAACCCAAAATATAGTCATGCATATGCACACAGATATGCATATTTTATACCTAAACATAAAAAACATTATTCGATGAATAAAATGATAGAGATTTTCTTTATCATTGAGCTGTATTCTTTTCCTTAACTTACGGTTATTTCAGGTACTTCAGGGCTCCAGAGCTTGCCAGGAGACGCACATGTCCAAGAAGGCCAGTGCCCAGCAGGGAAGCAGGATGGAGCCCCAGGTGCAGGGAGGTCAAGGCAGGATGGGGGTACTGGGGATGGTCGAAGGCAGGCAGGGAGGCTCGGGGTCAGGCAACGGGGAGGGAAGCATCGGGGTGTATGTGGGGCACAGGTAGGCCAAGGCAGGATGGGGTGAGGGGCGCTGTGTGGGACCCAAGTAGGAAGGGAGGGGAGGGGTGCTTCAGGCGCCAGGGTCGGGCTATCCCCTCCCCCCACCTCCTGCCACCTCCCAAAGCAGCAGCTGAGTCCCTCCTGAGCTCCCTGTCGGACAGGCCCAGCTTTGGCATCTGCGTCCTTGCCCCAAGTTGCTACACGGCTCCCCTCATCTGGAGCCGCCGGCCCACTTTTCTTTCCCACCACAGACTGCATGCATCTTTGGACATGTGGCTGGCTCTGGGATGAAATGTTTCCAGGGCACTTCATTGGCACTCTTAACTCGTGAATAACACACTGAATTGTTTTATAAGTACGTTTCTAAATAGCTTATTCACAAGAATATCAAAATTCCTCATTCCTGGTCAACAGTGACAGACGGTAATTTATCTTAGCATGTTATACATACTTCAATTAAGTATTTTTCCCCCTTTATCTGTGATCGTCTACAGATAAAACTGGTCTGCTATTAGCTTAGAGTCCATCTCTGCCTTTGCTCTTTCATTTTTCCTGAACTTCTCGTGTGGGATAATTTCTCATATCGCTTTCCCTGATCCTAACTTACTTATTATAATTAAGTGGGGTGTAGGAATAGGAATATAGTATAGTTACGAATGTACAATAACATATATTCCATTATTCTTAATTGATTTAAATTTACTTAAAAATTATAGTTGAAGATAGAGTGCCTCATTTGGAAGGGAAGGGAGTCTACAGAATATCTGCTTTTATAAAGGGGGTATTGGGTCTGAAATGATAGCTATGGCCATAAGTTAGCAACGTTTCCTAGGAACTGGGTTGATGTTAACTCTGCTAGTTCTGATCCATAGATCATAGTCCTTTGTAGATCTAAGGTCTATTGTAGACTTTGTGTGTTAGGTGCAGCATTTATCACATTTTATGTACCGCACTATATATATGATATTCAGTAGCTTACCCTTCTAAATGAAAAGATAAAAGGACTATAGATGAGTAGATTCTTAGTGAGTTGTTCCCCGCCCTCCCCCATTCCCACTAATTTGGTTAGAGATAGCCAATAGAGAAGATTCTTTAAACACGTGGATGAGGATAGAAACTCAATCCTTAACCATTACACATTTTCAGGACTGACTGTAAATTAAATTTTAGGCTATCATTAGCAATGTCCCGCTATTCTCAGATTTCTTTTATAGTCTCTTGTTTCGATGACCTTTTCGTACTTCGGTCTTTGCTTAATTTCATTCAGAGCTAGAAAATATGGTAATTTTTAACAACTCCTTGGTAATTCTGCAAATAAAAAGGAGGTTTTAAAAAGGCAGATTTAAAAAGAAAAGAATTGATTTGATTCCAAAGCTGGTATTAACATATTTTCATGCAGAGGAAAGATAAGGAGCAAGATGTATCTTAAGGTTATAAGAGGCCCATCAAATTGACCTACATGAGCTCACAGAAGTTACACGTTTCCTAAGGCCAAGGAACTGTTTCATGACCTTGAAGGGTATATTAGGATTTCTATTTAAGTCATTACATTTTCAAACATTGGAATTGCTCAGATTTGGTTCACTGCACAAACCAATCACTTAGAATGTTAAAGAGCATGACTTTGGTCTCCTGGAGACAGCTCTTCTGTGATTGAGCTCTCTTTTGCATGGCCTGTCTACCTTCCCTGTTAATTCTTTTTCTTGTTTTTTTTTTTTCCCCTTGTCAGCCTACATTGTGAATGCAACTGATAGAACAAACACCAACACCAAACACTGGAAATTCCCTCCTCTGAACTCATTTGAAACACATGCTGAGGTTCTCAATCGGCAAGTTTTATAAAATGTCAGAACGTTTTAGAGTTGGGAGTGATTGTTGGACTCATTCTAATCACACTGGGAGCTTAAGAAAATACTAATGCCTCAGCCCCACCTTCCGAAATTCTGAATTAACTTGTCTGGGGAAGACTGCAGGCCCCTATGTTTTTAAAAAGTTTTCCAAGCAATTTGAATGTCCTGCCAATTTGAGAACCACTGGGCTAGTCCCATTCGATCAGATAAAAAGAGAAATTCATATAGGATTTGACATAGCAAAGGGCACAAAACTAGACATCAGAATAGCTGAGACTAAACACTGATGGCGCCGGCCTTCCCCGCCCCGCAGAGTCCCGCGCGGCCTCCTTCCGCCGCGGGGACCCGGGGTGGCAGCCGCCGCAACCCCCGTCCTTTCCGCGCCCCGCGCCCCGCCGCCGCCGCCGCCGCCGCCGCCGCCGCCCGCACTCACCTCAGGGGCGCAACCGGCACAGCCGGCCGTCGGCCTCGTTCCCTCCGAAGCGTCTCGGTGCTGTACTCCCTACGCGGGCGGGTTCTTCCCCGGCGGTCGCAGGGGATTTAGGGGTGGGGGGGCGGGGAACGGCCGTCACACGAGCAACGAAGCGAAGCGCCGCCTGGTGGCATTTTCCACAGGCCGGCGCCACCGCAGCCGCCTTGGGTCCGCACAGCCCCCTGCCGGCCGCAGCTCTTGTTGTCTCGCCGAGCCGACAAGCCTCCGCGGACAGGCGAGGGAGCCCGGCGCGTGTCGGACGCCGGGCGAGGGTGTGCACAGAAACTTTCCTCTGGGGACTGCGCGCATGCGCACCAGCGGTGTAAGGACCGCGTCCCCTGCGTGGGCGCGGGACCCTCGGCCGGTTCATGGGGGCCGGCCCCGCCCAGGGGCGCTCTTCCGGCTCAGCCAATCGCGAGCCCCGGGTACCTCTTGGCGCGGGCGATTTGAATGGTTCGCGGCCGCCTGAGGTGGCGGCAGGTGGGCACGCCGCTGCCCTTTTGGGGGCTTCTCTGAGATCTGGAGGGGAACCCGCCCCTCATCTTTTCGCCGGAGCCCCACCCTCCCCAGGCCGCGGGACTGGCAAAAAAAAAAAACAGGTGGGAAAATAAAACAACACTGGCTTCAGGATAACGGTTACGTCTTTGGCTGGAAAGAAGGGAATGGGATAACGGAAAGGTGAAAAATAAACTTCAAGCATTTGTATATATTATTTGATTTCTTAAAAGAAAAATTTTTAAATGCTAACATTTTGCAAAATGCTTCAATGTTTTAAAGAAATAAAATGTTAATATGTAATTTTATTACATAAAAACCCAAAATATAGTCATGCATATGCACACAGATATGCATATTTTATACCTAAACATAAAAAACATTATTCGATGAATAAAATGTTAGAGATTTTCTTTATCATTGAGCTTTATTCTTTTCCTTAACTTACGGTTATTTCAGGTACTTCAGAGCTCTAGAACTTGCCAAGAGACTGACTGGGGACTGTGGGTGTGGGGAGAAACACTGGCTGCAACACAGGGGTGCTCAGACCCAGGGAACGGCCGGTGGCTGCGTTCCGAGTTCGCACCCTGCTCTGCTCCCCGTTTCCTAGGCACCGCAAGAACCTGCAGACCCGTACCCCGCGGCCTACCTGCCTGGCCCCTACACCGACCCCCTCCCTGGTCAATATTCGCTCCCCCGACCCTTCGCCCTGCCCTCTGACTTGCCCTGCCCTCAGCCTGGTCCTCACTGTGGCCAGAGACCGTCTGCTGCCAGATAAGACTGGGACCTTGGTCAGATCAGACGGCCACCCGAGAGGGAAGAGACACAGCCAGATGGCGTGGGCTTCGACTCGGGCAGCAGTGCCCTGCCAGGCTGGCCGCAGCCCAGCCCATCAGCTGGGACCCGGGGTGTGGACGTGACCGGCCCCCCAGGCCTCTGACCTGCTCGTGCTTGAGGCAGGCCCCCACCCCACCCCAACATGATTGCCCACCTCCAGCAGCGAGGAAGGTGATGTGGGGCTTCCCGGGTGGGGTGTGAGTGGTGGCCCGGCCTGGGCGGGCCTGCCCTGGGCCTCCCTGGGTTACCTTTGGGTCTCTGTGGCCGAAAGGCCAGAGGCGCCTGGGGTGAGAGCTGACCCAGCGCCAGCACCGCTGGCCCAGCCCCTCACCGCGGGCCTTCCGGGGGCCGCGGCCTCGGGGTGTTGGGACGCAGCAGAACATGTCTGAGTGGAGCCGAGTTCAGCAACCAAGTGAGCTGAGCAGGGGCTTCTCGACAGTGTGGGTGCCTGGTGACCTCAGTTCTAAGTTCTGTTGGGTCCTGCTGCCAGGGAAGTGAGGTCACTTCCTGGGGTCCCCTTCCCCAAGCCTCCTCCTTACACAAAGCTCCCCAAGGGCAGGTATGGGATGAAGCAAAGGATAATGAGGTCTTACAGGGTAAGAGGCTGAAGAGGAATTTGGATTGGGAGAGATTCTGAGCCAGGACCTGGTGACGTGGTATGGGGAAGTTTGTTAATTCCAAGGATTGTAGCTTCGAAGCATGGTGGTGCCATTATTAGAGGAGGAATACTGTAGGCACAGGAAGTTTCTGAAGAAGAAATACTCTGTCGCACGGCATCATGAAGGCACCCAGAGGTCCTGAATTGCACAATTTCAGAGGGACAACGTCTATATTTTATTAAAAGAAACTTAAAAAAGCAAAATAAAGGATGCCATAACTGATATGAAACAAACAAAAGAAAGTGAAGAAAAACCAAACACAAACAACTTCAGGGGAATGGAAGTCAAGGTCGGGTGCGGGAGGGGATTCCTGGTGGGATTTTGAAGAAGAAGGCGTGGGTGGACGCAGAGGGGGCTCAGCTCCAGGGGCTGGTGATGCCTGGACTGGTTCTCCGTGGCCCAGCGGTCCAGCTGCAGGCGCAGCATCTTCCGGACCTTCGCAAGCAGCAGGAGCTGCGGGACCTTCAGGAGCAGCAGGAGCTGCGGGATCGTCAGGAGCAGCAGGAGCTGCTGGAGCGGCAGGAGCGGCAGGACCTTCAGGAGCAGCGTTAGCTGCTGGAGCTGCAGAAGCGGCAGGAGCAGCAGGAGGGAGCTCGGGGTCTCCTGCTGGATCCTGATGGTCCTGGTTTTGGTCTCCGGCATCTTCCCCTGCCCCCGCCTGCTCTGGACCTGTGACTGTTGGAAGTGGAGAGAGCTTTCAGTCCTGTGGAGGTGCTGATGCTGTGAGAGAGGAAAACTTGACCCACGTGCCTCCCTTTCCGTGGGCCTCTTCAAGGACAGACATCTTCCCAGAGCTTTCTGGACAGCTCCCATCCAGCAGGTGCCCACAGGATGTGTTTTGTGACTGAGTTCTTCTAGACAGGTGGTCTGAGGCCAATCTTTGTTCTGGTGCCAGCAGCAGCCTCTGGGGACGCCTCCCTGTGTGGCCCAGCCCTCGGCCCTCCCTCACCTAGGCACATGCACCAGCCCCGCCCTTCTCACCTTGGGGTTCTGCCTCGGTGGGCTCCTGGTCCTCCACCCGGTACTCCACCCGGTCCTTTCCCTCCGGGGACAGATAATGCATCACTATAGCTGTTCAAGTGCCGTGGGGTGTTTCTCTTGTGGAATGCGGCTCTGTCACAGACAAAGGCTGCCAGCTGCAACATGACAGGAATTCAGATGAGGGTAAACCGAATCAAAGTGCAACTGACAAAGCAGTGGATTCAAACAGCAGGTTGAATTTATGAGTAATGTCATACAGAGAACTATCTTGGAAGGCTTTCAGGCCCGGGAAACTCAACTCAGGCACATTGGAAACTCACCCCTGACAGGGGCCCGGACAGAGCTGAATTCGTCCTGCAGCAGGCACTGCCCGATCCGGGTTTTTGTTTTTAGCTCACGTTGTATTAGACTGATTTTGAGGGTCACAGAAAGTTCCAATTATGCAGAGACTCGTGGTCAGGGAGATGTGAATGTTAAGATTGCAAAGGCTAGAGGGAAAAAGCTCGTGTACAAGAGAAGACCCAGAACAGGAGGTTCTGCTCTAAGGGATGAGAGTTGGTATTGAACTAGAATAAGACAAGGTTGCAGCTTAGGTGTTAGTCATTAATCCACCTTTAATTAGTCAGAACATGGGGTAAAATGGAGAAGTGAGCATCGGGTGGGCACTGGGGCCAGAGGCGGGTGCTTCCCGGAGGTCCTGCAGTGGGCTGGGTGGAACAGACGGCAGAGCCCCACCTTCAGCCACAGAGATGAGGGGCAGAGAGACCACCTGCCTAACAAAAGCCAGGACTGAGAGCTGACTCCATGGAACCATAACCCCAGTTCTGTGTCGGGCAAAATTTTCCAAGGCTGTGTGTCCCATCACATGAAAAGCCACTTCTGTACAGATGCGAATTGACACAGATAATCAGAGAAGAAATGCTAAGTCTCTCGGCGCTCTCTGGTGAGCTGGGACTTAGCAGCCAGGCAGGAGGTGATGAGCCCGTCTGTGCAGGGTTCTGGGCGCCCCGCCCGAGGTGGGACGCAGCCAGGGCACGGCTCTCACAGAGCTCAGCTCCCAGTCTCCAGTAAAGAAGTAAAGAAACCAGATCTTCCCAGGTAGCATTGCATGTTTAAAAAAAAAAGCAAATTCAGCAAGGTAGTAGAGGCTGCCTGGGGTGGAGGGTGATACCTTTGGTGACCCTTCTGCCTTAGATAATCAGAGAAGAGACTCAGGAAGAATTTCTGGGTTCAGAGGAGACCTCCAGGTATAATTCTACATTCCAGGAAAACTACTCAGAGCTAACCACCTCCTCCCCGACATCAGCCACTGAACTGGGCTGCACAGCATCCCCCCCAAATTTCCACATCTATCCAGAACTCCAGAACGTGACCTCATTCAGACATAGGGTTTAGATCTAATTAGTTGAAAGATGTCGAGACGAAATCCGCCTCGATGTAGAGGTGACTCGTGTCTTTGAAGACAGAAGGTGATGTGGAGTCAGGCACGGGGCAGGAGGCCACATGAGGATGGAGGCGGAGATGGGAGGGATGCGGCCGCAGGCCCAGGAGTGCCTGGACCACTGGAACTGGCGGGGGAGGCAGGAGTCTCGCCTAGAGCCTTTGGAGGGCGATGGCCCTTCTGACACCTTGACTTCGGCCTTCCGACCTCCAGGTTAACTCCTGTTGTGGGAACCACCAGACTGGTGGCGAGTTTTGGTAGTAGCCCCCAGGAAACTAAGACATTCACGCAGAGAAATACCAGCATCTTCAGGACACCGCAGCATCTGGGGCACATGGGCCCGACCAGGACCAGCATCTAACAACATCTAACTGAGCGTGTAACCGCTCAGTTCCGTGACCAGGCTTATGGTGTGAGAGTGACAAGAACCAGGGGATTGGCAGGGGTCCAAGAAGGTGCTTTCCCACTCCCAGGGTGCTGGGAGCCCCCAGGGGCTGTGCTGAGAAATCGACCCCGGCCAGAACTAGAGCAGTGCTGGGCTGTTGTCTGTTATCCTGGGAGACAGCCCCCCGCCTGGCCAGCCTGGTGGAGAGCCCCAGTTCCGGGAGGGAGCCTGCCTCAGCCAGCACCCCTGACCCAGAGGAGCCTGTCCTGTGGTGTCCTGGGCAGCGCCGGGCCAAGAGACACCCAAACACGTTTGTGTTACAAGTCACCTGCTACTTCTGCTCAGGGTTCAGCGGGCAAGTCCAGAGCAGACTCGGGAGTAATTCTGCAGGGTGAACTGCACTACCGACCTGGGGTGAGGGGAGCAGCCAGTGGCCCCTGCTTCCCTGGTCCCCGCATGCCCCTCAGCACCCCCCATCAGCCCCGGTACCCGAGGGAGCTGAGGGGCATGCCCACGGATTCCTTGTGTTCTACTGAGTGGAGTACCCACTGACAGAAGGAAACAGAATTTAGCAAGTTGGGTTGCAAATAATGGATGCAGTGCTGAGATCCAGAGGGAGAGGTCTGAGATGAAGAATGTCCGTATGAGCGGCTAAATTACCCGGCTCATTGCTATGGTCCTGTCCTCAGCTCACAGGTGGGGCCATGCCTGCACCCTCAGCCCCACCCTCACCCTGCATCCGGCTGCCACAGGCGGACATGTAAGGAGCCCCAGAGAAGCAGCAGAAGCACCTGTCCACCCGGGTCCCCAGCACATCAGGCCCCAGAGCCAGCACCTGCCTGCCCACCCAGCCACTCTGTCACCTGACAGCCTCGGCCTGGTTTCCTGGCCTTGTTGTCAAGTCCCGACGGGGTGAAAGCCACATCTCCTCTGCCGCAGATCACCGTAGTATTCCATGGGAAGGTTGCCAGGGAAATGGGAACGCTAACATCAGACCACATTGAGGCCACCCAATAAAGAGACAGTTGTGCGAACGTAGCTGAACAGTTAGATTTTTGGTGTCCAGCGGGACAGGCAGTGATCTGATGTGAAAGATGATCAATTCAGTTAATCCCAAGTAAAGAAGAGTGTATGCTGTGTACACGTTGTCCATGCACACACACTCTCTCGACAAGCTCCCGGTTATCCCAGCCTGGAGAACGTAACTTGATTTTCCGGTTGTCTTGATTTCCTCCTTGCGGCTCTTCTCTGGGTCTCTCACTAACGATCGCGTCACCCCAGGAGATGAGGGCGGGAGCCGCAAGCTAAGGCGGTATCTGCCCTGCTCCCAGAGCTGGCCGCCTGCTCCATGTGCTCCTCCGACTCACCTTCGCGATCTGCACGCACCAGGTGAGCAGGTGCTGGGGGCCGATGCTGTCCTTGGGCTCACGGACGTGGTCCAGGAGGCAGCCAAAGGGCACGAACTGTGTGATGAGCTGCACCGGGGAGGCCAGGCGGATGCCCAGCAGGCGGCACGTGTGAGGACTGTCCACACTGGCCATCACGTAGGCTTCCTGCGTGAGGAGAGGAGACGGCGCATCAGAGAGGCTCCCCAGGGTAGCTGAAGGGATGGCAGAGCCTTTCCGGGTATGAAAGACAAACATGATTATGAGTTTGGAAGATGTGCTTGTGGAGGACAAGGTAGCCCTGGTGCAGGGAACAGGAACCCCGCGGCTCCCAAGCGCTCTGTGGGTGACACCTTCCAAGTGCACGTGGAGTCACTTCACGGAGGGACCCAGGCAGCCCGGCCACCGGCAGAGCGTGGGCTGAAGACCAGGCCTGACGTCTGCATGTCTGGGCACTGCAGAGCCCTTAGGGACGCCACCTCAAGGCCAAAGACGCTGGAGCTGAAAAAGTTGGCAGGGCCAGCGGGGATCCGCACTTGGCCCTGCACCCTGACGATGAAGTGCCCACCGGCTCCGGAATCCTCGCCGCGGGCACTGTGGAGGGCGAAGGTGACAGCTCCCGGAGGGACCCTGGGTGCCTCTGCCAGGTGCACTGGAGAAGCCATTTTGGTGACCCAGGTTCCAGCTCTGCAACAGACAGGACACTAAACCTACAGAGATGACAGACTCCTCAGGCTGCCAGCACCCATCTGCAGGGCTGGCCTGTGTGGCCCTGCCTCAGTCTTGGGATGGGAGCCCTGTGCAGCCCTGCAATTCCGGGGACTGTCACGGCAGGGGCCTTTGTCCGACACGGGTCCATGACTGCAGACTTCATTCCGACCTGCTAGTCTTGGGTGGAGGAAGCTGATCTCATTTACAACCGTGAGCACAACCAGGCCTCTCTCGTCTGACTGGGAATTAGGGAGTGCTCTATTTCAACCCATAAATTCCACCTCTTTCCACTTTTACACAGATGCCAAAGGGACCACCGTGTCTCCAAGAGAAAGTTCGGGGGTGCCCTGGCACGTGTCACCGCTGCTGTGGCCGCGGTGTGGGCTCTCTGTGCGGAAGCAGGTGCAGCCTGGGCCAGGAAAAGGCACCACAGGGCCCCGAGGTGACGGTGAGACAGACAGGTGGGGGGCCTGGGGGCGAGGGACTTATGGACATGCCCCTAAATACAAATGTGATGATGCCGTTTCTGGCCTTAACATTTCCCCTGGCCTGGCTATTCCTGGGGAGCCCCCCAGGCCATGCAGCGCCTCACCTTCCACAGGCCCCTCTGGTCATCGTCCACTCTGTGCCCTGTGCCTGGCTTAGGCCCTCACTTTCCCACGAGAGGGCCTTTGGGATGGCCTTCCATCTCCTCTTTCCCTGACTGACTTCTCCTCAGAGTGGCCTCCCAGACCCCCAGTCTGGCATCTCGCAGGTCCTCGGGGGAGCAGGCTCACCACTGCCTGGGACTGTGTCAGCTGACTTCCTGGGCCCCTCCAGGCGCCCTGTGTGAGATGCAGGGAGGTGGGGCTTACTGCCTCGACTTCCCCACGCCTGCTCCCGCTGCCCCAGCCAGTGCAGTGAGCACTCTAGTCGAAGGGCCTGGAACTTCCCTTCTTTAGTCATTCCATTCTTTAGTTAGGTGTGCCTAACACACCTCTAGGCACATAAATGCCTCAGAAATGTCACGGTTGAAATACACCAAAATCACACAAAGCCGGAAATTCAAGGCAGTCAGAGACCGAGCCTCTTCCACTAACAGAAGAAACCCCACAGCTTTGATGTCTGCCGTGTTCGGACGCTACCTCTCAGGCCTTTCTTTGGCCTTTCTCCTCCCCTGCAGTCTCACAGCATTGAAGAGCAGAGTAGATGTTTAACAGCTCAGAGTCTTCGAGAAGGGCTGTTCAAAAAGTTAGGCCTGGAAAGGCTCGCAGGTGGTCTCCCCTGAAGCCATTATTCATCTGAAGAGGCAAGTGAGGCCCAGTGAATGCCGACTGGATGGAGACCAAAGGTCTTACATAGGGCGGGGGCGGGGCCCACCCCAGGTCTCCTCCCCTCCAGGCCGACGCCCTCCTGGTCCCCCCAGCTCACCCCACTCGCCTGTGAGGCCTTGCTGAGTGCTCTGGTTTATGGGCCGCCAGAAAGCTCCAGGCCTAATGACACACGCAGAGAACATGTGTCACCTGTTCTGCACTGTCTTTCTCTTGTCTACCCTAAATTTAAACTGGAAAGTCTATGGGAAGAGAAATGGGCCGTGTGATTGCCAGAAAAGCACAGATCACGTCTCTGCCTGGAGTCCAGGAAACGGTACAACCGTAACGCCAGAGACATCCTCTGGCTCTTCCTGTTTTCTCAAGATCTGATTGAGGTTTGGAAACACCTTGTACTCATTTTAGAGGCGAGGAAGATCTGCAGAGCAGAGCAGTCTGAGCGGCGCATCTGCTGTGGGGCAGTGAGGGGCTGCCCTGGACCTGGGAATCAGGGAGCAGAGCTCGGGGTGTGGGTGTCGGGCCACACAGAGCCCACCAGAGCCCTGCCAGGTCCCCGATCCTATGAAAATCTGGTCAAGCAACAGAACTAGGTCATCTCTTCTGTACCCCCAAGCCCAGGCACAACGGGTGCTCTTCAAATGGCAATGGGCACCACTTTGAGAAGCACTTACTCTCTCATTGCCAAACGCTCTTCCACTGGTGCCTCCCCACCTTAGATCTACACCTTCGAGTAATCATCACTGTCTCCTTTTGAAATAATAACAGGACAGCCTATGCGATTAGATGAGGGAATATGTCAACCAACCTTACCCCAAAGAAGTGTATTACATTATTGTCAGGAACTTAAGAAAAAGACCTTTTCTTCTAAACTCAGGAATAAGACAGGGATGCCCACTCACACTACTCATCAACCTGTTGGACTCCGGGCATGGTCACGCCTGGGCCCAGAGATGTGACTCACCGCGGCCACTTAGGCGCTGGGAGGGATGAGGCCGGTGACGGCGACACAGGCCTGTCGGGCCAGCGTTGGATGGCCAAGTGTCTCCGGGCCACTGCGTGGTTAACAGCCGCCACCATGACCTCAGCTTAGAGACCTCGCTGGCCCCCGGCCAGCAGCGCTATCTGCCAAAAGCACCAACTTCCCCGCAAAGTCTCCAAAGTTTGGTCAGGACACGAGGGACTCTGGACGCAGACGCCTTGCACAATCTCCAGCCCAGCCCTCTCTCCGGGCCCCGCGGCACGCCCACTTGGCGCCAGTCCCCTCTGCCCAGGAATGAATGGCCGGCACGGGACACTCTGGACACGTGGCCCCAGCCGACCCTGTCGCCCTTCCGACCATCGCCCGTGGGCCACCTGTGCACATGGGTAGAGCTGAGGCGGCTTCCTTGGGGGCGAAGCCAAGGCAGATTGGGCTGACGCTGCCACCTCACAGGACTGTCCAGAGACCTGCACAAAGTGCGGCAGGAAGCGGGCAGGCCTGGTGCAAGCACTCCCGGGTCCCCGTCGGTCTTACCTGGCTCCGCAGAGGCTGCGCTGACTCCAAGAAGCAGGACCAGAGGGCAAGCAAGTCCAAGAGGCACTGCAGCCCGCACGGCCCTCGCCTCGGTGCCATGCTCAGAGGGCCGGAGCGTCTATGCCGCGGGATGCTGCGGCCCGCTGGGCCAGTCGAGCTCTGGCCACCGTGGGGACCAGGCTGGGGGCAGGGCTGGTCAGAGGGCGCAGCGATGGGTCGGGGGCGTGAATACTGACCAGGGAGGGGGTCGGGGTAGGGGCCAGGGCAGGTAGGCCGCGGGGTACAGGGCTGCAGGTAATTGGGGCGCCTAGGAAACGGGGAGCAGAGCAGGGTGTGAACTCGGAACGCAGCCACCGGCCGCTCCCTGGGTCCGAGCACCCCTGTGCTGCAGCCAGTGTTTCTGCCCCACCCCCAGTCCCCAGTCAGTGTGACCTGCCCCTACCCCGGGAGGAGCTGCCCCCTGCCGCTGCCAGAGGCGGCACTTGCAGTCCAGGGCCACAAACCTGGGCAAGCTCTGGGGATATGCAGTGTTTCCAGCTCGCCCTTTATTTGGGAAGGTGACCCCAACAAGGAGATTCGTCCTCAGGCCCTGAGTTCCGTGGGTCAGTGGGAAAGTGGGCGATTTGAACAAAAATGTTGCTCAACAGGGGACAGCGGATGAAGGAGGAGCAGGAGGAGGAAGCTGGGCTCCTCCTGCCCAGCCTCATGGGTGGTGTCATAGCAGCTCATCCGGCCTCGCCTGCTCCACCGGCTGGGGTCCCGGAAGGTCAGCGTCCCCATGGCCCGCTCCCCACGGAGCATCCCTGCCTGAAACGCTCCTGGCAGATGGGCCTGAGCCATACGAAGGTTCCAGTGGCTGCACCAGTGTTCTACTGCCCCCAAAACCTGGCCCGAGAGGCCCCTCTAACTGCTGGAGGCCCAGCTGCCCTCCCCAGGACTTTCCAGGCCCCCTGAGCTCTGAGCTGTGTCTGGCCTTTTCCATTTCCTCAGGCCAGTGCTCTGCGAACCCCGCCTGACCAAAGGCCTCCAGCTCCTTCCTCCAGGCAACTGCCCAACGAGTCCTGTGCTCAGACCACCCAACATGCCTGTGCAGGCCGCCAGAGCCCCTCACATCCAACCTCTCAAAGGAAACTCACATTTCCCTGGACCTGTTGCCCTCGGGCTGACAGGAAACCAGCTCCAGTGCCATGGCCCTTGGCTAGGAGCTCTGCTAAACCCTCTGGATTCCTTCCCCTCTTTCCCCATTGCCCCTTCCTGATCAGGGTCCATCTTCTGCCTGGAACCCTGGCCAAGCAGCGACTGCAGTGTAGACTCCTGCCTACCCAGACTCTAGGACTCCCCACACCCCTCTCCGGCCCACCCCGGCGGCGTCCTGCCGGGCCTTCCCTGTGGCTCCCCTGACTTCACACCAAAGCCTGAAGCCCTACACACACCTCGCACATCCATCCATTCTCCACCACCGCCTCCCTGGGCCTCGGCGTGTCCTGGGTCCTGATGGTGTCCCTTCCTGTGGCTCACAGCCCCTCTGTCCATCTGTCCATCTGTCCAGGGGCTGCAGCCCTGCTCCAGGGGAGGAAGGTGAAGGGCAGGGTCTCTGACCTCTTCCATGTCACCTGCCTTCCAGGCCCATCTGACTACAGGTCCGGGAAGTAGAGGCTGGAGCAGGGCAGGCAGTGCTGGGTCCCTGCCCACCCTGGGGCCCGGGGTTTACCACCTCTCCTCCCTCTGAGGTTGGAAGCTCCCCAAGCAGGGGTGAGCCCACCTTTGTGAGCTTTGTGGGGAGGCCCAGCTTCAAGGGACATCCTGTGTAATGAAAGCTGCTACAACACCACCAAATACAAAAATAAGACTTTTCACTGTGAAACATTTGTGATTGCTGAACTGGTAGGTGTGAAAATATGTATTTTGTGTTCATTTTTTTCCCACTGATCTTTGTGTCTGCACAGTTCCTGTGGCTTTCGCATCTTTTTCTTATTAGAGTTTTATTTATTCCTTTATATACACAAGTAATACATGATCACGCTAGAAAAATACAAACTGTAAACATTCACAAAGAAAAATAAGACCCCAGACATCACTGAGTGACACTGGACAGTGCATCTTCCTGCCCCGCCCTCCTCCACAAAGACCCCAGGTTAGGGGGAACTGTGTGGGGCTGGGGGTGCTGAGGCCCTTACAGGCTCCTCAGAGGGGGCAGGAGGGAGACGAGGTGGGGGCATCCAGGAGTAAAGGGCCTGGTGGGGGGGCTGGAGTTGGGAAGCAGGCCTGGGGAGAGGGCCCACCTGAACTCGAGGTGGTCAGGGACACTTGGTGCATTTGTGGGGTGAGCGGAGCTTAGAAGAGGCAGTGCGGAGCCAGCCTGAGCTCCATCTGGCCTCTCTCCTCTGTTCCTTGTGCTCCTTGTCATCTCTCTCCACTGCCGAGGGTCTCATGGGTCCTTCACAGGGAGAAATGATAAATGACAGAGAAATGCTGTGCTCATCCCAGCTTGTCCTGTTAATACGCAGGGTTGGGGTCTCCTGGACACCCACCCAGCAGGGACCTGTGAGCCCAGGATGCTTGACAGACATCCACCCACAGCAGGAAACAGGCTCCGCCCACACTGCATTTTGTTTGTTTTGTTTTAACTGAACACAAAGTTTTCCAAAACTACAGTGGATCTGCTGAAGCCTGGGGCCTGCCTGCTCCGTGGGTGTGTCCTGGGGAGGGGGTGGTCTGTGGGTATGTGCAGGGAGTGGAGTGAGTGCACAAGGGGCCAGGCACACAGGGCAAGGCCAGGGATGAGGAAAGTGCAGGATGTTCGACCTCTGTCCAGGCTGTTTGACCTCTGTCCAGGCTGTCCCTTCTCCTTGTGTCCAAAGAGACGGAATGGGGCTCACTGTACTACAGAAGTAACTTTTCATCCGGGAAGGAAGAAGAGTTACTTTGTAGGCAGAGCAGGCTTTGAAAAGCCCAAAGTGTATCCAAAAAGTGCATCTAGTTCCACACCAGGTCAAAAGAGAATTAGTGATCTGAAAGATAAACCAATATAAAATAATTATTGAAACAAAGGAAAATGATGGAAAATAGATAAGAACATAAAAGGAACATAAGTAACACATAAGCATACAATGAAGTCACTAACGTATATGTATACTATTGAAGTAACAGGCAAAGAGAGAGTGAGAGATAGATAAGAAGAAGGGGAGAGGTGGAGGAGAAGCAGGAGAGGGAGGAAGAGTGAGAGAAAAGTGGGATAGAGATAGAGCTAGTATTTGAAGAAACAATATCTGAGAGTTTTCTTACCTCAGAGAAGTGGTCAAGCAAAACATTCAGAATCTCTATAAATCTCAAGGACAAAAAATAAAAGAAAAAAACATAAATGCATCATAGACAAGATGCTAAAATCAAAATCAAGGAGAAATTTTTAATAGTACCCAGAGGAGGAGAAAATACATCATTTTCAAAAAGAACAATCATAAAACTCACGGTAAAGTTTTAATCTATTTTATATACAGTAGTTACTATTTGCACATCTCACACTTCTGTTCTTTAAGCCACCCAGTTTGCAGTGCTTTTTCTGACAGCCCTAACAAAGCTGTAGAGACACTGAAAACTGTCTGGCGCTGTTTGAAGTGAACTAGGCCTTGGTGCTGCAGAAATAGCTCCACTTACATGAACTAATAAGTATGTGGGAAGAGGAGGCTGACAGGATCCAAAATCTAGGTGTAGAGCCTCAGCTGAGAGAGGCAGTCCAGACACTTTCTTTCAGGCTCATCCAGCTTCTCCATTTCTCATTCACTCACCTCCTCAGCCTCAGGACTCATCTTGGTTCTGCTTGCTTGCTTCGTTGGCTTGCTCGCTTTCTCTCTCTCTCTCTTCCTTCCTTCTCTTCTTCTTCTCTCTCCTTCTTCTCTCTCCTTCTTCTTCTCCCTCCTCCCCCTCCCCCTACCCTCCCCCTCCCCCTCCCCCTCCCCCTCCTTCTCCTTCTCCTTCTCCTTCTCCTTCTCCTTCTCCTTCTCCTTCTCCTTCTCCTTCTTCTTCTTCTTCTTCTTCTTCTTCTTCTTCTTCTTCTTCTTCTTCTTCTTCTTCTTCTTCTTCTTCTTCTTCTTCTTCTTCTTCTTCTTCTTCTTCTTCTTCTTCTTCTTCTTCTTCTTCTTCTTCTTCTCATTAAGCCATGGAACACACCCACATCCCGGGACACTTCAGGT
Organism: Camelus dromedarius; assembly: GCF_036321535.1. Lineage (NCBI taxonomy): Eukaryota > Metazoa > Chordata > Mammalia > Artiodactyla > Camelidae > Camelus > Camelus dromedarius. The sequence goes on along the minus strand of NC_087449.1, from coordinate 3,160,672 downwards.
GAGATTTTCCATGGCCTTTAGCGGCTTTGGCCCCTCTATAACCTCATCTGCCATTTCCCCCTCCCCCATTTGCCATCTCTTGGAGTGCATCCATGGTTGTCTTTCCATTCTGTACACCTGCAATTCTCTGTCCCTTACAACACACACTTGGCTGGTTCCTTCTGACCTTTCAGATCTGGGCTTAAATGTCTCCACTTCGGAGCATCCCCTTCTGATCATGCTACAGAGAGTTGTGAACTCCTTGCCTCTTTCTCCTCCACATGCAGGCAGGAGATGATGTTGAGAGCGAAGGAAGGAAGGAAGATAGGATCAGGGAAAGAAATATGAGAAAGTATCCCACACGAGAAGTTCAGGAAAAATGAGAGCAAAGGCAGAGATGGACTCTAAGCTAATAGCAGACCAGTTTTATCTGTAGACGATCACAGATAAAGGGGGAAACATACTTCATTGAAGTATGTATAACATGCTAAGATAAATTACAATCTGTCAATGTTGACCAAGAATGAGGAAGTTTGATATTCTTGTGAATAAGCTATTTATAAACGTACTTATAAAACAATTCAGTGTGTTATGACACGAGTTAAGAGTGCCAATGAAGTGCCCTGGAAACGTTTCATGCCAGAGCCAGCCACATGTCCAAAGATGCGTTCAGTATGTGGTGGGAAAGAAAAGTGGGCCGGCGGCTCCAGATGAGGGGAGCCGTGTAGCAACTTGGGGCAAGGACGCAGATGCCAAAGCTGGGCCTGTTCGACAGGGAGCTCAGGAGGGACTCAGCTGCTGCTTTGGGAGGTGGCAGGAGGTGGGGGGAGTGGATAGGCCGACCCTGGCTCCGGAAGCACCCCTCCCCTCCCTTCCTACTTGGGTCCCACACAGCGCCCCTCACTCCATCCTGCCTTGGCCTACCTGTGCCCCACATACACCCCGATGCTTCCCTCCCCGTTGCCTGACCCCGAGACTCCCTGCCTGCCTTCGACCATCCCCAGTACCCCCATCCTGCCTTGACCTACCTGCACCTGGGGCTCCACCCTGCTTCCCTGCTGGGCACTGGCCTTCTTGGACATGTGCGTCTCCTGGCAAGCTCTGGAGCCCTGAAGTACCTGAAATAACCGTAAGTTAAGGAAAAGAATACAGCTCAATGATAAAGAAAATCTCTATCATTTTATTCATCGAATAATGTTTTTTATGTTTACATAGAAAATATGCATATCTGTGTGCATATGCATGACTATATTTTGGGTTTTTATGTAATAAAATTACATATTAACATTTTATTTCTTTAAAACATTGAAGCATTGTGGCAAAATGTTAGCATTTAAAAATCTTTCTTTTAAGTAATCAAATAATATACAAATGCTTGAAGTTTCTTTTTCACCTTTCTTTTATCACATTCCCTTCTTTCCATCCAAAGACGTAACCGTTATCCTGAAGTCACTGTTGTTTTACTTTCCCAGCTGCTTTTTTTTTTTTTTTTTTTTTTTTTTTTGCCAGTCCCGCGGCCTGGGGAGGGTGGGGCTCCGGCGAAAGGATGAGGGGCGGGTTCCCCTCCCGATCTCAGAGAAGCTGCCAAAAGAGCAGCGGCGTGCCAACCTGCCGCCACCTCAGGCGGCCGCGAACCTTTCAAATCGCCCGCGCCAAGAGGTACCCGGCGCTCGCAGTTGGCTGAGCTGGACCAGCGCCCCTGGGCGGGGCCTGCCCCCACGGAGCGGCCGCGTGTCCCGCCCCCAGGCAGCGGCCGCGGGTCCCGCCCCGCTGGTGCGCATGCGCGCAGTCCCCAGAGGAAAGAGTCCGCACACACCTCCGCCCGGCCTCCGAGTCGCGCCGCGGCTCCCTCGCCTGTCCGCGGAGGCTTGTCGGCTCGGGGAGACAGCAAGAGCTGCGGCCGGCAGGGGGCTGTGCGGACCCAAGGCGGCTGCGGTGGCGCCGGCCTGTGGAAAATGCCACCAGGCGGCGCTTCGCTTCGTTGCTCAAGTGACGGCCGTTCCCCGCCCCCCGACCCCTGAACCCCCTGCGACCGCCGGGGAAGAACCCGCCCGCGCAGGGAGTACCGCACCGAGACGCTTCGGCGGGAACGAGGCCGACGGCCGGCTGTGCCGGTTGCGCCCCTGAGGTGAGCGCGGGCGGCGGCGTCGACGGCGGCGGCGGCGGCGGCGGCGGCGGCGGGGCGCGGGGCGCGGGAAGGACGGGGTTTGCGGCGGCTGCCACCCCGGGTCCCCGCGGCGGAGGGAGGCCGCGCGGGCCTCTGCGGGGCGGGGAGGGCCGGCGCCGGCATTGTTTAGTCTCAGCTATTCTGATGTCTAGTTTTGTGCCCTTTGCTATGTCAAATCCTATATGAATTTCTGTTTTTATCTGATCGAATGGGACTAGCCCAGTGGTTCTCAAATTGGCTGGACATTCAAATTGCTTGGAAAACTTTTTAAAAACATAGGGGCCTGCAGTCTTCCCCAGACAAGTTAATTCAGAATTTCGGAAGGTGGGGCTGAGGCATTAGTATTTTCTTAAGCTCCCTGTGTGATTAGAATGAGTCCAACAATCACTCCCAACTCTAAAACGTTCTGACATTTTATAAAACTTGCCGATTGAGAACCTCAGCATGTGTTTCAAATGAGTTCAGAGGAGAGAATTTCCAGTGTTAGGTGTTGGTGTTTGTTCTATCAGTTGCATTCACAATGTAGGCTGACAAGGGGGGGGGGACAAAAAACAAGAAAAAAAAATTAACATGGAAGGTAGACAGGCCGTGCAAACGAGAGCTCAATCACAGAAGAGCTGTCTCCAGGAGACCAAAGTCATGCTCTTTAACATTCTAAGTGATTCGTTTGTGCAGTGAACCAAATCTGAGCAGTTCCAATGTTTGAAAATGTAATGACTTAAATAGAAATCCTAATATACCCTTCAAGGTCATGAAACAGTTCCTTGGCCTTAGGAAACGTGTAACTTCTGTGAGCTCATGTAGGTCAATTTGATGGGCCTCTTATAACCTTAAGATTCATCTTGCTCCTTATCTTTCCTCTGCATTGAAATATGTTAATACCAGCTTTAGAATCAAATCAATTCTTTTCTTTTTAAATCTGCCGTTTTAAAACCTCCTTTTTATTTGCACAATTACCAAGGAGTTGTTAAATTAGCATATTTTCTAGCTCTGAATGTAATTAAGCAAAGACCAAAGTACGAAAAGGTCATCGAAACAAGAGACTATAAAAGAAATCTGAGAATAGCGGTACATTGCTATTGATAGCCTAAAATTTAATTTAAAGTCAGTCCTGAAAATGTGTAATGGTTAAGGATTGAGTTTCTATCCTCATCCACATGTTTAAAGAATCGTCTGTATTGGCTATCTCTAACCAAATTAGTGGGAATGGGAGAGGGCAGGGAACAACTCACTAAGAATCTACTCATCTATAGTCCTTTTATCTTTTCATTTAGAAGGGTAAGCTACTGAATATCATATATATAGTGCGGTACATAAAATGTGATAAATGCTGCACCTAACACACAAAGTCTACAATAAACCATAGATCTACAAAGGACTATGATCTATGGATCAGAACTAGCAGAGTTAACATCAACCCAGTTCCTAGCAACTGTTGCTAACTTATGGCCATAGCTATCATTTCAGACCCAATACCCCCTTTATAAAAGCAAATATTGTGTATACCCACTTCCCTTCCAAATGAGGCACTCTATCTTCAACTATAATCTTTAAGTAAATTTAAATCAATTTAGAATAATGGATTATATGTTACTGTACACTCATAATTATACTATATTCCCATTCCTACACCCCGCTTAATTATAATAAGTAAGTTAGGATCAGGGAAAGCAATATGAGAAATTATCCCACATGAGAAGTTCAGGAAAAATGAAAGAGCAAAGGCAGAGATGGACTCTAAGCTAATAGCAGACCAGTTTTATCTGTAGACGATCACACATAAAGGGGGAAAAATACTTAACTGAAGTATGTATAACATGCTAAGATAAATGACCATCTGTCAATGTTGACCAAGAATGAGGAAGTTTGATATTCTTCTGAATAAGCTATTTAGAAACGTACTTATAAAACAATTCAGTGTGTTATTCACGAGTTAAGAGTGCCAATGAAGTGCCCTGGAAACATTTCATCCCAGAGCCAGCCACATGTCCAAAGATGCATGCAGTCTGTGGTGGGAAAGAAAAGTGGGCCGGCGGCTCCAGATGAGGGGAGCCGTGTAGCAACTTGGGGCAAGGACGCAGATGCCAAAGCTGGGCATGTCCGACAGGGAGCTCAGGAGGGACTCAGCTTCTGCTTTGGGAGGTGGCAGGAGGTGGGGGGAGGGGATAGCCCGACCCTGGCGCCTGAAGCACCCCTCCCCTCCCTTCCTACTTGGGTCCCACACAGCGCCCCTCACCCCATCCTGCCTTGGCCTACCTGTGCCCCACATACACCCCGATGCTTCCCTCCCCGTTGCCTGACCCCGAGCCTCCCTGCCTGCCTTCGACCATCCCCAGTACCCCCATCCTGCCTTGACCTCCCTGCACCTGGGGCTCCATCCTGCTTCCCTGCTGGGCACTGGCCTTCTTGGACATGTGCGTCTCCTGGCAAGCTCTGGAGCCCTGAAGTACCTGAAATAACCGTAAGTTAAGGAAAAGAATACAGCTCAATGATAAAGAAAATCTCTATCATTTTATTCATCGAATAATGTTTTTTATGTTTAGATATAAAATATGCATATCTGTGTGCATATGCATGACTATATTTTGGGTTTTTATGTAATAAAATTACATATTAACATTTTATTTCTTTAAAACATTGAAGCATTGTGGCAAAATGTTAGCATTTAAAAATCTTTCTTTTAAGAAATCAAATAATATACAAATGCTTGAAATTTCTTTTTCACCTTTCCTTTATCCCATTCCCTTCTTTCCATCCAAAGACGTAACCGTTATCCTGAAATCAGTGTTGTTTTACTTTCCCAGCTGTTTTTTTTTTTTTTTTTTTTTTGCCAGTCCCGCGGCCTGGGGAGGGTGGGGCTCCGGCGAAAGGATGAGGGGCGGGTTCCCCTCCCGATCTCAGAGAATCTCCCAAAAGGGCAGCGGCGTGCCCACTTGCCGCCACCTCAGGCGGCCGCGAACCTTTCAAATCGCCCGCGCCAAGAGGTACCCGGCGCTCGCGATTGGCTGAGCCGGACCAGCGCCCCTAGGCGGGGCCTGCCCCCACGGAGCGGCCGCTTGTCCCGCCCTCAGGCAGCGGCCGCGGGTCCCGCCCCGCTGGTGCGCATGCGCGCAGTCCCCAGAGGAAAGAGTCCGCGCACACCTCCGCCCGGCCTCCGAGTCGCGCCGCGGCTCCCTCGCCTGTCCGCGGAGGCTTGTCGGCTCGGGGAGACAGCAAGAGCTGCGGCCGGCAGGGGGCTGTGCGGACCCAAGGCGGCTGCGGTGGCGCCGGCCTGTGGAAAATGCCACCAGGCGGCGCTTCGCTTCGTTGCTCAAGTGACGGCCGTTCCCCGCCCCCCGACCCCTGAACCCCCTGCGACCGCCGGGGAAGAACCCGCCCGCGCAGGGAGTACCGCACCGAGACGCTTCGGCGGGAACGAGGCCGACGGCCGGCTGTGCCGGTTGCGCCCCTGAGGTGAGCGCGGGCGGCGGCGTCGACGGCGGCGGCGGCGGCGGCGGCGGCGGCGGGGCGCGGGGCGCGGGAAGGACGGGGTTTGCGGCGGCTGCCACCCCGGGTCCCCGCGGCGGAGGGAGGCCGCGCGGGCCTCTGCGGGGCGGGGAGGGCCGGCGCCGGCATTGTTTAGTCTCAGCTATTCTGATGTCTAGTTTTGTGCCCTTTGCTATGTCAAATCCTATATGAATTTCTGTTTTTATCTGATCGAATGGGACTAGCCCAGTGGTTCTCAAATTGGCTGGACATTCAAATTGCTTGGAAAACTTTTTAAAAACATAGGGGCCTGCAGTCTTCCCCAGACAAGTTAATTCAGAATTTCGGAAGGTGGGGCTGAGGCATTAGTATTTTCTTAAGCTCCCTGTGTGATTAGAATGAGTCCAACAATCACTCCCAACTCTAAAACGTTCTGACATTTTATAAAACTTGCCGATTGAGAACCTCAGCATGTGTTTCAAATGAGTTCAGAGGAGAGAATTTCCAGTGTTAGGTGTTGGTGTTTGTTCTATCAGTTGCATTCACAATGTAGGCTGACAAGGGGGGGGGACAAAAAACAAGAAAAAAAAATTAACAGGGAAGGTAGACAGGCCGTGCAAACGAGAGCTCAATCACAGAAGAGCTGTCTCCAGGAGACCAAAGTCATGCTCTTTAACATTCTAAGTGATTGGTTTGTGCAGTGAACCAAATCTGAGCAGTTCCAATGTTTGAAAATGTAATGACTTAAATAGAAATCCTAATATACCCTTCAAGGTCATGAAACAGTTCCTTGGCCTTAGGAAACGTGTAACTTCTGTGAGCTCATGTAGGTCAATTTGATGGGCCTCTTATAACCTTAAGATTCATCTTGCTCCTTATCTTTCCTCTGCATTGAAATATGTTAATACCAGCTTTGGAATCAAATCAATTCTTTTCTTTTTAAATCTGCCTTTTTAAAACCTCATTTTATTTGCACAATTACCAAGGAGTTGTTAAAAATTACCATATTTTCTAGCTCTGAATGAAATTAAGCAAAGACCAAAGTACGAAAAGGTCATCGAAACAAGAGAGTATAAAGAAATCTGAGAATAGCGGTACATTGCTAATGATAGCCTAAAATTTAATTTAAAGTCAGTCCTGAAAATGTGTAATGGTTAAGGATTGAGTTTCTATCCTCATCCACATGTTTAAAGAATCGTCTGTATTGGCTATCTCTAACCAAATTAGTGGGAATGGGAGAGGGCAGGGAACAACTCACTAAGAATCTACTCATCTATAGTCCTTTTATCTTTTCATTTAGAAGGGTAAGCTACTGAATATCATATATATAGTGCGGTAAATAAAATGTGATAAATGCTGCACCTAACACACAAAGTCTACAATAAACCATAGATCTACAAAGGACTATGATCTCTGGATCAGAACTAGCAGAGTTAACATCAACCCAGTTCCTAGCAACTGTTGCTAACTTATGGCCATAGCTATCATTTCAGACCCAATACCCCCTTTATAAAAGCAAATATTGTGTAGACCCACTTCCCTTCCAAATGAGGCACTCTATCTTCAACTATAATCTTTAAGTAAATTTAAATCAATTTAGAATAATGGATTATATGTTATTGTACATTCATAACTATACTATATTCCCTTTCCTACACCCCGCTTAATTATAATAAGTAAGTTAGGATCAGGGAAAGCAATATGAGAAATTACCCCACACGAGAAGTTCAGGAAAAATGAAAGAGCAAAGGCAGAGATGGACTCTAAGATAATAGCAGACCAGTTTTATCTGTAGACGATCACAGATAAAGGGGAAAAATACTTAACTGAAGTATGTATAACATGCTAAGATAAATGACCATCTGTCAATGTTGACCAAGAATGAGGAAGTTTGATATTCTTGTGAATAAGCTATTTCTAAACGTACTTATAAAACAATTCAGTGTGTTATGACACGAGTTAAGAGTGCCAATGAAGTGCCCTGGAAACTTTTCATGGGAGAGCCAGCCACATGTCCAAAGATGCGTTCAGTCTGTGGTGGGAAAGAAAAGTGGGCCGGCGGCTCCAGATGAGGGGAGCCGTGTAGCAACTTGGGGCAAGGACGCAGATGCCAAAGCTGGGCCTGTCCGACAGGGAGCTCAGGAGGGACTCAGCTGCTGCTTTGGGAGGTGGCAGGAGGTGGGGGGAGGGGATAGCCCGACCCTGGCGCCTGAAGCACCCCTCCCCTCCCTTCCTACTTGGGTCCCACACAGCGCCCCTCACCCCATCCTGCCTTGGCCTACCTGTGCCCCACATACACCCCGATGCTTCCCTCCCCGTTGCCTGACCCCGAGCCTCCCTGCCTGCCTTCGACCATCCCCAGTACCCCCATCCTGCCTTGACCTCCCTGCACCTGGGTCTCCATCCTGCTTCCCTGCTGGGCACTGGCCTTCTTGGACATGTGCGTCTCCTGGCAAGCTCTGAAGCCCTGAATTACCTGAAATAACCGTAAGTTAAGGAAAAGAATACAGCTCAATGATAAAGAAAATCTCTATCATTTTATTCATCGAATAATGTTTTTTATGTTTAGATATAAAATATGCATATCTGTGTGCTTATGCATGACTATATTTTGGGTTTTTATGTAATAAAATTACATATTAACATTTTATTTCTTTAAAACATTGAAGCATTGTGGCAAAATGTTAGCATTTAAAAATCTTTCTTTTAAGAAATCAAATAATATACAAAACACAGGTACTGGCCCATAGCATACATTTAGTAAGTGTCTGCTGGGAAAACAAAATGCATGACATGATGGAAGCTGCAGCATAGATGTGTCAATCTGGTTCTACAAACATGTGTTGACCATTTTCATACACTATTTGCTCCGAATACTAGATTTGAATAACATGTTCTTTGACCTACAGTTTACACGTTAACAGCCTAATATAGAAATGTGTATAAAACTAAATTTTAATTACAGTTCTGTTTAAATGTTAGAATTTGTACCTGCAGATTTACATGCTTTAAACAGCACTAGCTCTGGCGCTTATTAAGAGCAATATCTTTCTCTAATGTTAAAGCAATTTGGCACTAGTCTTACTGAATCTTACTTTAATGTGTCTTTTAATTCCACCCTATTTTTATCCGTTACACCCTGATACTGCTTTATTCATACTGTCCTCACTTCTCATTTGCACTGATTCACCCAGTATTTCTAGACTAGAATTCCCCCTATGATATCATCAGATTGACTTGTTATCAGAACATCTGCAGCTGAGTTTTCTATTTGTATCACAAACTTGACATGGCTTTGTTCTCATTTTCCCTGCCTCATTCCCTTGCATCTTCTCTTCCTCTCTTGGATTCCCCCATTTTGGTAAATATCATCAATTATTGCTAATCTACCCTGCCAGAAACATGGAAGTCTTTGTCAGTCTGTCTGCTAAATGGTTCTCAAATATGCTTCCTGTTCTCTCTTCTCTTTCATGACCTATGTTTCTTTCTTTTTTTAAATTGAAGTACAGTTAGTTACAATGTGTCAGTTTCTGGTGCCCAGCACAATGTCCCAGGCATGCATATATATACATATACTCATTTTCATATTCTTTTTCATTAAAGGTTATTACAAGATATTGAATATAGTTCCCTGTGCTGTACAGAATAAATTTGTTTTTTATCTATTTTTATATAGAGAGGTTATCATTCGCAAATCTCAAACTCCCAAATGTATCCCTTCCCACCCCCACCATAAGATTATTTACTATGCCTGCAAGTCTACTTCTGTTCTGTAGATAAGTTCATTATTTACATTTATTTCTTGCCTAGATGAATGCAATAGTTCAGTCATAAGTACCTACAGAGTTCACATCTCTGCACTAATTCACCATTTACATACACTCTTTCAAAGTGACCTTTGTAAGATTTAAATCTGACTGTTTTCCTGTAGCAGAAACTACCCCATAGGATAAAGCCCCAAGTCCTTAGCTCTGCATCCCCCAGAGCTCTGTCATCTCATCCCACCATCCTCTCACTTTGCTGTGTATTCTGACTACATCAGTGATTTGCAGCAAACTGAACAGGAAATGCATTCTTCCACATGTACACTCTCTTCTGTTTATAATACCCTGCCCCTTCTTTCTTCTAACTTTAACTTGTCCTTCCAGAATTTTAAAATATAAGCAGTCTGAAATGGAATAGAATGTGGCACAAATAATACGTTCTCTTCCACTTGAAGCATTTTAGTAACTACTGGAAGATCAAGCTACCTAAGATATATCCTTGATTTTGTCAATTGGAAGAACTTATTAATCTCTCAAAACACAGTAACAGTTGTCATAATTATTATTCATTCTTTAATATTTACTAAGAAAGTTTTTGTCTGAACCCAGAATTCTGTTTTTAAACATTTAGCTGAAATTAAATGCTATCAGTAATAAGGTCATTCATAGTTGAGGGCAACATAAATTGATAACAAGAATGATGATTAACTATGTATATATCTGTATATGACTTCAATCTCCATCAGCCTGGACAGAGGGAGGTAAAAGAAACATTTTCCAGTAAACATCAATTCTGCTTAAAGCTGCAGAAATAGATTTGTTCCAGGTCAAAAATGAGATAAGAGGAAAAAGAAAAAATACTTTAACAAGGTAGACACTAATAGAATGAAGTGATCAGGCTCTTTTAATTACCCTAATTGTATGTGTGTGTATATACACATAAATATAATCAGTTCAATTCAATAATGTGTACTGGTCACTAGATGAAGTATAGAAAATATCCAGAGGCAGAACTTTGCAAATTTGGCAGGTAGACAGATTGTATACTCTTTAAGGATAATGTCATTGGTTTACTGTGTCAGAGTGCCTGGGGTGAGTTGGACAGAGGCCTATTTACTCCCTAAAGATGGGAGGGTAGCCAGTCCACTTGCCTATGTAAGGAATGGAGACTAATGCATATTGAATATATCACATTACATTTTAATTAAAGCATGTTTATACTGCTTTTATTTTCGTTCTTAGTATTCATGCACCACAGCGTCCAATATTTATGCCAGTGTGTTTATTTACTTTTCTTAACATCTTATAACACTATACCTCATTGTATCCAATGACGATATTCCTGAGAAAGCAGTGCATAAATCAAACCACATTTTCACTTTGACTTCCACCGTAAATTTAGTGATGCTTAATCTTGATTTCTAACAGATTTTAGTTAGAAGTAACTCCTCACATGACATTGCTGTTTTCCTGCCAACTTGCATTTAACCATGGCTTTCAACAGTGTTTCAAAACTAATTGTTTATACCCCTCATTTTTTGTTTTTTTTTGTTGTTGTTGTTGTTTTGGGTTTTTTTTTGTATAAATATTTTTTATTGAAGTATATAGTCAGTGTACAGTGTTGTATCAATTTCTAGTGTACAGCATAATTCTTCAGTCATACATGAACATACATATATTTGCTTTCATATTCTTTTTCACCATAAGTTACTACAAGATATTGAATATAGTTCCCTGTGCTATACAGTATAAACTTGTTATTTATCTTATATATTGCAGTTAATATCTGCAAATCTCAAAACTCTCAATTTATCCCTCCCCATTCCCTTCCCTCCCTGGCAACCATAAGTTTGTTTTCTATGTCTATGAGTCTGTTTCTGTTTTGTATTTATGTTCTTTTTTATATTCCACATATGAGTGGTCTCATATAGTATTTTTCTTTTTCTTTCTGGCTTACTTCACTTTGAATGACAATCTCCAGGTCCATTCATGTTGCTGCAAATGGCGTCATTTTATTCCTTTTTTATGACCGAGTAATATTCCATTGTATAAATATACCACCACTTCTTTATCCAGTCATTTGTTATTGGACATTTAGGTTGTTTCCATGTCTTGGCTATTGTAAATAGTGCTAGTATGAACATTGGGGTGCATATACCTTTTTGAATTAAGGTTCCCTCTGGATATATGCCCAGGAGTGGGACTGCTGGATCAGATGGTAACTTTTATTTTCAGTCTTTTGAGGAATCTCCATACTGTTTTCCATAACAGCTGCATCAAACTACATTCCCACCAATGTAGGAGGGTTCCTTTTACACCCTTCATGTTTATTACAAGTAATCAATGACATCACCATCAAGTGTTCAAACCATGACATAGAAATAATATTCCTTGTAAAGGAGAATCTATATTTTCTCACTATTTTACAAATGTCAATAAGGACATTTTTAGATTACTGTGTTATCTGTAAAATTCAATCTAAGTTGTATTATTATTATTATTATTATTATTATTATTATTATTATTATTATTATTATTATTATTATTATTATTATTATTATTGAAACACAGCTTCAAGTTGCCTTCTTCTGTTCAGATTGTTGTGCTCTAAGCCTGTCCTGTCTAGAAATTTTAGCATTATCAGAACAATTTTAATGATCACTCATACCATAAATTTGTTTTGAAATACCTGGTTTGCAGGCTCAGTTTTCCTATGTAATGTTTGCCATTTCCTCATGAATTTTCATCTACCCTGAAGCTATGCAGTTGTCTCCTACCTGGCAGCAAAAGGTTTCCTGTTCTCATTCTAGGTCTCTCCTCTCTGTTGCTGGATCCCCTGGAAAAGACAGTATCTAAAGGTCAGATAAATGAAGAGTTTTACCTCCTCCCTCTCCTTTAGCATAAAGGGTAACTCCTGGGAAACTCTGTCAAGGCAGCCACGGTGTTCTGAAAACTGGAAATGTTTTGTTCTCTCTCTCAGCCGAGTCCATTCTTTAACTCTTCAAAAGGCTCCTCGCTGGCTGACGTCATCCTGACATCAGGACTCTCCCCAGACAGCCCTTTCTGCCTGGCAGGGCCACTCCCCACTCCAAGTCCACCGTGCCTGAGGAGCCCTATACCACCTAAGTTGCTACAAGTGGCTGAAATCTCTCTACTCAGGGTTCTCTGCCTCCTTTCCTTTTTTTTTCTTTTCTTTTTTAACTTGTAGGAAGATGTAGAAACCTACAGAAGAAAAAATGTCTATTATTTTTCTGCCTTCAAGAGAGTGTGGCAAACTGTCCTGTAATGGTGCACTTACCCCTGAGCTTTTTCTCAGGGATCTTTCCAGCTGAGAAGACAGGTGGCTTAGAGACAATGAATTCTTAGCAACTTCATTTATTTCCTTTCCTTTTCTTTCTCAGAGCAGTGGGAATGGCACTTGGTTTCATTTTCTTCCAGTCAATGACTCAACTAATATTTCTTGAATAATGACTGTAGATGTGGAGAAAATTCAGGCTCTGGTGAACAAAAGAGACCAGGTCTCTGCCTTTGTAAATCTTACAGCCTCAAAACAAGCAGAGGAGCAGATCAGTGTAATCATCTCTCCTGATCACTGAACAGTGACCTCACCCCTCCTAGATCTCCAGTTCTGGTCAAGAAGGCCAGGAGGAGGTGTAGGACCCAAATGTCCCTTCGTGTACTGATGGTGCCTTGGTCTGCAGGTGCTTCTTATATCAGAAAACTTGTCCAGACACCCCTAAAATAATTCTCAGTCACTTCTATTTCCTGTAATTATATGCAAATCATATTGAAAATATCAGGTCATGATCTGATTTCCTACTCAAATTCACTGCTGTCAGTGAGGAGGCTTTACAAAACTCATGAAAATATATATAGTGACACAAAAATACAAATCTAAATATCTGCAGTAGAGATATGCAAATTAACTTAACCACCATATTATTTTCCTAGCAGGAGATTCTAGCTAATAGGAAATTTTATGAGGTGTCACACCACCCATAAAGTGTGGAGAATAAATAAATGAATTCCTGAACAATGTGGTATAAATTTAACGTTACCTTTAAATATGAAAAAGAAGCCTATAATATATATCTCCATTAGGATCTTGAATTTGTCTAACTGGTTATCACTAATGCCCTATTGAAATGCAATTGAAAATTAATATAGCTGGCAGTAAAAAATATGACCATTAGGGAAAGTTCATGCATGATATTTTTATAGACTTGCCAAGTCTCTTGAATTCAGAATGTGGGACAGATGGTCACATTGTGAATTGTTCTCACTCACTAATGCTTTCTGCTGCTTCACTGATTTTTGCTCTTCAGATGACTTCAGTCTCGTTCAGAACGTGTGGCAAATGAAAGATCCCCAATTGTCTTCACTCAAGGTAAAAAATCTTAATATGTCTGTGATAGAAAATTATATAAATTCTATAGCTCTAAGCTACATCAGAGCCTTCTTAAATTTCTAGGTCCTTTACAGGGAAATTTTAAGTTTAAGTTTATATCTAAGCATGAAAATGATTTTTCTTAGAGTGTAATATGCTCAGATCCTAATTTTTCTCATTTTTTCCATTTATTCAGTTATTCATTAAGTTCATAGTCAATAAAGATGACTTTTTTCAGTTATTTAGTCATCACTTTGGATGTATCTGTCTGCTCAGGCTACCATGCTAAACTACCACAAACCACGTGGCTTAAATAGTAGACATTTATTTATCACAGTCTGAAGACTAGACATCTCAGATCAAGGTCTGGCAGGTTCAGTTTCTGGTGGGAATTCTCTTCCTAACTTGCAGACAGTCTCCTTCTTGCTGAATCTTCACATGCCCTTTCCTCCATGGTGTGCGGAAAGAAAGTCTGGTGTCTCTTCCTCTTCTGAAAGGGACATAAGTTCTATCAGATTAGGGCCCCACCCTCATGACCTCATTATACCTGTATCACCTCCTGTTGCAAAGCCCCGATCTCCAAATACAGCCACACTGGGGATTAGGGCTTCCACCTACGACTTTCAGGGTGACATGAGTCAGTTGATGACACTAGGATACCCATGTTTCATCATTATTAAATAAAATGAATGTCACCTTAGACATTTCATGGTAGGCCATACACTTTCCAATTCTTCTCATTGCAAACAATTATTAAAAGGTAGATATGCCTACTGCATGGCAAAATAATTTTCAGTCCTGAATTGGCGCAATTCAGAATCTCTGTGGCAAACCTAGGTTGTAAAAATCACATATACAAGGTTCAAAGCCAAATGGTCCACAGCGTGGCCATGAAGCAAAAGCACATGTTTTCTTATATGGCCAAGGAAATCAAACTACTCCTTACTATCAGTTTTAAATTTAGATGCTGTTCATACTAGGTCCTTCATACATGACACCGATACATCAGATATTTCATGACAGGCGTGCATTTTATTATACAAATGGTGACATTTAAAACAGTTACTTATGAGGGTTGCATTGGTTAAACACCAATGATCCATTGTTCTTGGTCACAGCTGACTGCATGAGGCTTGTGATCTGATCCAAGGCCAGTCACACTCAGTGTTAGTAGGGTTAGTCAGAAGCCCACAAAGGGACCAGTAATGAATCTTTACACCCACACAGACTATGGTGATAAAATGGACTAATTCTTTCTCTTAGAAACTTGAGCTGACGTTTCTGATCAAAGTGTACCAGTTGGTAGGGGCACCAAAAGATCAAGACACAGGGAGAAGTAGTGAGTGTGTGGGGTGGGGGGTGACGGGTGGGAGGGGAACAGCAGAGCTCGGTCAATGTGGAGTCCTGAAGCAGATCTCAGGAAGTCTTCTGTAGCGGTGTGCAATAAAGAATTAACCCTGCCCAAGAGAGGCTAGGCCTTTGCTTCTGCTCCTGCAAGGTCATCTCTAAACTTTTGAGTGCCTTGCCTCATAAGAGTGTCTTTGTTTACCTTGATTGGACTTACGCCATCATTCTACATAGTCTTAGGATGTAGTTTATGGTGGAATATCTTATGCCACATGGTACCAGCTAGACTTCCAGAGCAGCCAGAGACTGAGATCAGTCATATGGTCAATCAACCGTGTCTATATGATGGGACCCCAAAAAACTCTGGGCTCAAAGCTCAGGTGAGCTTCCCTGGTTGGCAGTACTCCATGTATATTGTCCTACTTTGTTTCTAGGAGAGTCTATGCTGTCTATGATCCCACAGGGACAGGGCAACTAAAAGGAACCACTCTCCTGGTTCCAAACTTTTCTGACACATCTGCCAGGCATCTTGCACAAGGCCTGCTTACAGGGAGCTTTTGTTCTTGTGAAACCAGATTGCAAGACCTTTTCCAGGTGAGCCCAGCCATGTCGATGCCTCCCTTCTGTGTTTCCACAGGTGTCCCTACAGTGAACTTTCTCCCTCAAACATCTCTAAGGGAGTTTATGAGAACATAACAAACCCAGCATTGCGGTCAAAGACATAGCATATGCTTTAGATCCCTTTAGTTTCTTTAATTCACACTTGCAAATATGTTGCAGTGAAATTCGAGTATCTGTAGGAGAGATTTGTCAGGACTGCCACTATGGAACTGTAAGATGAGAACAAGAAACAACAGGAAGAGCGGTAGGACAACAGTGAAAGAACAATTGCTGTAGAAATTTTGTTCTTTGTGTTTAAAGAAAGGTTATTCTAAGGTAGCTGGTGCTTTCTAAGAGGAGAAATGGCTTTCTGGATACCCTGGTGTTTAGCCTGCTGCTCCTGCGGTGAGTGCCGGAAAGAAGGCATCTCCTTTCACATGGATGCTCTCACAGAAAAATGTCTGTCCTATGATTCATTTCCTTGGAATCTTGTTTCTTGCTTTCCAAGGAAATAGGTTGCTAATATGATAAATTTATCCTTGCTGAGTTATCTGGTGTCGTGTGCTTAATATATAACCACTGAGTACTACCATTTATAATTTTGGGAATATCTTTTGTAATGTGGATCCAGAGATCAAAGAAAGCTCTCTAAGGGTCAGCCTTTAGGTAGACCAGTAGTGAGGTTCTTCAGCTGTAGTATGTTTGGAAGAGCATTAGGAGACCTGTGTTCTATTCTGCCAGTAATAAAAAGTGAGACTTTGAACAAAGGATTTGATCCTTATCTGTATCCTCAACTGTAGAATGAGAGAAATAGTCCTACAATCTTATCCACAGGGAGACCCTGCCAATGACCAACAGCGTTTTCTCTGTGTAGGGTGACCATGTATCTGGGTCTGCCAGGGACAGTGACAATTTATGCCTACTGCCCCAGCATAATTATTAATTAATTATTAGGTGTGCTCCCTTCATGCTCAAAAGCAGCCTGGTCTGGATGATATCCAGGCTGATTTTGTGCCAAATTCTCAGTTTATCAGAAACTTCCTCATTATTATTGTCCTGATGGCCCCATAGTGATGAGCATAGGTAAGACTTACCTGCTCAAGGATCTGTGGCTAAACCTCACCCCAAATTAAAAGCCAAAATCTCCAGTGCCTGACGGAGGTAGTAGTATCTTTTTAAAATTTTACAGAGACTGAGCCATTTTACCCAAAAGCTCTTTATATAAAAATCCTAAGTCAGAAAATAATTAGATTGTTTTTTAGGAAACCAACATTATCTTTTCCTTTCGTTCTTTACTCTTTTCTACCCCCTACCCTTCACCCCTGCCAACACTATAAATCAAAAAGGAGCAAAAGTTATCTAATGCTAATTATCTAGGTTTACATTTTCCTCAATTCATTGAAATCCTCCGTTTCTGAAAATCCCCTCCATCCTGGAGACTTCAGTGAGCATATTCATGTTTCAAACAAACCTGCCTTTGTTAATCATCAAAAGGTATTTTCTTTAATAAATGAAGCTCGGCAGGCCCTGCAGCTGTGTTGTTTATTTTACAGCAAGCACAAAGGCAATTTATTTTTTTAAATACTATAATTAGATTAGTGTTCTCTTTACTGAAGCATCTGTAGGAAAGTGAGAGTATGTTTCTTTGAATGAATGAGCAGTCACATTTATTTTTATTAAACCTGAATTTGTCCTCCGAGATAGCTGAGTTTAATTTTATGTTCTAATACAACACGTAATATTCCAACTTTTTTTCAGGTAAAGCTCTGGTCTCCCAAAAAGGAGGTTGGACTAAATTGAATCTTCTGATTCCAATTTTATGAACTGCATTAAAATCTCTCTAGGGTGCAGGATTATGTTTGTGTTGAAGAATGACTGCATTAAGGTATGTATTTGCATACATAAATAAATATATCCAATGTTTATCTATGACCTGTCATTGACACAGGGAGTATCATAGAACATAATGACATTATACCTTTGTTTATGACTCTCTAGGTCTTTACTGAAAAGTTTTCAAAGTGGTGTTTATAAATCAAAAAGATTAATTTCCAAAATAGAGCCACTTTTAAAGTTTTGGAAACTGGTTTATCAATGCTGCATCTATAAAATGGTCCCTTAGGACTGTCTAGACAGCAGTTCAGTCACTCAGGGAATAAGGCATCACCTCTTGACTAGCCCCCTTTCCTTCTTTCTTTGGTATCGCCAATAAATAAAACATTTTCCTTTCTCTATATTCTTTTCATCTTAGTTGAGAAAATGCAATTTTTTTGCTGATACTATACCTGTAACAAGAGAAAGCTCTTCTAGTTCTCTATTGCTGCGTAACAAAAACCACACATTAGTAGCTTAAGGCAATGATTTGTTATTACCTCTCGGGGTCCGTGGGTTGACTGGGTTCCGCTAGTCTGTCTTGCTTGGTGTGTCTCAAGCAGAACAGAGAAATGGTGACTGGGGCTGGGGTTCCTGAAGACTCAGCAGGGCTAGACATCCACGTGGGCCTCGCATCGCACGCAACTGACTTTTCGGCTGAGATGACTTGGACAGCAGCAGGGATCTGGCCAGTTAACCTCTCTCTCTCCCCTTCCTCCTCTTGCCCTCCCCTCCTTCCTTTTCTACATGACCTATTCAAATGGCTAGTCTGGGCTTCCTCACACCATGTCCGGCTCAGAGTGAATGGTCTTCTTAAACGGGGACTGGCTTTGCCCAAAGCAAGTGTTCTAAAAGCCCAGCGCAAAGCTGCATGGCTTCTTGTAGCCTCACCTGGGAAGTCACGCCGCATCACTTCCATCGCCTTCTATTTTCTATACCAGGATCAGCGCAGGCTCAGTGTGGGAGGGAACCGTGTGGTGACGGGAGCTCCGGAAGGCATGGTTCCCTGAAATGAGGCAAGAGGAGTCCAGCATTTTTTCAGACAAACTACCACAAGACAAAACAAGACACAATGTTAAAATAAATTTAGTTATAATAAAGAATAAATACCATCCACCTGCAAGCCTGTAATTTTTCTAAAAAGTTTCCCTCATAACTTAATGTCTGTATTTATCTCCTTAAATACTAGTAGCCACTTTTTCTACTTATTTTTAATGTTATGATTTTTCTCTTTTAAGTATAGTGTTATAATTATTTTCTGCAATATTCTTTTATAAAACATATTTTTATTTTAATAACGTGTTAAATGGGATTTATGGGCTCTGCTAAGGATGTATCACAGCCTCTGACAGAAATATTAATCAACTTTGGGGACATGATTTTATTTGAATCATGAAGAATTCACATAAGCAAACATCCAAACAGTAAGATAACTTGCTGCAAAAAAAAAAAAAATTATTTTTGAGAAAATATCTTTCAGATTGTGGTAAGATCTAACAAAGGAACATATCACTTTCTCAGTGACAGCAATAAGTTCTAGAATTTTACCTTAACTTTGAGCTACAATTGTTAATATCTACAAAAAGAAAATATAAGTTAAATCGTTTTCAAATCACATTTTTGACATTGGAATATCTAATCTCTATTCACTAATTTCTTTTTCAATATCTACTTCTTTTCATATTTAAAAGTATTAAGGGCCTAAGGAAATAAATTATTTGTATTATACTTTCCCAGTAATACATGAAGTCTTCTTATGTAGGTGAAAAAAGTATAAATTCTACTGAATGTAAATTTATGAATTTTAGAAAAAGAACATGGAAGCCTTACAAACTACACAAATTATTCAGTAAAGTTTTTCAAAAGTAGTTGTATTTTGTTTTCTCTACTCTGAAACATTTTCTTACTATTTCAATCTATATTTAAAATGCATACAATCATCATTTCATTGCAACTTCCTCCAAACCACTTGAGTTATAAACACTAAAGATTACCATTTCCATAAAAGGTTAGAGAAAGTTCTCAAAGCAACAGTAAAAGCAAGACAAAATGTTGGAATCTGTATTCTTCCACAGTGAAATTGATCACAAAACTGTTCTGATTGAGATTTATTATTTTAAAATAGATGTTATACCCAAGAGAAAGTTCACTTAAGGTATTCTTTGGAAATTAGGAATAGAAAATTTATTATAAACCTTTTAGATTATGGGCCATCAATTTAAAAATAGATTATGTAGTGAAACACTAGACACAAGGGGAAATAAAAAGAAGTAGCAAGTTAAGTAGAAAAAAAAAAAAAACAACCCCTTGGAATATTAAAAAATAAAAAGAAGAAAAAGCCGGAATAACAATTCAAAGGAAAGGTAGAGGAAACCACTGGGGAATGTTTTAATGAACTGAGTAAGGTAGAAAATAGTTTTTCCAATAAAGGAATGTCTTTTTAAGAAGTTCTGATAAAAGGGAAAAAAAGAAACTTTTTACTAGCCATTGTAACACAGAGAAAGTGTTGCAGAAAAGTGGAACCATAAGTTGTAACCCAATTTTAACCTTAAAGTAAATCACAGTATTCTAGATTAGATCTACCAAGCAAAGTTGGCTATTATTCCTTTGTTTTATATTCTATTCTTCTGCAGCTATATTCCAGTATCATCTTTGCCTGCTTAGAGAGCTGATTTGTACTGCCTGATGGCCTCAATGATTTTTTTCTCTAAAATAATTTTAAAAATTTATTTGTTGACAGATGTGTGAGATGACAATTTCACTTAGTTTAACATTTTCTTTGTTTTCCATTCCTAGATGAATTCATACCAGATTTGCCTTGAACACTGTATGCAATGAACAGCATTATCTTTTTCTACTTTCTGGCATAGTTTTAATTTCTTACAACAGTGATCAATTTTAACAGATTTTTTTATGGGCAAAATGGAGATGAAGATGATGCTGATGGTAGGGATTTATAGAGTGATTAGATAAAATTAGCAAAAAACAAAAAATGATAATTCATACAGAAAAAGGTTTAGGAAAAAATTTAAAAATTATTATTAAAGGGAATAAAGTGTTAATAACATGACAGCAGGCCCAAAATTGAGTTGCTTATGCTAAGCCCTACTCCCATGTCACCAAATTGACTTAATTAGTTTGGGCTTTCCCAGACATGGAATCTTAAACCAGTCAATCAGAAGTCACCTGATGTGTACTAGGTTAGATAATTTTCCTACTAGGTCCCTAGCAGCCCCTAAAGGAAAGTAACCTTGCAATAACCAACCTGCTTTCTTACCTAGCATATAACTTCCGAGCTCCTGCTCCCTTCTGTCTATGTAGTGTTTTATTTTGTACAGGTCTTGGAAGATCCTTTCCATCTGCCAGATGGGATGCTGCCCAATTCAAATTATTTTTTTGTTCAAATAAACTCTTAAAAATGTTAACATGCTCAGTTTGCCTTTTACCAGGATATTTTCAGTGTTAAGACACATAATTCAGAGATGATAATGAGTGTTCTGTATTCTGGTACAAAAGGAGATAGAGGTTTATGTGGGAACCATATTTCTCAGATAACAAATACCTAAAAGTATGTCACTTCGGCCTACAGTTGCTTTGTGTTGAGCCTGACACTGTTCACGATTCAGCCCATTTTCTTGTTAAAGAGACTCACCCACCTCTGCTTGTGGACTTGCTGCTCTTTGCTTAGCTCTACCTCTGGGCATCCTTGATATGTGTCTTTTTCCAGTTGGTCCACTATAACTCAGGATACAAAAACTGCTTAGGTTTCCTGATCTTTTCTTTCCCATCGCAGCCTCACCCTGTAGGGTGTTTTACCATCATAAACATTGATTTAAGTTGGTGACGTCACTCTCATTCTTGTTGGCTGTGATCTTGCCTTGCTCTTGGGCAATTCTGAACCCATTTTGCCCACTCTGATATCCTCCTATTTCTTCAAAGAAGGCTGAGAATCCCTGAGGGAAATATGTAATAATTATTTTTGGCAAAATGTGTATATATATATACATTTTTTTTCTTTTAGTTACTTTCTGAACTGGAGACCAACTGAGTATTGTCTCTGTCTAGTTAGATATGCTTCAATAAAATACTGATAGCTATAAAATAATCTATTTTATTAGATTATAAAATAATTGTCTAATTAACTTAGCACCTGGATAATATAATACCTTATAAACAATAAATATAAACAAATGTTGAATAAATAAGTATCTTTATACTTTAAATTATTGCCTTAAACAAACTTATTTTCACTGCTTTTGAAGACCTTTAAAGCCATATGCTTAACTGACAGTTACGGAGTTATTTTTTTTATCTCCATTCATTTCTCATTTATATTTCTATTAAATTCTCCCTGTTATTGCTTACTACTGTTTTTATTCAAGTTATTTTATTATAGAAAGCAATGCAAGCACATTGGACAAAATGTTTAGTACAGAAGTCTCTTGGAGAGGGTGTGGAGAAAAAGGAACCTTCCTACATTGTTGGTGGGAATGTAAATGGGTGCTGCCACTATGGAGGACAGTATAGAAGTTTCTTAAAAAACTAAAAATAGACTTACTGTATGATCTAGCAATCCCACTCCTAGGCATATACCCAGAGAAAAGTACAATTTGAAAAGACACATGCACTCCAATGTTCACAGCTGCACTATTTATGATACCCAAGAATGGAAACAACTTAAATGCCCATCAACAGATGACTGGATAAAGAAGATGTGGTATACATATGCAATGGAATATTACTCAGCCATAATAAAGAATGAAATAATGTCATTTGCAGCAACATGGATGGACCTAGAGATTATTATATTGAGTGAAGTAAGTCAGACAGGGAAAGACAAATACCATATGCTATCACTAATATGTGATATCTTAAAAAAATGATACATATTCTATTTAAAAATCAAAAATAGACTCATGGACATTGAAAACAAACTATGGTTACCAAAGGGAAAAAGGTAGGTAGGGAAGGGTAATTTAGGGTTTGGGGACTACTAGATACACATTACTACATATAAAATAGATAAACAACAAGGGCCTACTGTATAGTACAGGGAACTATATTCAATTTCTTGTAATGCCATATAATGGAAAAGAAGATGAAAAGAAAAAATATGTATGTTTGTATATGTATACCTGCATCGCTTTGCTGTACACCTGAACCTAACATTGTAAATCAATGACACTTCAAAAAAAAAATTTTTTTTTAAGTCCATTGATATCTGCAGGAGGACTGATTCCAGGACCCCTGTGGATACCAAAATCTGCAGATGCTCAAATGCCTTGTACAAAGTGTCACAGTATTGGCATATAACTTACTCACACCCTCCCAAACACTTAGGGTAGTTATAATACAAAATACAATATAAATGTTATGTAAATAGTTATAAATACAATGTAAATGATACATAAATAGTTGCCAGGATGAGGCAAATCAAAGTTTTGCTTTTTGAAACTTTCTAAAATTTTCTTCAAACATTTTTGATCTGCAGTTGGTTGAATACAGGGGTATCAAAACCACAGATATGGAGAGTTACTTTATCAAATAATACAGGAGAAAAAAAATTTAGGTTACCCATAGTCTCAGACTTAACCCCAGATATAACTACCTTGAATATTCTAATCTTTTTTTTTTCCCAAAACTATGTTTGGGTGTGTACACATGTGTGTGTGTGTGTGTGTTGCTGTTAATGCTGGATTCCAATTGCATGCCCCCTTTTTTTCCTACTAGAGTTTTAGAGATTTTTAAAGATTCATTAATAATAGTTTTTAAAGTTTGCCTTATCCCTCCTGGATCACAAAGCATAATTTCCACATTATTAAATACTCTTCAAAAATATGGTTTTCCTTGACTGCCTAATATTGTCTCCTACAGACTGCCATAATTTACTTAACAATTCACTGGTTATTGACCATTGCTACTTTCAAAGTTTTGCTCTCTAAATAATGCTATGATGAAGATCCATTAAAGCAAATCTTTTAGTGTCTTTCTGACTATGTCTTTAGGAAAAGATTCTTAAAAGTGGAATTAGAGGGTGAGTCACTCTTCAGACTCTTGTCACATGCTTTCAAAGTGTTTTCCAGAAAGCCTGTATCCAGCTGCACTTCCACCAATGGCAATGTATGAGAATTCCTATCTCACTGCATCTCAGCATCCTGACATCCATAGATAATGATTTCCACCACGCCAGGGCTATGTCTGTGTTGTTCTCTCCTGTATCTAAGAACCAGCACAATTAGACGTTCAAAAAATCACTCAATAATTATTTGAGGAGAAAATTAATAAATATTTAAATCTTTATAAGGTAAAAAGGCAGAATGCTCATTCTTTTGAAAAATTGATTGATGGCTGATATATAACAAACACAGACATAAAAGTCTGTGACTGCTGCTCTTACAGGGCTTTCAAACTGACGTTGAAATATTTACAGTTTTAACTTGAATTACTGTATTACTAGTAAGGTTTATTTTTCTATTTTTCTTCTGTATCGACTTCTTATGCATTACTTCTTTTGTGAATTACCTATTCATGGATTTTATTCATTTTTCCATTGGTATTTTTGAGTGCTTTTCTAAACATCCAGTGAGAACTCTTTATATATTATTAACTGTTTGCCATATTTTCATACAGAATTATACTATATTTTAACACCTGGGTTAATATACCAGCTAGCTATACCATCTTGGGAAAGTTAATTACTCTACATCTCAGTTGAGATTGAAACAAAACCTATCTCAAAAGATCTTTGTGATAAAGAAATGGGATAGTTCACATAAAACTTTAAGCCCAGGATCTTAAATAGTAAGTACTTGATACATAAGTATTAGTTTTATTATTAACGTTATCACTGCTATTTCTATTGCTCAAATAATCCTTCCATTTCAAAGATCAACTAAAAAGTAACCCATACTTTCTTCTGCTTATAAGTTATATAAACTCTCTCAGGTCACAGCTCCCTTAATGTCTAAGTAATTTTTTCAGGGTATTTGGCAACAAAAAAATACCTACTACCACTAAGTAATTAGGTACAAACAATTTAAGAAATATTTATGTCCTACTAATAGCTGTTTGAAAAAAGATTCACATAAATTGAAAACATTTAAAAATTGTATTCTTATATAACCTCAATTGTTAACGGGCCTGTGTGTCTAATGAGTACTGTACACCTTCTCAAATCTCAGACTGAAATCCACCACACTCCCTGACACACAGTGAATTTTACACTGTATTTGCTTCTATCATAGCTATTCTTACGATTAAAAAAAAAAAGGATGCCAATGAAACAAATGTAGCTAATCAATCTAATGACAAAACTGTGTGTCTGGAACTAGCAGCTTGTGACATGTCTAATATATGTCAAAAATTGTTATGCTTCCCCTGAAATTGTAAAACATCCCATGGTGCCCCTGAATTGACCCTTTGCACCTAGGGTGATTTGATGCAACATTTGGGGCCATGGGGTTATGTTTTACGTTAGCTTTTATTTTCTCCTTTATATGTAACTCTTTAATTCATTAGTATTTTACTTTTAATAATTTAAGACTGTAATTTTTCATAGCAATACTTACCAACATTATTGAAATGTTTCCTCTGTTGGGGTTTAGTATTTGCTTTATCACACATCAAAGTAATACATAGACCATATGCATCAGAATTTCGTTGTGTGCTTGTACGTAAATAGTGCCAGACGTAGTCAGGATGCTTTTGGATAGGATCCCAGAAACTGGATATTTTAAGCAACATTGATAGGTGACCCTTGGGGACCCTAAACTTGAGAAAAATTTTCCTGGGATCTGTTTCTGGGTTATCTATTCTATTCCACTAACTTTCTGTTGAGTTTAAGTTGATTTTAATTGTGCTAGCTTTGTAACATGTTTCTTTATCAGAAAAAAAAAAAAGCCTGTTCTATTCCTCTCATTTTTAATGCCTATATGCACTTATTTATTTTTAAAATGAACTTGAGAGTCTTTCTTTCAACTCAAAAATGATCATAGCTTTCTTCACATAGATCCTAGACATTTTTTTTTAAGTACCAAAAATTTACTATATGTGATTGAGGTATTGTCATCACTGTTACTGTGGATAAATACAAAATGTTTATTTTTAGACATCTGTTTTAGCAAGTTAACATGCATTCTCTAGGTATTTACAATGACTTTAAATAATCATATTTCCCCTCTATTTCAAATATTTGTAGTCATTTTTTTTTTACACCATATTTCTATAAGGGAACTTTAGAAATTAGATAGCATAACTTTGTCTTGAATTTCATGCTGGTGTTTCCCTCTAAGAAAGATATTACTCTTATTTTGAGATATTTCAATCATGTTAGAGGCATACATTTGTTTCATTTAATTAATTAATGTTAAAACATTTTCATTTAATTAATGTTCAAATATTTCCAAATGTCTTTTATACTGACATGATATGCTTTTTTCTTATGTTCATGTTTTAATATTTACTCACTTACCAGTTCTCTCATCTGTAAAATGGAGATAATACAGCATACACGGTTTGTTGTTTGGAATAAATGATCTGATGTATGTAAAATGCTTGAAACAATGCATGGAACATTGTAAATGCTCAGTAAGTTTTAGCTATCCTCAGCATCACTGTAATTATCACTTTCATCATTATGTGTCCTGGATTAAAAACTACTTTATCCTGATGAATGATTCTTTTATAAATGATTGGAATTTATTTGCCATATTTCACTTAGAGTTCCTACATCTGTTCATTAGTGCCATCATTCTGTAATTTTACTTCCTCAGTTTTCATGAGTTTTAATATCAAAGTTTTGTTATTTTCATGAGACAGTAACTACCTTGGTATCTTACTCTATCTCTGGATAGATTTTATAGCATA
The DNA here is from genome assembly GCF_036321535.1 of Camelus dromedarius. NCBI lineage: Eukaryota > Metazoa > Chordata > Mammalia > Artiodactyla > Camelidae > Camelus > Camelus dromedarius. Next base: position 3,134,226 of record NC_087449.1, on the reverse strand, counting down.
GCAACTAGTTTGGGGGTGAGTAGTTCATAAATAAAACCAGTTGGCCCGGAAGCCTTCTTCAAAGGTCAATCTTATATCATTCTCTGTCTGTTGAAGCTATATACACCTTCTTAACCAAATCTTAGTATTACTCTATTTTAAAACAGATCATTTGTTTCATCAGTATTTTCTACTAGCTTGGAATTTATTCACTTAGAATAGTATTTATATCTGTTAACTACTTTCTGTATTTGCTATCTTATAACTTAGATAGATTCAATTTTCTCCTCCCATTCCTGCAAAGGGGAGAAAGGTGCTTCCCCTCCACTTCACGCCACTTGAAATCACCTCAAGAGGAGCTGCAAGGAGACAAGTCAGAAAGTGTGACATGTTCACCTAAGAGTTTGGGAAACATTAAACTGATGTCTGACTCATGCCCAGGAAAGCTGAAGGGTGAGTGGTTGGTCTATATTCTGGGAAACAGTCTATGAAGAGAGAAAAATACACTGAAAAAGAGCTGCTTTTCCACTGCCAGCAGGACTTCCCATGGTCCACATGTGGGCCACACAGGAGGGAACCAACTGGGACTCATTTTAAAACAGACCTCTCAAAGATGGCTTCTTGACATGCGTGAGGTGACTCAGTTGACCTTGGAGTACACTGGATGCATAAACTGAGAGTGGACTGTCAGAAGTGCTGTGTGTACCTGATAAAGGCATGACTGCTCTCAGAGAAAAGGAAAACTGTATGCCTTATACATGTGTTTAATACAAATTTTATCGCTACGAAGAATGTATAAGAGACAGTATGCAAATAATCATGAAGCATACAATAGTCCATGTTGTAAATTCCATACAGCCAAGGCATTCTCTGAGAAGCCTTTTTCTATTGATTTTTTGATGAATTATTGAATCCCTAAGCAAACTAGGATTGCAAATCAGTGTAGATAAACAGTAGATTCAACATGAATGTTGGCTGATAGTTTTGTGTACATTAATGACTAAAATGAAAAGTAAAACAACAAAAACATGTTGGAACATCATCATTATCCATAACATGAGTGGCTTCTTTGCTAATTGGATAATGTTTTTCAACTACTGGAAGAAAATAGTTCCTTGGTTTTTGTGCTATTCACAGTGTAATGGCTACAAATGTAAGCTTGGTCTATATTATTAGTATTTTTTTCCATTACTTTCTTAAGTCTATGTGATCACTCACACAAGAAATAAAAACCTAATTTGCAATATTTGCCAGTTTCACTGTTGTATATAATTCCACCATGCACAGTTTAAAACTACCACCTTGACATCCTTGAACGCAGAGCAGGGAAGCATTTTACATGACTCAGCTCATCACTATACAGTTGATCCTATGATTTGCCAATTTCATGTCTGTGAATTAGCCCACTTGCTAAAACCTGTATGTAATCTTCAGATCAACACTCACATTCTTTTCATAGACAGTCATGAATATGCACAGAATGGCAAAAATGTGAGTCACCTGATACTCATGTTCCCAGCTGAGGTTGAACACGGAGACGTTTTTGCCTTCTTATTTCAGCTCTTGTACTACAAATAAATGCCCTTTTTGTGCTCTACTGCCACATGTTTGGGGGTTTTTGTTTTCTTGTGCTTTTTGTTAGTGATTTTGCTGTTGAAAATGTCCCCCAGGGTTAGTGCTGAAGTGCTGTCTAGTGTCTAGTGCAAAAAGGCCATGATGTGCCTTACGGAGAACATACGTGTGTTAGATACGCTCTGTCCAGGCACGAGTTACAGTGCTGGTGGCTGTAAACGTAACATTAATGGACAACCATATATTTTAAATAGGTGTACTTAAACAAAAACGTGCATAAAACAAGGTTATGTATTGATTAGTCGATGAAAATGTCAGGACCAGAGACTCACAGGACCCTAACCCTATATTTGTCCTGGTAGAAATAGTTCAGCAGTCACTAATTTGGGGCTTATTATGACTTTATAAAACATAATTACTGTGAATAATGAGATTTGATGGTAGAATATTTCCACAATATAGATAAAATAGACTAAAGTAACTTCAAGATCATAGAAATTGCTAAAATATAGTAAAATTCTTAGGAAGCAGTTAGAGTACTTAATACTTGTTTTTAAAATGATTAATTGTAAGTGTATAGTATTTATTATTTATCTATTTATAGTACTGGCTGCGCTGGCTCATAACACTCTGAAAACCTAACAACAGGCTCTTGTGAGCTTGGATGAGCTAACTCTTGCACACCATTAATTAGGATCAACTGATAGGGACCTATATCTGGGGAACTTAGTAGACAATAAACTGACTAAACAAATAAACCAATATTTAAATAAAATATAGGATGTTAGATAATATGAAGTGCTAAGATGAAAAAAGTGAAGTGGCAAGAGAGTGATATTATGTCAAAGAGAAGCCGAATTGTTAACCTAGACTGGCCAGGGAATACTTTGATGAAAAGACAACTGATGGGTTAGGCCTGAGGGAAGTGAGAGAGCTAGCTCTTTTGATATTTGGGGAAAGATCATTCCATAGAGAGGGAAGACTGAATACAAAGACACTGATTTGAAGACCACGGGTGTCTCTGAGGAGGCCAGAATGGCTAGAGCAGAGTGGACAACAGGGTCAATGACAGATAACATCAGAGTTATATCAAAGGAGGCAGGAAAGGATGGCCTTCATCCAGCATTTCAAGTTACAATTTCATTGTATGACTTCTACTTTTACTCTGAGATGAAAGGCCTTTGGAGGGTTGTTTGCAGGGGGTGGTGAAATTTTTTTTTTTTTTTTTACCAAGATCACACTGTCCTCTGTGTTGAAAATAAACTGTAGCCAGGCAAGTACAGAATCAGGGAAACCAGTTAAGCCACTGTTGTTATTTTCCAGGCAAGAAATTATGATGATTTATTCAACGATGATGACAGTGCAAATGGGAAGAAGTACTCAGACTCTAGACTTGAACTGAAGATATAACTCATAAGAACAGCTTCTGGAATTGATTTGGTGATGAGATAAAAAGAGGAATCAAGGGTGATTTCAACTGTTTTAGTCTAAGCAACCGGAAAATGGAGTTGCCATTAAATGGGAAAGGGAATTTTCAGAGAATCCAGATACAATGTGAAAATAACAGAAACTCAGTTTTGAAGATGTTAAGTTTGTGATTCCTATTAAACATTTAAGTAGAGATGTCAAGTGGCCATTAGATATGTAGTCTTTTCTTGAAAGAAGCATTTTAAGCTAAGTTTGGGAGTTACCAGCATACACTCTGGATGAAATAATCTATAAAAATAAGCACAGATAGTAAAGAGAAGGACCTTAGGGTACTCTTACATTTACAGATTATGGAAATGAAAAGGAACCAGCAGAAAAAAACTAAGAAGATAAAACTAGAGATATAGGTGGTAAGCATGGAGGGTGTTGTGTTGTGGAAACCAAGATAAGAAGCTGTTTCAAGGAGAAAAGACTGATCAATGATATCATTTGTTCCTATTAGTTCAATGAAGGTTGAGAATTCATCATGGGGTTTAGAAATGTAGGATGACATTGGTTAAGAGCATTTTCTCTGACACATTGAAATTGAGTGAAAACTTTTTGAGACAGATCCAAGAGAGAATGAGAGGAGGGATACTGGAGAGTGTATATATTGAAAATTCTTTCCAGGGGTTTTGCTATAAGAGGAGTGACATGGGGCAGCATTTGAGGGAAATGTGGGATGTAACTGTTTTCTTTTATATGCTGAAATTGTCTAGCATGGGGATTGCGTAGAGTGGGAAAAAAAGTGATGATGTGGGAAATCAGGAGCAGAATTATTCCAGCACTGTCTGTGTGTAGCTAACAGAGCATGAGAGCTGGCACCCAGGATGAGGCACCAGCCTCACTGTGCATGGCATGTTCACGTCCCCTGCAACAGGAAAGAGGGCGGAGTATAAGGTAGTGGTGACGCTGGGAGAGAAGTATTGGCAGGTGCTTCTGAGTGTTCTCTTCAAAATTCTCAGCTACTAAACTTGCAAGGCCATCAACAGAGTTTATTAGTATTATGTCCTCATGTGTACTGCATCTTTAATTAAAGTAATAATCTTTTATCCCATTTAATTTTCTTTTACCTCTGCAAACAGAATTTCTACCTTTGATATTTTGTTATTTTATTGTTTACAACCACCTGATAAATCATTGCTTATTCTGTTTTTTTTAAGCTTGTTTGTGCCATTTTGTTTGGATATGCCTTTTCCAAATAACCTTTAATTGGATTTACATTGAACTTAAAGTAAACACTTTTACTTTTGAATAAGAAAGCTAAACCAATCATATCTAACATGATTTTATAGTTTGTTTTACCCCTACCATTTTATAATTTATGTGAATAATTATTATGTATATATTTCCATCAGTTATATAGACAGACTATATGTTAACTTTACCCTACTGATGGTTATGTTTAAGTTCCCCCCAAAATCCTTCAACAAAATTTTATAAATCAATTAATTAAGATTAAAACTGAAGCATTTGAGAAAAAGGGAATTTTTACACTTTCATTTCTTCCTCCACCCACAGGAGCCTTCCCTAACCTGGAATTTTAGGCCTAGCTAATTATTAATATACTATATTTATATTACATATATTTTCTTTAAGGCATGTTAATTCACATCTATTTATTATCAAAACTGGATTTGCAGTTGTGACTTAGAAGCTTATATTTACCTCTACTTGATTTTAATACTTAAATCCCACCTTTTCTCCCTCCATTCAGCAATGTGGTGTACTTTCCTATTCTCTAGTCTGGTTTCATCCTCTTCAGTTTCTTTCTAATATGACAATATTCCCATTCTTTCCTTTCTAGTTATGATTAATCTTTACTCAGTTGAAATGCATTTTTAAATGATTTCTTTTAAAAGGGTAATACTGGATGTTAGTTGTAGCAGTATTTTATGTTCTTGCTCTTTTAAAAACTTAATTTTTGCCTTCACAATTAAAAATAGACTACACTGTTTACAAAATTCAATGGCCTCAATTTCTTTCCATGAAGACTTTGAGGATGGTTTCTCAATTTCTTTGATCATTTAAAGTGCAGAAAAGTCTGTTCAGTCCTTTTTTCCTCCTCTCATACATTTTCCTTCTTCCCCTGCTCTTTATCATTTTCTCTCTCTCCCTTCCCCACTTCCTTCCTCCAACTTCTCTCTTTGTTGGATCATTCCCTGCTGATGGGAGGTTTCTGACACTTTCATTTACCTGTCAATTTCAGAGTTTTACAAAAATGTATTTCTGCTAAAATTCTATTCTATTTACTTTTTCTTGAAGTGTATTTAGACTAATTCTATTGTTTAATCTCACTAAGTTACATAAAAAATTCGTAAAAATGAATTATGTCTTTTATTTTTTATTATTCCAGTTGTCCTAGTTTCTTCCTTAAGAGTACCTGTAACTTCTAAATGTTATCTTTGTTCTTTTTCTTTCAAGTTCTCTTCACCATTTTAACCAATGTATTTATTTATTTCCACTTCTCTGATAGAGCTTTTCAAATTCTCCAAATTGCTAGCCTAATTTTTCTTTTTCATCTATGCTCTTTAGAAATGACAGTAAAGAGTTATATCGACACAGTATCATCCTTCACAATTCCTACTTCTCCATCTCATCTCCTTGGAATCTTACCTGTGCTTGTTCTCCTGTTAACTTTCTGTTCCTGCTTCTTTGACTGGGTTAAGTTTGGCTCACAGCTATCCAAGAACATATTCTGGTGTTCAGAGTAAATAATTTTTTAGCTTTACTCTTCTTGTAAGTCTTCAATGTAGATTCCTTTTCTTTCTTTTGAAATTTATTTTGGTGATTCTTCAATTTTTTACTTTCTTTTTTCCGTTTCCTATTCTTCAAAAAAAAAGAAGACTAATTTTCTCAGGACATTTCATATTTTACAATGTGTAGAATTCTCTTACCTCTACTCCAAAGCTTCAATATTGCTCTTCTCAAATATGAGGCTGTCTCGTATGCTTATATACATAATTTATAACTCAATTCCAGAAATCAAGCAGACTTCAATCCATCACAGTCTTATTGGCCTCATATGAGCATAACTGGCTCTCCGACAGTTACAAGAAGAGAGATGATTAAAAAATAAAATCCTCCAAACCTTCTACTGCCAGGCATTACTTCCCCTTCCCTTTCCCACTATGTGCAAAACAGTGATCTCCAACATTGATTACTTCTAGGATATTTTCTTTATCTTCTCCTAGAATGCATCTTACCCTACCCCCCATGCAGGTAATGCATTACTATTAATAAATCCACTTATTTCTTATCAGTTATTTTAGTTCAGCTAATGTTAGACATCACTCTGATAGTATTTTGCTACAAAACAAAGGTACTGATCTGATCAGGAGTGAGTGACACTTTAGCTTTCTCAATGAGCAGTTGCCATGGAGAAGCTAAATAAACGGAGGTCTATCCATTGTCTACATTGCATGGAACTTGTGTTTTTAAAACAGGCAGCAATGCACAGGGTATGTTTTGAGTAAGGCAAATGGTAAGAGAAAGCTATTTTCCTACCAGTTTTAAGGAAAGCAATTTTATATAGGCCCCTTTCATTTAGACATGTAATGAACACAGATTGGAACATTTTTTGAACCATTTCCAAAAGTAAGAGGCCTCTTGGAGAAATCTGTACCATCAAAGCATGAGAGGACCATGGTATAGGGAACCTGAGATGTAAAAGGTACATGGTCCTCCTTTTCAGCTCTTCATAGCCCTTAGACAACATAGAAGAGACAACGACAGTGCCCTTTCCTCCAAGTGAAGGATCATGGAATTTAGTTCAGGATTCAGAAGACTGAACAGAGGGTTACCAGACCCAGCAGAGCAGACTCACAACTAGACAGAGAGTGTGTGTTTGTTTGTTTGTTTGTTTGTCTTGCATGACTTCTGAAGCGGTCAGACTGTTTAAACTTCTACTGCAGAATCTTCTGATGGAGAAACAGAGGTGAAGTGAGCACTTCTTCAAGGAAACTGCACCTCACCTCCTCTGTGAAAGCATGAGCATCAGACTGAACCCAGTCAAACAGGAGTGGTGATTAGGGACACTTCCTATGCCACATACACCTGGTTAAATGAGATCTCTCCTTTCTCTCTGCCCCCAACTCTTGAAGACTTAGGTTCAAAAAAGGACATGACCCCAAGTCTGGCTGAGATCTCTCTATTCTTCAAGGTACTGAAGTGGGAAGTGGAGAGAAAGAGTAGATCCCACTCCGTGTCCAATTCCAAACACCCCCAGCCTGTGCTGGAGTAAAACATCTATCACCTAGGAGGCATAATTTAATATGCATTCAATTAATTTTAATGATAGAAAAATATTAGAAAGTTTTGGGATCTTCCAAATATATACTTAAAGTATTCTAAAGGGAAAATCTATATAACACACACAGTTAAATACAATATCAGGGAAAAAGTGAAAGAAATTCATGTAAATAATCAATCTGAGACTTCTTGGTTACCACTTATACACAGTTTTGGAAAGCTCACATATTTTATATTGACTCACAAAACATATTTTTCAAATATTTTCTTTAAATTATTAGTATATTCTTTATGTTGAATATATGTATGTTTTAGTCTTACATATACATAGATATCTTTCCGCCTCACTGCTTCCACACATTATTTCAGAAATTCTTCTATAGATTCTTACTAACATGTACAAGTTCAACTTTTCTTTTCTAAAGGTAAAGGTTATTTCTTTCTCTTCTTTCAAAATAGACAAAAAAGAGGCAAAGCACCTGGCATATGAACTTACTTAAGCATCGTATGAGAAGGAGGATACAGGTTTATGAATACAGGAGAAAAGGTCACTGCCTGGGTGAAACACCTGTGAGAATTAGACATGGCACTGTAACATTTTCAAAGCAAGTACAGTAGATGGGCCAAGAAAGTGCAAACACGAAAGTCAAAAAATAACTTATATTCAGGACCACAAAAAATCCTGAAGTGCATATAAATGTCTATCCAGGAAAACAAATGATCTTTTTCCTTTATGAACCAACATGTATCAGTTACCCACTCTGTTTTGAGGATGAAACTCATTATCACAGCACATCCTTCGGGCCCCAGTCCTCTTCCCAGGCTCTCTTTTCCCTGTGGGGAGTGATTCAGCAGAGAAGGTCCAGAGCAGGGCTCGCCCTGCAGGCTAAGGGCAGTACTGCCCTGGGCCAGGTCCTCAGTGCAGTCCAAACAAAGGCCATGTTTTGTGCAAAGCCTCATGCTACTATTCAGAGCAAGAGTCATGGATTGGGCAACTTTCATCAAAGGACCTATTAGGTATGTGGGTACCATGACGAAAATACCAAGTCCATAATTCTTATCAAGTCAGTCCCTTTAGGTGGTGAGAACAGAAATGGACTGGGAGTCCAGGGAACATTTCCCTGCATGAACCAACTCCACGACCTAAGGCTGCTCCATTGAACTCTTTGGTATTCAATCTCTGGGTAACTGAGGACAAATGACACTGTCCTGCAAGATCACTTCCAATAATTTTTAAAGGAGAGTAGAACCCAGTGGGAGGAGAAAGTATAATATTTTCCTGGGTATTTTTGGTTTAGATTTTTACAGAAATCTATTTTTTAATGAAGGATGTTGAAGTCCAGGATTTCCCAAAAGTTTTAGTGCAGTTTTAAACTTTAATAACTTCAGAAGTTTAATGCTATAGATTTATTTTGAAAACAGTATTTGTAAGTTTAATTAGGTATAATTATTATATCCTTTGAAATTTTGAATTTTAAATAAAATAATTTTTCGTTTAAAAATTTCACCTTCGTTAATGTTTGTCCTCTTCAGTTGGAGAGACTAAAACCAAATGTCAGTATTAAAAATTTCATTGAAATACTTAAAAACAAGTGGCTGCTTATTAACTGTAAATAATGGTGCTTTCAAGTGAACTTTCATATTAGACTGAGCATTTATACATAGGAACTTACTTAAGCCAGACTTGCACGAAAGCTTCTGGGAAAGTGTGTGCATGGTCTGAGTAGCCTTTTTCTTTCTTTTAATGGACTCAAAGCTTTGCAGCCTTTCTTGAAATACTTCTTGATTTAATAAATTTGTAACATCTTTTGCAACATTTATGGCAAAAGCTCTCCATTTTTGTGAATTCTGAAAACGTAGTTTTTGTTAGTGGCTAAAACCAAGTCAGGCTGAAGGTAGAAGGGTGAAGTTGGGGCAGATGGATGTTAGGACCCAGGGCATGAGGGGCAGAGAGGGTTCCTGGGAGAGGTGAAGAGGAAGGAATAGAGCAGTTCAGCACAGGACAGATAGCTGAGGGGACCAGGCAAAATCACCAATAAACAAAAGGCAAGAGGGAGAGACAGAGGAACCTGACAGTCCTCTGGTCCATGTCAGGAGAACATGATTTTGACTGATAAACACTTTCCTTGTGATGTGATTTGTGTTTTTAAATTAATCTCTCTCTATGTTTCTCAGAAGCACAAATTCTTATCATTTTCTCATAATGACATTTTAAATGTTGATTGAATTTTTGAAAAGCAAATAAGAGTGGAACATCTGATCCCCTATACAGAGGATACATGATACCCTTAAAATGATAAGTTTATATATATATATATACACACACACACATACATACATAAACTTTCATAGGGATTAATGCACATATATGTAACATTGAAGCCATATCATATATAATTTAACTAAAGCAATTATACAATGACTGAAACAGAAAACTGTAAGTCCTACAGACTTGTATAATGTGATATGAATCTTATATTAAAATTAACAACCAAATGTTAAGAAAATAATTTTCTTCCTCTGAAGTATTTTACCTAAGCCATCTTGATGCATTTCCATAATGTTTACAATATTTTTCATTTGAAACATATTTACGTATTCCTCCTTTGTAGATGATACTATGTCCTTTTATATCTTAACAAGCATATAGGGGTTTTAGAGAATGTGTTGGATTCAGAAGATGAAACTACTTTGAATTCTCCTATAGAATAAAAAAATACACTAAGCACAAGGCAGTCCAAACTTCTGATAAATGACCCTACTGAAGATGGTTTACCTGTCACTTCCATGTCCTCTTCTCTGACTATCACACAGCTGATACTGACATTTCCAGGGCAAATTCTCTGACTCAATATGCTCTGGGTTTTATCTATTTTTTTAAGGAGAAAAAACGGCATATCCCTGATACCGTTTGTGGTGGGTAGCTTTTAAAATCAACCGCCTGAAGACTTCTAGGTGTATCCCACTGCAGTGGGTACCTGCATCAATTAGTAAAGAGCTGAAGGAAAGTGAATTACTGAGGAGCAGTTCATCACTCTCATTTTTGAAATAAGTCAGTCAAAAAGTATTTATGAAGGACTATATCATGTCTAGAACTCTGCTAGATGCTATGGGGGAAAAAAGTTCCAGAACACAAGGCACCTACTAAGAACTGCGGATGTTTCCAAGAGAAGTATTGCCCCACTTACTTTCAGCTAGTCGGCTCTGATGCAGTTACAAGGACTGAAATTACTTGAACTGAGATTCTGTTTGAAGCGAGAAATGACAACCCTAGCTCAAAACTTATGAAAGTGAGCTTCTGGGCAAGACTGGGTCGAACGATGCAATATATGTAGTGTTTTATCCTTAAATCTTGACATAATTCTTAGAGAAAAGTGAGTCCCAAACATCTAGTGTTTCATGACTAAGATAGTCTGGTATTTCTGTTTTCCTTTTTTATTTTCTATGTATTTTAAAATTATATAAATAATATACATTTATGCCAAAAACAGAAATTATGAAGAGAAAAAGTGTCTAAAGACTACTATTTTTAAAAATTAACTACTACCTATCTGTGTTAATTTTCTACAGATGCCGTAAACAAAGTAGCACAGACTGGGCAGTGCAAACAACAGAGATGTATTTTCTTATAACTTTGGAGGCCAAAAGCCCAAGATCAAGGTGTCCACGGGTGTGGTTTCTTCTGAGCGCTCTCCTGGGCACGCAGAAAGCGCTCTTCTTTCTGTCCTCACAAGGTCTTACCTCAGTACTTATATGTGTCCTACTCTCTTCTTATAAGAACACCATCATACTGGATTAGAACCCACTCATTTGACCTCATTTGACCTTAATTACTTCCTTAAAGGCCCCACATCCAAATACAGTTGCATTCTGAGGAACTGGGGGGTTAGGACTTCAACATACGACTTTTTGAGGACTCAATTCAGCCCATAAAATCTGTTATATAAATAAACAGTTGATAAAGCTAACCACACACACATCTGTATCATCCTTTCACTTAATATATGGTTTTTATTTAAACATAAATTTTTAAACATCTATAAATATTTTCCTGATGGCTAAATATTATACAGTTATATGATTTAGCACAATATATTTAATCAGTTTCCCACTATTAATCCTTTGAGTTGTTTCCAGTATTGTTTCTATCTAAATACTGTTGTATGGCATTCTTACATATATACCTTAACACAATTTCCTATTAATTTTCTTTTGATAAATGTCTAGGAGTAGATTCTCTTTGTCAAAAAGTGTGCTTTCTTTTTCCCCTTGGGGATGTTTATACTTACTACAACCTTTGCATCCATTTTCGCTTCAGCAAGAATGAGCTACAAATACCTGTTTACTACAGCCATGCCAGCTGTTCTTTCTAACATTCCTTTCTTTTCTAATAAATGATAACTTACTGTATTTACATTTGTATTTATTGGAATTACTTTGACCCAGGGAGGGCACAGATGTTTTTTTTTTTTTATGCTTTATGCTCATTCACACTCTTCCTTTTGTGAATGCAGACCTCACCTGAACCCTCCCACCTCCTATCATGGCTAAATCTAATTAAAGCTTATTATTTCCTTCAACGAACCACTGAGCAGGACATGTCATCTCAGTAGCCACCATGAAAAGTTTTGTAAAGTTAAAGAACCCATCACTTTCCTTGCGTTATGTGCCCTCCTAGTGACGACTGTAAGTTCTGGCTCACCTAGGATGTTGTACTCAGCATGGACACAGTGCCCTAAGAAAAATCCGACCAGAGCTGTGATTTGGTGAGTGTTGTGTTTCCCTACATTTTCCAAATATTAATCATTACTGTTATTTTTAGATAGAACCCTTTCCCGTGTGGTTTTCTGCATCCAGACACTCGAAATATTCCAACTCTAGTACTTGTATGCACCACTGATTGCATACTGTGTGGCAGTGTTTGGCATTACCTAGTTTCAGGTTAATGTGGCAAATAAAACAAAGTTTTAAATATTTTACTGTCAGTTCTTTTTTCTGCCCTACTCATTTTCCTGCAGTCCTGCATTTAAATTTTAAATGGAGATTTGCTCCTTGGAGACTTGGAAAAATGGTCTAAAAATGATATCACAGATACTTGGTATGTCTCTCAACAGTGGTTTCTCAGAAATAAAAGAAAAATAATCGATTTCCTCAGAGATACTGACACTTCAGTTCACAGGCTGTTCTGGGTTTGTTTCTATTCCATATTGAATTCATCTAGGTGTTCTGTATGATCAATTTAAGTGTTCCAGACTGCTGACACCATATGCCTTATGAGAGTCTTTTTTCCAAACTATTTTTCATAGATTCTGAATGAGATGAATTATACAGCACATTAAACAAAGTGCAAGATTGAAAAAAAAAAAAGAGAGAGAGAGATTGAATGCAAGATGATTCCTCTGCTTTAGAAAATTTAACTTTACTTACCAAACTATCCAATTAGCTTTTCAAGAACACCAGTGCCCTCATCACCATCATTGTCACACCCCACATTTATCACAGCTCATCACTACAGGATGAGTCAAGATCTATGTCTGTAGCCAAGGTCTCTCTGAAGCAATCAAATCTCCTTCACAAAAAAAAGACACAGTTTTGAGAAAAGGCCTAAACACTTTCTAGAAGCATACAGATTACTCAGTCTTTCTCTTTTTTCTGTATTTTTGGTTTTGGTTTTTTTCTATCTCATTCTACTCCTGGACACATATCAATTTCAATTTCATTTTCTTACCTTTGGGTCTACAAATAGATATCGACTTACAGATGCAAAAAGTAGCATCTTCCTCCAACTCTAATGGCAACACAGGTGCTCATTTCTGCTCAGGATGAAGAAAACATTCTTTAAATACTTAGTGAATATGTCTTTCATTCAACAGAGCTTAGTTTCAGTTACTTAAGCTAAGCAACTATTTGCTTCAAGGAAGATATTACATTTGCTTAATTGCATTTAAGTGCTAAGCACTGTAAAGGATAATGTTTCCTGAGAATGGAATAGTTTCCTCCTAACTAGTTAGAGGACAGTGTATAAACCAAGGGTCAGGAGAAATTTACAACCAGTTTGAATGACAGCATTTCCTGATTGTTCATATGAACTACTTACCCTCCAAAGATCAAATATTCCATATCAATTTAATCAAATTTGATCTTTAATCGAGCATGGTTAATTGCTTAGTCCAAAGTGGGTCTTGGTAAGCAAAATGACAGTAACCCCGCTTTTTCTGGATGTTTGAATGGAGTCATTCTATTACTCAACAGTGTTAGGTTGTAATTAAGACACAGACCCAGCAAATCACTCTTAGTAAGAGTGGTATTGTTTCATCAGACCAAAATGAATTACCCAGCAATAAATAAATAAAACAAAAATGAAATAAAACAAAACCAATTATTTTTGTTTTAATTTTCAGCAAAACGAATAAATAAGCCAACAATGGAAACAACTGATGGCTAGAATTTGATAGTATCAATCCATCACCCTCTAAAAACTGCTTCCCTTTGATATAAGAAGCTTTATCTCTGACTCCAAATGAAGTGACGGCAATTACCAAGTTTAAACTTCTCTAACTGTCAACGGCTGTTTTACTAATTATCCAGATTCCAAGGCAATCATACAGCCGTAATCATTCACCTCACGCCTGGAAACATAAGTCTTGTTCTTTTGATGAATATTTATAAGACAGTGTAAAGCAGTCTACTTTCTTTTTGCTTCAGGCAAGACAATTTGGAGTTCATCAATATGCATTACCAAGGACTTTTATAAAAGGCATTTCAAAGAAAATTCATCAGGCATTCCTTTTGTCTTGATTTCTGTTTGACTGATACTTTCTTTTGACAAGTATCAATAAATTATCCTCTGATGGCTAGAAACTTGATGTCTTATTCAGAAACTTCCTCACACAGCAAAATCTGGGCTTTGAGTTTCAAGTGAAATTATTAGGATCCTGCATCTAATTTAAGGACAGACAGAAGATATGCAAATTAAAAACAATAAAACAAACATGGAGACAGTAACCCTACAGCACACAGGATGGAGTTTTACCAATGTTGAGTATTTTCTTGTTGTATACAACTTGCGACTTTCCTATCTGCCATGCAAACACATTTAGAATTCCCTCACAAGTCAAAAAAGAAAAAAAAAATTACACGCCTCAGTTCCTAGGTAGATGGAAGAACCACACCAAATTAAAACCAAATTAATGTAGATATGGAAGGAGGAGAGTGACAAGCTGTCTCTCTCCGTAAGGCTGATTAGTGTTTTAATATTATTGGTTAGATTCACATTTCTGTAAGAGGAGGGTGAATAAATGCAAAAAAGAATGTCTAAAAAAAGTCTTTTTTTGTCTAAAAAAAGTCTTTTTTTGTCTAAAAAAAGTCTTTTTTTGTCTAAAAAAGGAATGAAAAAAATCACTGCTCTATTTAATGAGCTTTGAAAAAGGATGTAAAAATCCTTTTATTTGCATCCTTTCTAAAGAAAAAGCTTAGTTATCTTGTTTTATTATTCTGGAAGAAGGTATTTGGAATATGGGACTACGATTGAAATTTATTTCTATAAATAAACACATAAAATAGCATGTTGACTAAGGAGTTCATCTTATTTTATGGCTCTACTCACTCTTTACAAAGTTATTGTGGTAATTATAAAAGTGTTTCCATATTATAAGAAATTGTTTTGTTGTTACCTGGTACAATATAAAATAAAATATAATACCTAATTTAAGCTCAGTTTTAAAAGGGAGCAAAAGCATTTGAGCTTGAATACATGCTTTGCAAACCAATTATAATATGAATCAAATAGCCATTCTATGAGTCCATATGCACTAGTAAAACATGTCTTGTTGGTGAAAATGTAATCCATAATGAATAAATATTTTGGAATTTAGTTTATTTTATAAAAATTAAGGAAAGAAAGAAGGAATACCTGTGGCAAACAGAATGCTATATATAGTCTCTGAGTGCCTAGGTGCTGGGATATATTATTTAATGGCTTAACGAAAGTCATTGACTACAAGAATACTATTTGCCAATAGTTTATTTTTAATATTATTTTGTAAGAATGATGATGATATAAGTCTAAGGTATATTTTCTAACTTTGCACTACATATACACCATGGAAAATATTGCTGTGTTCTTGACAAAATGGTTATTAACTTCTGTATGTAAAAGAAAAAGAGAGAGATAGGATATGAGATTATTTCTGCTCGTAACTCCTTATATCTCCTGCACACTCATTTAAAAATAAAATCTGCCCTGAGTGTTTTATTATTGATTGTTATATGAGAAATGATTCCAGAATGTAATGGCTTAAACTAATAAACATGCATTTTCATATTATTCCCATGTTCTTTTTTTTTTAAGGAGCAGCTTAGCTGGATGGTTCTGTGGTAGGACCTCTCATGACATTGCAGTGAAGATACTGGGTGGGGCTGCGGTCATCTGAAAGCTTACCTACACTGGGAAATCTGCTTCCAAACTCATTCAACAAGGATGTTGTCAGGTGGCCTCTGCTCTTCACAGGCTGTTGCCTGGAGAGCTCAGTTTCCCACCACATGGTACTTTCCATGAATGTCTTCATGGCATGGCACATGAGTGAATTACCAGAGGAAGGAGGAAACCACAAAGCCTTTTATGTTCTTTTCTCAGAAGTCACCCACTATCACCTTCACCATATTCTACTCATTAGAACAGGAGAAAATCACAAAGTCCAATGCACTCATAAAAGGAGGTGAATTAAGCTCCACTTTTGCAAGGGATCCTTAACAAAGATTTGTAGGCATAGTTTAAAACCTCCACAAGTGTGCTCATGGTATGTGAATCTCATAATTGTAGGTTATAACAGTGCCCACATAGCATGAAAATACATAATAAACTCAAATTTTATCCACTAGGGAGACTTGAATTGATTCCCTCAAATTAGTCACAACAGTATTTGAAAAATGTTAAAGGACAATAAAATACCACATGTACTTGATATGTGATGTTCTTACCATATAAGACACTTTATTCACTCATTCATTAATTCATTTGTTAATTTAAAAAATACATGTACAAGGACAAGCATGGAAATGCTCCTATATTTTTTGTCTGGATAGAAAAATAAATGCTAAATGTTCTTTACCCTCCAGGAGGAGATAATAAGGACTCATGCAAATCTGGGGAGAGGAGGTGGTGTGATAAACTGTTTAAGAAGTCTTGGCTGGTGTCATACATACAAAATACCGAAGGAAGACGAAAGACGGAAGACCAATTAAGAGGCAGTGAAATAGTCTGGATAACAGATGAGAATTAAAACTTACAATGGTGGTCATGGGAAAATAAAAAAAGAAAGTGAATTTAAGAAATATAATGAAGAAAGAACAATTGTCCCTTAGTTAAGGAAGACTTACACTATATTGTTTTCCTGATCGGTTCTTGAGAAGAACTTATATATCCATTTCACAGCGAAAGCACCTTTGTTTTCAAGAACAATGGGAAAGTAGTCAATTCCAGATCCATGTTCAAGCATTCAGTTGACTCGAGACCTCTGGGGGAAAATGCACAACCATACCAATGCTCAGAGAAGTAGAGGGAGCATGAAAGAATAGTAAGAGAAAGTGAGAAATCATTATAATTAGCACACTCCTAGTCTTTGTCATCTTATGTAGTTAAATAAAACGTAATCTGGGGTAAACCTTTCTGAAGAGACAGGTGATATCGAAACATTAGAGTTTTTGTTGCTGGTGTTGTTAAGGGAGTAACTGCTATATATATATTTTATATATTTTCCATCATATTCCCTGATGCATTTGGGAACAAACTGAATGACAAGATGGAAATATAGAGAGAAAGTAATGTGGCAGAGGAGGGCTTTGGAACTTGACACACAGATTCCTATCTTGGTACCTCACTCCCTAGATTTGTGATCTTGGACATGTTCCTTAAAGTTTCTAAAAGTTATTTCTTTAAAGATAATAACTGGAATTCACTTGAAGACTAAGAGGATACAATAAAATAATTTATGTAAATAGGAAGTCCAGTGCCTGATACTTAGTAAGCTCTAATGAATATCTATGACTTATCTTGTAAATAATGTTACTAGGAATGATTTGATAATATGGACCTAGCTGAGCTGAACTAGGGAAAGGAGTTGTGAGATTGTTCCCTGAAGGTAAGATGTTGACAGTCCTGATTAGGTGGCAGCAAAACAGTCTTCCTCTAATTGCCTTTTGGGATTCATATCATTAATTCACAGAGATGGGAGCCATGTTAGCAAAAGACCAGGATATTCAAGTCCACTGGTGTCCTGGAGCCTTCACAAAATTGCTAAAAGACTTGGAACCAGCCCTCCCGAGAGCAGATGGAACAAGGAGAAGAGACAGATCATTTCATCAGTGGGAGATATTTCTGCCGTTACCCAGGGATCTGAACCCTTTGAAGGTCTTGATAATTTGGCCTTTATCTCAGTGAGAATTTTGGACACTATCTTATAGATACTGAAATCTGCATTTACATGGTTCTGAGCCAGGAGTCATACAGTCAGCAGTGGTCTGATGCAGGATGACTGAGGTACTGGCTGCCTATGGGCGACCCACAGTGAGGGAAACTCTGAGCTCAATGATGCTGCCAGTAACAGGAGACAGAATGAACAAAAGAGGGCAGGAATCTGTATTTGAAGACTGTGTTTCTGGAAGTTAACATAATTAATAGAAATAGATGAGTTCAGATGAGGAGGTGTTATGAAACAATTTAAAACTAATGACTTTGGTTATTAAAATACTGATTTTTTTTTTTTTTGGAAGAATGATGGACAATCAACCCTCAAAGTAGCCTTGAGTTTATCAGAAAAATCTTAGTAATTGATTCCAAGACAGAAGGACTTTTACTAAGAAATATTTCATTATGTAGAATCTTTTTAATAAAATATATCACCTATATTTCCTATTAAATGATAACAGATCCTATTCTAACAATCTTCAAGAATTAGCATTCTGTCTTCCTTTTATAGCCAAAGAAAGATCAAATGCTTTTACTTGTGAGTCACCTATATTACTTTTAATTTTTTAAATATCTTGTTGACAGCTGATTGATTCTCAAGCATATAATGCATCAGATCAGAGTGTTAAACACTATTTTGAGAGCAGTTATATAGTATTCTTTTTTGACATGTCAAATAAATTTAATAATAAAATTAATGTTTTTTTATACTGCCTAAAGCAGGCTGTCCTGCTGTATTGTATGTGGGTACACATGCATGCTGTCCCCAAAGGAGACATCTGTCTAAGAAAATGCATGCCCAAGAGCTATGAGTGCCCTCAGGGAATTCCATCATCTTCTCCTTTCCATGATAGTATTATTCTCAACATTTAAATTTTGCAGGAATCCATCAAACAATATACACTGAAAAGCTGCCATGGTCGGGGATCTTGGGAAGGTTCAAGGTTACAAAATCCAAAGAGTCACAGTTGCCCACAGGTTAGTGGAAAATTAAAGATTTTAGGGTCTTCTATAATAAAAAGTATATGCTCTACCTCTAAGACACATTTATTCTTTCTGATATGTATATTATTTTTTACATGTAGAAAAACGTGTGGAGGGTGCTACAGTATTAGAACTGAAAGGGATGTCTCAGAAGTCAACCTAGCTGTAGTTCACTTACACCAGATCCATATTCAACAAATATTTATTGAGAGTCTATTGAGGGTCTATTTCTAAGTACTCTTGCTGCATTTAATTCTCCCCACAAATGTATGATATAAATCGTTTTAATCTTTATTTAATGTTTAAAATGGAAAAAAAAAAATTGTTCAGGTCAGCAAAGAAAAATGCCTTGCCCAAGATCACAGACCAAGATTCCTAGACTAGTAATTTTATAGTCACAGGCTAAATGATATTAAATATGTATATATACATATTTATATTACTTATATTTATATTTATATTTATAGTTATAAATAAAAATAGGTTTCTGCATCCAGCCCCCTAGCTAGGGTCGCCTGAGCCAACCCTAAAGCCCCCCACGTGGGGAGAAACTGCAAATGCCTTACCTGCAACGTTTGAGCTTAGCCTGCCGGTGGAATTCCCGAGCCCGGCCACAAGGCCGAGGGAGGGAGTGGAAGGGGCTTCACCAGTGCGCCGAGGCCTTTTGTAATCCTTGCGACTCCGCGGCTCCATGCCTCTAGGGACAAGTCACGTTGGTTGGTCGTCCTGTAGTTCAATCCGTACTTGGTGAGGCCGGCGTGAAGGGAGCGTTCTGGGATGTAAGAAGAGCGTTAAAGGACAAATTTGACCCTGGCCTCCAAGGGCTTCTTTAGGGAGACCTTGTCCTTCGCTCATGTCCACCTGGACGTGTGCCCTCGCCTTCAGCCTGGTTGTGAACAGCAGTAAGAGTGCGTCTGCGCCGTGTTTTCATGTTCTGTGCTCCCCTATTCCAAACCTTCCACTGTGACCTTTGTGATCTGAATCCATGGGGAGAAGAATCTCCTCTGTTCCAGGGGACCGTGACCCGCCTGACCCGCTCCACGTGGCCGAGCGCGCGCCGCAGGAAGGAACCCGACGGGGTGACGTCACCGCGGCCTCCAGCCCGACGTCGTGAAAGGGGCGGCTCCCGCGCCGGCGCCAGCAGCTGAGCTGGACCACCTCAGACGGTCTTCCCGCTTGGATGTGGACGGCCCGGGCTGGCTAGGCTCAGGGGCTGGGGACCGGAGGAGGCCTGAGGACCTGTTTCCTTCTAGAACCAGGGATGGAGGCGGGGCTCCAGGCAGGTGTCAGGGCCCGTACTTTGGGGCAGCAGTGGAGGTGGGAGCCGACTTGCTTGTTTGGACCCTGGAAGGACCAGCAGGGTATGGGGTCTCACCCCAGAGCCCACACAAAGAAAGATTTTCCAACCGCCTGTCCCACGGTTCTAGAGCCTCTGTAGTGATTGTGCCGGGTTACAAGCCCGGGAATCCGTGAGACAGCCCATTTCCTCCATTCACTCAGAGGTCTTTAGATCTTTATTTGGACACCATGCTAAACTCTAATCTTTGATTCCTTTGTGTTTTCAGTGTAATGACATGTTCTGTAATTTTTTTGTTTGTTTCAAATATTTATTTTTGTGGGTTTTTTTTTTTCTCTGAAATAGCACTGATTCCAGGCATTCTTCCCTTATTCAGAATGGTTCTAAAGTTACTCTGGCAATTATGCTTGCTGTAGTTTTCAGTGGATGGCCTTTGTGGGGTTAATAAAGATCTTTTAAAGCACCGATTTAGTAACACAGTTTTACCGAGAGTGTTCAGGTGCATCATCGAATGTGTTTTATGTATCTATTTTGCTATGTTATTATTTCTTTTTTTTATTGTACAAAACATTTCATTTTTATGTAGCCAGAGTAGCTGTTTTTTTTTCAACCTGGATTTCCCATCTTGCCTAAAAATAAATCTTCAAATCCTAAGTTATAGGCAGATTTTATAATTTTCTTTTGAAATATATTATATTTAAAGACATTTAAATCTGTAATCCTCATGGAATGTATTTGGACATGTGGTGTAGGGCAGTGGATCCAATCACTTTGTTCCTCCAAAAAGATGGCTATTTGTTTTAGTACCACTTATTGATAAACTCTTCTTGACGTACTGATTTGAAATTCCACTTCTATTAAACAATAAATTATTGTATACACCTATAAAAATAAATAAAAATAATTTCAATTGATGCTGTTAAACTTAGGTTTAAAATGTTTTATATATAAATATATATAGTAAATTTCTGTGTATTCTTGTACATATTGATATGAACAGTATTTGAAATAAAAATTATAGCAATAACTGCACAGTGTTTTAAAGTTTTCAGAGTATTTACCCATGTATTATATTAAGTGTCAATACAAATAATACTATTAATAATGATTTTTTTATTGTCAAAAATTTTGCTAGGTAATTAGCATATGAGCTTAATCCAGGCAGATTTTATTTTCACATTTTACAGATGAAGAAACTAAGAATGTGAGACCTAAAAGAACTTGCCCAAGATGACAAGGGAAATAAGCAGCAGAACTAGCCAGGGCTCAAATCCAAATTTTCTGGCTCCAAAGCACATGTGCACTGGAATATATGTGTAGGTAGACATTTAACATGTTATGGACTTTGTATTTTGATCACTTTTCTCAGCTACTTGGAAATGTATGAGAAGTTATTATATGCCTGAAAAATAGCTTGTACCACTGAAACGTAGAAAATGTTTAAAACCCAACATAGGCCCTAGAAATTTCAGTTTCTGCTGCACAGATGTTAGTCATGAACTCTCTGTTCAGGAGTGGAAACCATAACATTCTGAGTCACGTCAGCTGTCTGCATGTAAAGCCAACCCCGAACCACTGCCCCCACCCCTCCACCGTGCCACCTCCACAAACAGTTAGAAATGAAATGTGTTTTTGTACATCATTTCTTTGATGACATTAAATCACAAATTATTGCACAAACAAGCAATCGAGAACATAACATGCTATTACTTTAGATTTAGAATACTTCAGTATATAAACATCAGAATATAAGTACTATCTAACGAAGCCAGGTTGTATTCACCTTTTACTGGCTAACAAAAACATGAGATGCTCCAATACTGGAAACCATGATTTCGGCTTCATAGTTATTTTCCTAGAATTGAATAACTCCCTAACAGGGTCAGGTAACTGGTTTGATCATGGCATAATCATTGCAAAATTAAAATGTTGATTAACAAAACATCTGTCATACGAAAAGTCATATGAATCACATTCACAGTCTGCGTTGAGCTGTTTTGACATACAGGTTATTTGAACAAATATTTTAAAGGAACATTCTAAAATCAAGGAAGAAAAAAAATGAAATAACATTTTGATAAATACCTGGCCTGTCCTGGCGTGTACATTAAGCAGGGATAGAGTAGTTGCACAGACTGCTTTCTGTAATCTGGCTATGGTCTGCTTGGAAGTGCATCCGTATTTTGATGGCAAATTCAGAGGAAGAGAAGACAGAGTAACTGCAAGCTTGGCTTTTCTTTTCTAATAACCTTTGCTCTGCTCTGGGATGCCTGACGTCTGTGATGTTGGTAAGGTTTTATATTTTACAGAGTGAGATCTTTTTAAAAATACTGTTATGCAGGCAATTAAGATTAAAGTCAACTTCCCCTTCACGCTCCCTAGTAATATGCTTCTGTATCCAAAAGATAAGAACTTGAGAAAGGGCTCACTGGGACAGGCCAATGGGCCCGGAGTCCAGGACTCCGTTTCTGACAGTGATGGCAAAGGGTTTTATAGGGGATTGCATGGCTGCCCTCCCTCCATGACGTTAGCCTGAAGAAGGAGAAGATGGGTATTAAGAACACGTGATGACCTTTACTCATCTGTTATGTGTCTGACATCTAAGGATTTATCAAAATCATTTGTGAACGTCTACATTTTTTGGCCTCTAATGCCTTTGTTGTGTTAGGCAACCTTGCACCACCAGGAGTCAAATGCCCTTTGTTTCAGTCCAACCTCTTTCACTTACTAGGTGAATGAACTTGGCAAATCTTTTGCTTCTCAGAGCCTCAGTTTTTTGGTTTTTTTAAAATCTGTTATAAAACAACTGTTGTCCTGCCAGGATCATCAAATTTCAAACAGTTATTCTAAAGAAAGGACAAATGAGAAAATTAACCTGAACATGCAAAGATCCCAATGTAGCAGTAAGGTTCTAATTACCTTGCAGAACCCAGAGGTTTGTCCCCAGAGGCTAGCTGCTGACTACTTGGAGGAGATTATCAGCATCTAAACTGTGGAGTTCTCACTAGGCTGTCCCTCTTTCAGACCATTAAAAATGCAAAATAAGAACAGCAGTATTTATTCTTGAAATAGACAGTTGTTAATTTTTTCTCACCCAGGGAAGTACCCATTCATCCTTGCCTTTAGTTTCTAAAATCAGAAATAATTTGTTCAAAAACAATTATTAAGTACTTACTATGTCCACAGGCTGCTCCTGTGATGACAAGTAATTTTATGTTGTTTTATACAACTATACATACAGCTATTTTTTTAAAAGTAGAACTAAGTTTTCTTCAGTATTTACAAACTGTTTCTTCCCTCATGTATCTATTTACCCCTCAAAAAAATTCCAGTAATTAAGTAAACAATAACTACTCCTTCCAGAAACCATACTGTTTTTCTACAAAGAGAAAATGAGAATTTTACTGTATAAAAGAAATCTGAGGAAGGGAACGAATCAGTTTGTGACAAAGAAGGAATAAAGAGGTAGAAGCAGCAGCCCCACAAAGAGGAATAGGTGATTTTATCAGTTTCCAAAAGATTCGCAGTGATTCATGTCATTAATCAAATTTTCAGAAATTCAAATATATTGAACCAGCCAAGGTGTATTTTACCTTCCTCAAAGCAGTTCCCAATTTGTAATTTTCTATCAGTTATCCACACTTTACCATTTCTGACATGTACTGACCTTTCCATATTAATATGTTCTGTACTAGATTTACAATTTTGCTAATACTGCTGTCAGGAGAGTGTTGTTGTGAGATGGGGATGGGAGAGGTCAGCAGTTTCAGTAACATCCTTTTTAGTAAGATCATGAATTTATAAAGATGGTACAGAGCTGTAGCCAACTCTCCCAGACAATTTAAATGGGGATATATGCTAGGAGAGAGTGGAACATTGCAAATAGTGTTATCACAAAGAACTCAAAGAGCAGATTTAAAGAAAAGAGGTAATTAACAAATTCCTGGAATGATGAAGCCTTTTCTCCTTCAAAAAATAGTTCCTTTTAAAAGAGCAGCTCCAGAAATTCCCTTTTTCATCTTCACCTTTACCAAGACCGTTACTCTTTTACAAGACAAGTACAGTATTTTGCCCCCAAGTGATTTACTCTGTAATTCCGCTTTGCTAATGATCATCCCTCTTCACGTTCATTGAAACATTTATGAAGTAAACTTAGGAAGATAACGGGATTCCTTTGAAATCTGCACAGTACCTACTATGTTTTAAGTGCCATTCTTTTAAGCCATCCTGTGTGATGAGTCAACACATGATATCTGAGGCAATTAGATTTAAAACATGCTAACTGCTGCTTTTTCTCATGTTGTAATCATTATCCAAGTAGCATTTGGCATCATCATTTTGGTTTGTTCATTCGTTTGAAGACCAAGTCACAAGAACAATGTTATTTGTTTTTAATTGTTCTGCCCAGTCTCTAAAATATCTGCAATTGTTTTACATTTGAATCAAATTTATTAACAGACATATGGTTATAACAGAGAAAGAACTCCAGCTGGTGAAGCCCTAAGCTAAGCCCACAATAATTTGATCATTTGCAAATTATTTTCACTTGAATGTTTTCTTAGTACAGCTTAATTATGACTCAACTAAGTCCAGAGTACAATGCACTTCCTGGGAAAAGAAGAAATTGAGAGCTCTCAGTGCAAATAAGGCAAGCTTTGTTATTCATGTAGGTTTGTCCTGCACAACTGAACATCTGCTAATAAATGTGTTTCCAGTCTCAATGATAGTTTTTGCCTTCATCACTCAAACCTGGCATAAAATTTACATCAACTAAGAATTCATGTTATTTACTCATTGCTAACTATTACAATCCCATTAAAATTTTAGCCCATCATACCCTCTGGAAAATTAGAAATGTTTATAAAAATAAATGCACAAATAAGGCAGAGAGGAGTTTGCCTTTTCTTTCCCGGAAGCTCTTTGACAGGTGGTCACCTTGAAATTATGCTGCAATCATATAGCCGATTTTTAAAAAATGATCTTGATACAGAAGGTAATCAAGAGCTCTTGGGAGCCACCTCTGCATTTTCCAAGCAATCTTTTCTGCAGTTTAAATATGTTCATACAAATCCTAAATGACATATAAAGCAATTTTTGCCTTCAAACTATGTAGATTAGTCATAGCATTGTAATTAAATGTCACAGAATGGCAAATAATTATCTTACTTAAATGGTTAATATAGGAAAAGAACAGTAACTATCAGTCTGAATATGTACACATGGTGCTTGTGGCTTTATTGATATAATTAAACTTAAAAACATTTTATTTGTGTGGCCCTACCTGCCACTGACAAATCAAGTTTGAGAATTAGTATTTGACTAGAGGGCGCAAAGTCCAATGATTTTAGCTCCACTTCAACCCACCCTACTTAGAAGAGTATTCAAATATTTAAACCCTCATAGTCTCTACTTGCCAGAAAAAATATCAGGGTCAACTCTTTCCATGTGAGGGACCTAGGAAATTTACGATAGTAACAGCCTCCTTGCCATGGCCTGTCTTTCTCTTCCAACTGTTTCCTACCGCCTTGGCAGATTTTTGGAATTTACTCTGCTAATGGAGGACATGTCCTGTTCACCTCTTCCAAGGGATAAGGGCTAAACTAAGCTCACAGCTCACTCCTTGGGGAGGGGGGGAAGCACAGTTCCTATCTTTCAGAATGTTTCTTAATTCTGTAAATCTTCTGAAAAATCCAGTAGTTGTAATGCATCATGTGGTACCACATTGTCAAATCCATCTCTTAGCATACTTTCCCCCTTCGTTAAGACAGAAGACCATTATCATCCAACTGTCCTGCTCAGGGTGGTTGCTTTACTCCCCAAGAGCATACACTTCTAGGAAGAAATAAGGAGTTTGAGAGCAAGTCCCTAAAGTCTTGCTCATCTCCGTTTCTTCTCTGACAGGGACAGGGCCTAAGGCCTTTCTGCAAACTTGATGCTCAGATCATGCCAGAGGCATCCAATGTAAGTGCAGGGCAGGTATGTCAATTAGACAATAGGACCCTGGTGAAGAGGATATGATACAAATGGCCCATATCAGTCCATCCTTCTGACCTCAGTGCTACTGTATTCACTGGGGCAAAGGATCAGCAATTAAAAACCAAAAGAACACAAACAAAAATACTGCTCAGTATCACAAAAGAAAAAAAAACACCGCACACTGTCTTTTGCCTGAGTAATTCCTGTTGAAGAGTTTCTGTCATCCCATAGGGGAGGAAAGATTGGAAGTTAAAACCTGAACCATCGTCTTAACAAACATCTATAGGCTAGACTCCTGGGTGTCAGAGTAAAACAATGTGGGGTTTTTTGTTGTTGTTACTTTTATTTTTTGTTTTTTTCTCTCAACAACTGTCTGGAACATATTTAGTGAGAAAAGTTTCTTACCAGCCCCTGGATGAAAACTTCCATGTACTAAACTTTTTTGATCAATCTTAGTCAACTAAAAGTTCTATGGTTTAATCACAATTCAGTTTCAATACAGTTATTGAAAATATCTAGTCTGAAAGTCAACAGAAAATCAACAGAAGTTAAGTCTTCTCCGATGTACCCTCCCTGGGCCTGTATCCAGCAGCAGGTCAGGGAAGAGGGCTATGATTCTCCTCTCTTTTCCTGCCTTATGCTTCAGACCTCTCCTCATCTCACCCATCAGGGTTTCTGATCACATTCCATCAGGACAGATGGGAAGGGAGGAAAGGTAAAGCAGAAAAAACCTTGCTTGATGGGCATTTTGCTAAATTGACTTTGTACTCCCCAGACTCATCATGGATTTAAATTTTACTGTGTATTTGGTGGGGTTTTTCAGAGATCTCTTACTGAAGTCCCTTTAGTCCAGTTAAGGCAAGCTTCTCAGTTTGGTCTATTAGAAATTGTATATAATTTTCTCCTTTGCTAAAGTTTCCTTGTTCCTATGTGCAGCCCTCCCAGACAGGACTCAGAAAACCCCATGCTGCCTCTGCCTGTCTCCCTCTATGTGTCTCTCTGTCTCTCTCTCACTCTGTGTGTGTGTGTGTGTGTGTGTCTGTCTGTCTGTCTGTCTGTCTGTCTGGGTGGCTGAGTGGCATGGCCCATATTGTATACAGAAAGCACACACGCACTGTTACTTCCAACAAACTTGGAGCATACAGGTCAAGCTTTGCACAGCACAACCTTCACTATCACTCCCACCACCAGGGCCGGTAACCAGATCATGTCTCCCTAGAGGGAGACAAGCACTGATCCACTAGGACAGCCACGTTTTAGGAGATACATATGAAGTTCCCCTAGGAATCCTGGTAAAGTCTTCTCACTAGACTTGAGTGAGTGGATGTCACAGCACAGCTCTTGCTAAACGAATCCTCCTCACATCTTTGATACTACTCTCCCAAATCCCAATCCTTTTATACCCTTGTTGTAGATATCTTGTTCTGCTTCAGGGCCCCCAAGATCATCTTCGTGTTGTCTGATTCACTTGAAGGACTTTTAGGACTCTGAAATGGTGTTACAATCATGGTTACAGTTAATTACAGTAAAATGATGCAGATTGTGTATGAAAAATGTCTCCTGTCATATCAGTAAACAAAGGATGTTGAGGCCATCAAGCCATCAGCCACTGCAGCTACCTCCAGCTATGTACCCTGAGGGGATTCAGGATAGAGAAAAACAGGATACTGGCCTTAGATAGTTATATCAAAGGAATGATTTCATTGAGTCCAGACTCTTGCATCTTCCCATATACAGAAAAGCACTATATTCATTAACTTAAGATGTCTGGTTTTCTTCAATTAACAGTAATCTTTTGATATTCCCACTACCTGGTTTTTGCAAAAACTTCTATATATCCTGGCTCCTCCCCTACCTCTTCAAAGCAGTCTCTCAGAGTGATCTGAGAGCTGTCTCCCAGGCTTAAGTCCTCGGTATGTCCACTGAATGAAACATAATTCTCAACTTTTAGGTTGTGCATTTTTTTTCAATTGACAAGATCCATCTCAGCAACGTGAAAAGGCACATAGACAAAGTCCAGGAAAAACCAGATATAAATGTGCAGAATTTAAGCAACCCAAGCCTTCTGAGTTAACCTTAACTCTTTAGTTCAAAGTTCCCATTAAGATTGAAAATTAATTTGGGCTGCTGACTCCTTCCTCAAGAGTAAACCTGAGGAAACTATGGAAACCAGAGAGAATCATAGATTATAATAACGAACAACAAATTTTTGTAAAAAAAAAAAAAAAACAATCCCTAAGGAACCTGAATTCCACCATAAAGTTACCATAAACTGGTAGAAACATAGAGAATTGAGAGGTTGGTGGAAGAAGAGGACTCAAAGTCAAAGCCATAGGTGGCCAGAAGAAGCAGGGAGAATATAGGTCAGAAGAAATATTTCTATTTAGCCCTTTCCTCTCCCCGCACTCTAAACATAGTTGACCCTTCATTCTTGAGACCAGGAGGAATGGCCCAAGGTCAGCCTCAGAAGGATGAAATCTAGTAGCACCAGAGCCCTGCTGATGTGGGGACTTAAGGAAAACAGGTGAAGATTAAATAGCCTCCCTCTGAGTCTATCAAGAAAATGAAGACTGAGAATTGACTCCTGAATTTAGCAACAAGAAAGTCACAAGTGACCTTCTCAAGAGCAGTTGTTTTGGGGGAATGTGGAAGTAGAGCTAAATATGGAGGAAGAGAGGCAACTAAAATGATTAAATTCTATTTAAGAAAGAAGAGAGGGAGAATTCAAGACAAATGTTTTTCAAAAGCCCTTCCCCTGAGTGTGACTCTAAGAGAAGGAAGAAATCAAACACTAGGTAGAAAGAAAAATGGAAATATCTATTAGCAGAGAAGAGGGAGACTGATGAAGGAAATAAGGGCGAATCACTGCAGCGATGTCCCTGAGTAGACAAGGGGAATGTGTCCTGGTGCCCAAGTGGAGGGGTTGACTTTCACTAGAAGTAAAGACAGTTCATTCATAGTTGGTTAATTTGGATTCCCTAAAGATGGAGACAGAGACAAGAATTTCATGCAAGTAGTTTAGTTGTTAGGGAATCCTAGAAAGCAGAAGTGAGGAATTAAGAACAGTGAAACAAGGAAGGTTAAAATAAGTAAGTAAATTTAAAAAAATATTATGTTTTTAAGCCATTTTCCAGTCTAGGAAACTGGAGCCCAGTCTCTCTAAGGGACCCTCTGAAGATCTATGGAAAATGGATATCAGATCTGACCCACTGAAGGACAAGGAAGCTGGGACAGCCTACACCCTGTTGGTTGAGGGTTAGTCCTTTAAGAATTATCTCCTCTGCACAACCCATACTGCAGGGAGAGGGGCTAGAAATTTAAAGTTGAAGAAGGAAGACAAACGAAGGATAGTTCAAAAGTAGTATGATTGGACACAATTGTTATAAGGAGTTGGAAACATAGGTCATAGTTACGAGAGTGGGATGCTTGAAATTAAGATTATGGACATGTCACCATTGCTAGTAAATGAAAAGGACTAGTGGAGCCATCCATCCATGGAATTGGATGGCTAAAGTGACAGGAGACAAGATCGCTGAAGTAGAGGTCAAACTGAGAAGTCAATGTATGGAAAGATGACCCACTTGAAGGATATAATCTTGAAAAATTAACACAAGAGATCATGTTGGAGAGACTGACAGTGAGCCTAGAGCTAAAACCTTCAAATAAATGAATGGAGCAGCCTAGGAGTTGGTAGATACCTTCAACAAGAAAGAGTAGTACGCATTGATGTACCCAAGGGTGTAAATATTATTTAGAATTGCAGGAGCATGGTGGTAATAAAAAAACATACTGGCATTCTTTGTTTGTTTTATTATAGCTTTTCAATTCTCTGCAGACAGTGAACACTTTAATTACCTTGACCTGGAGAAGACTGCACCCTCACTCATTTTTAGACATCTCAAAGTGTGCAGTATATATTGAGGATATGTGATCTCTAAAACTTTAGCGATATTGGGGGTAGGGGGCATTTTCTAGAAGCAGCAATAAGGACTGAGAAGTACCCCTATATCCCGTCTAGGTACAGCAGTGTAAGGAGTGTGAGAGAAATCATTTGAGAGAGGGAGTATTCCAGGGGCCAGCCAGGAAGAAGAGCTGAAGTACTCACTACTGACTGTGCCTTCCAGAGAGAGCAGTGGGTTATTTAAGGGCCTGAGATTGTGGAGAAGGTATTGGGAGGACCTGAGAGGGTTGAGTAGGGGCCAAGCAGGTATTAGAACAAGAATGTGAAGGGAATGTTCAGAGAAGTAGTTGGAGATTTTGCTAATTACTGACTGACTTTCAGAGGGTACAGTGGGATTGTTTTAGGAGCTGGAAAGGGTGAAAATGGTATTAGTAAAGTAGCTGCCAAGAGTCACCTTGGAATTAAAGTCAGGGAGATGTGGAACCATCTAAAACCATTAACATTAAAGAAATCTAAAGCCACTAATGAAATAGAATCAGTAGCTTGAAATCTACTCACAAAACAATAGTAATAAATCAAATCCAGGTTTTATAGGTGAGTTCTACCAGTCTTTGAAAGACCAAAAGTTCGCTGATTGATAAGTGCCATTCCAGAGAGCTGAAAAAGAAGGAAGTTCCCCGCAAAGTCTATGTGAATTCCATGCTAGAAAGAAAAATATAGGCAAACCTCATTTCCCAAACTGGCTAAAAAAAAAAATCCTGTAATAAAATTAGTAAACTATATCTATCAATTATTTTTAAAATTAAAAGACAGCAGAATGCATCAAAGAAATGCAAGAGAGGTTAATGACATACAACTAATCATTTAAACTCCACGTTAATAAAGGAGAAAAATAAAAAGCTTATAGTCATCTCTGTAGATTCCTAACATTTTGATAAAATTCAACACTCTTTTATGCTTAAAAACTAGCAAACTAGGAATAGAATGGAATTTCTTTAATCTGAAAAAGGTTATCAAAAGCCTACAGCAATTTTTATTCTTAATGATACATCATTACGTGCATAATAAGCACAATTCTTTGGATACAATCACCAAGCGATTTAATTTTGTTTTACAATCATCTCTTGGCCCTTTACTCTTTCAGCTGAGTATTAGACTCTGTATTTTGAGTTTAGATTTTTTTTAATTCACATTAGACATTTTAAATGAAACTGCATTGATTATGTAGATTTGTTTGAGAATTATGTTTGAAATATTGATTCTGCCTAAACATGAATAGAAACTATCTCCTCTTTTTCTAGATCTTCTGTTAAGTCCTATAATGTTATATTTCAGAGTTTTTAAACATTTGTTAGATTTATTCTTTTGTATTTAATTGTTTTGGTTCTAGTGTAAATGGCATATTAAAACTCCATCATTGATTTACTGTTTCTGGGTATAGAAAAACTATTGATTTTTTTGTATACCAATTTGTTTCCAGCAAAGCTTCTAAACTTCATTAATTCAAATGATTGTCTATAGATTTTCTTAGATTCTCTGTTCATACAACCGTAACTTCTGTATATAAGGAAGGTTTTATTTCTTCCTTCCCAATCCATTTAGCTGTCATTTCTTGTCCTGATCTTACCGTATCCATCTGGTAAATGTGGAATAGAAGCAGAGATAAATGTCCTCTTTATTGTTCTTGTTTGTCATAGACATTTGCCATTCTTTTGGTCAACTAGCACCCTTCCTATTAGAAATCTTAGTGGGAGACAAAGACCACCTTTAAAAGTGTTATAAATATTGTTTTTCCAACCCTCTGCACTAGAGCAAGTCCACACGACCTAGGTTCCACAATCAGATGCACTCTGTGATTAATTTAATTAGTCACCTAATTACAAGCATCAGTAGGGGCAGCAGAGAACTCTTTCTGTGGCTATGGTCATGGTAAGAGCAGCTGCAAAATCGAGTTTGTAGTTGTAGGGGAGCAAAAGTTGCCACCCTAAACTGTCTCTTTGGGATATGGATTATCTTGAGCTGAAAAGAATCAAGGCCCAAGAGACTCAGGAAAAAAAACTGACCTCATTGCAACTGCCTAAAAGAATTTAAATGGAGGTCCTTTTCCTGGAATAGAGCTGTCAGCAGAGATAGCTGCAAAGAATATGGGCTAGGTGTAGTGGTGGGGAAACTGTGATCTCCCCAGCCCTCTCCCCATTGGTAACCACTAATTTGTTCTCTGTTTCTGTAGGTATGTCTCTGTTTTGTTTTGTTCCTTTTATACTTTACATTCCACATATAAGTGAAAACATAACAGTATTTGTCTTTTTCTGTCTAACTTTTTTCACTAAGCATAATACCCTCCAGATCCATGCATGTTGTTTAAAATGGCAAATACTCATTCTTTTGATGGCTGAGTAATATTCCATTGTGTGTGTGTGTGTGTGTGTGTGTGTGTGTGTGTGTATGCAGTTTATCCATTTCTGTATCCATTCATCTGTTGATGGAACTTAGATTGCTTTCATATCTTGGCTATTGTAAATAATGCCCTTGTGAACATTGTGGTAAACATATCTTTTCAAATTACAGTTTTCATTATATTTAGCTATGTACCCAGCAGTGAAATTGTTGGATATGTGGTATTTCTATTTTCAATTTTTTGAGAAACCTTCAAAATGTTTTCCACAGTGGCTGCATCAGTTTACGTTCTCACCAACCGTGTACCCTTTTCTCCACATCCTTGCCAACATTTGTTATTTGTAGACTTTTTGATGGTGGTCTTCCTGCAGATGTGAGGTAGTATCTCATTGTGGTTTTGATTTGCATTTCTCTGATGATTAACAATGTGGAGCATCTTTCCATATGCCTGTTAGTCATCTGTGTATTTTCTTTAGAAAAATGTTTATTCAGGTATTCTACCAATTTTTAATCAGGTTATTTATTTTTATAATACACAATTATATGAGCTATTTATATATTTTGGATATTAACCCCTTGTCAGTCATAACATTTGCAAATAATTTCTCCCATTCAGTAGGTTGTCTTTTTGTTATATGGATGATTTCCTTTGCTGTGCAAAAGTTTTTAGATTTAAGTAAGTCCCACTTGTTTATTTTTGCTTTTGTTTCCTTTGCCTGAGGAGAAACATCAAAAATATTGCTATGACTTAGCAAAAATTGTTCTGCTTTTATGTTTTTCTTCTAGGAGTTTTATGGTTTCCAGTCTAACACTTAGGTCTTTAATTCATTTTGTGTTTATTTTTGCATATGGTGTGGGAAAATGTTTTGATTTCATATTTTTACATGTAGCTGTCCAGTTTTCCCAGAACCACTTAGTGAAGAGACTCTTTCCTCCATTGTATATTCTAGCCTCCTTTGTCTTATGTAATTGATCGTAAGCACATGGCTTTATTTCTGGGCTCTCTATTGCATTCTGTTGATCTCTGTTTTTATATAGTAACCATGTTGTTTTGATTACCGTAGCATTGTTTTAACATAGTCTTAGGCCAGGGAGCATGGCATCTGCAGCTTTGTTCTATTTTCTCAAGATTGCTTTAGCTACTTGGGGTCTTTTTCACTTTAAAAAAGACCCTTTAACTTTACTTGTAAGTTTGGTTTAGTAGTGATGAATTCTTTTAGGTTTCGCTTCTCTGGGAAACTATCTCTCCTTCAGATCTGAATGAAACCTTTCTAGGTAGAGTATCCTAGGTTGTAGGTGTACCTTTCTGCATTTTAAATATATCTTGCCGCTCCCTTTCAGCCTGCAAAGTCTGCAGAAAAATCAGCTGATAGCCTCATGTGGGTTCCCTCATATGTAACTCTTTGTTTGTCTCCTGCTGCCTTTAAAATTCTCTTTTTACATTTAACTTTTCCCATTTTAATTATTATATGTCTTGGTGTGGGTCTCTTTGGATTCATCTTGCCTAGGACTCTGTTCTTCCTGGACCTGGATAACTGTTTCCTGCTTCAGGTTAGGGAAATCCTCAGCCGTAATTTCATCAAATACATTTTCTACCTCTTTCTCTCTCTCTTCTCCTTCTGGAATCCCTCTAACATGAATGTTACTGGGCTTGATGTGTCAGAAGTCCCTTAAACTATCCTCACTTGATTTCACTTTTTTTTTTCTTTTTGCTGCTTTGATTGGGTGGTATCCAGTGTTCTGTCTTCTAGTTTGCTTATGTGTTCTGCATCACAAAATATTGTTAATTCCTTCTAGCACATTTTTCATTTCAGTTACTGTATTCTTCAGCTTTGATAGTTCTTTTTATATTTTCCAGTTCTTTGTTGGAGTTCTGTGTTCCTTTATTCTTTTCCTGAATTCAGTGAGCATTTTTATTACTGTTGCTTTTAGCTCTTTATCTGGCAAATTATTTATCTCAGTAAATCCCCCTACCCCCCCCGACACCTTGGGGGATTATATTATTCTTTCATCTGAAACATTTTCCTCTGTCTTCTTATTTTGTTTTACTTTCTCTATTTCTCTCAATGAAGTTAGGCAAAACAGCTACCTACGCTGGTCCTGAAATCATGTTCTTGTGTGGGAGTGTCTCTATGCAGTCTGTGTGTGCTCAGTGGCTTTGGTGGGAAAGCAGGCTCTGAAGTGAGCAAGGGTCACATCTTCCCTCAGGGCATGCTGGCAGCTGCTTTCTTGGTGGATGGTAGGGCTGGAGTGGGGGCTAGAGCCAGTGCCAGGTGTGAGCTGGGGCTTCTCCTGGGCTCAGTGGTAATTGCTGTCCTATCAGAGGGTGAGACTGGGTCCCCAGGGGCTGGAGCAGGTGCCCTGCAGGAGGTGATCTTCTCCCTGGTATGTGTGATGGCAGAAGGCATGGCTAGGACCTGAGATGTTGCAGCTGCATTTTTGAGTTGGCTCCTGGTCTCTGCCTTAGTCCAAGGCTGGGTTGGGGATCTAGAGGTTGGAGTTGCACTTCTGAGTTGCCTCCAGGTCTCTACCATGGCTAGAAGCAGGGCCAGGACCCAGCTATCTCAGATCTTTCCCTGATGCCTGCTTGTGCGCTGGCAATGGTGGACTCCACCCTAGTGGGGAGCAGTACCAGAACAGGAGACGCTGGAGAAAAGCCCCATGCAGGCCGGGGTGACGCACTGGGGCAGTCTCGACAAACTGGTCAGAGCACAGGCAGTTCTCAGTCTGCTGCCTCTGCACGGGGGCTGGGAGCAATCAAGTCTATGTAGTTCCTCTCCAAGAGTGGAGTCTCAGTTTCTTATAGTGAGTCCCACTGGTTTCCAAACAAGAGGGCTCACTTCTTGGTGTTGGACCCCATTTCTGGGGTGCCTAAAATGGGGCTCACTCCCTCTCTCCTTAGAGAAGATCTCCAAGCCTGTGATATCCCCTTTCTCTTCTTGGTCACCTGCTAAGGGGTTTGGGTCCTGACTAGATCACTTCTCTTCAACTTGCTATCAGAGTCCATTTGGGTTTTTTCTTTATAGCCTTGGTTATAGAAGAGCTGTTCTGCTGGTCTTCAGGTTGTTCAGAGTTTCTCTATATGTGGTTGTAGTTTTGATGTGTTTGTGGACATAGGTGAGTTCTGGGTCTTCTACTCTGCTGTCTTGATCCCACCACTCAAACTATATTTCTTTTGTATGATGCTACAAAATTCAAAGATATTCTTTATTTTGTCTTTCTCAGAAAAATTAGCTGCTAAGAGAATAAAAATGCCAGGCAGATTTCTTTTGAAGTTTTATGGAGTTGGAGAAACCAAAATTTGAATCCAAGACCTATCAAAATGGAATGACCATAATAAATATTCCAAAGTTTCAGTTGAGACTCCTGAAATGGGCAGACGAAGGTGATATGCTCATATTTTGTTTGCTTTCTAGAAGAAGACTGAACTGTCTCTGAAGGAATATAGTATCATCCAGAGCCTCTACAGTGTTTCACGCTCACTGTCCAGCAATCACTAAAGTGCCTGGAAGTTATAACCAGCTTCCCCCAAGGAAGATCATAGCCAACACCTGATTGCTATAAGAGGAGTAGAATTCCTGCAAAATCTCCAGTCTCTTGCTTCCAGGTATGTGTGAGGGGATTGATACACTCTGGTTTTTGTTGTTGTTGTTGTTGTTGTTGTTGTTGTTGTTGTTGTTTTTACATTCCAGAATTTTCCATATGATCAGGCTCATGCTGGATTTCACTTGAAGACCATCCTCACTTAGCTGCTTCCATTCCCTGTCCTATTTCCTCATTCTCTAAAGGATGCTCCCTGTAAACTGTTTGTATGGACTGCAGCATAACTCATCTTACTGTGCTTCACTTTACTGCACTTCACAAATAGCGTGCTTTTCCCAAATTGAAGGTTTGTGACAACCCTGCATTAAGCTCTTCTCCCGGTGCCATTTTCCCCACAGCATTTGCTCACTTTGTGTTTCTGTGTTACTTTTTAATAAGTCTCACAATATTTTAAACTATTATTATTATTATTATTATTATTATTATTATTATTATTATTATTATTATATTTGCTGCAGTGATCTGTAATCAGTGATCATTGATGTCTCTACTGCAAAAAGATTATGACTCACTGAAAACTCAGATGATAGTTAACATTTTTTACCAATAAAGTATTTCTTAATTACAGTATTTACATTTTTTTAGATATAATGCTATTGCACACTTGATAGATTATAGTATAAGCAAACATAACTTTTACATGCACTAAGAAACCAGGAAATTCATGTGACTTACTTCGTTGTAGTGGTCTGGAACAGAACTCACAATACCTCCAAGGTATGCCTATAACCAGCCTCAAAATCTAATTCTATGGTATCCTACTGAAGATACTGGCAAGACTGATTAAAGAAAGATAGAGATGGCACAAGTTAACAACATTGTAAATGAAAAAAAAAAAAGAATATTACTCAATTCCAGCAACCATTGTCAAGATAGCAAGAGAATACTGTGAATAAATATTTCTTAATATGTTTGAAAATTTAGATGAAATTTACATGTTCTTTTAAAAGTTACTAAGAAAATAGGCATGAGAAGAATAGAAAACATGAATAATCCTATGTCTATAAATAAATAAAATTTTTAAATTTAAAACTTGAAAACTTTCTCACAAAATAAGCCTCATGGTTATATGGCTTTACAGGGGAACTTATTCAAACATTCAAGGAAGGATACTAATCTTAGAAAAACAATACCAGAAAATAGGAAGGTAGAAATATGATCTTAATGATAAAACCTGGTAAGGACATAATAAGAAAGTATAGTGAAAGTCCACTAACTTTTATGAACATAAATGCAAAGCCCTAAAGAAAATAATAACAAATTGGAACCAGAGATATGTAAAACTTAAAATACAGCACTAGGAAAATTGATTCATTCAGGAATTTAAGGTTACTTTATTACTTATAAATAAATCAGTGTAATTCACTACAATAACCAAGTAAAGGTAAAAATCATATAATTATCTCAAAGGTAAACAAAAAGAAAGAATATTTATTCATTATAAAATTATTAAGAAACTAAAGATAGAATGTTTCCCCATCTAGTAAAAGGAAACTGCTAAAAATTATGTATATCTATACATATGTATATAGCAAGCATCACACAACGGTGAAATAGTGAAAGGTTTCCCTATGCTATTATGAATTATGACAAGAATGAATACTCACTCTCACTTCTGTTCAAGCTTGTGCTGGCCATCATGCCATATTCCTGTTGGAGATGAACCGTAGCACCAGAGCCCATTCTTCCCGGTCAGCCATGATACAAAGATGTCACCATCCCTAGCTGTTTGTCACCATGCAATTAGTGTTGATTGGAAACTTTGTCTGGAATGGGCAGAACTTATTGGTTGTCTTTTCCTGGTAACTATATCTTATCAGTATATTAAAAGTACCTAGGAGTAAATCTAATGTAATCTGTGTAATATTTCTATGCACAAAAAGGAAAATAACAATGATAGAGATTGAGGAAGACCTAAATAAATGTCTGTACCATGTTCATAGTTTAAAAGATTTAATATCTAAAACTGCTAATAGCTTTAATTAAAAAAGAAATACTTCCAGACATCAAGAATTATGACTATACAAATTAAAATAGTATTGAATTCACTTAAGAGTAGATAAATTGACCAGTTCTAAATGCAGAAATAAGCCCACATATACGCAGTTGCCTGAGGGAAGGAATAATCTTTTCAATAGATAGTTCTGGAACAATAGAATATCTACATAGATATTAAATGAATAACTATATATTATATTGACTTTTTAATTTATTCCTCTTTCTGTTGTTTTATCTCAGGGTCTGTTTTTATCAATTGTTTTTATCCTGTTTATGGATCAAATATCCTTTCTTCTTCATTTGTGTAGTAATTTTTTGTTGTATTCTGGACACTGTGAATACTATATTGTTGAGAGTCTGGATTAAATTGTCTTCCTTTAGAGGGTGCTTTGTTTCGACATGCAGTTAATTGTTTGGTGACTTGGTTTTGTAGAAGTTTAATTTTAGGCTTTGGTAGGCTAAATCTACATCAGGCTTTCTCAGCCTTGGCAGTATTGTCATAATGGACCACACAATTCTTTGTTGTGTGGAACTGCCCTGTGTATTGTAGGATGTTTCGCAGTCTCCCACTTCATACCAGCAGCACATGTCCTACAGTTGTGACAATCAGAAATGTCTCTGTGCATTGCCAGGTGTCTCCTGAGGGGCAAAACTCTCCTAGTTGAGAACTGCTGTTCTAGAAAAGCCATTACTCTGAGGCCATAGTAGCCCTATTTCTGAAACATGGACTTTCTGGAGAATCTTTTTAATGTCTTGCATGGTCAATGCTCCTCTATTCTGCTTAGTTGCAACTCCAACTCCTCACAGCCTTTCCCTACCCTTCTAAGAGTTGTTCTTTGCAAAACCTCTTAGAATTTCATTCCGTGTATGTTTGGTCTAGCATTTAGCCAAAAGCTCAAGATGTTTCTCCTCTGAACAACTGTCTTCACTCTGGTACATTTCAGCCTTTTCAGCATGATCACTGCTGTTTGGGCTCAGCTTCTTTGTGCCACAGTTTGAAAGTGCCCCTCACAGAGTCCATCTTGTATATTTCTTACTTTCAAGGATCAGAGCTCTGGGTCATCTATTGTCTGATATCTAAACACTGACACTTCTTCTATTTTGTCCACTTTTAGGGTTTATTACAGCAATATAAATCCTATATTTGATATTTCATCATGACTAGAACAGAAGTCTCTGATTATCTGTATAGAAAAAAAAAACTGATGCTACTTCATAGCAGTCATAAAAATCAATTAGTAGTGGGTTACAAACTTAAATGTAAAAACTAAAATAATAAGACTTCTAGAGTCTAGAGGAAACCTGGGAGTGGGCAAAGATCAATATATGTCAACCAAAGAATATACAAGAACTTTGGCATTGTTAGTAATATTTCCAAACTGTAAGCATCCCAAATTTTGATTAACAATAAATTAATTTGGTTTATTCACCCAAAAAATACTACATAGTGATGAAAAACCATAGCTTATATATTCAAAAATATACATAAATTTTACAAGAGAATATATACATATATGCTAAATGTTCCATTTATTTAAAGTTGAAAAACAGGCGAAAGTATGTGTGCAGTAACAAAAATAAGTATTGTGATGAGGTATTTTCCATTTGAAAAGAGATAAAAACTAGAAGAGAGTATAAGGAATGCTTCTGGAATGCTCCTAATGTTTTATAACTTGATTTGGACAGTGAGTACACAAATACATTAGCTTTGTAAAACTCACCAATATCTCCAAATACAGTTTATGCACTTTTACTATATATCTCATGCTTCAATAGTAACAAACGTAAAAAACAAATAAGGAAACAAGACAGAGAGCCACTCTTGGACAGATCTCTTCTTAACAAGTCCTGGCCACCATCTCATTCACTAGCATCCCAGCTCCAACTTTAATTTTGACACTTAGATATGTCCTTTCATTTCTTACTAGATAATTCACAAATTATATGTACTTTATATTATCCAGGATTTTAAAAAATATTTATTAATGGAATGGTTCATTCTTGCCTGACAGTCCATTATTTCTAGAACAGAAGCTGCTTGTTTGAATATAAATTGATTTAATCAGTCTCAAATATAGTTTGACAGTTGCATCAAAAACCTGAAAAAGGTTCATCTCATTCATTTTGTACATCTCCTTTCAGAATCCCACTTTTAGGAATTTTACATTGAGAAGTTATTTCATTATGTGTCTGGGTATGCACATTATCAAAACAAAACAAGTGACAGCTACTTTATCAAGACAACAACAAATCCTGAAAACAGCCTAAGTATCCAACAATAGAATGTCAGTTACACAAATTGTAATATATACTTAAAGCCAACGACTAGACTGACATTAAAGTGATGATGTTGAGCTACATTTAGTGACATGATTTTTCATGATACATTGTTGTTAGGAAAGAGAGCATAGAGCACCATGTATTATATTAGTCCCGCTTCATTTAAAAAGATAGAGATAAATATTAATGAAAGATATGCACAAAAATGCTGACAGTAGTACTTCTGGGCTGTATGCATTTGAGAAATTTTCTTGGTTTTTTATTTTGCATATTTTTGCTGTATAATATTTATACAGTAAATAGACCCAAATAACTTTATAACTGAGAGCTAACATGTTGATTTATTTTTAAAGGACAAATAGTTTAAATATAAATATATTATGAGGAAGAATACTATAATATGATTGTATAGCCCCAAATCCTAAAGAGCCATATGTAGTATCTTAAGTGTCATGCTCATCAAATTCTGTAAGTTTGGCTTCTGCCCTCTCATGACAAAGAAAGATGTGAAAAAACACAAACTGCTTCATAGTCCACTGAATTATGTTAATATGAGAAGTTTATATCTTAGGACTTTTATTGTTTCCAACTTAAACACAACATTTCACTATGATTCCATACTGTGTGTTTCCATTGTTTTTAAGTTTTTCCACTGTTTTGGAAACCTATACATTAAGAATTAACTAACAGCTTAGAAGTTCTGTGATTTTATTTCAACAAAGCCATGAGGTGATCAAGAATAATTGGCTAAGAAAGGTAAAAGCTAATGAGTACCAAAAAAAGAGGTTTTTTTTGATCACCAGACTTATGAGAAATTTACAAGCCTGGATATCTAGCAATTTTATTAAAGTATCTCTCAAGTAGAAGTGTTACGAGGTCAGAGTGAGACAAAGGGTAATCTTCTATATAGTATCTAAGTCCACTTGTCTATGCACAGTTATGGCTCTATGTGGCATTTTTTTAGTGAATGCAAAATAAAGATTTTTTAAAATTTCTAAATTACTTTCATCTTCCTGAAACATAAAGAATAGTGGGTG
Organism: Camelus dromedarius; assembly: GCF_036321535.1. Taxonomy (NCBI): domain Eukaryota; kingdom Metazoa; phylum Chordata; class Mammalia; order Artiodactyla; family Camelidae; genus Camelus; species Camelus dromedarius. The sequence continues at coordinate 3,093,019 of NC_087449.1, read as the reverse complement.
CTTTAAGTCCAATGCATGCAGCTCCCTCTTCATCATTGCTGGCTTTGCTGAGATAGATCTTTGCATCCTTTCAGAATTATATATAAAGCCTGGTCTAGAGGCTACTCTTTACATAACAGAACTAGGAGATATTTAAAGTATCTTCCACCCCTGAGAGTCTAATCATTGGAAAAGCAGGAGACGTACTTCCCTGATGTGCAGGCATCCCTTTTGGCCTAGAGTGCCAGTGTGGTGTCATGTTCCATCTCCCGTGAGAAGGGTGCACTGCTTTTTCCAGTTGGTCCAGGTGTTGCTCTACATGTGTGCTCTCCTGTATCACTGGCAGTGCACCACCCACGGAGGAGAGCTCACTGACAGCTTGCTAACCTGGGTTCCTTATGGAAATCTTAGGCTGGCAATAGTTTCCCTGAACTATAAGATCCAACAGGCTTTACCATAAGCTCACAGGTGGCTCCAGAACCTGTGGCTCCATGTATTTTTAAATACATGAATTTGATTAATATGCACCAAAGTCACCATCTGTATACAACAACTTCCATATGCTTAATTTTTGATGCTGCTTAAAATCTTTGTAAGTCATTATGTTGTGGACTTGTCCAAACCTACATCATTTCCAATATCTGAGTCTTATGTTGTCTTCTTAAACAGAGCTGTGGAGAAAGAAAAGAAATAAGACTGGACTGACAACATATCCAATAACCTCAGCTCATTATTTTCTGCAGCACTGTGACGACTATTCAAATAAAATTAGAAGATCTGGCAGCCCCTGCAAATGCTAGTGTAAGGCTAATGTCAGGCCAAATATTCTATGAACCTAAGACAGTGCTCTCCATGAGTAACTGAAACACAAACATTGATTAGGAAATATCCTTTGAAAAGTTATCAAATAAGTGAGAATAATAAAAGTAGAATTTTAGTCAAGAAATCAAGAAAGTAGTATTTTCCTTGTACCAAACCTAGATGAAAATGCTCAATGTCCCAAGAAAGCAGTCAAGATCATCTGTTCAGTCAGACTTTGTTCAACCTCCAACCAGAATTTTAACTTAATGCACAGATAAAACTAGGAAAATCATAAATAAGTACAGTTAGTTTAATCTTTCTTTAGAAAGCAAGGAAATGGAGGAATTTGCCATTAAATTGTTTTCCTAACTACTCCAACTGCATTGGAGTTTAGTTTTACAAAACACATTTTAAGTTTATAGATTTCTTAATAGCTTCTCTTTTGGGGGTCATTTTTTCATTTAATAACAATTACTGCTGTACACACGTAGCAGAGATTAAAGTCAGATTAATATCTGGGGTCTATAATCATGTCACATCTAATTAAATTTCACTAATATTTAAGAAAACTCAGGTCTATTCTAATTCACACCCATCACATCTTCTATGTGCTACGGAAGCGTGGAAGGAAGTTGGAACATGTGGATGTTTTTAGCCCAGAGCACTCAGTTGAGTGATACAAGAGCTCACCCCACATACAAAAGAGCTAGAGTTAGTGAGCAGGGATTCACTTCATTGTGATTCATAGAACACACGCACTGGCATTTAAAAATTAGGAAGTATTCACAGATGACTTCCTAGGAGCAGATGTAGCACTTACAAAATTCTTTTACACACCATGCAGCACCAGAGACATTTGCTCATAAATCTGATCAACTCCTCCGTGTTCCATGGCCTTTGTACTCCCAACAAACCACACCTGACCTAGGGAAGCTGGAGCAATCCTTTTTACAGTTCACATTATTTTAATGTTACAACCATCAAAAATCTTCACAAACAGGAGCTCACATTTTTGTGATTTATCATCTCTTCTTTATATGACAAGATTACTTAAAGAAAAATTGCTTAAGAAGAATATCAAGGTTTATTCACATAGGTAAGAAAAGGAAAACAAGTTGGGTGTTTGAAATTGAACCACTTTATGCTCTCCTTTATTCATAACTAGCACTATTTTTGTAAAAGACACTATATTCTCCAGAGTTCATATAAAACAGATAATGCAATTTTTAGTTTTTCTCTCTCCACCTACCTTTTTTCTTCTCCATTTTCTCCTCAATGGAAAAGCATTTTTATGCAGAGACCATGGTTTTAGGCATAGAACAAGCGTTGGGAATTTAGAGGCTTAAAAGCTCTGGACCCTCTATTACAGTTGTGAGGTTTTCTTTAGGTAACTCAGTGTCTGTGCGACTCAGTCTCTACCCTTACATTTGGAATTACAATGCTTGTTCTTACTTATTTTACCAAATTACAGTGAGGGCTGAATAGGGTTAAAGAGTTTGGGAACTACAGTTGCTGCATAAATCAAGATATGGTATTTTGGAATAATTATTATAGCACATCAACTTATCATTGACAGCTAATAAATCATTTAGCACATTAGTAACAAAAACTACTAATTATGCTAAGTGAACAGTGTCCTGATATAATTCTCTACTTTCTTCCTGGTGACTCATTTAGCATGAATCGTCTTTCTTACCACTCAGTGCTTTGCCAGCATTTTCTTTAATCTTATCAGATCTCTTTGATTTAATTGAGAAGTCATTCTTGAAGAATGTTATTTTTCTTGCATCTCTTCCACAAAGTAATATAATTAAGATTATGCAAAACAGAGAAGATTCCCCGAGTGCCAGGCAAGAGTGAAGGCCTGTGAAATCCCAAAATTAGGAATTGCTGTAGTCAACATAAATAATTGACATTTAGATGACCTAATTAAAACAAATTACATCTCTGTAGGGAAAGTTATGATTTCAAAGACAAAATATTCCTGAGAAATAATAGACAAAATATCTGAGATTGCTGTGCTTTATGTTTTTCTGTAAAAATCATGCAAAATTGAGCTTTATTCTTGACAAAATAATATTCACCATGTAGGGAAATTGTGGAAATTTGAAAATATATCAGAAAGAATATTTTTGACTACTGTTCAGGCAAAATAGCATAGCGGTTAAGTGGGACAACCATAGAGCCCAACAGCACAGTCTTAGGTCATGTCTATGCAAATTCCTTAATCTCTGTGCCTCAGTTTCATTGTCTATAAAATGGGAACCTCCTGGGGCTTTTGTGATGATTAAATCACTCAGTGTATGTGAAATGTCTTGAAGAGCACCCTGAATACAGTAAGATTTTGATAAGCCTCCAGTCTGTGGTAATTTTCATTGTTTTACCTGCCCAAGTACTCTGATGGTAAAAGGATAATTGGAAACATTATAAAAATAAAATGGACAACTTATACCTTAGTATTTTGTCAAATAATTTACTTTCAGAATTCCTGACGGAAAAAAATTCTGTTTTCACATGAAAATTACCCTTGATCCAGGAGGACATTATTGCTTCTTCTCAGGAAGCAGTGCCTTTTTATACAGACACCCCCATGCACTCAGAAGCGTGCTCTCACTGGGGAAGTGTAGCAGTTACGCTCCAACCCTCTAATGGCTTTGAATTTTGCTCACTGTGTCAAATCACCTTTAATAAAGAAATAGAATTATAGATACTGACACCATAGGGGAAAAAAGCACCTTCAGATTCCTTTTATAAGGATTTTGGCCCACTCACATTAATGGAACAATATCTACCATATCTCCTGATGAGTAGATTTTTTTAAAGCAAAGAACCTGCTGATAAAACTTTGTTAAAATTTTATCAGAATCCTATTTCAAATGCCCATACCAAAAGCACTTTTGTGTGATGTACAGTATCTACAAAATGATTTAAATGATTATCTATTGAAACCTTATCTGTGGGGTATTTTAAAATATTTCTTTCTCTTGTTGAAAGCAGAAAGTGGTTCTTGGTGAAAATGTACCAAAGTCAGCTTACTCCATTGCACAATGTAAGTTGCAGAGCAGATTTGTCTTGAACAAAGCAACAAATCTCTAGAGCATAGTGATTAAGAAAAACTTGTGAAAACTGTGCTGCCTGAGCTCCATACCCAGTGACGATGATTAGCTGTGTGGCCTTAGAAGAGTTAACATAATGTCTTTGTGCTTCGGTTTCCCCATCTGTAAAATGAGAAATTGTATTTATCCAGTGCGATTACTGTGGAGATTAATGAGATGGCACGTTTGAGATAGTCATGGTACACAGGAAGTGTGCAAAAGCTTTGCCTCTGTCCTCACGGGTATGTCCATTTTCTGGTCAGTAGCTGGTATACATGTTTTAAACATGTTTATTTTGGAAATCAATCCAGCAACTCAACAAGTCACTAATTTTAGGAATGTTGTCATTGCATAGCATTACCCTTAACTGTACATTTGTAAACACTGGTATAAAAAATTGTTTGTTTGTTTTTTTTTTAAAAAAAAAACCCATCTATATTACATACTGATTAATACAAGATTATAGAAAGTGATCAAGTACCCGAACAAATAAACAAAAAATATGGCATCTTCGTGTTCTGTTTAAAGGTTAAAGCTTTCCAAAAGTCTTTTTTTACTGGAATGTTTATTGTTTTAAAAGTCACAGCCAAGAGAAAGAGAAATGGATGGGGGCTTGAATATAGGGAATTTAGGTTTCCTGAAATCCCAGGCCACTGTCCAGTCAGAGCAGACAACTTTACTGTTAATTCCTTGTTCGTTATTTGGTTACTCCCCCTACAAGAATGTTGCTCTAGTCTTAAAAATAGTAATAGCTTATCATTTTATTAGCAACTATCAAATATTAAAAGCTATTCTAAGTGCTATAAACATTATTTCAAAATCTCTCAACAATCGTCTGTAACAATAAAGAAAAATTATAGGATATCAGATGTAAAGAGAAAATGTAATTCACTTTTCATAATTAATTGGGAGAAGTCCCATCACCTGGTTAGCATGAAAAACTAAGTGCCCAATCTAAATTTAATCTAGTCCGATTACATAAACAGCTGCTGTAGGGCCTGGTCTCTAGCTGGAGTAAAGTCTTCTCTCCTTCTGTCTTTTCTGTAAGATGAGATGAGAGAAGAGTGTGTGGATGACTTGGCCTTGCACTTTGGAAGAACAGAAGAATGCCCTGACCTTGTGCTAGTCACCGGGTCTTCACTAGTTATCTTCTGGGTTCCAGAGCAATGCTTCCTGTCACCAGTTGACTATTAAGGCTTCAGTCTGTGGCTAGTGTATCCATGTCCCTTCATTTGGGCTGAGCAACACTCCTAGAGTAACTGGAACTCCCTTCAGCTCTCCAGATTGTGTGCCCATAAGCCTCCACCTACCCCCATGTCTTGTGGCCTGCCCAGCCTCCAGTACAGGATGGATTGCCAGCATCTGGCAAGCCCACTGTTTCACTGGCTGGCTGGCTTGCTCTTTCTTTCTTTCTTTCTTTCTTTCTTTCTTTCTTTCTTTCTTTCTTTCTTTCTTTCTTTCTTTCTTTCTTTCTTTCTTTCTTTCTTTCTTTCTTTCTTTCGGAGCAGTAATTAGGATTATTTATTTATTTGTTTGTTTTTAATGGAGATCCTGGGGATTGAACCCAGGACCACAAGCATGCTAAGCACGCACTCTACCACTGAGCCATACCTTCCACCAACACTGCCTTTCGGTCCACATGCACCCCACACATGAGCTGAGAGGCCAGGGGGAAGGTCAGCCTGATCCTCTCCCAGCCTGATCACAACATCCCACTCTTTTAACTAGGTTGCCTTGCCTGTGATGTTACAGGTTCCTTCTAGAATTCCAAAAGGAGAATGGGGAAGAGAGATCTTTCCATGCTAGCTATATCCCAGAATTTACCTAACACATGTCCTCTCCAAGCTCAATGAAAGGAAATTAAGACACAATGACTTGTTTCTTCCTCTCACACTCTCTCTCACCTCTTTCTTTTCCTCCCTTCCATGATCCTTCAGGACTGAGAACTTCCATTTTATCTTTCCTGTATACTCATGTACTCTCTACCACACAATAGCTACCATCGGGGCTTTGTTATTAAAAGCAGAAAAGCCATTTTTTCTACACTTTGGTGGAACACGTTGACCTGTCTCCTCCAGGTTTGGTTTAACGAGGTAATATGAGAGAGGAAAGGATTACTAAAGGAATATGGCAGACTTTCTCTCCACAAAGTCTGGGTCTCAAGCATATTGTTTTGTTCAGGGCTAAATGACCAGTCTCTTCTGGTTAATGTTGAAATAAAATACGATCTAAAAAGTAGAATTAATTTCTGACAAAACGCTGTCCACTTTTACACTGTAACATATGTTATTAATCCCAGAAAACTGAGGCACAACGGAGCTAAATAATTTGCACAGGTCAAATTTCCCTTTCTCCTAACTGTGTGGATGCCTCATTTGCCTTCATTAATAAGATGCTGATACTTTGGTTGAGAGATTAGTTCTTTCTCCCTTGCAGAAACACACAACAGTCTGCACTGCACATTTCCCTGTAAAACTTGACCAACATTCCTCCTGATGATGTGATGAACTTACTTTCATAACTTTCTATAAATATAATGTAAAATGTAAACTTAAAAAATTGTTAAATATATTTATCTCCACTGTCTCCAAGATAGTTTGAAAGTACAATTAGATATTGAGTCAAATTAAAATTGTGCCTAATGCTGTAATGTCTAAGGACAAAAACTCATCCCAGGGAATATAGAAAATAACTCTTTAAAATAACTCTTGCAGTCCAAGTTAATCCAGTCCACAAGTGTTTATTGAATTCGCAGTTTGTCCCAGGCATATTTTAGATGCTGGGATTGCCGTTCTGAACAAAACACACTTCCTCATGGAGGGAGGTCTATATAAACTCCAAAACCCTTGGTGGGAGAAGGGAGATAAATAATAAACAGATTAACATGTAAATATATAATATTTCAAGTAGTGTTAAGTATTATGAGGAAAAACAAACAGGGTGAGGTAGACGTGTTAAGGTGTCTATTTTACATTCAGTGTTGGCAAAGGCTTTTCCATAATTACATTTAAGCAAGGCCATGAAGGAAGCAAGAGAGGAGGAATGCAGGTTTCTAGGGAAAGTCTGTCTCAGGTACAGAGAACCGCAAGGGCACACACCCGAGTGGGGAGGATGCTAGGTGTGCACAAGGCAGAGCATGGACACCACTGCGGCTGGAGCAGCGGGCACAGGGGCAGATGTGGCAGGTGAAGGGCAGAGGCATGAGAAGCAGATTATCGTAAGGCCTCCCGAGACTTTACCTTTCATTCCCTGAAAGGTACAATGCCACTGGAAGGTTTTGAGAAGAGTGTCATCAACTGAGTTGAGTTGCTGGGTGAGGACAAGACTGACTGTGGGAGAGCAGCAGTGAAGTCAGGAAGGGCTGTGAGGACATGATTGCAATAGCCCAGGAGAAAGAGGATCACCGTCATGTGAAAGATGGTTGTGAAGGGGAGGCAACCTCAAGATGGTATAAGGGAGAGTCATACACGTGTGAACGAAAAATACTGCAAACCATATCAGTAAACAAAGAATGCTGAAACCAAGTCATCAGCAGCTGCTGCCACCCCCCAGTGAGGACAGGCCTGCAGCCCAGCCTCTGCAGCCACTCACAATGTTGCCCTCTGAGCAGACTCAGAATAAGAAAGGACAGGATACTGGCCCCAGATAGCTAGGTGCTTATCAAAGGAATGAATTCTGTGAGCCCAAATGTTTGCTTCCTCCCATACATAGAAAAGCACTAAATTCTTTAACTTGAGATGCCTGTTTTTCTTTTGATAACAAGCAATCTTTTATTGTTCCAACTACCTGGTCTTTGTTGTAAAGCTCCTATATATCCTAGCTCCTCCCCTACCTCTTCGGAGCAGTCCCTCAGAGCGATCTGAGAGGCTGTCATCCCAGCTTGAGTCCTCCCGCCAAATAAAACATAACTCTTAACTTTTAGGCTGTGCATTTATTTCAGTCGACACAAGAAACAGAAGAAGCTATTAAAACGCATTTTCTGTGGGTCATTTTTTTCCGCCAAATTATGGATACTCATTTTTGAAATATCATCTTTACTTTTTTTTCCCTTTAGAAAACAATTTTTCTTCAATACAGCATAGGGATTACAACCTCAGGCTCTCAATTCTGTTAAATGTTTAAATCACTCTTGGATCACTTCTTAGCTATCTGACCTTGGACAGGGTCTTCTGTCTTCTCTGAACCTGTTTCTTTATCTGCAAATTGGCAATAGTAGTGAATAGTTTTTCAAAGTGTTAAAAATGGCAATGCATGTAAAGCTATATAGAAAATGTCTGACGAATTTTAGCTCTTATTATAGCCACCCTTATTTTTGGAAATTTGGAAAATATGGCAATGTCACCTGAAAAAAAATGCACAACCTAAAAGTTGAAAATTATATTCTATTCAGTCTACATACTGAGGACTTAAGCCAGGGAGACAGCTCTCTGATGTCTATGAGGGATGGTTCTGAAGAGGTAGGGAAGACCCAGGATATACAGAAGTTTTTGCAAAAAAAAAAAAAAAAAAAGTGGTAGTCAGGACATCAAAAAATCAGACGTCTCAAGCTAATGAATTTAGTGCTTTTCTCTGGAAAGATGCAAGAGAAGAGCCTGGGCTCACTGAAATCACTCCTTTGATACACACCTTAACTATCTAGGGCAGGTATCCTGATTTTTTTCCATCCTGAATCCCCACAGGGTACATAGTCAGGGATGGCTGTAGTGACTGATAGCTTGATGGCTGCAACAGCCTTTGTTTACTGCTATGGCTGGTGACTTTCTTCATCCACAGCAACATAAAGAAAACAAAAGAGACCAGGGAGGATACTGCCCAGAGGAATGTCTCCTGATGCTGTTAATATATTAGCATGACCTGATGTGAACAAAGTTAATAAATTTTATTCTTTCTCTAGGTTTCAGGGTCCTTATGGTAATAGAGCATTTTTTTGCAATCAATTCTTGCATATATATGAATTTATTACCACAGACACACACACACACACACACACAAACACACACACACACACACACACACACAAACATAATATAAAGTAATAGGGAAAAAAAGTATAGATTTGCCACAGCCAGAGAGGCTTTGCCTTGTTCCAGAAGAATAGTAAAAAGACTGCTTTAACGTGAATGGAGATTAAATGTAGACACAGCCTAAGCTAAATAAAACACAAAAATGAATTCTTCTCATGGTGCTATTCATTCAAATAGAGGATTTGAAATTTGATCAAATGCCAGTGCAAAGGCATATAATGCTTGAATGACATTAATTAGTTGAATATTGAGCCCAGGAGCAAGTGAGGCTCACCCACTGAATATGTACATAAGATTTTCCTATCAAGGAGAACCACAGAAAATATCTGGAGCTGCTTCCTCCTCTTATTTACATTCTGGTTCCTATTAACATTTTCCTGAGAAAGAATTTCATGCAAATACAAGTCTTCCAACTTAATAGCGAACTGATAATAAAGCCAGCACTTTCTTTTGTGAGAAAATGCTTTTAAAAAGCATCTGAACCATGAAAGTATTTAAGAGACTATGATTTTAACCAGGCTATATTTTAAGACATCAACTGAAAAGGAGGATTTTAAATATCCCTTTATAATCTTAATTCCAGAGAACTTTATCATTTCTAGCTTAACACCGCTATTTGACAAATACTAAATTCACATTTCTTAAGCTTTCATTAATTCTTTTATTAGCTTTATCTGTTTTCAACATTTTTTTCTTTGTTCCTGTTTGTGTAATGTGAAATCATGAAATTTTACTCTGATTTCCATCTTTTTTTTCCCAAAAGGAATAATATGAATCTAATCAGGTAGCCAACCTAACAGCTTTGACATCACAAGCCTTCTTGGCATATTAAACAAATTCATCTCAGCCATTCAAATTTAAGAATGCCTAAGCAGTTTCTATATATTTGGATATAAAAATATTTTCTGTACTAAACATGTATTTACTTTGAAAGTTCACAGTAAAATATGCTATCATTTGTACTTTCTTATGGATGTTCTATTTTGTCACTTAACAAATCCATCTGTTTTTAAGTTGCAGACATCCTTCACAGACAGATCAGCAAAAGACCAGAAAGAATCAGTGTAACAGGAAATAAACGAGAAATTCAAAGATCATGACCTGTAATACCTTTTTAACTACTACCTTACCATCTGACCTTCTGCTAGTAGCTCATCCTTGCATACCTCCTTTCTATAGTTTGTAAAAATGGGAATGACAACAGTGTGGTTACCCCCCAAAGGGATTGGGTAGAAAAAACGGGCACAGGGGCTGTAAAATACCTTGCAGGCCATAAAATGCTACATAAATGCTTGGAAACAAAACAAGAGCCCCATGGTTTAATATAAAACTAGTTTTTCAGCTAAACTAAGTACTAGCAGAAGTAACTGAGATCAAACAGGAAAATATGCAAAGCTCCTGGTCATGATTAAAAGGGTTTATTTGTTTGAATTGATTTTATGGACTGATGGGTATGTGTCTGCACAGACTACACGAGCCAATGTGTATGGAGTCATCCAGTCATGACACGGTACTATTCACAGGATAGTCCAGTCAAGCAGGCTGGAATCAGATGCTAGAAGGCATATAATTACACAGTCCCAGGGGTGCCTTCCTCTTTCAGTGGGTTTGTAGGTGTGTGTTTTGTCTAATAGCACTGTTTACAGTAAACAACCAGAGGTAGAGAAAATAGTTCTGATGTATTTTTTAGCCACCCTAGTTGAATAGGTTCATTATGCCACTTTTCTTTTGAAATTCTAATTTCACTTACTTAAAACTAACGTCACTTGTTTCAAAGAATCTCCCCCCAAATTATGATCTTACTCAGGAAGTTAATCACAACTAGATGTTGCCTGACATAATTTATTGAACATTCAGAAATATCTTAATCATTTTCCAGTTTTTCCTTTCTGTTCCTCAGAAGAGAAGTAAGAAGAGAGGGTAGATCTTATGACCTCTTACAGAAGAGATGTGGTCTCAGTCTCAGAATCACTTGCTAACTTATTACTTAATACTTTTTCTAAAAGTAAAAGCCACTAGAAGAATAATAAGTCCTTTAATCAGGAGAGAGAGGACACATTAACTCAACTAACATATAAAGAATATTTAATATGTATTATTAGCATGCAGTAAGTAACATAAAATAGTTTTACTAGAATTGATACTTCCGAGCCATCACTGAGTGAAGAGCCAAAGGAACACACTACGACTCCATCTTTTCATTTATTAACTGCAGAGCCCTAAACAATCGCTCAGCTTTTTAACCTGTCAGTTCCTTCATTCATCCAACAAAGATTCATTGAGACCAGCTATGTGCTATGCATTCTTCTAGGGACTAGAGAGTCAGTGAACAACAGAAATAAAAGTCCCTGCCTTCATAAAGTTTATATTCAAGTACATGCCCCACCCATCTCAAAGCGCCGTGACAATCTAGGTATGACAATTTATGGGAAAGTGTTTTGTAAATTGTTAAGTACCACAGGAATATGTTATTCCCATGATTATGGCAATTATGTTATTACTAATACTATTTAGTGTTAAATATAAAGTCAGATTTTTAAAGATAAATATAGATTTTTGGCATAAATGGAGGTAAGGGGAGAAAAGAAACATTTAGAAATGGAACAAGCCAAAGACAGACCTTGTGGTTTTATCAGGTTTTCCAAGAGCAAGTAAGAGTTTTCTGTTTTTCTGGTATATACAATGCAAGGAATTTGAGACTGTGAGAAATTAATTTGAGAGGATGACATTGGCGAAATGGTAGAATAGGAAGTCCCAGCCCACATGCCCCCCACAGAAACACCAGTTTAAAAACCATCCATGAAAGAAAATACCTTTATGGAACTCCGGAGTCCAGTTGAGATGTCCTGGTATTCTTGAGGAGCAAAAAATCCAGAAACAGCCGCATTGAAGAGTAAGAAGAAGAGTTTCACTTGATCTGCATGGCCCTTCCTCCAAACCAGCACAACTCAGAGCTGGGAAAAATGCCTTGGTCCAGATTCTCCCACAGAGGAAAGGAAAAGACAGCCTGTGGCTTCCTCAGCCTCTTGTAGTGCTATCCGAGATGCCCGTTTCAGTCTCATCTCACCCAGAGCAATGAGGGAATGTGCATAACTGCACAGTCTGGGAGAAGCTAAGAACAAAGTAAAAGAGTGGGACTCATAGTAACTGGCATGTGGATCTCAACAACTAGCCACAGATCCCACCAGCCCATCTATGGGCCCCACAAGCCAGCCCAGTTTTGCACCCGCATCTAATGCCTGCAAGGCCCCAAGCTGTCCTCTGTGCATCCTCGCAGACAGTGCTTGCACACGCAGATTTCAGCAACAGGCTGAGCTCTATGGGATTAGGAGAAATACACGACCCTGAGGCTGCTCCTTCAGGCAGGAGGGAGAGTAGTAGGGCTATCACCTCTCATTCTGGTGTCTCTATCCTAGGGAAAAGGGGCTAGGGGCTCTCAGCACTGGGCACAGCTCTGCAGGCTAAGAAGAAGGTATATAATCTTAAGACATCTCCTTCAGTAGGGAGGGGGAGGAGTGGAACTTGCCCCCAACACTACCCTAGGGAAATAGAGCAGGAGGAATCTCAGCACCTGGTATGACTGTGCAGAAATGAGAGAAGATATGCAATTCTAAATGTCCTCCACCCACCCCACATACACACCCAAGATAGAGTGAGAGGAGTAGAGTGGGCACAGCTATAGAAAAAGTTTGAAAGAGCTCCAAAATCTCTAGCCAGCCTGACTGCTGAAGGTCTTTCTCTCCCCAAACCAATTCATAAAAACTGGAAGAAGTGAGGGTTTCTTCAGGTGTGCAGATACCAGTGCAAGGCTACAAGGAACAGAAAAAGTCAGGGAAGCATGACACCCAGCAGAGGACCAAAATAAAGCTCCTGCAATTGACCCCAAAGAAATGAGGTCTATACGTTGCCTGACAGATAATTCAAAATTATTGTCTTAAACTCAGTGAGTTACAAGAGACACAGACAATTAAACAAAACGAGGAAAACAATACATGAACAAAAGGAGAAGTTCAGAAAATAAATAGAAAACTTTGAAAAAGAGCCAAACAGAAGTTCTGCATCATAAAAAGAAAACCAATGATTGAACTGAAAAATTCAACAGAAAGCATCAATGGCTGACATGATCAAGCGGATGAAAGCATCAGACAATGTATAGATAAGTCACTTGAAATCATCCATTTAGTGGAACAAAAAGAAAAAAAATAATGAAATAGGGTGATGAAAGCCTATAGGACTTATGGAATACCATCACATGAACCAATGCCCCACTTTCAAAAACATAGTTGTCTAAACAGGAAAACAGTAAGGAAACAGCAGATTTGAAAAACATTATAAATCAAACAGACCTAACAGACATATATGGGACATTCCATACAACAATAGCAAAACACACATTGTTCTCAAGTGCACATAAAGCATTATCCAAGAAACATCACATGTTAGGTCACAAAACAAGTCTTTAACAAATTTAAGAAGATTGAAAGCATCCCATGTCTTTTCCAATCACAGTGGAAAGAAACTAGAAATCAGTAATGTAAGAAAAATGGGAAGATACAGAAATCCATGAAATTAAACAACACATTCTTAAATACTGAATCAAAGAAGAAATCAAAAAGGAAATTTGAAAATATCTTGACAAACAAAAACAAAAACACAACATGAGAAAACTTATGGGATGCAGCAAAAGCAGAATCGAGAGTTCAACTTTGGAAATTATGGATTTCCAGACTGCTACAGAGAAATACACAACAGATGTCTCAATATCTGAGACCAAGATTCAGCTGAGAAGTTGGGATTAACGTCGAAGAAGTGGGTGTCATCAGCAATAAAGTATTAATGGAGACTTTAAGGGCTGATGAAATTTCCCAAGGCAAGAATGGAAATTACCAAGAGAATAGTTTCAAGGATGAAATGTTTGAACCATCATGTGTTAGTTTAGTTTAGTTTCCCCTTGCTCAGGAGGCTAAGTGCTCCCTTTATGCTGTCACCTTCCTCCGCATTCACTACGCTTCTTCTCTCTGCTTTGGAGAAGACAGTGGCTTAAGAATTCCTAAAGGGCTACCGGAGGAGGTAATGAGGGAAGATCTCAACTCCCTTCTAAATTGTGTAAATCATGCCTCTTCCTCTCCTCTCTCCTTTTCTGTCTGCCCCAGGCTGAAGTTGCAGAAAATAGCCATGAAATCATACATACCAGTTATTTTGTGTTGAGCAGCATCTGAGTCTGTTTTGGCAGTAGAGGAAGTGGGGAAATGAAGAAGAAAAATACAAATGAAAACATACAAATACAATCTGTGCATACTATCTTGGAGGAAAAGCAGCATTAATCATTTATTTATTTATTCATCCTCATTTATTAAACAAATGTGTATTGAGAACCCATCTTATGGTAAGTACTCAGCACAATAGAGAACGTAAAAAGAAATAAAACTTGATCCTGGCCCTTGAGGAATTTACAGTCTAGAAGAGAGGTATTCCTATTAGATTTTCTTCTAAATACTTGAAATCTGAAAGATAAGAGAATCTGAGAACTTTAATAATAGACAGCCCAGAAGAGTAAGTTATACTTTCAAATAATTTTGTCTATATTTATTCTAATCATAAAATATAAACTATTTCAAGATAATTTATTTAATGTGAATGAAAGAATTTCTGTTTGAATAACATCAGTGGCAAGCACTGGTTGGTTGGTTGGATGCAGTGACCTTCAGACTTCTTAGTTCCAATCAAATAAACTCTTTTTTGAGTCCCCTATGACAAGATACTCAGTCTGTTTCCAAAAAGTTAAATCTTTTCCTTCACGTTGAATTAAAGCATACATTTTTTTTCTCATGCTGTAAATTTGAATCAAATAATCCATAACAAATGACTGCTGCTGATTTATATATATATTTTTTCAATTCTGAGCTTTAATTCTTTTATTCATAAACATTCCTTCTAGTGTCCTGGATAAAAGATTTCCAACTCTGCCTTTAAATAAAAGCATCTCTTCTCTTTCTGTCCTCTAACATCTTTTTAAAAGAAATTGATTTAAAGTCTCATGATATTTAATTCCTCATTAATTTTCAATACCTCACTATATGTGTATGTGTATGTGTATGATATTCAAACTCACCGTATTCAACTGAACTTTTAATAAATCCTTTTTACTAGTCACACTTAAAAATAATCACAAGCTTTAGAAACGTCTGCATAGTCATTTACGTAACATTTAATCATTGTTTTTAGTTTTCTGGGATTTTCCACACTTTTCATTCTTATGTCTTTCTCCTTTCAACTATTCTTGAAGTTTTATCACCTGGAGATAAAGCAATTTAAATGTGGGTTTTTTTTTTCCAATTTGCTCTGTCCTATATTCACAAGTTTGCCAGATTCTAGAAATCCATAATAATACACCAAACATTCAAGCTCAGCATACTTTTGTGGTTAAGGAAAACTAAACATTTGCCAATTTCAAGACAGTTGACTAACCCATTGTTTTCCCGATGATCAGGAAAGAGCAGGTTCAAGGGAAATATTTTATTTGAAAGAAGGCAGGACATGTCAAGGTGCAGTAATCCCATGTATAATTCTACATTAGACATATGCATTCAAAGAGTAAATGTACCCTTTCTTTGGCCAAAACATCATTAAAGAAAATAGAAAACATACAAAAATACTGTCAGCCCTACTACTTGCAATAATATGGACACAAACAAAACAAAATTTAAAAACAAACGTAATTTTCAACCGCCATTGTTGAGACTGTCCATCCAAGCTCTGGATGCTGAAAGATCAACATCAATATTAAAAGAATACTGTCAACAAGGTTAAATGTCAGCCCTTAAGCCGTTCCCTTTGTATGTCCTGCTGTTGCAATTGTAAGTTCTGTCACTCTGAAAGCAGATGATTCGTTGCAATTGTGAGACCATTTTCATCTGAACAATCAACGGTAATGATGTATTGTGAATAATACAGCTGAAGATTGTTCTGGTGTGAATCCTCAGCAAGATATTTTCGCCATGTCCCAGGCTTCGAAGCGACTGAGCTGCAGTGCAGACTGTCCTGGTTTTCTATAGACTCTCTTCAAGGGTGGAGATTATTTGAGTATCACCATTCTGTGAATTATCAATCAGCCCAAACACAATCCCCTCCTCCTTTTAATGGAAAATGGAATATTAACTCAATGTATCATATCAGATGAAATTGGTTTCTTAGAGAAAGGCGCCTACCTGTGTTTAGATCCACAACTGAAGGCCATCCCGGATTTACGTCGGAAGATTTTATGTAAGGATGCCTCTCAGAGAAGGAGTTTTCAAAAAGTGTAAAGACTGTACTAAGTGTCAGGAGGTCTGACGTTTAGTCTCAGATATTCTGATGTCTAGTTTTGTGCCCTTTGCTATGTCAAATCCTATATGAATTTCTGTTTTTATCTGATCGAATGGGACTAGCCCAGTGGTTCTCCAATTGGCTGGACATTAAAATTGCTTGGAAGACTTTTTAAAAACATAGGGGCCTGCAGTCTTCCCCAGACAAGTTAATTCAGAATTTCTGAAGGTGGGGCTGAGGCATTAGTATTTTCTTAAGCTCCCAGTGTGATTAGAAAGAGTCCAACAATCACTCCCAACTCTAAAACGTTCTGACATTTTATAAACTTGCCGATTGAGAACCTCAGCATGAGTTTCAAATGAGTTCAGAGGAGAGAATTTCCAGTGTTAGGTGTTGGTGTTTGTTCTATCAGTTGCATTCACAATGTAGGCTGACAAGGGGGGGGGACAAAAAACAAGAAAAAAAAAATTAACAGGGAAGGTAGACAGGCCGTGCAAACGAGAGCTCAATCACAGAAGAGCTGTCTCCAGGAGACCAAAGTCATGCTCTTTAACATTCTAAGTGATTGGTTTGTGCAGTGAACCAAATCTGAGCAGTTCCAATGTTTGAAAATGTAATGACTTAAATAGAAATACTAATATACCCTTCAAGGTCATGAAACAGTTCCTTGGCCTTAGGAAACGTGTAACTTCTGTGAGCTCATGTAGGTCAATTTGATGGGCCTCTTATAACCTTAAGATTCATCTTGCTCCTTATCTTTCCTCTGCATGAAAATATGTTAATACCAGCTTTGGAATCAAATCAGTTCTTTTCTTTTTAAATCTGCCTTTTTAAAACCTCCTTTTTATTTGCAGAATTACCAAGGATTTGTTAAAAATTACCATATTTTCTAGCTCTGAATGAAATTAAGCAAAGACCGAAGTACGAAAAGGTCATCGAAACAAGAGACTATATAAAAGAAATCTGATAATAGCTGTACATTGCTAATGATAGCCTAAAATTTAATTTAAAGTCAGTCCTGAAAATGTGTAATGGTTAAGGATTGAGTTTCTATCCTCATCCACGTGTTTAAAGAATCTTCTGTATTGGCTATCTCTAACCAAATTAGTGGGAATGGGAGAAGGCGGGGAACAACTCACTAAGAATCTACTCATCTATAGTCCTTTTGTCTTTTCATTTAGAAGGGTAAGCTACTGAATATCATATATATAGTGCGGTACATAAAATGTGATAAATGCTGCACCTAACACACAAAGTCTACAATAGACCATAGATCTACAAAGGACTATGATCTATGGATCAGAACTAGCAGAGTTAACATCAGCCCAGTTCCTAGCAAACGTTGCTAACTTATGGCCATAGCTATCATTTCAGACCCAATACCCCCTTTATAAAAGCAAATATTCTGTAGACCCCCTTCCCTTCCAAATGAGGCACTCTATCTTCAACTATAATTTTTAAGTAAATTTAAATCAATTTAGAATAATGGAATATATGTTATTGTACATTCATAACTATATTATATTCTTATTCCTACACCCCACTTAATTATAATAAGTAAGTTAGGATCAGGGAAAGCAATATGAGAAATTATCCCACACGAGAAGTTCAGGAAAAATGAAAGAGCAAAGGCAGAGATGGACTCTAAGTAAGCTAATAGCAGACCAGTTTTATCTGTAGACGATCAAAGATAAAGGGGGAAACATACTTAATTGAAGTATGTATAACATGCTAAGATAAATGACCATCTGTCAATGTTGACCAAGAATGAGAAAGTTTGATATTCTTGTGAATAAGCTATTTCTAAACGTACTTATAAAACAATTCAGTGTGTTATGTATGACACGAGTTAAGAGTGCCAATGAAGTGCCCTGGAAACATTTCATTCCAGAGCCAGCCACATGTCCAAAGATGCATTCAGTCTGTGCTCTGAAAGAAAAGTGGGCAGGGGGCTCCAGATGAGGGGAGCCGTGTAGCAACTTGGGGCAAGGACGCAGATGCCAAAGCTGGGCCTGTCTGACAGGGAGCTCAGGAGGGACTCAGCTGCTGCTTTGGGATGTGGCAGGAGGTGGGGGGAGGGGATAGCCCGACCCTGGCGCCTGAAGCACCCCTCCCCTCCCTTCCTACTTGGGTCCCACACAGCGCCCCTCACCCCATCCTGCCTTGGCCTACCTGTGCCCCACATACACCCCGATGCTTCCCTCCCCGTTGCCTGACCCCGAGCCTCCCTGCCTGCCTTCGACCATCCCCAGTACCCCCATCCTGCCTTGACCTCCCTGCACCTGGGGCTCCATCCTGCTTCCCTGCTGGGCACTGGCCTTCTTGGACATGTGCGTCTCCTGGCAAGCTCTGGAGCCCTGAAGTACCTGAAATAACCGTAAGTTAAGGAAAAGAATACAGCTCAATGATAAAGAAAATCTCTATCATTTTATTCATCGAATAATGTTTTTTATGTTTAGATATAAAATATGCATATCTGTGTGCATATGCATGACTATATTTTGGGTTTTTATGTAATAAAATTACATATTAACATTTTATTTCTTTAAAACATTGAAGCATTTTGCAAAATGTTAGCATTTAAAAATCTTTCTTTTAAGAAATCAAATAATATACAAATGCTTGAAGTTTCTTTTTCACCTTTCCTTTATCCCATTCCCTTCTTTCCATCCAAAGACATAACCGTTATCGTGAAGTCAGTGTTGTTTTACTTTCCCAGCTGTTTTTTTGTTTGTTTGTTTGTTTGTTTGTTTGCTTTTTGCCAGTCCCGCGGCCTGGGGAGGGTGGGGCTCCGGCGAAAGGATGAGGGGCGGGTTCCCCTCCCGATCTCAGAGAATCTCCCAAAAGGGCAGCGGCGTGCCCACCTGCCGCCACCTCAGGCGGCCGCGAACCATTCAACTCGCCCGCGCCAAGAGGTACCCGGCGCTCGCGATTGGCTGAGCCGGACCAGCGCCCCTGGGCGGGTCCGGCCCCCACGCAGCGGCCGCGGTCCCGCCCCGCTGGTGCGCATGCGCGCAGTCCCCAGAGGAAAGAGTCCGCGCACACCCCCGCCCGGCCCCCGACTCGCGCCGCGGCTCCCTCCCCTGTCCGCGGAGGCTTGTCGGCTCGGCGAGACAGCAAGAGCTGCGGCCGGCAGGGGGCTGTGCGGACCCAAGGCGGCTGCGGTGGCGCCGGCCTGTGGAAAATGCCGCCAGGCGGCGCTTCGGTTCGTTGCTCGTGGGACGGCCGTTCCCCGCCCCCCCACCCCTGAACCCCCTGCGACCGCCGGGGAAGAACCCGCCCGCGCAGGGAGTACCGCACCAAGACGCTTCGGCGGGAACGAGGCCGACGGCCGGCTGTGCCGGTTGCGCCCCTGAGGTGAGCGCGGGTGGCGGCTGCGGTGGCGACGGCGGCGGAGGGGCGCGGGGCGCGGGAAGCACGGGGGTTGCGGCGGGTGCCACACCGGGTCCCCGCGGCTGAGGGAGGCCGCGCGGGCCTCTGCGGGGCGTGGAGGGCCGGCTCCGTCAGTGTTATTCTCAGCTATTCTGATGTCTAGTTTTGTGCCCTTTGCTATGTCAAATCCTATATGAATTTCTGTTTTTATCTGATCGAATGGGACTAGCCCAGTGGTTCTCCAATTGGCTGGACATTAAAATTGCTTGGAAAACTTTTTAAAAACATATAGGCCTGTAGTCTTCCCCAGAGAAGTTAATTCAGAATTTCTGAAGGTGGGGCTGAGTCATTAGTATTTTCTGTCTATGTATCTATGTATCTATGTATCTATGTATCTATGTATCTATCTATCTATGTATCTATCTATCTATCTATCTATCTATCTATCTATCTATCTATCTATGTATATAGCGTATTCATCGCAGTAGGCTAGTGTGTCGTTTGTCTGTCAGTTGGAGGAGGAGATTTGTGTTTTTATATAACTACCTACCTATTTGAGGAAGAGGAGGAGGCAAGTGTGTGTGTGTGTGTGTGTGTGTGTGTGTGTGGGTTCTGGTCTGCCTAAGTATATATCTGTATCTAAACGGTAGGAGCTACTGTATCTGTCTATCAGTCTATGTAGGCATTTAATGGAGGAGGAGTAGGCTAGTAAGTCAGTCTTTCAATCTGTCAGAGATCTATGTATGTTCCTGTATCTAATGGAGAAGAAGGAGGAGGCTAGAGCATCTATCTCTCTGTCTGTCAGAGGAGGAGAAGACCAGTGTGTCTGTCTCTGTGTGTGTCTGAGAGTTGTCTCTATCTATATGTAATGGAGAAGAAGGAGGATTCCCATGTGTATGGCTATCTGTCTGTCTCTCAACAGGAGAAGGTAGAGGCTAGTGTG